>NC_091078.1:82455000-83080000 GCF_032405125.1 Capricornis sumatraensis
CCGGGAGGGGGGAGTTCTGGATGTTTCGGAGCTTTCTGGGGTCCAAATTCAGCTCAACTGTTGAACTGCGCGTGTTGCCCCAAAACCAGTAGGTGGCTGGGGTGTCGGTTTCCAAACTCGAAGAGACTTGTCCCTGCCTTCTGCAAACTCCGCCGCCCAGGAGTGGAGCAGCTGAGCACTGGGAGAACCCGACTCCTTATTGGTGCATCTTGAGTCGGGGGTGTGGGCTGAGAATGCCCCGCGTCCGGTACGGGGAGTTCCTTCTGTGTGTCTTGGAGGGCGGTGCGTAATCTAGAGTCCCCACGTTCTCTCAGGGTCCTTTTTCAAGCTCCAGGAGCCCTGAGGCTGAACTGGATTGACAGGGAACAGGTCCGATCTCAGGAACGGAAGGGTGGGCCCAGGGCTCAGGGGGCGGGGAACAGGGCGGGGCCTGTCCTAGATGCTTTGCTTCCGCGAGGAGCTAGGAGTGGGGGTGCGCTGCAGTCCGACTCTGCACCCTGCTGGCGGGGTGGCCCCAAGAAGCAGAAATCCTGGGGAGAGCTTGGAGAGATTTCAGTTCTCACTAGCCATGGGGTGCCAGAGAAGTCTAAAAGGGAGCCTGAAGTGCACATTTCCCTAGAAAGGGAGCGTGAGAGGGCGCGGAAGTCACCTCCATGCGCTGCAAAATACGCACATAGCAGGGAAGCGAAGCTGGTACCCCTACCCGGTGTTTATTTACTCACTACCCTCTTCTCTTTCCCCCTGCCCCTGCCCCACTCGCCCTCTTGTCTGCCCTACACGGCCTCTGCCCTCTCCCTTTTGTGAGATTTGAGGGTCCGCTGTAAGGTTTTGGCCCAAGTGAGAGCGGTTCTAGGACTTCCCTAGCGACGTGCGTTTCTGCCACGCGCTCTGACGCAGAAACTATCGTGGGTCAGGATCTCCCAGCGCACAGGGGCTGTGCGCCCTGCTCCCCAGTGATGCAATTACTTTTCTCCTGAGTACCCATACTCCCCACCGTTACCTTTTCTAAGTGGAAGCTTGACTACTTACCCAGGGCGCTTGGCTGCCCCCTTTTCCGAGCGCTGCTGTTCGTGGCTTGCGAGTCCCAAATGTTGATGTCGCATCCATCTCCACTGCTCAACCGAGGGGTCGGTTGGGAAGGGAGGCAAGCTTGTAGACTGAGAGGAGGGAGATTTAGGCTGCTGGGATGTGAGGATGAAGATGAACCCCCTTTAGCCCCCAGCAAATCTCCCAGAGTCGCAGTGCGTTGTTGAGATTGTTTGGGGGTGGGCGGAGACGGCAGTTTGGCGAAATGGGAGGGGGTGCTGCATGAGTCATCGCTGCCCCGGGACGCCTGGAATCCTTCTGTTCTTGGAAAGGTTGTTTGATCTGGGTGGGTATAAGTCAGGTGCTGGAACCCAGAGCATCAGAGTGTGCCCAGATCCCAAGGCTGTAACCCACAGTTCCAGAACCTTACTGATAGGGCTGCGTGCCTAAGTCAAGTTTGTAAACAGCCTTTACTCCTCCTCCCTCCCCGCCTCCACACCCTGCTGAGTGGCCCCAGCAGTGGTATAAACTTTTTGCTGCGCAGGACCTTAATTTCTGTTGGCAATTTTAGGTGGTAACTCGCACTTGTAACTGCAGAGTAGTAACTTTCTTAGGGAACTGAGGGGCAGGACGTAAGAAAGACGAACTCCCTAGACCTTGAGGAGTCCATTTGTATTGCGCCTAATTTGCAGTCTGGCTCTTTTTTTGGAGGGGAGGGAGGTACAGAAGATCTGGCATGTTATCTGAAAAATATGTGAGGTAGCCCTTTATAGCTGGAATGAATCTAGCTCCAAAATCCTTGCCCCTTTGTCTTCCTTTTGGAATTTATCTTTCTTGGAAAGATGTCCCATACCCGTTTGGTACTTGTAGTATCTTGGCGCTCCTCCTGGCCCTCTCAGGAAATCTTCCTGGAAATCTGGAAATCGTTCATTCTTCAGACTGGGCCATGCCAGCCTTCCTCCCTTCCCTCACCCTACTGGTCAGTTATTAGTTTCCCTGAAATCCTTCTTAGATGTGTTTCTCACCTGTTCTGAGCATCCCTACTCTACCTCCAGACCTCTTTGCTTCTCTCTTCCTCTCTCATGAGGGCTGATGTCTAAGAAATATTTCTGTCTGGCTTCTTCTCCTGTTCTTTTCTCTTTAATCCCTGCCACACACTGCTTGTAGATTAATGATGACAAGGTGCAAAATCACATCGCTACCCTGTTCAGTTACTGCACAGACCTCCCCACTGCCTAATGAATGACTATAAATTCTTCCATCTGGCACTTAAGGCCATTGCCAGTGTACCTCCTCACCCCTTTATACATCCAGAGTGCCTAGTCTCATCTGTCAAGCTTTGCTTCACAAACTACATTTCAGGCAAACTGCTTTTGCACATTTCATTTCCCTCCCATCTCATAACCTTTGGGCCTTTGGATTTACTAGGTGACCTCAACCAGCTTCGCATGCTCAAATCACACCCTTCTTTCAAAGTGTAACTAACATATCTTGTTCCCAGAAAACCTCTTCCTAGTCCTTCAGACTTCTGCCATCTCTCTCCACTTTCACAGACGTATACCTCTCGCCCTCCTTGAGGTTTAGTGTGCTCTCCCTTGTATTATGGCTCTTGCAACACATGTTCTATCCCCTTTTCCTGGGAAGCAGGGTCAGCATCAATTCATTTCTCTCGCGCAGTAGAACCTTTTATATATTGTAGTAAGTACTTACAGCCTGTATTTGAATAAATGGTCACCTTAGCCAAGAAAGGGTTACTCTTCATTCAAACAACTGTGTTGTGAATCAGCCACAAATGAATTTGGTCTCATTTATATTCCTTTTACTGAACTCTTATTCTGTGTCTTGTACTGAAATAAGTGCTTTATGTGTGCAGTATTTCATCTAAATCCTTACAACAGCCCAGTCCTTGAAAGAGCCCATTTTTCAGTTGAGGGCACTGAATCTTTGAGAGGTGGGGACTTGCTTGTGGTTTCACAGGTAGCAAGTGACAGAGCTGAGGTTCCCATCCAGTCCTTCTGACCATACTCTTAACCATGGGCCAGAGACTGAATCTGTGTTCCTAAAGAGAATTTCAAAGTTTTGTTTGTTTTTTTTAAAGGCTCTAGACTAGAATCAGGGTACCTGAGTTCCCGATTTAGCAGGAGAACCATTCAGCTGCTTATGTATCACTGAAAGGGACAAGTCAATTCCTGCCTCTGGACCTCAGTTTCCCCTTTTAATAATCAAAGATGCCAGACCTTCACCAGATGGGCTCCCAGATTCTTTCTCAGTATTTGTGGCCTGTCTCTAGTAGCTTTCACGTGCTGTAGTCTGTTTCTTGCTCTGTGCTCAGAGAGCACCAGAGTTGTGTTTTGAAAATAGGGAGAGGTGCCTGGGTAAAAGCAAACTTGTTAAATCACTTCTTCTCTGGAAGCCAGTTACTCTCTTATTCTGACACCAGACTGTGTCAGAGCTATCTTGTCTTTAAGTCAGGGATGAACCACATGGAGAGTTTTTTTTTTTTTAATACAAATATTAGATCTTACCATTAGAAATATCAAATCTGCATACATAGGGTAATTTCTCAAATCTAAATTTAGTTTTCAACTTCCCAGGAAATTTTGACACTTAGTTAGGTTTGGGAACCCCAGTGCTTAGCCAAGTACTTTAAAAACTTTGTCATGCCTAAGAATTCGAAAATGTCAGTACTTGGGCCCTACCTACCCCCCAGAGATTTCAATTCAGTAGATTAGAATTTGGGTGGAATGTGATACTTCAGTGCTGATACTGCCACTGATGTTCAAGGACAGTCATTTCCTGGATCCAGGAGAAAGTTAATGGCCTTTGCCTTTCGCCCCACATTAAGGGAAAAGGAACCACAGAGAAGGCAAGAAGAGCTTGATTTTTTTCGTTAAAACACTGCCCACTGGCATGGCATGGGGAACTTTTTATCGCTCCTGTAATGTTTCCTTTGGGTGGTTCAACTTTGCAGCTTCATTTATAATTTGCAAAAATTGTGGGTATATGGGAAGGGGAGGAGAAAGAGTTACCGTGAAACCCTTAGAGTGATTGGCAAACACAAACTATATCCTGGTGGTTAGAGGCTGGCTCACTCTGCAACACCAAAAGCCACTTCTGTTCCAAGCCCTGACAAGGTATCACTTTGCTAAGCACTTTACACACATTTTGGGCTTCCCTTGTGGCTCAGCTAGTAAAGAACCTGCCTGCAATGCGGTAGACCTGGGTTCGATCCCTGGGTTGGGAAGATCCCCTGGAGAAGGGAAAGGGAAAGGCTGCCCACTCCAGTATTCTGGCCTGCTGCTGCTGCTGCTAAGTTGCTTCAGTCGTGTCTGACTCTGTGGGACCCCATAGACGGCAGCCCACCAGGCTCCCCCATCCCTAGGATTCTCCAGGCAAGAACGCTGGAGTGGGTTGCCATTTCCTTCTTCAATGCATGAAAGTGAAAAGTGAAAGTGAAGTCGCTCAGTCGTGTCTGACCCTCAGCGACCCCATGGACTGACTGCAGCTTACTAGGCTCCTCCGTCTGTGGGATTTTCCAGGCAGGAGTACTGGAGTGGGGTGCCATTGCCTTCTCCGAGTATTCTGGCCTAGAGAATTCCAAAGAGTCAGACATGACTGAGCGACTTTCACTTCACTTACACACATTATCTCGTTTAATCTGCACAGTGACAGTAAGTATTTTTATCCCTCATTGATAAACAAGGAACGTGAAACTCAGAGTAGTTAAGGAGCTTACCCAAGGTGGGCGAGCAAGTGGTGGCACTGAGATTGAAACCGTGGGCAGCCTGACTGGAAAGTCTTACCCTGGGTCACTCCCTGTGGTCAGGGAAAGGGTTGATAAGAGGCTCCTCTGCCATTGTCCCTGGCAGCACTGCATTGAGTGCCTTCTGGCCAACATGTGCTTCCTGATTTTGAAGTCAGGATAAGGCTTTCTAGAGTAGGCTTTTCTCTTTGGAACTAGTACTTGTCTCTGTTACCAGGCTGTCTTAACACACAGAAACCCTCTTTCAGCAGCCTGGAGGAGTGAATATAAATCAGCTTAAGCACCAAGGAAATATTTCTTAGAGACTGATTTGGATAGCAGGTTCTGTAGAGTCCACTCAGGTTAAGGTACTGATATGGCAGAGAGTGAAAAAAGAAAAATAAAAAAAAAACTACTTCTCCAAGTATATCAGTAAGATTTTCAGCTTAAGGAGCCCTCATGGGAAAGGAGTTGGGTAAGATGGCACCACTTACTTGGCATTGTTCCACTGTCCTTTTCCTCCCAGTGGCTAAGTTATATTAAATCAACCTCTCATCTCTCTTTATTTGCAGCTGGGCACATTTCGGTCCCATGATGGAGATTATTTTATTGAACCACTACTGTCCATTGATGAACAAGAAGATGAAGAGGCCCAAAACAAACCCCACATTATCTATAGGCACAGCACCCGCCACAGAGAGCCAGCGACAGGACAGCATGCATGTGACACCTCAGGTATTTGCGTCTTGCTTAAGCGGAGATCCTGGCTGTGTGAGCTGGGTTACTTGCCAGGCCTCAAAGAGGTAGCTATTTCACAGGCTACAGAGAGCTACCGTTTACAGTGTCTTTGCTATTCAGTCTTCAAGCCAGGTAGGTATATTCCCATTGTACAGATGTGGAAACTAAAAAGAGGTTGAGTAACTTGTCCAATGTTGAACAGTTAATAAGTGACAAGTGCAGGAGATGAACTCATACAGCAGTGACGTCAAGCCCACTCTGGGCAGATCCACCTCTTGCTGAAGTTGCTGATTTTTAGGATTAAGCTTTAGTGATGTCTTGAGGCTATTGTTATTGTATTCATTAGGACTTTTTTTTTTTTACAATGTACAAGTATGAGAAAGTCTTACAAATGGAAGGCACAAAAACTTCTGTATGTTTATTGGAATTTTTTTCAATCCACTTCGTTGTAACTAATGTTCTATGACTTCAGGAAATACAGGAACAGAGCTATGGCTTGCGCTCTCAGGTGTCAGCTGAGTGCATATATACCTGCCATAGATTTTCCTGCATCCTGGTCAGATTCTTGGAGGCTTGGTGCTGACACGCTTGGCCGTTGTCAGTTATATTTCCCCTGGGCACACTGGAAAGCTTATGCTGGTGTATGCCTCTCAGTCTCCAGTCTGGAAGCACACTTTCACTATCTCTGAAGCCTACTTATTTCTCTCTGATGGTCCTGTTTCTTTAGAAACCATCTATATGTTTGGTCCTGTGTTTTAGGATGTTTGTTAAAATAACCATCTTTTTTATTGTTTCTAAAATTGTATCCCTCCCCCCATTCTTTATTTTTTTAAGTCTCTTCCTCAAATTAAGTGATTTCTCAGGGTGTTCTGGTTTCTCCAAATAAGACCAAAATTCAAGACCAAGAAGGTCTTCCTAAAATGATCGCTTGTTTCATCTTGTATCTATATCAGGTTCTTCCACTGTGGCAGAGTGTGATGTCCTCTTCTCTCCCAGAATTATTAGTTCTAAAGAGAAACCTTTAATAAAAGATTACACTGGCTTGTAACGTGGTAGAGCCGAGTTGTAGGGTGTGTCATCCGGCTTTATCCCATTCAGTCCTGTGTTCTTAACCACCAGGGCTAATTGGAACATAACTGAAATGTTCTGTCTAGACTCTCTACAGAGCCAAGGGGTAGAGATGGGAGTCTGAAATCAGAAACAGTCGTCAGGGTGCCAAGACTACCAGCCAACTGCAAGTTGAATGGCAAGACATTTATTACGTCTTTGTGGCCCTGCTAATAAGAATATAGACCTTAACTTCTGACTTTCTAAACCTGAACTGGGAAGTGCCTATTTTATGCATATATGCTGCGATTCATGGGGTCGAAAATAGTCGGACATGACTGAGCGACTTAACTGAACTGAAAGAAAGGAAATATATCTCTTCCACTTCTATCTTATATATTGTACATTCAAAAGATAAATAACATTTTCATTGATCAATTTGTTGAACATCGGCACTTTGTGACACTCTTCTCCCTAAAGTGAAAGCAAACCACTGTTTTTTAAAAACTGCCTTTTATTATTTATTATGGTCCTATTTTTTACTGGCATTGGGCAAAGCACTTTGCCTACACGACTTCACTTAATCATTACCACAGCAACCCTATGAGTCAGACACCAGTCTCCCCTCCATTGTGTCTGGTAAAGGAGCTGAGGCTTTCAGAGATGAAACAGCTTGCCTAAGATCTCACAGCTAGTCTGTGATGACAACCCATGATTTCCTTTCTTACCTTGCAGCCTTTGCTGTGTGCAGCTGTGATGTACAAGAGTGTGTACATTCAGGTGTGTATTTGCGTGAGAGAGAAAGAGAAGTCTTTTTGAATACTGTCATTCCCAAAATCCTCTGGGTTCATTTTCTTAAATTAATTACCAGAATAAATAGACATTTGGTTTTCTGGACCAGAGGACAAGTCATAGTCAAGTTCAGTTAAAAACACAAAAGAGAGGGAATCTGGAAAGGTAAGGAAAGAGGACAGCAAAAGATGCTTTTGTTGTCTTTACCATTTTTTTGAAAAAAAGAAAAAAAAGATTTTTCAAAACCACTTAATCGTGTTCTAATTATCTGTACTGGGGCCTCCGAGCCATCTTCCAAATCACCAGTGCCAACTTTTAGTTTTCTGTCTGGTTTTTTGCTTGCTGGTGACCAATCTGGCAGACCCTTCCCTTACTCTGTGTGATGATTCAGCAGGCCGGCAGTTTTGATTGGCTTTTTCAAAGGTTGCTGTCGGACTGTGCTGCTCTGATTTTTCTCTCCCAGCTGCTTCTGCACCCCTTCTTTGCGTTCAGATACAGGAATCTCAGAGCAATTGGAGAGAACTTTGGAACATGGCACGTTTCACCAGCAGCCATTAGCAGCATGGACCAGCAGATCAGAAACTTCCAAAATCTAGGGAGCTTTGGCACAGGGAGTAAAAGTAGGTGGGGGTGGGAGAAGTCCCTCTGGCCAGGGATTATCTGGCCAATGCAAATATCAGTTTAATTCAGGTTCAGAGATTTCCCCCAAAAGCAGTGGTTGGTAATCAGAGGTAACTTTCCAAGTGCCCTGGGAGCCTCATGCAAATTCTTTAAACAAACTCCTCTTGCAGGGAAGTCAGATGGAGCAAGAAAGAATCAGTGGGGTTTAAAAAGCATTCCAAGTGACTTAGAAGTTCAGTTCTATGTGAGAGTTCCCACTAAAGTGGGATTTCGGGCAGTAAGCACTGTCCATAGCTGGCACTGTCTTTGCATCTCCATCACTGCTTTCCATCTTCACGTCTCATAAAGTGATAGATGATTCAAGCTAGAAGAAACTAGCTCTAGGTCAACATGCTAGCTCTACCCAGATGAGCAAACTGTAGGCCTAGGGTGTTAGGTTACTTGTTTACAGGAGTGATGCTTAAATATTCAACAAGAAACCTTCAAAATTTAAGATGGCCCAAGCCTGGAAGCAGGCACCTGGAAGCCCTCTGCTGAGCTAGGTGTAACCCTTCAGTTGCTGGATTATGAGAGTCTTCCTGGGGGCAGGGCACTGTGGCTGTGACACTGCTTCCTACAGATGGAACAGAAGTCTTGCTCATTTTTGATTGTTAATATATGTTGAATTTTCAAAAAGGATTCTGAAATAAGTTCTGTTAAAAAGACATGTAGAAGGAGTCTTATGGAGTAAAAATGTTATGGAATTAGAAAGGAGTCTACAACATAATTTATTCATTAATGTGTGCATTTATTCATTCAGCCATGAGCTATTTATTGAGTAACTCCTCTATGCCATGAGGATTAAACCATCTTTTTACAGTTAGACATGTGACCTGAAGCACATTTAGAACATAAAGTAAGAGTAACATATCCCTTCCAAGAGGGTCAGTTCAGTTCAGTCGCTCAGTCGTGTCTGACTCTTTGTGACCCCATGAATCACAGCACGCCAGGCCTCCCTGTCCATCACCAACTCCCAGAGTTCACTCAGACTCGCGTCCATAGAGTCAGTGATGCCATCCAGCCATCTCATACTCTGTCGTCCCCTTCTTCTCCTGCCCCCAGTCCCTCCCAGCATCAAAGTCTTTTCCAATGAGTCAACTCTTCGCATGAGGTGGCCAAAGTACTGGAGTTTCAGCTTTAGCATCATTCCTTCCAAAGAAATCCCGGGGTTGATCTCCTTCAGAATGGACTGGTTGGATCTCCAAGAGGGTAGGTAGGACTAAATAAGTATGAAATAATGAAAACTCCAGGGACAGATGGTAGACAATCACTGAATGGGAGATTTTTTTTTTTAATGATCATAAAAATAGAAATTAAGACACCATAGCTAGGTATGGTGACTCAAAATATTTGGTATTTAGACTCAAAATACCAAAACTCAAAGTTAATCATATGCCTGTGGTTAAGCTTAGAGCTTCTTGGTCACCTGATCATAAGAAAGCCAATAAGAGACACCCCATGGTGCCCCTGCCAGTGAGTAAGAGCTAAGAGCCCCTTCTTTGTATTTATCTCTACCTAATGCAGTATTTTGACGTTTTATTTCTTGCTACTTTTCCTTAGCTCAGTGTCTGTGCCTCTGTTTTCCCATCGTTGGTTGCATCTACCTATGTGCCCGTTGGCCACTTGAGTGTCTATGCTTGGTTTGTGGTTTCCATCCTGCTTGTAGGTTCCTCAGGATTCAGGATGGGGTGTGGGGTAGCTTCTCTTTCTTATGGCAGGTCCTTGTGACTGGTGTCCCTTGCCCACTGGATCCTTAGTAGAGGTCTTTGAGGTGACTGCCTGCCCGCCCTAAACGCCAGGGGGGCCGAGTGGTAGACTCATGGGAGCTGTTTGGGAGAGTTTGTTGCTTTTTAAAAAGCAACAAACTTTGCTGCTGATCCTTTGCATTGTATTTCCAGATGACACCCCAAGTTCTGTTTCACAGACACCTGCTATTTGCCTCTGGATTTTATGCAAGAGGATTTAGTTGTTTTTGTCAGTGAAAGAGATGCGTTTCCCAATAGGTGAATGAGAGGAAGGCAGGAGAAAAGACCAACAGAAGGTTTGTTTGCCTGGACCTAAAAGACAGACTCTCTGTAACTAAAATGCCCCTCTCACCCTCCCATCTCAGCAAGGCTCTCTCTTTTGCTCTCCCTTAAGGGATTTAAGCGTTGTACACTCACTAACCCATCAATGCCGCTTCTAAGGAAGTAATTGGACATTTGTGTAAACAGGTTTATATACTGCGTCTGGTGTTGTTTATTATAGCAAGTGACTGGAAACGACCTAAGTGCCTTTGGTTGAAGGATAGATCAATAATTGATGAAGTCTGCATTTGGTGGACTCTTATGCAGCCATTAAAAATGATGGCATAGATTTAGGTTAACAAACCCAGAAATGGATATATTAAGTGTGCACACAAGTGATGAAGTAATATGAGGGTATGATCTCATTTTTTAAAATAATGACAGAGTGTGTGGGAGAGCATGCGTGTATAAAGAAAAAGATCTCAAGCAGTAGGCACAAAAATATTAAAAGGGACTATTTCTTGTTGGTTGGAACATAGGCAATCTTTACGTTTTTAGCTTATATTCTTATATTTTTGTCATGATTCTATAATAGTTCATAATCAAAAAATGTAGTTGAAAATAAAAGGGGGAGTGGCATGTAATTATTTTGTAATCCCAAGACACTTGTCACCAGGGACAAATAGGCAAGTCAGGACCCCACGTTTTTTGTCTTTGGGATGAGATAATCTCAGTACTCAGGCAGATAAAATTCCTGCCTTGTGGCTACTTCTTTGGGACACCAGGGCTGGTCAAAGCTGAGACTCCATTCCACCTAGCTAAGTTGCCTTGTGCCTGCTGTACTAACTGTGGGACTATAATGGGATTACCATTATATTATGGCTTAGTCTTAGTTAGGTGCTGGGGCCTCTGCCTGTCACCCCTATTAGAGTGTACTGTCACTTCTTGGTTGGGCTCCCAAGGATCCGATTGTAAAGCCTGGAAAATACAGGACGCCTAAGGAATCACTGTGCTACACACTTTCCATATATTGTCATATGTAATTCATTCATCAGTACTTTGGGTAGTTATTATTAGCCTATGTTATGGTTGAGTAAATAACATCTCAGTGAGTTGAGCCTCTTGTCCAAAGTCACACAGCTGGTAGGAAGTTGGCCTGACACTTGAATCCAGACCTGATTCCAGTTTCCTCTGCTGTGAGCCAAACTTCACTGAAAACACAAATGGAAGCTGCTATCTAAAAAAAATCCTTTTTCACTCAAGTTTTCAGAGCATCCTCTTTGACTTCTATATAATCTCATCTTTAAATGATACTAACAGTGGCTAATGTTTGTTGAGTGCTTATTGCATGGCAGACACTGTTACAAGTGTTTGCCATGGATTAGATTTAATTTTTACCTCAATTTTCATTTTTGCAGATAGGAAAACAGACATAGAAAAAGTCCTTGCGGGTTATAGTGCTCCTAAACATACCATTTTCCACAACCCTTTTGTCTTGGTCTGGCTAAAGTAGTTTTTTGGCCTGTCTCTTTGTTGATTGGATTGCATTTGTGATGAATTATTTTTGCTGGAACTTTTTTTTTTTTTGCTGGGATGATTTTTTAAAATGCATTCCTAGAATCTGATTTGTTATGGAGGAGGATTGCCTGCTGCCTGGAATTCCCACCAAGGTTCTGATGACTCATGAAGACTGTGTCTCCAGCTTGCTTCTGTTGGAGTATACACTTGTTACACATTAACCTCGTGTATGCCATTAATAATTTAGCATAGATTAGCTGATTAGATTAGCTTCCCTGAGAGTAGGGCCCAAATGGAGTGAGAGACAGAGGTAAGGAACAGACCTCAGAAGGGGTCTTCAAGTAAACAATTCTGGAACAGCTTGAGGGTTCCAGGCAGTGACAGAAGCTTTGGTTAACCTTCTACTTCTGCCTGGCCCTAAGCCTGTCTGGTGTTTTGTCTGTGTGTTTAGTATTTTTAAAGTTTGTATTGAATTTGTTGCAATATTGCTTCTGTTTTATGTTTTGGTTTTTTGGCTGAGAGGCTTGTGGGATCCTAGCTTCAACAGGGATCGATCCTGCAACTGCTGTATTGGAAGGTAGTCTTAACCACTGGACCGCCAGGGAAGTCCCCTGAGGTTGTTGGTTAATTAGTGATTTGTGTGAGAGGCCAGCCTGCCACCACTTTCCCACAGCCTTTTTCTCTCCTTAGATCCTTTCCCCTTTTAGCCTAAGAACAGGCCACACTGAAGGGACCATGTGCTGGTCAATGTGAAAGTGCATTGTGGGTTTTTTCATTTAGTCCTCTAACAGCTTCCCGGGAGGAAGATGTGTCAGTTATTCCCATTTTGCAAATGAAAAAACTGAACTCAAGAGACATGAATGAACTTGTGTAAAGACGAAACAGCTGACCCTCAAGCCCGAGGTCTATTGGAATCTTTAAAGATGGATTTTTTCAGTTGGGGTTTATTGTTTTGGCTTAATTTCTTTTCATTTACCTCTTTTTGTTCCTTGTCCATCTTTATATGCCTTTCCCCCCTTTATTACATTTTTTGATGGATCTTATTATGTCTATTAAACAGTCAATAACAGCAATGACTTCTAAAATCCTCTGTAAATTACTAGAAAAGTACTGTTTTAAATAATTGAATTCTTGAGCTTGTTTTCTCAGCTGTATATTCTTTGTGCATTTATATTAAAATATTGCTTTTATTTTGATTTAACATTAGGATTAATAGTGCAACACGCCAGTAAAATTGGCAAAGGGTAGTAAAACAGAAACTTATAATACAGGACCTGTTCTCATCTAATTTTTAAAAAAATTTCATCATGTTTTTTAAAAAGCATTTTATTATGAACATCTTCAAGAAAAGTACAGGCAGAAGTAAAGTGAACCACCAGTATGTACCATCTACATTTAATGATGAGAAGTTTTTTTCCCCATATTTGCTTCTTATTTTTCCTTTTTGTTAAAGTAAACCTAAGTATCATGTCATTTTCTAAATGCTCTATGTTTCTGAAAATGAAGATACATTTTGTAACATACCTGTGATAGTGTTTGTCATGGTGAGTAGAATCAATAATAATGACTGCGTATCATCTAAACAGTATCTGTGTTAGCATTTTCTTGATGGTCTCCCAAATGCCTTTTCACGTTTGTTTAGATGATGCTCTCAACAAGTGGTTGTTAGGCCTCTTAAGGAACTTGTCTTTTGTTGGCATTGTCATTGTTGTTAACAATCACTGTTTTCTTTCTAGTTTTAGTTTTGCTCCCTATGACCCTTTGTATCTTTTCCATTTCTTTCACTCTTTGACTCTTCTTTATTACCCTAAGATCGGGGTGCACCTGCAGCAGTTTCAAAGAGCAGGGTCAGCCCCTAAACCTAGAACACAGCAAGAGGAAAGCCACCAGGGATGAGCCACTTATCAGAATAATTTCCTTGAGCACAAAAGGTGGTGTGTTAGATTGTTTTCCTGACCCTTTGTCTGGAGTCTCCTGAAAACCTCCTCCCCTCTTTATTTTAAACTGACCAATAGAAAGATCTTCAGGTTACAATATTTACTGAGACTGCCTTATCTACCATTCAAGAATTTCACTCACTTGTGTTCTGAAACCCAGAAGAGCCGGTTTGCTGTTGGGAAAGTGAAATGGCAGGTTAGCTTTGGATGTGAAATAAGGTCTCCATGATGTATGACACACTTTCCTGTCCCCTCCCGCAAGCCCTTTTGATAAACTTCTGGATTCAGAGATCGCCCGAGGGTAGACCATTTCACCTTTGGTCCCAAATCAGGGCCTTTCCCTGTCACCTGTCATCAGATCTCAGTTATTTTCCTTTCTGCAAAAGCCCATTCACTCTCACGGAAAAGGGTTAGACAGAGACTTGCTAGTTTGTTCATCTTCCCAGGAAACCCCTGAAACAGTTAAGATGCATGTCCTTTAAAGAAAGAATGTAAGAAATTACAGAAACCTGGGACAGAGGGCAGCCATCAGATGTACAGGCTGATAGTGGCAGGAGGTACTTAGGGTAAATTTGAGGGCTTTCAGACCTTCACCTGAGCAGTCTGTCTTTTCAAGACATCAGAGAAGCTCATGGTTCTCTTCTTACGAGGGTTTTCTTCATCTAAACCCATTCGTTTTAATAAAGTGCTATTTACTCATACAGTTGAGGTTTAAAATATTCGTTTCTTGCATCTTTATTGAGATATAATTGGAGGTTTAAATTCTTGAACTTTGTATCTGCAAAGTTAGGTTCTTTGTAATGATTAGATTATTATAGAATCCTTGTCATAGTTATTTGTGGGTAGCTAGAGTCTGCTTGTGTCTGGACCAGACTTCTGCCTGGAAATGCTATATGACCCCAAATCATTAGTAAGTACAAAGCATTCCGCATGTCACAGAAAGGACCAGGAGGAAATTCAAAATACAGTGGTTGTGTACTTGTGAGCAGTGGACTTTGAGAAGCGGTAAAAATAAATGAGTGGCAAATATTGGCAAAATGCTTCCTTTTTTCTTTATCAATTCCCCAAATCTCACATGACAGTAGAGTTAGGGTAGGGTGTTAAACATGCACTCGGCCTGTGATGTGTGAGAAAAGTTTAAATTAATGGGATAGACCTCAGAATTTCCCTGCTAAGATTTTAAATTTTTACAAATATTTTTATTTTCCATTATATTGGGAACTATGTATATACTACATATGTATATATAATATATTCTAGTATTTTCTTCATTTTTTTCCTATTAAGATATTATTTATACTCAGAAAACAGTCATCTTTTTCAGTGTACAGTTTTTCAAGTCTTGGCATACAGTCAGGTGACCATTAGCACAATCAAGATAGAGAATGATTCCTGCTGTGCTTTGCAGCAGCCTCCTACTTTCTGTCTCTCTAGTTTGGCCTTCTCCAGAATGTCATATCACTGGAATCATTAAGCATGGTCATTGGGGGTTCATACACACTGTTGGCTACATCAGTAGTAATTCATCCCTTTGTATTGCTGAATAGTGTTCCACTGTATGGGTAGACTTTGATTTGTTTATTACCCAGTTGAGGGATAAAGTCTGGCAATTAAAAATGAAGCCTCTATAAACATTTGCCTGCAGATTTCAGGGTGAACATATGTTTTCAGTTGGATAAATACCTAGGAGTGAGATATCTGAGTTATATGGTAAGCATATGTTTAAGTTTATAAGAAACTGCCCATCTGCTTTTCAAGGTGACTGTACCATTTTGTAGTCCCAATGGCAGGGTATAAAAGTTCTGCTGCATCTTCACCAGCACTTGGTTTGGGCAATATTTTATTTGGCTGATTTTGGTTTTTAATTTTAGCCATTCTAGTAGATGTGTAGTGGTATCCCATTGCAGTTTTAATTTGCATTTCCCTAATGACTAATGATGTACTTATTTGCCATCTGTGTATTTTCTATGGTGAAGTGTCTGTTCAAATTCATTCCCTAAAAGAAAAAATTGGACCATCTGTTTTTGTGTTAGTGAAGTGAAGAGTACTTTATATATTCTGATATAAGCCCTTTATCAGAAATGTAGTTTGCAAATACTTTCTCCCAGACTACAGCTTGTTTTTTTTCATTTTCATTTGCAGACCCTTATTTCATATATGTCTTCCTTATTTATTGCAAACATTTCATGTTCTGTGGATTTCATGCTGTCACGGGATGACGCTGCAGGAAAGCATAGTAGACAGAGCAGTATAGGGTTTGTCCAAGACACAGGTGCAGAGAAATGGACTCAGAAAAACTTCTGTAAGTCTAGTTATTCAAAGCCATTGTCTGTGCCAACGGAAAGGGACATTGTTGTGTTTCTTTTTAGCTGATATCTAGAAACATACCTTTCAGTTTCAAGCCCGTGTAGTTAATGATAGGAATAGGTTCCTCTTGCCTAATGGATGCACACATTTACAAAGGAAACCCTGAATTCCTAAGGAGGCAGCTGTGTTCTACTTCACATTATGTGCACACAGCAGAGAAAACCAGAGGACAGTGAGACGGAGACACACAGAGCAGAAGTTAGCAGTGTGAGATTCAGCTGTGTGTGACCACACATTTTTGGGGAAACAGGAATGGGAGACATGACTCCATTTTCCTGCAAAGTTCCTATTCTGTGCTTTGTGGGTGGTATAATGGTTTTTGAAAGGTAACTTGATTATGAGCTTTTTTTTTTTCTTTTAAGTCTATTTTCTAATCCTGACATTTTATGCTATTCCAGTGAAACAAGTCAAATTAGAGAATAGAAATGGTTTTTAGAAACTGTCACCTATGTTAGGAGTTCCAAAATAAGCACTTTGCAGTGAGAAATGGAGATACATATATGGTCCCTTCCTTGATATTTTTTTAACATCACGCATAGCACATTTCTTTTTTCTTGGTCTCTCTCCATTGCAGTTATTCTGTCTCCTTCTATGTGCCCACCCTGTGTATCACTGGTCATTTTTTTCATATCCTCTCTGAGTGGCCAAGAGAAGAGTGCTGGGTTTTGCAATTTTTGAATCTTAAGACTTCATTTTCAGGATTTTTCACTTTTATCTTATAAAATATGAGAACTCATCAGTTTTCAATATTGGAATGAATTTTAGAGAACTTCTTTTCTCTGTCTTTGTGGATAAGAGGATCGAGGCTCTGAATTTTTAAGGGATTCATAATCTTGGAGCCAAAGTGAATGGAAAAATGAGCCCTGGACAAACGTAGACCTCTTCTTTCCTATACTCTTTCCAGGCTGGAAATCAGGGAAAATATAAAAATAAAATATAAATCAATGCATGGTGCCTGGAAAGAGAGGATGTTCAGAGGTGCAACTCAAATGGGATTTTGATAGTGCCACTGGGTTTATCGTAAGTGTAATAACTATGAATAAACTATTGAGAGCATTTAAAAAGCTATATCAAGGCTATAGAGAAAGACATTAGGCTTTTAATTCACTTAAGGGATTAAGTTGTCACAGCAAGCGCTGAATATATAGCAATTGAATATATGAGCTGGGCCAAGGTGCTGCGGGCTGGTGGCCTGTGGTTGGGAGGGCCCCTGGTGAGTTCAAGCTGTGACCAGAGTACAGTGTGTCCTTACAGGCACTCAGGACCATGGTGGCCAGAATATGGACATCATGATGAAGGGTTTCTACTGCGGGCCTAGTGGGTAAACTTGTCCTCAGTTGCCTGGAAACTGGGAGACTGGTGTATCAAAGGAATGTGGGAGATATGCTCTCTAGGAGTTGTTTAGAAGCCTTTTTAAAGGACTCCAGCCCAACTGCCTTTTAGTCTGTGATATGGGAGCCATACCTAGACCCACTGTGGGCATCACAGGGCCACCACGAGCTACACAGAAATGTTAGCAGAAGCCCCTTTATTCCAGCAGCCCTAAAAGGCTGCTCAACCTTAGTAACGAGTTCCCTTGGCCAATACCTCTATAGTGCTTACTCTGCCCAAGGCTCTATTTCAGTACTTTCCCTGTATACTGAGTGATTCAACCCTTCCTACCACCCTAGTCAGGAAGAATCATCATTATCTCCATTTCACAGATGAGGAAATTGAGGCCCAGAGGGCTTCAGTGACCTGCCTAAGGTCCCAGATTAAATGCACAGAAACTAGGATTTCAATATCGGTCTCTCTGACTCCCAAACTTTTAGCAGCACATCACGGTGCCTCCTGTATTCATACTGCAGACACTTAATGCCTAGGATGTACCAGCCTGTACCATAGGCAATAGCTCCACGTGGCTCCAGAGCCCTTGAAATGGCGTTGGTGCTGCCTGTTGAAAGGATAATATTGGGTTGGCCAAAAGATTTGTTTGGGTTTTTCTGTAAGATGGTCTGGAAAACCCGAATAAACTTTTTGGCCAACCCAGTATTTTTGGATGTATTAGGCTTAAAGAATATATCATTAAAATTAATTTCATCTGTTTCTTTTGACTCTGTAACATGTGGTTGCTGGAAATTCTTATCTTCCATGAGGGGCTCACATTTTATTTCTCCTGGAGACCGCTGGCCTGGAAGATCCGACGGCATGTCACAAAAGAAACAACCATTGGAAGCAGGCTGCAGAGAGTGCATGGTGACTGTAGACAGCTGGGACCCTGCTGGGCAGAAGGGCCCATCTCCCCTTATTGCTCAGAGATGGAATGAGTCAAAACCAACATTTCCCTAGGAGTCTATTTCAGGATATTAATAGCAAAACCAAACAAACTCTAAGACCTATAAAATACAGGCCTGGGTATGTTCAGCATTGTGCTATTTCAAATAGATGTGTTTTAAATATTTTCTGAAGTTATTTCAAGGGTGCCTCAGTTTGATCATTTGTGAGATGGAGCTAATAGTGCTGTGAGGAACGATCAGGTTAGTCCATGTAAAGTGCTTTCAATAGTGCTTGGCACGGTGGAAAGCTTAAATGTGAGCCAGGATTATTGTAATAATGTAGTCAGTGTTGTCATAGTTACTGCATGTAGTTGAAGGAGCTGGGGGATGCTGAATATGGGAGGATGCTGCAGGGCCTTTGGGGCAACAGTCTCAGCTTCTGCACCTGCGTCAGCAAATTTACCTCCCCAGAATAGGGGAGGCACTCAGCCCTTGGAAGGTGGTGTGATGACCCTCAGATATGCCTCCCACCACCTACCACCAACCACTCATCACAGCCCCTTGAACTGCAAGAAGCTTCTAATTGTCTTCTCTCAATGGCATTTCCTTCTCTCCCCGAGAGGAAGGTCCGTCAGTACACTCCTCTTCATCTTGTTCTGTTTTCAAGGACTTTCAATCTCCTCATAAATTGGCCTGGATCCCCTAATTTTCCTGATTCCATAGATAAACAAAGTGTAGACTGGTTTCTTTTCTGCAAGACTTCTCAGAGCTCTTAAAATGCTAATGTGTATGGAGAAAGTCCCAGATGTAAATGCTGTATAAAGTATTTTGCAAACCCACTTGGCTTGTTTTGGGGAATATCTTCTGGGACTAACGTTCCGTAAACCGCTACTGGGGAAACATTGTCCATAAAGGTTCTGGCCAGCCAAAAGGGAAATCTCTGCCGCCACTGCCCTTTGCACCCTTGTCCCCCTAGCCCTGTGTGTGGAGCACACAGATGTTGGACTGGGCATGCCATTCCTCCAACCCGGAACCCCCCCCCCCCCCCAAAACTAACAGTTTGTCTGGAGAAATGGGACACATTTGGGTATGTGACTCTCTAGAGTATCTAGGAATTCACTGTTATTTTTTAGGCTATCAAACTGAGTACCCTTAAGAAAATTAAGTCTTGATGATTTTCATTCATATGCTTTAGAAATTTATATACACAGAACAATTCCTTCCCTTAGTTCCTTCCCCATCCAGTTTCTGGAAACACATTGTTCTTTATATTCATTGGTTTTATGGCTATTTTTGTTTTATGTTTTATCTCTTTCTTCCCTACATTGTGCTTGTTTACCCATCTTCCTCCGATCCCAGTAGACTGTGGTTCCTGTCTCACCGAGTCTGTCTCTGGCGGTTTCACTGAGTAACTCTTTGAGGGTAGATCTTAAACATGACTAGAACAGAGGGCGGGAGCTGCCCTCAGCTTCCACTTTTTGTTTGTTGTATGCTATCAGTCTTTGGAGCCAGTTGAGAGGCGGAAGTGTTTGTGGCATGTTTGCATCTCATTACATCTTGAACTGGGTCTTCCCACGTCAGTCTGCATGCGCCTCTTACCTAGACTGCAAGTTCCAAGGGAACAGGGGGCTGGTCTTTATGACTTTCCTTCCTTCCTCCTGTCCCTCCCTCCTTTCCTTTAGAAGACTCTTCCAAAAATAAAATCGTTTTGTTTGAGAAACTCTGATGTCAACATTCTAATTTATAAAGAGGGGCTGTTTTGCATACTACTAGTAAAGCAATAACAACTAATAATTCCTATTACAGTAAGTATTCAATGGAGCTTTCCTATGAGCCACATTCTGTGCAACAGGTATTTTTCATATTTTCCCTTTTAACCGTCACAGTTACCCGTTAAAGTGTGTGCTGTTAGTATCCTCTTTTTACGGATGAGAAAACTGAACCTTTAAGATAGGAAATTGCCCAAGAAGGGGCAGCTAGAGCCATGCTAAGGCAGGACCATGAACCAGGGCTGGTCTGGCTCCAGAATGCAGGTGTGGAACCTCTGCGGACTCCTGTCCACTTCCTTCTGGCTGTCACGTCCTGGAGAAGCAGAAAGGAGACCTGCTAAAGTCCCGGCACTCCAGCCTTCCCTTTGGTCCTGTGCTGTGATTCCCCTGCCCACTTAGACCATGAAGTCAAAAGGTGGCTCAGTGCCTCAAGGAAAATTCAGTTAAATTTTGATAAACCATATAAACATAGAGAGCAATGATTAACTTCCCAGCTGTTAATGTTAACATTGGAGACTCCTTAGCTCAGCCCCAGTGGGTGGGAAGCACTCAGTGAGTAACTAACTCAGAATAACCAGACCTGGATGTTATTTTCTAAAATAATTCCAGTTGTTTAGTAATGTCATATGCATTTTATGGCATGGCAATGTGAAATGAAGTTCATTTAAAACATTTTTGCCAGTAAATAAGCAAATATTTTTAGCTGTCATGTTTTTTAATATTGATACTGTCTTAAGTTTTCATGATACTTTGTTTTTAAGGATCCTTCCCAAGTCTTATTTCTGTTTTGTTGTTGTTTATTTCAACTTACTTGGCCAGTGCTTTGCACAAAATAGGTACAAAAAAATAAGATTTTAAAATTCAGTTTGTAATTTGGAAGTAATTTTTTATACACTTTCTTAAGTCTCAAAATACCCTTAAGGCTGTAAACAGCTATTCATATACCCATTGAAGAGGTCAGAAAACTAAGGCCAAGAGAAGTGATTCAGAAAAGATCATTTAAGGGTACAAACAGCTTGTCTTTAGAATTATTTTTAAGCCAGAAAAATGTTTTTTAAAAGAACAGTCATTCTCCCTAGAGAGAAATCCAGTCATAGTCACAGAAAGAAATTGTGCATGCTTATTTAAGGCAACATTATTCAGTTGAATTGTAGAACCCAAATGCCCACTAATGAATGAATGAATGAACAAAAGGTGATACATCTATATAGTAGAATACTAGATGGCAACAAAAAGTATACGTGCTGATACAAGTTACAACATGGATGAACCTTGAAAACATTGTGCTAAGTGAAAGAAGCCAGACACAAAAAGCATGACTGCATTTGTATTAAAAGCGAATCCGTAGATAACAAAATATAGGTCAATGATTGCCAAAGACTGAGGGGAAGAGGAAGAATGAGGAGTGATAACTTGATGGGTACAGGGTCTCTTCTTTTGGCAATACAAGTATTCTAAAATTAGGTAGCAGAAATGATTACACAGGTCTATAAATGCACCAAAACCCATTGAACTGTATACTTTAAAAATACTAATTTTATAGTATAAAATTATATCTTATTAAAAAGTGATAATAAATATAAAGCTTTATGTGGGTGAAATGAAGAGCAAAAATACACTGATCATTTATACTGTGCTTTCTACCAGGGTGAAATTTCATTATGTAGCTCATTCTGATAAAACTATTAGCAAAGTGACATTGCAAATTTGAAATACTAAGCTTCATTCCATTATGCTATCAGGTCACTAAAGAGAAATGTGAATAACTTACTTTTTATCCTGGCAATGTGTGTCCCTTGGTGAAAATCGTTCTCTGATATTAACAGTTTCTATTCAGAGGCAAGAGAGTTGAGCAGATATACCAGTTAAAATGTCTGGTTTTTCCATTCTCAGTAAAAATGTTCTTGGATTTGTAGTCATAGTGAATGTTTGAATCTTTAAAGCTCTTAGTCTTTGTAAAGCCAAATTCAAAACTGCCTGCTAAAATGGTTAATGTGGTAGAAATTAGTTGGGCTAATTAGGTCAATAAATATTCTAACTCATTAAGATAAAAGGTCAGATGGGTAAAAGACTGGGCAAGTATGTAATAGAAGATCTTCTTTTTGATTCTGAAGACATAATTTTATTCCTGGATTTTTATACCATATATAGCATACTAAATTGTTTCTTTGATACAAAGATTAGTTGTGAATGAAATGTCTTCCAGGTGTATTAGGATTTGCATGAGTTATTCTCCATTATTTCTGTTCTTTGTTAGAAATCTCTTTTAGTGATTAATGCCTTAATTTTTTCAACTTTGCTACTTAAGTGTACTTTTTTTTGCAATTAGTGCCTGATTTATTCACAGGTTTTCCCATGCCCAAGTACCCCCTGATGATTCTCTAGAAATGCTTCTTCTATGTGGTCGAAAGAGTGAATTCTATATGGTATTTCCTTAGTATTTTTCTTGCTGTAGTTATACTTCTCTCTAAATAAATCTTTTAAGTCAAAATATTTATGGAAGACAGTAAGTAAAGATTATTTGCTTTTCACAAACTAAGTAACGTATTTTCTTTTCTTCACAGCTTTATTGAGATATAATTCACATACCATACTATTCATCCGTTTAAAGTGTCCCGTGATTTTCAGTGTGTTCACTGTTATGTGCCAACCACCATCACAGTCAATAATAGGACATTTTTATTACTCAAAAAAGAAACCCTGTACCCATTAGCTATCAACTCCCCTGCCAAGGTCCCCACCCTGCCTCCAGCACTTAGCAGCTAATCTACTTTTGTCTTTATAGAGTTGCCTGTTCTGGAAATTTCATATGACTGGAATCATGTAATTTATTGGCTTTTGTGACAAGCTTACTTCACTTTACTGATATAATAAGGTTTATCAAAATGTTTTATAGTGGTAAAAGGGTCCATTCATTATAAATATTTAGCAGTTATAAACAAATATGCATCTCATATCAGAGCACTGAAATGTGCCAGGCAAAAACTGATATAAATGAAGAGAGAAAAAATTCAACAGCAATAGTTGGAAACTTCAATACTACTTTCAGTAGTAGATAGACTAGCTAAGGAGAAGATTAACTAATAAATAGAAAACTTGAACAACATTGTAAACCAACTATATACCTAACAGATATTTGTAGAACACTTTACTTCAGAGCACACATTATTCTGAAGTACACATAGAACATTCTCCAAACTAAAGCATATGCAAAGCTATAAAACATATCAATAAATTTAAAATCATAGAAGTAATACAGAGTATCTTCTCTGACTACAGTAAAATTAAACTGGAAATCAATAACAGAAAAAATGGGAAACTCAAATATATTTGGAAAGTAAATAGCACACTCCTGAATAATCAAAGAAGTTGGGAAGTACTTTGAGATAAATGAAAATGAAAGCACAACATATCAAAACGTATGGGATGCAGCTAAAGCATGACTTGGAAGAACATTTATAGCTATGTGTTTTAAATGTCTCAAACTGTAAAGAATCCACGTGCAATACAGGAGACCTGGGTTCGATCCCTGGGTCAGGAAGATTCCCTGGAGAAGGGCATGGCAACTCACTCCTGTATTCTTGCCTGGAGAATACCATGGACAGAGGAGCCTGGTAGGCTACAGTCCATGGGGCCGAAAGGAGTCAGACATGACTGAATGACCCAACACACACACGTTAAGAAAGAAAGATCTCAAATCAAAAACGTAACCTTCCACTTTAAGATACTTGACAAAGAAGAGGAATCTGAAATACAGTACAAACTAACATCCAGTTTTCAATGTGGCTTCCATACACCTGTTATATAGAAAGCTAGTGTTTGTGAAAATATGTATCAGATACTATTTTCCACTATGGGCTCAGTTTAGAAACTGTCAACCAAATCATGAGCCCATTTCAGTTCCTAGCTCTTAAGTAGTCTTATGTGATAGAAAGAGCACTGTTTAGGGTGTTGATCAAATCCATGCCTGATTCCTGATACCACCACACCCTCTATGTCACATTGGACAAGTTGCTTAATCTCTCTGAGACTTACTTTCCTCATCTGTACAGTGGACGTAATTTTCTCTGTCTGCGAATTATAAGATAACATGTAAAAGGGCCTAGTTCAATATCTGGCATGTAGTAGGTGCTTGATTCATATTTATTTATAATCACTGGTGAATTAAAATTGGAATGACAGCCTAAGTACCTATATGGCATGGATATACAAATATGAATGGGGCTTCCCAGGTGGCTCAGTGGTAAAAGAGTCTACCTGCTGATGTAGGAGACAAATGAGATGCAGGTTCAGTCCCTGGGTTGGGGAAGATCCCCTGGAGGAGGAAATGGCAACTCACTCCAGTATTCTTGCCTGGAGAATTCCATGGACAGAGGAGTCTGGCCGGCTACAGTCCATTAGTTCACAAAGAACTGGACACGTCTAAGCAACTGAGTGCACACACATACATATATGAATGCTCTTGAAAGAGAGACTGGAAGAAAAGTAGTCTAATGTCGAATCCTACTGTGTACCAGGCTTAGGGCTGGTCACATTATCTAAAGCTGCACCACACATAACTTGTTTGACAGTTTGGACTGATATCGCTGTTTTAACAACCACTAAAACAGTCTACTTAGGCAAAATACACATGCTGGCCTAATTGATTGTTTTAGGAATAGCTTATAATGGTTAAATATTTGAGCCCCTCAAATATGAAAGGACTAAAACTTTAACTTGTTGTTGTTATTACTGGTATAATAAATTCCATTAATTTTGTTTTAGGAAAGCATATTTCTTAGTTGTGCAATTCTGTTGCCTATTTGGACTACAGATTAGTGGCATTAAAGCTTTGAAACACATTTATGATTTGATTGGCAAGATAACTGATTAAGTTCTGTTTTTGCTCAAAGGATATTTTGGCAGGCACTTTTATGCTTATTTTGTTTATTGTGTGGTTGATGACTGAATATTTTCACCAGCAACACAAGCCTCAAACCAGGTTCAAAACTAGTACTTGTCAAAACTGTAACATGAATATAAATCACTTAGAGATCTTGTTAAAATGTGGATTTTGATTTATCAGGTCTAGAGCGGGGCCTGAGAGTTTATATTTCTAACAAGCTTCCAGGAGTTGCAGATGTTATTGGACCACACTTTCAGCTGCAAGATTGTGTAGAATCCAAGAGGTACTTAGGCTAGAATCAGAAATGAGGAGAGCCCATCTGGTATTATATATCACAGTCCCAAATACCTATTCATACTCTCTGAGTATAATCTACTTCCGTAACAGAGCCCTGAAATAATTAAAAATTTGTAGGCATTGAACAGCAGTGACTCTATTCTTACATTTCATGTATTACAGTGATTGAATATGGTAATAGAATAATACCCTGTCATGCATTTTCAGTAGTTCTTTGTACTGTCTATTACCTTGTGTTCTGCTCAGGCCCCTTCACACTGTATCTCAATAACTATGAAAAGTGATGTACATGAAGCATCTCCATCTCCATTCCCTAGAGCTCTATAGCTGCCTTGTCGGCCCTTACTCTATGAATAGCAAAGAACAATGAATACAAACCACTTAAACCCCAGTCAGACTTTTGTTACCAAATGAAGAGAATAAGCAATTGTTTCCCCTAAACTCAGGCCTGATTTTCTAATCATTTACGTGAGCATTTATGGAAGCTTCCTTGGAGAAGGAAATGGCAACCCACTCCAGTATTCTTGCCTGGAGAATCCCGTGGACAAAGGAGTCTGGTGGGCTACAGTCCATGGGGTTGCAAAGAGTTGGACATGACTGAGCAACTAACACACACACACACAACATGGAAGCTTCCAGGAAGGCTGATTTCAAGTCTTTAGTCATTTAAATGAGAGCACAGATTGAGTTTTACCTGGAGAGTCCATAGCGGGTACAACTTGATTTTTGTATGTAATTTGACTACAGAGGCATCATTTTAAGACCTGTCAAATTAAATTCTTAGTATGAAATAGATGTGGCTCGAAATGTAATGCATGCCGTCTGATTTGTTGCAGAACACAGAAATAGTCACAGTAAGGACAAGAGGAAAACGAGGACAAGAAGATGGAGAGGGAGGAGTAGCCTGGCTGATGACATGGCCGTGTTAAATAGCAGCTCCACCACAAGCACGCTTCCTGCCAATGGTAGCAAAACAGACAGCACAAGGGAAAAGGGGACCCACAGAAGAACAAAACGTTTTTTATCCTATCCACGGTTTGTAGAAGTGATGGTGGTAGCAGACAACAGAATGGTTTTATACCATGGAGCGAACCTTCAACATTATATTTTAACTTTAATGTCAATTGTAAGTATCTTCAAAAGTAGGTGATTTATGATGTTTCTAAATGTGCCTTTGGGAATGGGTTTCCACCCAGTGCTTTGGAGGATCATTCAGGGCTGGCATTTCCACGATTCAGGCAAGTGACTGAAGAGAACATAAGATTATTCATTGACTGCTCTTGACAATGACAATAATGAGTATAAATAGTGTTTATTCTGCATTAGACAATGTACATCTTACTTAAAAGGCATCATTTCTAATCCTCCTGACAACTCCACTAGGTAGATTGTCATTCCTATTTTGTTGATAAGAAAACTGAACCTCATAGGAGTTGAGTTGCTTGTCCATGATCATGTAAAGCCAGAAACGTAGCTTAGAGACTGCGTGTGACCTTCAGCCTGTCTGCTTCTCCAAATCATTGCCCTTTGACATGTGAACCGGCACAGCCAGGTATGGGTCACCAGTAAGACATTTATTTGGTCCCTGGTTGTGAATCAGAGTCACTGGTGGAGCTTAGTAAAATGGCTCTATCCCCTGCCCCCAGGATTTTTAATTAAGTAGCTTTGGGGTGAGGCTTAGGAATCTCTCATTTAAATTTTGAATTTTTCTGTTCCCATTTTGAATTGAAAAAGTAATAAATTTGCATGATAGAAAAACAGACCAAGCAGATCCAAAGACTAGGGGAAAAGCCTAAGTGCTTTCTCCTACCCAGTCTCCCAGAGGCCACCTATGTGGCAAGTTTATTTGCCCATGTTTCTAACCAGCACAGTCCAATAGAAATATGATGCAAGCCATGTTTAAAAACATAGGTGAATGTAATTTAAAATTTTGTTAGCCACACACACAAAAGAAACAAGAAAAGTCAATTTTAATCATGTATTTTTTTATATCTAAATGTTATTTCAAAAATATTAATGAGGTGAGTTTTCCTCCATAGTAAGACTTTAAAGCCCAGTATGGGCGTCACACTCAGAACACATCTCAGTTCAGACAAGCCACATTTCAGTTGTTCAGTGACCACTTGGCAAGTGGCCACCATGTTGGACAGTGCAGCTCTAGACACTTCTTAAGCAAACATGTATGGGTGTATTTTTTCAGAGATGGAGCATATGTAATATGGTTTTACATATTCCTATTGTCTTGAAATATTGGAGATTGTCCCATAATAGTCCATATGCTCTGCCTTCATTCATTTTAAGCCTCAGGCTAACATTCCTTTTAATAGACTGACCCTAGTTTATTTGAACGGAAATCTACTTGTATTACATTCCCCAAATGCATATGAAAAGCTGCCCTTTTGGAACATCCATTTAGAGTTTCTTCTTTCCTCTCTATGACCTGTGGTTCTCCTTGTGCTTTCCCTGTGAATTCTCCTGTGTTGTGAATCACTCTGCTATGTTCCTCATCCCCCCACCCACCTGCCTCTTCCCCCCACTCTCCCTTACCCCCTTCTTCAAGTTCAGTCCCTTGTGCCCCAACCCTCTCCTATTCTGGTGGAGGGAAAGAAAAACCTAGTCATGCCTTTTACAGACTCAACTCCATTTCTACCCCATAAATTCAGATCTGTCAAGAATTTTAATGACAAGCATGGACTTAAGGTCAAATTAACCTTGCTTGAAAATTCCGGCTCTGCTATTTACCACTCTCTGTTTAGTCTTGGACAAGTTGCTTAACTTCTCTGAGCCTCATTTTTCTCATTTGCTAAGCAAAGATTATGGTCATACCTAGTTTGGGTGTTACTATGGGGACTAAATACAAAGGCATATGCAGTTTTTAGCAAGGATCTAGTCCACAGCAAGCATTCAATGGGTGTAGCTCTAGTAATTAACAGTAATAATGGAGAAAAAAAAAAGTTACCAGATTATGGAGAATATAAATGGTCGGTACATCAACAGTATTAGCAAGCTTGTTGCCCATGTGAGATTGCATAAATGGCAGTCCAGCTTCCACTGGGATGAAAATGTTCGATCAAAAGTTAATATCCAGTGTTTTGGGACTGAGAAGTGCTAAGTTACGTGACAATGTGGTTTCCTTGGAAAACACCTTGAAATTTAAACTTGCTCTCATTTATTTACTCTCTGAAATTGCCATCTATGCATTTTACAAAGACAGTTTTAAGAAATATTTGTTGACTGAATGAAAATTTACAACTCCAAAATGCATGTGTTTATGAACCATAAAAAGCCATGGAGACCAGCGTGAGAAGTGATTTGCTTATTGCTTACAAAGAATTCACAATTAACTGAAAAATTTATCTCGGTTACAGGTAGCCTCTATCTATAAAGACCCAAGTATTGGAAATTTAATTAATATTGTTATTGTGAACTTAGTTGTGATTCATAATGAACAGGTAATAAAGTTTCATTTCTTTTTTCTTCTCTCTGTATCCTAAATGGCATATCTAATTGATGTTGGTACAGTGGATCAACCATAATTCTTGTCTGTATTTAGGAAGGACCTTCCATATCTTTTAATGCCCAGACAACATTAAAAAACTTTTGCCAGTGGCAGCATTCAAAGAACCATCCAGGTGGAATCCAGCATGATACAGCGGTTCTTGTAACGAGGTATATGGACGTCTTATCCTTCCAGTCTTTTAGTTTCTGGTCACGTTGATGGGATAAGGTTGTGTATTGCTGCTAGCCAGCCCCTAGTCCAGAGTTTTTCAGCTTTAGCACTACTGGTGTTTTGGATCAGATACTGCCCTGTGTCCTGCGGGATGGTTGGCAGCATCCTTTGTCTCTACCTATTGTATACTGGCAGCTCTCCCTCCTCTTGACTGTGACAGCCAAACTATTGTCCAGACATTGCTAGATGCTCTCTGAGGGTGTGTGGAGGAGAGGACAGTCACACCTGGTTGAGAACCACTAACCCATAGTTACCAAGTAGGCAATAAGTGTGTTAGACAGTCCTGAAAGTAAATGCCCTTATAGAGGGGGCAGCTGCCATTCAGATTGAACTGGTCATTACTGTGCAGGATATACATACAGTCTTGCCAGCTTTTGTGATTCTGTAAGAAGCCAGAAATGAGAATTTTTTTTTTTTTTTTGAAAATGTGAATGCTCCTAGTTTTTAAATGGCAGCTTCTAGTTCAAAATATTTAAAATGCTATGCAGGACAACAAAGAAGTATGCTGGCCTTGGGCTTCCCTGGTGGCTCAGACAGTACAGAATTAATGCTGGCCTAGTTGTGTCTTCCATCAACCATCTTTGATATGGTCACAGACATTAACTAAACTTAAGTGAAAGGCATTTATAACCTTCTCAGAATGTTTTTTCAGAAAGTAGAATCACTTGTTTCAAGGTATGAGGAAAATCCTGGGTGGAGAGATTTTCATTTGCCCTTGGCTACCGTGGTTGACAGGAGACTACTCAATGTAGCTTTTAATCTATAAGCCAGTGATTCATAAATTTTTAGATGCAAACCCCTGGCTCTGTTAACTAGCTTTTTGTCATCCCTCCCCATCCCTAACGTGGTGGTGTGAATACCTGAAAGGCTGGAGTGTTTGCTTGTATTGGTGTTTACTGTTGGGTGTCAAGGCCCTAAAGCAAGTGTGCTTTGCTTTCAGACAGGATATCTGCAGAGCCCATGACAAATGCGATACATTAGGTGAGTCTGCTGTGCGTGTCCTCTCTGGCTTCAACACTTTATGTCATGCTTTTCTTCCAAGCCACAAATGCTTTCTAAAGTAAATCCTTCTTTGTTTGTTTTCCTTTCTAATAGGTCTGGCTGAATTGGGAACCATCTGTGATCCATACAGAAGCTGCTCTATCAGTGAAGATAGTGGACTGAGTACAGCTTTCACAATAGCCCATGAACTGGGCCATGTGTATGTTTCCTTTCCATATTTTCATTTAATCTGCAGTGACCTAAAACTTTTGTTCCTTCACATCAGTGAGCATTCACTGCACTTTAAAAGGTGTAAGACACTTCTCAAGGCATAGTTGAGTTTGCAGGGTTGAAAAGCTTTGAACCTTGTTGGGAGAAATGACTTTGACTTCAGAAAGCTGAGTAAATGCAGTGCACCCTGTTCAGCCTTAGCTCCTGTGTCTCTTTGGCTTAACTGAACAGGTTTACCAGGCAAGGTCTAATATGCTCCTTTCCTACTTCAAAGTGCTTCTACCTTGAAGTAGGAAAGGAGGTCTTTCTACCCTTTCCACTGAAGCAGAGAGTATATCAGCCCCGAAAACTTATCTTTGTTTAGTAGGGTCCTCCAACATTGTTGTGGCCTGCACAATTTTCCCAAACCCAGATCATTCCTGATTCTGGTTATACAAGTTTGTCCTTCAGATACTAGCCTCTGAGAACAGAGGTGACCCTCTTTCAGGGGAAAGAATGAACAAAGATACAGAGAAGAAAGAAACCATTTCCTATTTATGATCACTAAGTGTCTGGTCATTATGAAATTGGTTTTTTGTTTTTGTTCTTTAGCGACAAAGCCTTATTAGAATGTGGGGCAAAACAGTATAAATTTACTTAAAATTATTCCAGTTTTTTATCTGTCATCTTTTCTTTCTACAGTGATTAAATTACTTATACCTTTTTGGAATAATTTTCAAAAATAGCTCTGTATCGATCTGCATGTCAGATGTTTACTTTAGAGATAGCATCATCTATTAAGCAAACTCTTTCGTTTGCCAAACGTTTTTTGAAGGCACTGTATATGCAGTGTACTACGGTAGGTGTAATGCAATATGCATATATAGAGGAATCTCTAATCCCAGTTCCACAATCTCTTATCCCAATTCCACGTATAATGAATATATTTCAAGCATATTTTAAGAGCACATTCCTTTTATTCTGCAATGGAAATATCAGAAGGTGCTCAATATTTACAGAATAAAAAAGGCATGACTTTCAGTGAAGCCTTGGTGATGGGTCAGAGTCCTTCTTAGTCCATCGTCTCTCTGTCCCTTGATTTCTCAAATACCTTCATGAAACTCAAGGATTTCTTGGAACTAGATTTGAAAATTACTGATTCTACCAGCATTTCCCAAAGTTTGGTACTCTTACACTGATTCCAAGAGAATAGTCTATGGGACGAAATAAGAGTGTTGTAATCCAGTGATTAAAAAAAAAAATTCCTAGCCATGTTTGGAGTGCCAAGGCCAAATACCATGAAGTAAAGGTTCTGACAAGTCCTGTATTGATTTTAACTCAGGTGTTGATTTTAGCTCAGTTCCCCCATACTTATTTTAACAGAATCTTTGGAGGATTTTCATTTATTTGTTTTACATGAAACCTAGTAAATTACTTTAAACCTTTAAATAGAAGATGTAGATTTCATAGTGAGGAATAGGGTGATGTTTCAATGGGGGCAACTATTCCTGCCCAGAACACGGAACAAGGAGAGTTACAGAGACAAGAATGTATTCCAAGGGCAAGGGTGTATTTGATTAACAGATTAACACTTCCCCCAAAAAGAGGGCTAACAAAAATATACTGTTAAAGAAATATAATTAATTTCCTATTAATTCCTTTCCCCCAAAGAGTTTATAAACTTCTTTTAGATAGCCAGGTTATAAAATTGACATTTTAAGGAATGTAAGAATTTTAAATAGCAACAACAAAATATTTATGCCATATAGAAGTCTTAATTCACAGTTAACATACAACTCCCCTGTAAAAACTATGCTGTTGATGTGTTTCCAGGAGCTTTCATTTATATTATCTCCCTTAATCTTTATAATCCCCACAAAGTAGATATTATTAAGTCTGTGTGTTTGGCTTAGAGATATTAAGGTAACCAGATTGTGGTAGCTGATGAAGGCATAGGAGCGTATGATGTTGGAGCACCAGTTCTAGGGTAGAAGTCAGCAGGTAGTCAGATAGCCAAGATCTGGACTGAATTGTTACAACATTCCCTTTGACTTGAGGAAAATATATGCTATTTCCCTTCCTATAAGATGGAAACAACATATACACCCTATCCCAAAAGTGTCAGGAAGTAAGAAATCAAGTAATTGGCGAATGATGTGAGTTGTGGCTTAAACAGAAAGTTGTATTCCTAGCCTGTTAGTGAATTATTTTTGTTTTGGCACTTTGTTTCCTAGAGGTAATTTTGTTTTTATGTTAAGAAAAGTGAAAATCTTTTTTTTTTTAATTTCCTACCATATTCTCTGACAAATTTTTCTAATTAACTTCTTCAAAATTAAATGTTAAGTTGTTATGGTCATGACTTTCTGATAAAATCCGAGAGCAGCTCGGAGGAAAAAGCAACCAACCTTCTATTTGTTGAGCATCATTGGATGCTTCAAAAATAGCTCCTGCCTTCTTGTACCAGCTTCATAGACACTGAGAATCTAAGAGTCAGGAAGAATTGGGGAAGTAATTGAGTCTCTACTGAACACAGAAATCCTTACACAGTGTTCCTGAAAAATTGTCCATATCTTGCCTTACAAGAGAGAATGCAGTTTGTATATATTCCAAAACAGGAGGTATTAGACTGAAGTAAACTCCAGTTCTAGCTCACTTAATAACCATGTGACCTTGATCAAATAGTTAAACCTCCTACTTCCCAATTTCCTCTTCTGTAAAATGTGAATAGTAATAGCATACTGTTCATTGGGTCAAATAAGTAATTAAGTTAAATAAAACATCAAATGCGTTTAACACACTGGCTAGTACATTGTGAATGCTAAAAAAGTCTTGTTAATAATATTTTAGTAAGTGCTTGATGAAGGATTATTATTATACAACCCCTGCTATGAACAAACGTGCCTGACATTTGAATGAAAAAAAAAAGTTTTCTGTTTACATGATGAAATAAACTGGATTTTATCGAGTCATGTTGGCATGGGGAATAAACACCAGCTCCTTTGCACCAGAGAGAAAGAAGCAAGATTTGAAAGCTTTTCTTGTATTAGGTTTGTTGATGGAGGTGTTACACTGAACCTGCATCTGGGCTTTAGAATTCTGGGCAGTCATTTCTTTAAGAAAATAGACTCTTACACATCCATTACTATTAAGTCCAACCAAGAGAGTTGGAGTTTTCCCATCTGGCAATTATTGAGGGGCCTAAGGTTTTAAAAGAAAAAGGGAATAAAACATGAGAAATTACTGGGATGGACCTCACAGACTTTTATTCCAGCTTTTATTTTTATATAAAGCAAGTCAGTTTACTTCTGTCTGACTTTCTTGTTTTCATATCTAAAGATATGAAGTAAAGTCAGGGGAATTTCTCCCTAAATGCCAAGTTAGTCAGATGCATCAGTTTTGTGATTAGGAATAGTCATCTAGAGAGGAGAGCCCTTGTGAGGTTGTTGCCCAGTAGATAATTATCTGACTGAGAAAGGCATGTGGCTCGTAGAACTGATGTTTCTGGATTGAGAAATGCTTCCTGTCATTTTTTTCCCCCACTTCCTTTCTCTAAGCCAAGAATGGCAAATATGTGTTAATGCTGCTGCTGAGTTCCCTCCCAGACCCAAGAGGACGTTGGCACTCCATCATAGCCGTTTTTTGGGGTGGAACCTGGATTAGTTTAAGAATTCTTTTGTGTCCAGATTTTCAGGAAGCCAGTACCAATCAATTGTCATTGGCGTGAAGCTTGAAACTATTTGCCATCTCTGAGTTAAGCCAACTGCATTGGCACGCCTCTGGTTTCCATGCTTGCAGCTTTCCTTAATGGGTTTTATTGTGCACGAACTTTCTATAGCTCTATAATGGTATACTTACATGGTTTTAGCGTCTGTCAACCTGACCCAAAAAGGAGGAGATGCCAAGACCCACCGTGAGCCTCTCATTAGAAAGCTTTTGGCTTCAGGTTTTGACACTTGACTGACTCTTTATGTGAATAGTGTTATCATAACCTGCCAAATTCTTGACTCTATAAATTGGCCTTTAACAGCTTGTTAGGAATTCCAACTACTGGATTCTAGCACCAGCTACAGCACATGCAGAGCCTCTGCAATCCCACAGAATACAGCTAAGCCAAATGATGGCCCAGTTCACATCTTTTTCTGTTTTTTTACATTAAAGGCACTTTACATTCAGTTGAGTCAAAAATATGTTTTATTCTATTCTCTACCTTTACTCCTCTAGTTAAGTTTTGTTCTGCTCACCAGGATTCAGGTTCTTATCCATAATGCAGTAGTCTGTTAAATTTTTTCTCTTAGCTGCGTTCTCAGAGCAATTATAACAGCTCAGTCCCTTATTGTTTATTAACTGTTTTTTTTTATCATTGTCTTCTCGGCCTTAGGTTCAACATGCCTCATGATGACAACAATAAGTGCAAAGAAGAAGGAATCAAGAGCCCCCAGCACGTCATGGCCCCAACATTGAACTTCAACACCAACCCCTGGATGTGGTCAAAGTGTAGTCGAAAATATATCACTGAATTTTTAGAGTAAGACTCGAACTTTGAGTACAGCCTTCATGCTAGTATCTGACCTACATGCAGTGAACTCATTGTGGGAAAGAAAACGTAGAGTCAAGCATTCCTTTTGAGTTGTTATTTTTGTTGACATTCCTGGGAGGAGGGAAAAGAAAAATACTCTCTGACATCTGTGTAGTTCATGTCCTTGCCAGCACTTAGAAGACTGCAGACTGAGCTGAAGAAAATGTTGAGATCTTAAAAAGAATATGTAAATGTTGCTTCATTCTTGGTAAAGCTATGAAATCCGTTCAGGTCTTGGGGAAGAGACCATGAATGTGATAACATGATGAAGGAAGGCAAATATTTATGTGCTTCTAAGTTAGTAGTTTGGGGTTGGAAAGAGATAGGGAAGTGAGACATCCCCAAAGAACATTACAGGGTGGATGAAAATTGCACAGACCTCCATGTTGTTGAATTAAAAACATCCTCTCTCTGTCTCTCTTTATCTCCTTCCCTCTTTCTCCTTTTTTGCTTTTATTTTAAGTTTCCCACCAGGATGCTCAAGGATACAATTACTTTATACAATATCCTTGTGTCACAGATTTATTGCTCTTCTCTCCCAGATGTACAGAAGGTTAAGTGATTATCCCAAGGTCACTGGGTGTATATTTCCCCAGCCACAGGGAAGAGGGGGCTTGTTAATCAGAACTCACTGGGTGTGAATTTTCCAGAAGATGTGTTTGCAGAAACATGGAAGAACTGGCAGGTTGCTGGGTTGTTTTTTTTTTTCAAACAATGATCTAAAGTGTTTCTTACTGTAGTCATTTATTCACTTACCCATTCAATCAGCAAATATTTACTAAACACGGATTGCTATGGACAGGATCCCATATTTGAGTGAAAAACTTTTTCACCCAAAACAAGCTTTTACCCCTAAGAAGCTTATACTCCATTGGAAAAGATGACAAAAAATAAACATTTTAGAGTAATTGCCCTGAGATGTGATAAAGGCTGAAGCAGGTATACATTTCCCCCTGGTTGTATACGTGGAGAAGGAAATGGCAACTTACTCCAGTCTTCTTGCCTGGAGAGTCTCAAGGACTGACGAGCCTGGGGAACTACAGTCCATGGGGTCACAAAGAGTCGGACACAACTGAAGTGAGCGAGCATTCGTGCATGCATGCGTGTTGTATGTGTAGCCAGTGGTTCCAAAACAAGTATACACCAAAAAGTAGGACTTCAGCTTCTGGACTCAAGTTTGGATGAAAAGAATAGAGCAAAAGCAAAACAACAAAAGAACGATCTTTGCTACCACTAACATGACAGCATGACCTGCACTGTCTTCTGGAGACTCTGACAGTCACATCTTATCACTGCCCTTACCACCTGCATTTTTCTGCTTCCCACAGCACTGGTTACGGTGAATGTTTGCTTAACGAACCTGAATACAGACCCTATCCTTTGCCTCATCAACTGCCAGGCCTCCTCTACAACGTGAATAAACAATGTGAATTGATTTTTGGACCAGGTTCTCAGGTGTGCCCATATATGGTAAGTGTCTGGGGTCTCTATCTACCCTCATAACTGGATTGTGAACTTTTTTTTATTCATAGTTATCCACTGGATTCTCATGCTAACATATACCACTCATTGAGTGGTCCATTGACTATTAAGAATAATAGCAATGATGATGATGGGGATAAACAGTAATAGTTCTCAGCACTGGATGTTTCCTGAACTTTGTCATTTCACTCTCAGCCCAAAAGGAAGATACCATTATGGTTTTTATTTTGTAAGTGGGTAAGTGAGACTCAGTGGGGGTCAAAGTAACAGAGCTGGTAATGACAGAGCTCGGCCCTTTTTTCTCTGTGTCTCCTTTTTCTTCCCACCAGCTGTTCAGAAGACTTTTATTATAGGGACTCTCCTAGATTCAGTAACTCATGAGACAAAACTGTTTCCCTGTTTTAGCTTGTCAAGACCATGTCCTATGACTGCCTGGGGCTTGAAATCATTTCTGGTGGTAGCTCAGCTGGCAAGTGTGTGATTCTTTGATGTATGTGTTATGAACATTTGGACCAATGATATGATCCAGTGGTTAACAAGAGGCTTAGCAGAACTGTTCTTCTGTGGGATGCCCCATTCTATTCCTTTGGGTGTTTTTCTGGGAGAAGTTCAGAGATAGCTGGTGAACAGTGATTCCATGGAAATAACAAAATATTTTATGTAAAATGTATCCATGATTATGTTCATTTCTCTGTTATTCATGATAGCAAACATTAGGAGTGACCTACAAGCACAAGAATAGAAAGGTTAAGCAAACTTAATGTGTATGCTTGCTCAGTTGCATCCAACTCTTTGTGACCCTGTGGACTGTGAACCCACCAGGCTCCTCTGTCCATGGATATCTCAGGCAAGAATACTGGAGTGGATTGACAGTTCCTCCTCCAGGGCATCTTCCTAACCCAGGGACTAAACCCAAGCCTCTTGCATCTCCTGCACTAACAGGTGGATTCTTGACCACTGCACCATCTTCATTTAATGAAATATTATTATACAAAAATTGAAAAGTAACTATACATGGGAACATGCTCCAGCTATAGTTTTAAATTAAAATACCAGGATAAAGAATTATTTTATTGAGTATTTTCTCAATGTAAAAGGGGGAGAAGAGCTTCAGAAAAGACTGGGTAATTTAAACCTTTTTTTTCTATTAAACAAAAAAATAGTACCTTCTGAATTTTTCTTCTGTGACTGTGGTTTATTCTTATCATCATGGGAACAGTTATTTTTTTGGCTAAGGACATTTGTGTCCCTGGGGCTAGTGACATGACACCTGGGCAGGCTCTCGCTGCAGACTCTTCATCTCTGAGCCAGGCCCCTTCCTGCCGGGCGCTCCTGATGTTCCCAGCTCCTACACAGATGCCCCGCTCCTGCCTGCCCTCCATCTTCTCCCTTTGGGTAGGACATGATGCCTGTGTGTGTGTGCTCATTCACTCAGTTGTATCTGACTCTTTGCAACTCCATGATGCCTACTGTTCAGTTAAACCTTCTTCATGTCCTCTCTCTATCTTCTACGTTTCCAGAGAAGAGAGTGAAATACTTTGAAGTCTGTACTTGAAAACTGTCTGAAGGCATTTTCTCGATAGAGTTTGGTTTTCTCCCCTTGTCCCCAGGTAAAGCACTGGGATTCTTCCATGTGGAAACTCACAACCTGAAAAGCCCACCTGGTCAGCTCCAGGTTGTGTAGGAGACCCTGGGCCTCTGCAGTGTATTTGAAATCCAACTCCTTGGTTTCCTACCTTGCTTTGGAGTTGAGTTTTGCTCTTCCATGTTTTGCATGTATCTTGTTCACTGTCCTCAAGAGTTGTGCTTCACTTCACTGCGGCAGAGCAGAGTACATTCTGATTTGCTACGTTTATATGTATCTTGAAGCTAAATGTATATATGAGTAGTTTGCCTTGAGATTACACAGTATAAACAGAGTAGACACCTAAAAATTGTGGTTTCTGTGTTCTCTCCATTTGAGTATTTTGTAATTTCTTTGAAATATTTGTGGCATAAATAAAACAAGCTACACTACAAGGAAAAAAAAATTGTATGGCCTGAAATAGAGCTTAATATATCAACTTGGATAACTCTAAAAATCACAGTGCATAGAGGAAACAAATAGCAAATTGTAGGATGCCTCTGTATGTTCTGAAATAGCGAATAGCATTGTTTGTTTAAAGCCAAAGTATTGTGCATTATCGGTAGATATTTAAACATTTGTAGTAAAAGCAGTGGGCTTCCCAGATGGCTCAGTGGTGAAAAATCTACCTACCAATGCAGGAGATATGGGTTTGGTCCCTCAGTGAGGGGATCCCCTGGAGGAGAAAATGGCAGCCCACTCCAGTATTCTTTCCTGGAAAATCCCACGGACAGGGAAGCCTGGCAGACTCAGTCCATGGTGTCGCAAAGTGGGACATGACTGAGCACACGTACACACACACAGTAAAAGCAATGGGAATGGTGAGACGGTGAGCATCACTAGAACAATGGTTACCTATGTGGAGAAAGAGAAGGGATTGGGATTGAGAATGAGCGTGCAAGGCTGGGCCCATGAAGTGTCTTCTTTCTTAATTTGGGAGGTGGACATATGGGTATCCATTATGTTATTGTTCATATTTTTTACATGCCTGCATTATTACTGATATTTTGTCCCTTCTTTCTTCTGACGTAATATGTATGGCTTAGTAGGAAAAAATACCAGTTTTAACATCAAGTCAAACCAAAACTAATCACAACAGAAATCAAAACCTACTCTCCAATCATCAGTTCAGTTCAGTTGCTCAGTCGTGTCCAACTCTGTGACCCCATGAACTGCAGCATGCCAGGCCTCCCTGTCTATCACCGACTCCTGGAATCCACCCAAACCCATGTCCATCAAGTCAGTGATGCCATCCAGCCATCTCATCCTCTGCCATCCCCTTCTCCTCCTGCCTTCAGTCTTTCCCAGCATCAGGGTCTTTTCCAGTGAGTCAGCTCTTTGCATCACGTGGCTAAAGTATTGGAGTTTCAGCTTCAACATCAGTTCTTCCAATAAACACCTAGGACTGATCTCCCTTAGGATGGACTGGTTGGATTTCCTTGCCGTCCAAGGGACTCTCAAGAGTCTTCTCCAACACCACAGTTCAAGAGCATCAGTTCTTGGGTGCTCAGCTTTCTTTATAGTCCAACTCTCACATCCATACATGACCACTGGAAAAACCATATCCTTGACTAGACGGACCTTTGTTGGCAAAGTAATATCTCTGCTTTTTAATATGCTGTCGAGGCTGGTCATAACTTTCCTTCCAAGAAGTAAGCGTCTTTAAATTTCATGGCTGCAATCACCATCTGCAGTGATTTTGAAGCCCAGAAAAATAAAGTCTGACACTGTTTCCACTGTTTCCCCATCTATTTGCCAATCATAGCTCATTGCAAACCTAAACTCACATCATAAATTTCCATTGTGATACTGACTGCCCTTTGTTCTGCCAGCTTCACTTTCCTCATCTGTAATTTGGGGAGACATTACTAGGACCAAATGGCATCTTGTATGTTCCTGTTGCACAGTAGTTCCCCTCTGACATCCCTGCAAACCCTACCAGGCATAGAAGTGTGTCTTGTGGGCTGCTCTCTGTATCCATTGGAATATTTTATCATTTATCAGACCAAGAAAAAAAAAACCTCTCTAACCTATACTCTACATCAGCGGCAAAACGTTTGTTGAAAGCAACCCTTGCCTTGCTTGATGTCACTGAATCACATTGTCACTGAATTGTCTTCAACTGAATTGCGCAGATGCAGTGTAGACGGCTCTGGTGCAATAACGTGGATGGAGCGCACAAAGGCTGCCGAACTCAGCACACGCCCTGGGCTGATGGGACCGAGTGTGATGAGCCTGGAAAGGCAAGTAACGCCCCGATCTGTTCTTCTGTATTGGGGCAGATGTGGGCAAGATCTGGGCTGTGGGCTCAGTTACCGTTGTTGAGAACATAAGATAACTCAGTGTGTTTCAGCATACATAATACTTTTTTGAGGTAGGAGGTTCAACTTTGCTCTTGAAAATTGTGCAAACTTACCTTACAGCCTAATACTGACACAAGGGACATAGCTATCATTATTTCCTCAATTTATTAGACATATTTTTCTCATTTTAATGTTTTTGAAATTCCAATGTGCTTTTCAATTTATGGGAACATTTAATGTGAGGTACATATCTTTTCTCTCTCTCTGTCTCTCTCTTAGAGTGGCAGTGGAAAAGGCTGTTAAGTTGTTGGAATATCTTAAATTCAAGAAAATACAGAAAGACTTCCCGTGTTCACTACTTGCATACTAGGCTTTTCCCAGGCAGTATTGATCGCTTAATGGAGCTGTGATGTCACCCAGGTTATTTGCAAATCCAAATTCTGAGTTAGTTATAATAGTTCCCATTTATTTGTTAGTAACCAAACAAAATCTGCTTCTTGTATAGCCTAGTGATAACAACATCCCAACAACTACAAGTATTATTAATGTAACATTTTGCACCTGGTGCCTATCTTTTAAGGAGAAAAAGGGTAGTATGTTAAGGATTTACTTACCAAAAGTTTTAGATATGAACCTGATTTTTAAATTCATAAAGAAAATGGTATTCTGTCACTTCGCTGTGATGCAATCCTTGTACTATATCTGAGTCTCATGTCATCCTTACTTAAGTTTTTTCCTTTCTCCTCACTTCTCTCATCGTCCACTTTACTCACTTTTATTATTTTGTTCTCATCTGATTTTCTGTTTTTCCATTTTAGGAATCAGTAGCTCCCAGTGTTTTCCTGGAAACATGTGGTTCTCAGAGATGAGGAACTTACCTATCCCATCCCTGATTTTATAGATAGGGAACACAGAGAAGTGACCTCCGTTCAGCTCAGTCGCTCAGTCATGTCCATCTCCTTGGGACCCCCGTGGACTGCAGCATGCTAGATTTCCCTGTCCATCACCAGTATTCAGGACTGGTTTCCTTTAGGGCTGACAGGTTTGATCTTGCAGTCCAAGGGACTCTCAAGAGTCTGACTTGCCCAAGGCCATTCAGCCTCACTCTGGGTGGAGTCCTCACACACACCCCTCCCTCCCTCCCTCCCCATTTCTCTTCTTTGTTTTCTGTGTCTGAAGGGGTTGCAGGCTCCGCAACTGCAGGGTGTGGCTATAACTCAAGCTCACCAAGCTCTTGAAGTCTCTGTGGTCAAGTAGGAGAACGAATAGCTTATCCACTCATTTCTTAGAGTAATTTCAATTTTTTTAAAATTTTATTAGAGTGGTTTTATAAAGTTGCAATGAAGATGATTTTGTACTTGACCTAGCTTGGTTACTCTGTCAGCTCTGGTTTCACTTCTCTACAGCTAGGACCTTAACATTTGAGAATACAGCTTTCTCCAAGAGCAGCCTAACAAAACTTCGTAAGGACATTAGCATAACAACTTTCGCACTGCCACTTTCACTCACTTAGAAAGAAATATATCTACTTGGTCAGAGTGAACCTTTCACTTTTTGCAAAACATTTAACTCAGTGTGTTGTTGATGGCCAGTGAGTCTTAGGTTTGAGTGGAAATATGGTTCCCAGGCTTCCACGTCAGCCATCAGAATTCACTCGTTCTTCCTCAATGAAGATGTAGCTTCAGCGTCCTTCTATATGTGGTCACCCATACAGCTGCTATCAGTTGATGGGAGATGACAGTAGACATGGTTGACAACTTAGTTAGTTGATCTGAGTTGGAACCAGCCAACTATTCATTTAAATTGAGTCTGTTTGAGCTCAAAGATATCACTGGTGTTGTGTCATGGTTCTTAGTCAATCTGATATATCCACCTGTTATGTCTAAATCTGATACATATTACTGATGGAAAAACCTTAACAAAGAACTGTCAATCATATGATGACATGAATTGTATTTAGTAAAATAGTCATGTACAGGCTACCAAGTTCCATGTAGTACTTGAGAAGATGTCTATTGTGTCTTTTTCTAATCTTCTGTTTTTGTAACAGTAGCAGAAGATAAAAGATTATAGTATAATCTCATACCTGATAAATGGGGGATTTGGGGAGATCTTTCAAAAAAACATTTACCTTGTAAGCGTTTGTTCAGCAAAAGCAAGAGACTTCAAGGCATTCCAAAGGGCAGAGTCTGAACACTTTCAGAAAAGCAGCTTTGCAGAGAACATGATGGGTACATTTTTAGTTTCTTTTAGTAAAGTGGCTAAGTCTAGTAGCTTATATTAAAGACATGGCTGTTTGTGTGTTTATTTCCCAGAAGAGCATTTATGCATTTTACAAATAAGATGGTGAATATGTTTGCACAAATGTTCTGTGTTTCTCCATTCTGTTTTGTTTTCATCAAATTGGCAGTAAAACCTTATCCTTTTCTCTAGCAAATTCTGACTCCCTTTGCTGCTGGGTTAAATTTTTTTCCTTTCTCTTCTCTCTGCCCTGCTCCCTCAGCAGTAATCTGTCTTGGACTGCTGACACAATGTTATTTTGATGAATGGCTCTCTCATGTCCCTTTATTTTTTCCATTCTCTTGTTAAGCCCATTAACATTTTCATTTTAACCCTGTTTGTAAATCTGAGGTTTGAAACTCTTGTATTTTAAGCTTCTTTGGGACAAAATTTACCTCCAAGTCCTTCTTCCAGTCTCTTTAGAAAAACATTTATGTAAAATATCATTTAAATGATTCTGGGTGCTTTTAGGAAACACCAATTATGTTTTGGCTCCAGCTCCACCACTTGCTTAATGCTTTGTTATGATGTAATGGTTTTTCTAGTATATAATTATTGTTTGTTTAGTTTCTTGGTAAAATAGATTAACTTGATACGTGTTTGCCAAACAGTCCCCACTTCCAGCCTCTTTCACCTCAGGTTCTTCCCTCTTCCTCTGAGGTTCTCCCTTCCCTTTGAACCCCCATCAGTGGTCATATCAGTAAGAAATATTTAAGTTGCAGACGAGTTTTATTTAGGTTTTCTTTTAAGAAGGGTCCCTATAAGGACATTTTAATCCATTGTTAACTAACCTATGCCCTTATTCTGCTCTGGTTTATGGTAATACTTAATGAGAATTATGGTCACTTTGAAGAATATTGTTCTTGTGTGAAGGTAGAGTCTATAGAATAGAGAGGCCAACAGAATAAGGACTGAAGTGTTGTGAGGAAAAAAAATATATTTCCAAACAACTTCTCTTTGTGAGAGTCCATGACTAGCCATAGGAATGTTCTCTTTAGTTTTTAGAATTTATAAAATGTGTATTTGATATCAAGGTTTGAGGGCTGAATTTGGGCATTGGCTGTAACCTCAACTGTATATTAATTAAGAATTTTGTTCAGGTCAGATTGAATTGTAGTAGTATAAGAAAATTGGCTTTTTTTCTGACATACACACACATGCAAAAACTAGTCAAATGTAAGCAGGTCATGGAGCTGCCATTGTAGGTGTACAAAGTAAGAGACACAGGCCCCTAATTGCTTTCTGTTCTCCTGTCATATGCAAATAGCCATCATCCTCAATGTCACAAAATAGCTGCTATAGCTCCAGCCATTGACTCTGAGTCCCAGGCAAACCAAAGGACAAGGTGCAAAGAGGCAAAAGGACCGTCCCAGGAATCTTATCCAATGAATTCTGCTAACATTTCTTTGACCATTTCTACCTATACAAGAATCCAGGGAAATGTAGATTGTTAAGGAGGATGAAGAACAGAATGACAATGGGTAGACACCTCAGACTGTCAACCTCACCTCACCATCTCATTAATCTTGCTTTTAAATCTCAGTCTGTTTAAGATATCAAAAATTGTTCCCATTTGCTAACAGTAGAAGGACAGCATATATCACAGTTAACAGTGTGTACTCTGGAGCCAGATTGTCTATGTTTCAGTATTAGCTCAGCTCCTTAACAGATGTTTGACATTAACCCCCCTGTGCCTCTGTTTTCTTTTCTGTAAAAATGGGGTAACAGCAATACCTATTTCATAGTATGCTATGAGGATTAAGTAAGTTAATACGTACATAATACTTAGAGTAGTATTATATATATGTAGTATTATTATTGAGTGCCTAGCAACTATTAAGTGCTATTAAGTGTAAATATTTACTCTTATTACTACAAACCTTTTTCAAGTTGGATCTCCTGTGTCCTCAGCTGTATATTAGATGCTTTCCATACATTGTCTTATGTTAAACTCAAAACAACTTTGGCAGATAGGTTCTCATTTTTCAGCTATGGAATTAGAGTTCAGTGACTCATCCGAGGTCACAATTAATTTGTAGAATGGCCACCCCACGCCACCAGACCATTTGCCTGCTAAGCTATGTCCCCTTAAGATCTGCTCTGTCCAATAGGGCAGCCACTAGCCACATATGATTAGCGAGCATTTGAAATGTCATTCTGAACTGAAATGTGCTAAAATGAAAATATATACCACGTGTTAAAGACCTAGCATGAAAAAAAGTGTGGGAAGAAAACCTTACTTATAATTTTATGTTGATTATATGGAAAAATAATAATATCTTGGATATTTTGAGCTAAGTAAAAGATATTAAAGTTAATTTCAGTGTTCTTTTTACTTATTTCAATGTGGCTACTAGAATTTCTTAAATTATATGTGTGGCACAAGTTATGTTATTAGATAGTGGTGCTGTATAGTACACCAGGCTGCCTCTCTTATTGATGTTTTAAAATTTTTAATTGAGGGATATTTGCTTTACAGTATTTCATCAGTTTCTACCAAACATCAACATGAATGAGCCATAGGTTTACCCATGTCCCCTCCCACTTGTCTCACTGATTTTTATGTGCATAGATTCCAAGGAAGGTTCAAGATTGCTATAAAGAAAACTGTAAAATAATTTTGGGGAGTGATGTGGTCACTTCTGCCTCTGCCTACATTTCTCGGGTACAGAGTTGTCCAGGAGTCTTTGGATGCCGAACCTTTTAAGCCTCAGCCAAACAGCCCAGAGGGAGGGATGTGGCCCCAGTTACTCAAGAGGATAATTTTAAGGAAGAAGGCATAAGGGCAGAGTAGAGAAAGCCTAACTGCACTCTTTTAAATAATTGTGTGCCAGGCTTTTGCTGGGACTGGCCACTGACTGGGGCTTCACCAGTCTCTTATCTGTCCCATTTCCCCGCGCACTCCCCCACCGCCTGACTCTGCTTCTAACCTGAGTCCTCCCTGCAGATAAATCACAGTGGCCACCACCAGCTCCGCTTCAGAGATCTGAGCAAGCGGCGGGGTGTCACTCTCCTGCTGCCCGTCTTCCTTTGTGCATTGCTCAGTGACCTCAGCTTCTTGTCAGGGCCTCACACCCCAACAATGGCAGAGGGTTGAAATGGGCTTCTCCACTCCCTTGTCCTGCTGGGGAGTTTTACTTTGTTTTACTTTAAAGCATCAGGGCCTTCTTCCTGCTCCAGACTGAAGAATCTGAAACCGTTAGCAACCCAAAAGTAATAAAGTTTAGGGCTCCCTGTAATGTGTCCATTTTTGCTTTAGTCTCATCTTCTGCTAGAGTGAGTTTATAGTAATCTTGTAACTAGCTTTTTTTCCCCTTCTCCCATTTAATTAAAATTGGGTTTTCAAATCCGTGAGGAACCGTAAAGCATTATATTTTACCAGACTCACAACATCTCTAGGCTTTGTTAATGGAGATGCACTATGCAAATCCAATAACTCATTTCAACCCTGTCTACAACCAGTAGACAGCCCATTTCCACGCCTCATTTTTCCAAGTAGACTAATTGAGGGCTTCGAGGCTGGCAGTCGGACTTTCCCTGCTAGCCTGGAGCCAGCCACTCATTGGCCAGTTTTATTCAAGCCAGTTGTAAATGAAGACACAGCCTAAAATCACTAAGAGGTTAAAGTCCCTACCATTTCCATTACTCACAGAGATAATTAAATTGCAGCATTTCAAACCAGTGCATGGAAAACAATGATAGTACGGTATATTTAAAAGGACAGCGGGTCCTGCAATACCTCAAGCACCGAGCTCTCCCTCACTGTTCCCCTTATTAAATACAGCACTGCAAGTTTGGATTTTGTGTTCCCAAAGAAATGGAGGTCCCTGTGACTGATGGATCCTGGGGAAGTTGGAGTCACTTTGGAACCTGCTCAAGAACATGTGGAGGGGGCATCAAAACAGCCATTCGCGAGTGCAACAGACCAGAGTAAGTCCACGAGCTCATCGCTCTTACTACTGGGGCGGTTGGGGTGGAAAATTCCTAGAGGAAGTCATTTAAATTGAGGCAAGTGAAGAGCTCTTTCCAAATTATAAAGTGAGTTGACTTCTAGGACTGCCCAGACCAATGGTGTCTATGCTCTATCCCTCTGTATTATTTTTCTGCTGTGACCCTTTATTTTAAAAGCTTTATCTGTTAAATGGTAGATGCTTTGTGTTGCTTTGACATTCGGGAATGTCTCACTGGCCCCCACCCCAACCAAGGGCTGGGGTAGCATGCTAATAAAGCAAACAAGTAGATGTTCATTAGGAAACAAAGAAATTGGACATTTCCACCCAGATTGTAGATAAATGTTAACTTTCTACTTAGTAACTGAAATGCTGAAAAGGGCACACAGACCCCCAAGGTGGCATTAGTGAACCCCAAGGGACCTGGAAGCCTAAGTCAGGATTTACTTTTGAATCAAACTATTTTTTCCCTGACTCTTGAGGTCCCATCCTACAACCGCTTTTCAGGGTGATTCTCAGCGAGTGACCGTAGTAGTCTCTACCAGCCAAACCTTGTTGAAACTTACATGTTCAAATAAAGTCCACAGGCTTTTCCCCCAGCATCTCATTATGATAGACGTGTTTTTGGGGAGAGGCAATTTATAAGCGGATTTTAAAAGTTGCTATCTTCATTATAAGGAGTAATATCAAATTTTGTCTGGTTCTAAGATGTATAAAGCTTAGAGGAACAGAAAATAATACATGCTTTTATTACCATTAAAGCTATATAGCCCAGGAGGTCGTCCCAGATTAGTTTTTAGATATGCAGACTCACAACCATCTTTAAGAACCAGCTGCTTTGGGATTATGCAAAACGGTTTGGCTCAGCAGTCCTCTTTAATTTTTAACAGCCTGTATTAGGGATAACAAACTGGATAGGAGAGAGAAGCAAGCAGGTTGAGGAGCAAAGTGGGCTAGAGCAGTAGACTAGGTTTTACTGCAGAGCCTAACCCTGAAGTCCTGACGTAGTAATAGCTACTCAGGCCAGCTGATTCTCCCTGAGTAGGAAAAAGGCCTCCTGTTGACAAAGGTGCCATTTTTTAATAATGAAAATCTGAATTGTGTACACAAAAAAGAATATAGCTTTAGCCTGTCATTGCAAGCCCTGGTCACATAAACACTGTATAGTCCAAATCACAGATGGCGATCAATTTATTTTAATTTATTTTTGTTCATAGTCCAAGATTGTTTCATATCCACATAATATAAATGTTTAAGGACAAGTCTATAAGATAAAGACTGATCTGTAAAACTAACCCTGTAGCTATGTATATAAATTAATATACATTAGATTTTCCCATAAAGTCTATGTCTAGTACTAGCTTTTAAAATAATAATGTAGAGAATGGACATATGTATATGTATGGCTGAGTCCCTCTGCTGTTCACTTGAAACTATCACAATATTGTTAATCAGTGATACCTCAATACAAAATTAAAAGTTTAAAAAAATACAATGTAAATATAGTAGGTGTTTTCAAAAAAATCAGATACAAAAGTGTATGATATCAAAACTTACTGTCATTATTATTCCTACTCCCCTACTCCCCATTAGAAATAACCACTAAAAAATAATTAGAAAGATTATCGATCTAATATGTATTACATAAAATAAGTATCACATAACATAAAATATGGGTCATCCTATATATATTGTTCCACAACTTGCTTGTTAAAATCGATTGGTTACGTAATCTTAGCTGCTTATATTGTTGAAGTTTTAAAACAGAACATTTTAAGCTAGCAGCAAATATGATGAATTTTTTAAAAATGTAAAACATTTGGCTACATTGAACCAAATTGTTTCTATCATGTTGTTGTTGCTGTTGTTATTTAGACACTGAGTCATTTCTGACTCCTTTGTGACCCCATGGACTGTAGCCCGCCAGGCTCTGTCCATGGGATTCTCCAGGCAAGAATACTGAAGTGGGTTGCCATTACCTTCTCCAGGGGATCTTCCTGACCCAGGAATTGAACCTGCATCTCCTGCTTTGGCAGGCGGATCCTTTACCACTGAGCCACCAGAGAGGCCCTGTTGTTATCATAATAAGCTATTATTATCATGGGAGTGTGGATATTGCAAATAGTAGGCACTTTTAACATTTTGACTCAAGAATATTCTATTCAAAAGAAGTGGGTTTTTTGTTTTTGTGTGTGTTTGTTTTGTTTTTACAGTGTTAGAGCAATTCTAAAAGTAGTGTGGAAAGAGATAAATCACACCATAACTGGAATGGGCCAGGCAAAGAAAAGCACCCAGTGTAAAGATCTCAGCAGGGAAAGATCTTGAGCTTCAAAGCGAAGCAGAGATCCTCGCCTTCAGAAGTTAGGAAGTGATCTTTAAAGACTTCAGTTAGATGTTCTTGTCCTGGATGTTTGCTATGGGAAGTTTTAAAATAATACAACCCACCTAGCTGAGTGTCAGCACTGACATCATTTCATTAAACTCCTCCAAGTTATGTGTACTTGGGGATGTCCCTGTGAACTACTAAGGAAGGAGTCTGCCTCTCGTAACTGAGATTACGATGGCGCTGGGAAGTCAGCTAGACAAGAAAGAGGGACACTGAAAAGAGAAAAACAGGTCCAAATCAGTTTAAAAGCTTGTTCAGAGAAATTAGCAGAGCAGATGGTTTGTTGTGTAGAATGTGCCAGTGCTTGCTGTCCAGATTCTCAAGAAGTTTGAAAGAATGGAACTCCTGGCCCCCACGTTGGCTGGCAAAATGCTCTTCTCAGTTTCAGAAACCCTTAGAATATAATGAGGAGCTCCATTTTTAGAATATGTGGTAGGCCTCTCTCAAGAACACTGGATTGTTCTTAAAATTTTCACTGTATTCATGGGATTCAATAATATATTTATTTAGTATCTGGATACTTTAAGCTATGTACTTTTTTCTTTATGTAAGCTTAAAAAGGGAAGCAGCCTTGCCATGTGCATGAAATTACACTATACTAGAAGAGCAAACTTTAGAAAGCATATCCTTTCTAATTTCATATCCCCAAAATGTGTTTGGTCCCAGTTGGTACACCATCATGACAATGGAGCCCTAATGTTTTGTCTTCACATGCTTTACTTTTTTAGTCCCTTTTTTGATTGATGTCCTACATATAAGATAAGCGTATGTTTTGGTCTGTAAGGATGGTCCCCATTTACATGTGTTATCCTGGAGAAGTTATCGATAGCTCTCCTTTCAATTCTCAAAATGTCCTGAATTAAACAATTACATGGTCACCTGATCTATAAGAAACATGTCATAGGATGAAATTTTAAATCAGAACCACCAAAAACAGAACTTGGGGTCCCAAAACAAGACAAAGCTTTAGATATAGAAGATGCATTACCAGGCCATTGGGCCATATACTTATTTTGTGCTCTAAATTTGGCTCTGAGGTTCCTGGTGACTAGAACAAACTGGATTTCAGAATTGTTATGGTCTATCAAACTAAAAAATCATGCAGATTTTTTTTTTAAAGAAAGGCAAAATATTTCCTTCTTATACTTCTGTTTTGCTTTTAAGTTGGTAGGTCAAATTAAAGAATAAGCTCATAGATTTGAGAAAAAGACAAGATTGTAAACTGCATATTTCCATTTAAGCTTTGACTCTAGCAACTGCTTATGAAATCTTCCATAAATAGAATAATAAACATGTGTATATTTCACCTAAGAAAATTAGTCCCTCATTTGGCTATGAAGTTTTTTTGAGGTATTGAGTTGGATGAATTTACAGATGGTCCCCAACCTATGTTGGTTAGACTTAAGATTTCTCTACAATCATGCAAAAGCAATACACTAGGTTTCCCAGGTGGCTCAGTGGTAAAGAATCCACCTGCTAATGCAGGAGACACAGGAGACAAGAGTTCGATCCCTGAGTTGGGAAGATCCCCTGGAGAAGGAAGTGGCAACCGAATCTAGTGTTCTTGCCTGGAAACTCCCATGACAGAGGAGCTTGGCAGGTCACAAAGAATCGGACATGACTTAACAACTGAGCAGGAGCACATGCAGAAGAGAAAAAGTGCTTCAGAGTTTGAATTTTGGTCTTTTGTCAGGCTCCTGATATGCAGTATGATGCTCTGATAATGCTGGGCAGCAGCATCCACTGTACCTCCCAGTCAGCCATGCGATCATAGGGGTAAATAACTGATATGCTTCTAACCATTCTATACCTAGATAGACATTCTATTGTTTACTTTCAGTATAGCATTCAATACATTATGAGATAGTCAATACTTTATTATAAAGTAAGCTTTATGTTTGATGATTTCGCTCAACTGTAGGCTAACATAAGTGTTCTGAGCATATTAAAGGCAGGCTCTTCAGTAAGTTAAGTGTATTAAATGCATTTTCAACTTTTAAGATATTTTTCAAATTACATTGGGTTTAATCAGGACATAACCCCATACTGAGTCCAGAAAGATCTATCTTTTGAAATACTGAGAATTGGCTGCTGTGGAAAAGCCATTACCTAATGAATGTATAGAGATCCAGTCCCATAGACTATTCCATTTGACAAAGTTGTTAATGATTGCTAGTATGGCTCCTTGGTCCATCCCATCTAACCCTTGAATAGTCTTCAGCATTCCTCATAATTGGTCATTAGACCCCTTCTTAAAACTCTCCAGATATAGAAAACACATTTACCTTCTTATGCTGCCTGTTGTATCATTAGAAATTTCTTCCTAGTGCTAACCCTAATTTGTTGTAAGTAAACATAAATGTTGAGATTTTTGTTCAAACCCATTTGCAGACCAAAGTTTAACTTTGCTTATAGGTAGAATATGCCTACAATGATCTTTGCAAAGTTCTCCCAAAGCTTTGGCCGTGCAACATTGTGAATTTTCTTTGTATATATGATTCAACTTGCCTATGCTGAATACAGTTACTTTTGTAGTAATTAATCAGCAATTTCCTTAAGTTCTTTCTATCCCTGTTTGAGAAACAATATTTTTAAAAGGATTTTAGTAGTTGGAAAATGTGACTAATACTATTTTTAAAGTTATATTTCCTATAATTTTCAGTATTTGCCTATGGGGGAATAAAACTCTCACTCAGCTAAATTATTAAATTAAAACAAGAATTTTTCCATGAAATTCAGTTGTCTGAAGCCCTCCCCATTACACAGTCCATGTAGATTCAGTAGAGATCCTATTGTCTAGGATATTTTTTTAAAGCTATATATTTTAAAGGGCAAACTTACGCTCATTCATAAAATACCATTTGCCTTCACACAAAGAGCAAATAAAGTCATAGAATGAGTTTTGAAATGGGAAGAGACCTGTCTCAAGAGTGGCACTGTGGGAGGGAGGCCAGGTCATGGGCTTTGGGTCAGGAAGGCCTGCCCTGGTCTCTCAGCCAGTGTGTCTCACTTAACTGGCATGGGAACTTGCCAGGTTAGTTAACATTTCTAAACCCAGTTCAAGCAAAGGTTCAGAAACAAGGATGTCACTACCTACTGCACAGGATGGCTGTGCACAGTCAGTGACCTATCTTGGCAAGTGACATGGTGCCTTGTATGCTAGACCAGCTCAGGGCTCAGCAAACATTTTCTGTAAAAGGCCAGATAGTGAATATCTTAGATTTGGGGAGCATCAGCTGTCTACAACTTGAGAAACATACATGGATAATATGTAACATGTGGGTGTAGCTATATCCCAACAGAACTTTTATAGACATGGAAATTTGAATTTCATATAATTTTTATGTGATCCAAAATATTCTTTTTATTTATTTCTAAATCATTTTAGAGTGTTAAAAACTATTCTTAGCTCACTAACCATATAAAAACAGACAGTAGGCTGGATTTGGCCCATGGACTATAGTTACAGACACTTGGAATAACTTAACATTTACTGTGTGGGTGGCCATGTTCAAGTGCTTCAAATCTATTAACCATAAAACCCTCACTCAGCCCCATGAAGTTGATATTAGCATCATCTCCCTTTTATGGATAGGGAAACTAAGACTTAGAGAGATTCAGTGATTTGCCTAAGATTGCACCGTTGTTAAGAAACAGGGCTGGGGTTCAAACCTGTTTCCAGGGTCCGTATATAACCTTCAGCAATAGTGCCTCATACATGGAGTATTTTCTGTGTGTTCTTTATTTTTTTTAATGTCAGTTATAAAAAGAAATTTAAAAATGCTCTTTTGGTAGTGGTCAGAGCAAGCAAAGGTGGACAGTGTTACTATGTGAAACGGGAAGCCACCTGCAAATGGTAGCTGTTTGCTGCTCTTGTTCAATTTCAAGAGTCAGAAAACACTTGATATATAAGAGAATTGGAAGGAAAAAATCAACTGTAAAAGAAATTATTTTCAAAAGGGAAGAAATATGAGTTACTTTCAGGCAACAGGTAAATGACCTGATGGATCTGCTGTAGTTAATTGAAACATGAAAAAAAAAATTCCATGAAGTTTGTTTCAATTTGAGAAAAAAGTTGAAGGGGACCTTCGTTATAAATGGAAAAACAGATTTTACAGCTATCTGAGCCTGCTCTGTTATTCATGTGTCATCAGTGATATTTTATGCATGAGACTGGGTTGCTTTGGTACTGAGAGAAGAACTTGGTATCCAGGAAACCAAGACTGCATCTCTACATAGTACCAAAAAAGAAAAAGACAGGACTCTGGGCTGTAGCTCATGGGTAATGAAACAGAAAGAGCACAGAGGGAGAATCTGGGAAGCTTGAATTTCAGTCTGGTCTCTGCTCTTGTGTTAGCTGTGTTACCTTGGGCAAAGTTCTTAATTTCTCTGAACCTTCTCTCCCTTGGTATAAAAGTACTTCAGCTGGCTTTCCCTTGCACAAGATATGCGTGAGTACGGGCTAATCAAGCACACAAGGCAGATCTAAGTCACATGGGCTTAATGGGGAAACGAAAGCCTTCATGATAAATAACAATGAATACTTACCATACTCCTTATTGAACTCTTCATTTATAACAAGCCTTTCAGGTGAACAGTATCACCTCTGTTCACTTGGGCAGAACGAAGCTCACAGAGGCCAGGTAGCTCACACAAAGTTGCCCAGCTTGTGACTGCAAAGCCCACGCTCTTACCTCCCTATCCACTGCGGAGGGAACATGTTTATAAGAGTATCATAGACAGGCAGCCCTTCCTGAGACTCAGGCACTCAGCAAGGCCAATGAGACCTGACTCACCCATAACAAACAAACTGCTGGATCGGATTGGGTTGGGTTGTGCTGAAATATGACGTCAGAGTCGCTAACATTTTTAGGCATCTGCTGTGTGCACTCATTTTAGAGAAGAGGAAAACTGAATCTGTGGGAGGCTAGAATGTTGTCTCTAGTCACAGAGCGAGGCTAGGGCCAAGACAGGAAACCAGATCCAACTCGGCCTCTGCTGCTGCTGCTAAGTCGCTTCAGTTGTGGCCGACTCTGTGCGACCCCATAGACGGCAGCCCAGCTCTGCTAGACTGCCCTTGATTCTGTATTTTACGTCATGGATATAGTTCCCATTTCCCAAGTCCTAGTTTAACAAAACAAAACAAAGGGGGGGAAAAAAACACAACACTTCTTGTTATCTGAATTACTCTGAAAGATTCACTCTAAAGACAAAAGGTAGAAATCTTTCAGCTTGAGAGGTGCCTTAGAGTAGCTACAGTATCCAGGCTGCTCTAGCTGTGGGTGGGTGAGTCTGATTTCCTCTGATTCTGTGATCTTCCCGTTTCCATGATGCACTTGGCAAGCTGTTGACCGTTGGGAGATGGGTTATATAATTTACTCTCTGGGTCACATCTGGAAAATCCATGAGCGGGGTTGCATGCTGAGATTAAATTGTTCTGTGGTGCTTTGCAAGGCATCCTCCACACTCTTGTCACACACAAGTTAATGAAACCAGTACACTCTCTCCTGCTTCTCCTATTAAGTTTAGTCAAAATATGAGCACATCCTATCCCATTTTATTTGTAAAACAAAACAAAAAACAATAGTCATACAGGGAGAGAGAGAGAAAGAGAGAAGAGGGAAAGAAGTAAATGGAAATGGAATGGGGCAAGTTTTAGGATGGTCACCCATGAGAATACCATGGTACAGAAGTAGACAGGAGCATTCCACGTATTCATTTGTACCTTTGCTCCTTCTGTGTCTTTAAAGGAATGTGGATGTTCAGGGCATGGAGGACAGAAAATGACCTGATAGACCCCAGGTTTTATATTTCAAACTTTAAGTTAAATGCTCTCTCATTTTATCCTCAAAACTGCCTTACCTTATCAGAATGGTGCTTTCCCATTCTACACATGGAAGGGTTGAGGCTTGCAGACACTCAGTGACTTGCCCAGGGTTAAACACTTAATGATGTTGAAGGCAGAGTACAAACCCAGACCCCCAGAGCCCTTGTCCTGGCCACTGGCACTGACCACTTCACATTTGCCTCCCTCCAAGACAGGAAGCCACATTATAACATACAATATTATAATACACTAGAGAAATACAGTATAATACAGCTTGTGTGTTCTTTACCTTTCATCAGGCCCAGAAATGGTGGCAAGTATTGTGTAGGGCGCAGAATGAAATTTAAGTCCTGCAACACAGAGCCATGTCCGAAGCAGAAGCGAGACTTCCGAGACGAACAGTGTGCTCACTTTGATGGAAAGCATTTCAACATCAACGGTCTGCATCCGAACGTGCGCTGGGTCCCAAAATACAGTGGAAGTAAGTTCATCTGGGGAGGTGCCCACGGCTGCAGGCTGGCACAGGGTCCAGGCACAAAAGTCACGTCGCATGGTGTTTCTCCTGTCTAGTTTTGATGAAGGACCGCTGCAAGCTGTTCTGCAGGGTGGCAGGGAGCACAGCCTACTATCAGCTCCGTGACAGAGTGATAGATGGAACGCCGTGTGGCCAGGACACCAATGACATCTGTGTCCAAGGCCTGTGCCGGGTGAGTCCCAGATGGCGCTCTCTTCACTATGTTGTCCTGCTGCCTAACTGATGTGTAGCTTCCTCAATACAATAGCAGCTGCTTGCGTCTGTGCGTTATCTCCAGGGCAGTGGTTCTCAAAGTGGGGTCCTCAGACCAGCCTGAGCACCATCTGATTCTCTTTTTTTTTCTGTGTTTTATTTTGTTTGATATTTTTAAATTGTAGTGTAATTGATTTACAATGTTGTACTAGTTTCAGGTGTATGGCACAGTGATTCAATTATATTTATCTGTGTGTATACATATATATATATACACACATATATATACACATATGTATATATGTATATATATACACATATATACACACACACACACATATATATATATATATACACATATACATATATATATCCTTTCTTTTCTCTTATTGGTTGTGACAAAACATTGAGTATAGTTCCCTGCGCTTGGGCTATATAGTAGGTCCTTATTGATTATGTATTTTATATACAGTACTGTATATCTGTTAATCCCAAACTCCTAATTTATCCCTCCCAGCACTACGTGATTCTGATGCATGCCAAAGTTTGAGAACCACTGCCGTACATTTTTCTGACACTCTCTGTGGGGGCCTGCAAGAAACTTCCCTGTGAGGAAATTATAATCGACACTATACACAACTTCTTTACCTTAACCATTGTGCATAATGTTAAACCCAAAAGCTTCCTGACAACAAGTTTTAGAAATTGAATAACACTTCTGGCTGATAGTAAAGCATCAAAGCACTGATTTATTGAGGTTTGGCACTATTTTTCTGTTCTCATCAGTCAGAAATCAGTTCTTACACAGCCAGGCTCTGGGATGATGCATTTGTTCCTTGCAAGCAGTCCGGAGCACATTGAAGCTCCTTACTGGTAGGATTTGATGGAAGAGTCTCTGAGCTTCACCCAACTCCTGACCACAGCTACAGTGAGGACTTCCTTGTCACTCCATGCTAGAGCAAAACATCGAGTTTCTCCTCAGAGACTGGTTCATACGAAGGAGCAAAATAGATGAGAATGTGAACTCTGACCTCCTGGTCTTCTGGTAATTGCCACTGATGTTTGCAGGCTCTTGTCTACTCTGCTGTGTTGCGTTAAGATAGGAAGACACTGCAGAGGCCACTTGGAACCTGAAGCCTCAGCCTGGCAGCCTGCAGTCATGCTTTAATCCTCCATTCATAGCCAGTGTTTAAACATAAGGGATTTCACATAAAATCAAATTTTCAATATCTTGGAAAATTGAGAAATGTCAACACTACCCTCCTGTTTCTGCATGGCAGCAGTAGCCTGGATTAGACAGGGACTGCTACCTTAAGATGGGGTGTGAGCTCTTCAGTGGGATAGCCCTCAGCCACTCCTTAATTTTTTTGTTTTCATTCCTGAGCTGTTTTTCGCATTTACTTTACTTACTTGTAGGCCAGCGCTTCTCAAACTTTAATCTCTAGATGAAGCACCTAAGGATCTTATTTACATGCCAGGAAATATACTCTGACTCAGTGAATCTGGGTGGGGCCTAAGATTCTGCATCCCCAACATCATTTGGGATGCTCATGGTTGCTGGTCCAAGGACCACATTTTCCCATAGCAAAGATAAGGACTATTTGAGTTCACCACACTTAAAAGTTTACAGAGACTTTAAGTTCTTATCATTTTGAATGCTCCTCTTTCAAAGAAACACATTACCTAAGAATTTATAACCTCTCTAATACTTACCATGTATTTCAACTGTTTTCTTTTTAAAAGCAAGCTGGATGCGATCATGTTTTAAACTCAAAAGCCCGGAGAGATAAATGTGGGGTTTGTGGTGGCGATAATTCTTCGTGCAAAACGGTGGCAGGAACATTTAACACAGTACATTATGGTAAGAATTTGTTCCTAAGAGCTGTGAGAAGAAAACTAGTCAAACTGTTAACATTATTAACCACATGTAATATGTAAAAGTATTTGTGTAAAACATAAAATCAGTCTTGTTAAGGTATATTACCCATCTGGCTATAAGACGCCTAACAGTGAGAATTCTGATATATTCCTTTGTCGCCACCCTTTACGCCATGCTTAGAGAAAATGAACCAGTCTGTGGAATGCTCAATTGCTGCTCAATTCTTTTCAGGTTACAACGTTGTGGTCCTAATTCCAGCTGGTGCTACCAACATCGATGTGCGGCAGCACAGTTTCTCAGGGAAATCAGAGGATGATAACTACTTAGGTGAGATGGGTGCCCCTGCCTTCTGTAGGAATTCTGGTTCCTTTTCCCTGTAGCATGTGGAGAGCTTTCAGATTTCATAAAAGACGTTGATTTTGAAACTCATTATTTTATATTCCTTCATACATTATACCCTCAGTATATTGATTTAAGAGTCGTGTAGTTACACTAGTCAATATCAAGCAATTGACTCTGGATCTTAGAAAATAGAAATGCCCTAAATCAAATTTTGAAAACACTAGCCTTGTAAGTTTAGCATAAAATCATTGCTATCTTTGAGTCATTAAAAAAAAAAAAAAAAAAACCTGTCCTTTGAGTAACTGACATGCCAGTGTTTTCATAAAGGTGTTACTTAACCAATAGCAGACCACAGGTGGACTTATTCAATATTTCATTATGCTTGATCATTCCAAAAGGTTCTATACTGGCAATATTTTTCTTAGGTCATTACTAACATGGCCCATCTTGCTTTTCTATAGATTCTCCATCCTTCTCTCACCATGGCCAGGATCATGAGTAATTCAAATTTATTCCTGTTTTCTAACCACAACTCACCAGGAACTTTGTGTTCTTTTTTTTTTTTTTTAAAGCTGGTGGCTCATCCCAGTTCCACTTCAATTTATTATTTTGTAAACTTTCATAAATGATTAAGAAATTCACCCAATCATTTTTAATTTAAAAAAAGGACATGGGGACTGGGATAATGACAGAAAAGGATTGAGCTAGTCACTTAGCACAACTAGACTCTTCCTAGCTGTGAAAAACAGCAGGAGTTGCACTTAGATCTAGAAGAAATCAGGGTAGTCTTGCTGGGCTGCCAGTTTTTGAAAGAGATGAGTGGACTTTCTTCCAATGCCCAGACAGGGACTCTACTTACCCATCTTGCATACAGCCTCTATAGAGGCTCCACAGCACATTCCTCTGTTGTAGCATTTTCTGCAGTGTCTCGTTGTTCATTCAGCCACTTATTTAGTATGTGCCAGGCCCTGTTCTAGGCATGAGAAGCAAACTGAACAAAAACATTAACAAATAAAAGTCTCTGTCTTCTTAGAACTTACTTTTTAGTGGGAAGAGATAGACGATAAACAATAAGTTAATAGATAAGCAAACTAGATTCTGTTAGAAGGTCATAAGTAAAATTAGAAAATAGAGGAAATTGCGATACTGAGGGTGGAGCAGGAACAGTAGAATTGAAAATACTTGAATTGTAAGTGATAATGGATATCTGGGGAAGAGCATTCTAGGCAGAGGGGAATAACCAGTGTGAAACCCTTGAAAGAGTAATGCGTCTAATTTGTTCCAAGGATAGAGGGAGGCCAGTGTGGCTGGAGCTGTGTAAGCACAGAGGAGAGTCCTGCTGCTGCTAAGTCGCTTCAGTCGTGTCCGACTCTGTGCGACCCCACAGACGGCAGCCCACCAGGCTCCCCCTCAGATGAGTTTAAACACGTATCAGGACTAAATCAGAGAGGGCCACATATAACTGTTGAAAGAACTTGTATTGTAAGAGACAAGGGTAGCTACTGGATATTTTGAACCAAGGACTAGCATGATAGAGTCATATTTCTATTTTCAAAAGAGTACCCTACTTGTTACACTGAGAATGAGGGGATGGTCGGGGGAAAGGGTACCGGGTAGAAACAGACCTTCGGGTAGGTACCGGAAAGGTCAGGGTAGAAACAGAAAGACTGGTTAGGAAGTTATTGAAATAATCAAAGAGTTGCTAGTGGTTTGGCTCCAAATGGGAGCAGTAGAATTGGCAGTAAAATAGTCAAATTAGTCAAAATCTGGATATCTTTTGAGGGTGGAGCCATCATGACTAGTGGGTGGCTTGAATATGGTATGTGAGAGAAAGAGAAGGCTCAAGGGTGACTCCACAGTTTTGACCTGAGCAGCTGGAAGAATGGAGTCACTATCAACTCAGCTGAGACTTGTTTCTTATATATTCATGTGACCACTACTGTTTTAGGATCAGAAGCTGTGATTTTGTATCTTTAGCTCAAGATATAAAGCCTTTACATAATATGAACTGAGTACATGATGGCTGAGTTATTGAATAACCATCGTTCACGCTATCTTTACTGAGTGCCTACCATTAATGGGGATGGAATTATGATGGAAATGTATAGACTCTTCCTTCTTTTATTTGTTTATAGTTTATTTCTTTCTTTATTTTTGGGTGTGCTGGGTCTTTGTTGCTGTAAGGACTCTTCTTTAGCTGTTGAGAGTGGGGGACTACTAGTTAGGGTGCAGAGGCTTCTTATTGCAGTGGCTTCTTCTTGTTGTAGAACACTGGCTCAGCATGAGGACTTCAGTAGTTGGGGCATGTGGGCTCAGTAGTTGGGCCTCCTGGGCTGTGGCGTACAGGCTCTAGAGCTGTGGCTCACAGGTTTCGTTGCTCTGCAGCATATGGGATCTTCCCGAATCAGGGATCAAACCCATGTCTCCTGCACTGGCAGGGAGATTCTTTACCACTGAGCCAGCAGGGAAGCCCTCCTTCTTTTAAGCATGCATGCTAAGTTGCTTTAGTCATGTCCAACTCTGTGCAACCCTATGGACTGTAGTCAGACAGGTTCCCCTGTCGATGGGATTCTCCAAGCAAGAATACCAGAGTGGGTTGCTATTTCCTTCTCCACTTCTTCTTTTAAGAAAGACTATTAAATCTTTCTTGGAATCAGTTCTCAGTGGTCACATCAGCTTTTCCACACCCTAAATACTCAAAGGAGTGGTGCCTTTTAAAACAGTTAACAAAGTTATTGGGGATCCTTTTCAAATTATTTTTGGGGAATCCCACATTTTTCCTTCAACCACTGTACAAAATGCGTCAGACATTTTTCTTCGTGGACTGGGTTATAAATTAGAGCCTGTGATTTCTGTGGTCTTACTACTTCCTAATTAAATCCAGCAGCATTGCATGCAGCCTCCTTTATTGGTTAATTTCCTGAGAGACAAATGCCATGTTGAACCATTCCTTTCTTCTCAAAAAGGAGAAGGATTCTCCAGTGTTCTTCTCCTTCTGGGGAAAAAATACCCTTTTAAGCAGTAGCCTCAGTTCAATTCATCAACCAGGTTGTGCACCTAAATTAGGGAGGACCTTCCGATATCCTTTGATGTCTCACTAGAGGTTTCTTAATCTCCTTGTAAAGAATAAAAGCAAAATTAAAGAAGGTTTGTCATCTGGGACGGGCAGTTTGAAGTAGTCATGGCTCTTTAATGGAACATTATGGGAAAGCTACCTGTTGGTCAAAGAACGTCTCTCTGGAAGCAAATGAAAAGTGCAAGCAAAGATGGTACGTCACAGTTCACCGAGTGTGAAGGTTAAGACCTCAAAGCCTTTGAACCTTACAGTGGTTTCTTAACAAGTTAGGAAGAGTATGATGTTGTTATCAAATCTGGCGTGTGTTAATGTTTACTCTCGGTTTGAAGGAAGGCACAGCAAATGCTCTAAGAAGATTTTAAAGCCCCCAGTTGAGTCTTGCTGGAGTCCAGCCCCAGCTGTTTCTTTGCTAAGCAATCATCATCCTTATCCCTCATATTTTTTTTAAGGTCAGTCAAGGCATACTCTTTTTGCATGTGTTGGTGAAGAAGCAATTTCCAGGAGGGCCTTTGTAGCCGCCCAGCTCTGATGGGTGAAATGGGGGGGAAACCAACCCAGGAAATTAGCTCCCTAATCGCATTAGTGGGAGGTTGGGCAGCAGACGGTTGTTTTCAGGAAACTATTTGTTTCACGAGGTACCGAAGCAGAAAGCCTCTGTGTCAAAGGTCGTCCTTTCAACATAGACCCCTCCCTCCAGTTGGGTTAAAGCCAAGTTGCACCCAGTGCTACCATCTTCGTATTTCTTAAGGAGAAAAAAGGAGTCATTTCCATGGTGTTTATTTGTCTCCAGGATACTAACCTTTGATGAATAGTGTCAGTGAGAAGACAGGAATCGATTCAGTTCAAGATAAAGCAGGAACTCCATTTCACTTGATTATTTCTATCTCCTTTCCTACTCACCATTTGCTGGGATAAAGAGCATGCAGTGAAGGGTGAAATGCCCCCAAGTCAGCATAAACATGCGAGGAAGCCTGGAGATGTTGGAAAGGGTCCCCAGAATTAACCTAGGATAGATGATTGCTCTTTCAATACAGACAGAACTGGATTACCGCTTAATTTACAGAACTGGCCTTGTGACATCTCATTTCCCCATTTTCAGTGACGCATCAGCTGGGTAGCTAGCCTTCGACTCCACTTGAAAGCGCTGGGTGATTTTGCTTGCAGCACATCCTGCCACTGCCATGCAAGTGCCCGCATCAGGAGGCAGCCTTAGGAGGCCTGAGGTGCCACAGAAACAACCTCTTCTCCAACCAGTGACCCTCTGAAACTCCTGCATCTTGCATGACTGGTGGGTCTCATGCTGCAGGAGCTGCGGGGAGACGAGGTTGTCAGAGGTTTATACTGATAGGAAAACAGTTATTTGGCTGAAAGCTGTCTGTGCTTCTTGTCACAAATGTCAGGTTCAATCGGTCACTTGTTCTTTCAGTGTCATTGATTGAGCACCTACTATGGGCTGGGATCTTTCTTAGGCTTATACAAGCACCTTTTTAAGTGTTGACTTTACTTAAAGAGGTTCATGCAATCTAGCAAAATCAACAACTTAAATAAAAGAAATTTATAGCTAAACATATTTGCTTTCAATTTGCACATAAGGTAAAGAATGCCTGAAATCATTCACTGATTCATGAACATTTGTTGGCTTTCTTCTTGAAAAACTGGTGGTTGACAGGCTCTGGAGATACATTTCCATGATTAGAAGTCACCTGGCCTCAGAAAATATTTTAACAATATTTAAGTCATGCTTTTCTTATCCATAAATTAAGCATCTATAAAAGCGTGATGAGAAGACAGTGCATTTGAAGGCATTTTGATCTGCCAACTACCAAATCCTATATGCACTATCTTTTTCAAAATTTACAACAATTCTGTAAGAAAGCTGGGCTTCCCTGGTGGCTCAGACAGGAAAGAATCTGCCTGCAACGCGGGAAATCTGGGTTCGATCCCTGGGTCGGGAAGATCCCCTGAAGAAGGAAATGGCAACCCACTCCAGTACTCTTGCCTGGAGAATTCCATGGACAAAGGGGCCTGGTAGGCTACAGTCCATAGGGTTGCAAAGATTCCAACAGGACTGAGTGACTAACACTTTCATTTTCACTTTATCAGAAAGCCGTTATCCAGAGGAAGAAACTGAGGCTTAGAGAGGTTGAGAAACTTTCCCGAAGTCACACAAGCAAAGTGGGACAAATTAAAATCCTTATGGGTCTGACTTCAGATATTATACCTTTAACCACTTCAGTTTATTGCCTCCACATAGAAATATATGTAGCTGAACTGGGGATGAACGTGACTGGAAGTCAAGGTTTATTGGTGGAAGTGAATGGTGAGGTTGGAAGAATAAGTCAAGATAAGAGAGTGATGCTGAGGAGTTTGAACAACATTCTGTTGGTAGTAGGGACAATCAAATGATTTTGAATCAAAAAGAAACCAAGATCTTGGATTACCTTTTTTAAAAGATTGTGTTTTTAAAGGCTTTGTTTCCTGTGCCACCACTCTCTTCCTAACCATTTCAAGTGAAAGCATCTTACTGTTCCCTCAGGGCCAAGATAAGGCTTATAAGGGTAGAAATTCTGGTAGGTGAAGCACTGCTTTAGGGGCCAAATTTGATGCAGTTCATTCTTGAGCCTGCAAAGAATAGTCTTTGCATCCATATAGTGCCCAGTGTGGTGAACTCTGTGAGGTTCCCATGTCTACAAAAACAAGGGCACTGCTGCCACTGAGGCACGGAGTCTATTCAGAGCTACATCACAGCCTTCATTCATTTCCACATAAAAGTACGATATCTAATTTCCCTAAATCCTCTCAACCTCTTCTGTATATGCATTGCTTCTGGTCTGCATGGTGAAAGACAACACATCACCTGCATCAGTGAAAGACATGTTAGGATGGGGCAGATACCTGGGATAACTTGGCTTCTACCCATCCCAGAACCAAAACAGATGTCACTAATGATGTTGAGACATGATGCTGAAAAGAAATCCTGTTCTCCATAGTTTCTTGAGTGACTAGTACCAAATGATTAACATTGGTGTCTGGGAAGAAACCTATTTGCCAACTCTGAGTCAAGTTTCCACATTCCTTTTATTCACCTAAGTATTTATATGGCCTGTGTATTTTAAGGGTTCCTTCCCTGCTGAGATATGCTGATTGTGTACAACTTACTAAAGAGAAGGGGCCTCTTTCTAGTATTTTGTTCAGAGCTCAAATGTTTTGTAGTTCTGCTTTCTTGAGTACTTGTTACATGTCAGGCTTAAAACATGGAATAGTTCATTATTCAAAGAGCAGTTGTACTGGGAAAAAAAAAGTGGTACTTAAAAATTTTTATAGTAACTGAAAGTGAAAGTTAGTTGCACAGTTGTCTCCAACTCTTTGCGATCCCATGGACTGTAGCCTGCCAGGCTTCTCTGTCCTTGGAATTCTCCAGGCACAAGTACTGGAGTGGGTTGCCATTTCCTTCTCCAGGGGATCTTTCCGACCCTGGCATCAAACCCAGGTCTCCTACACTGCAGGCAGATTCTTTACCAACTGAGTTAATAACTACTAGGGAGAAAATGTGATTGGGATATTATTTGAAATTAATCAAAAAGTATGAAAATAAATTTTATTTTTTCTTACATTCAACAAAATTACATTTTGATTTTACCCATGCCCAGGTTTTTAGAATGGAGAATATGTCAATGGATAAATATTTTTGCCTAAGTTTTTGAGTCAAGTTATATAACATCAGAGTGGTACATTCTTTGTTTAAAGTTTGAGCTCAACAGTAAAATCTGAAAAGGAATAATTTTTTAAAAAGCTTCCTGAGATTTTTTTTATTTACTTTCCCAACAATCTCTCTTGACATTTGGAGAACTAAATTATTCCTTCTGAAGCAGCTGTCCTCTCATCTTCTTTGTCCATTTTCTTTCCTTTCCTTAAATGTCTGACTGGTCTAACTCTGTCATGTTGGCCAGTGTTTTGGCACTTGACTCAAGCTGTTCTCCAACATTACTTTTTCAGCTTCACTGATTATTTCATCTTTTGCAATATTTGCAGTAGATTCATTCATTCTCCCTCCCCCCTCAAAAAAAAACTATTTTTGAGCATCTACCATGTGTTCTTTCAGAAGCTGAGATATAATTGTGAACAAAACAGTCCAAAAATCCTTGCTTACATTCTTCTTCTGGGAGAGTGGAGACAGCATAAACAAAGTGCTATGGAGAAAAATTAAGCTAGGAATTGGATAAGAAGTTTGGATGGAAGGGATTTGAAGGTTTAAAAAGAATGATCCAGGTAGGCTTTACCAGGCAACAAATTATCTCATGATCTAGTGACTTAGAATAACAAGTGTAAACAGTATACATGTTTCCATGTGTCAGGAATCTGGCAGCAGCATAGCTGGGTGCTTTTGGCTTGCGGTCTCTCCTGAAGTGGCTGTGAAGACTTCAGTTAGGGTTGTGATTCTATCTCAAAGCTTGACTGGGGCTAGCAGGTCCACTTAATTGCTCTTGGCAGAAGGCTTTGGTTCCTTGCTGCCTTTTGCAGAAGGCTTCTCAGTGGAGCTGCTTGAGTATCTTAACAATTCAGCAGCTGGCTTCTCCCAAAGCCAGAGATTCAAGGAAGAGCAAGGTGGAGTCCTAATGCCTTAGACATAGCCTTAGACATCACAGTATCCTAGTGATTATACAGTCAGTGCAACTCAATGTAGGAGGGGACAGCACAAGGTATAATTATAGAAGGCAAGGATCGTTGGGACCATATTAGAGGCTGACTGCCTCAGTGGGTCTTGCCAAAGAAGTGATATTTGAGCATCATAGTGGTCATGGATTTTCAATTTCAACATCTGTCAAAACAGGACAACAAAGATTCAATAGGTTCAACTATTGAATGAAATATAAAGAGTTATTTGGGTGGGAACCAGTTTTATAAATGTTCATTTCATTAATAATATATTTTTAAATCATACGCTTTCTTTTTTTAAATTGAGGTAACTTTGGAAAAATGGTTTGGGTTCTCAAGATCATGGCTGAAATTCTGGAACAGGAACTATGAGGTCTCTGTGTTTATGTGTTCATATGTGTCTGTATGTGTGTTATAGATGTGTGATATTGCCAAAAGTTAATTCATAAAGGAGCTCTATTTAATTGACTTAAAGGAAATTAAATACTCATAAATATTCAAAAATACAAAATAATCAGGTCAGAATAAATTTCAGGCTCATATTATCTGAAAAATGTTCAGGACAAAATTGATTTCTGGTATTGAAAGTGGTTTAAGGTTTTTGGTGTGAGAAAACTAAGATCATGGGATCTGGTCCCATAACTTCATGGCAGATAGATGGGGAAACAGTGGAAACAGTGGCTGACTATTTTTCTGGGCTCCAAATTCACTGCAGATGGTGATTGCAGCCATGAAATTAAAAGACACTTACTCCTTGGAAGGAAAGTTATGACCAACCTAGATAGCATATTAAAAAACAGAGACATTACTTTGCCAACAAAGGTCTGTCCAGTCAAGGCTATGGTTTCCCCAGTGGTCATGTATGGATGTGAGAGTTGGACTATAAAGAAAGCTGAACACCAAAGAATTGATGCTTTTGAACTGTGGTGTTGGAGAAGACTCTTGAGAGTCCCTTGGACTGCAAGGATATCCAGCCAGTCCATCCTAAAGGAGATCAGTCCTGGGTGTTCATTTGAAGGACTGATGTTGAAGCTGAAACTCCAATGCTTTGGCCACCTGATGCGAAGAGCTGACTCATTGGAAAAAACTCTGACGCTGGGAGGGATTGAGGGCGGGAGGAGAAGGGGGCGACAGAGGATGAGATGGTTGGATGGCATCACCGACTCAATGGACATGGGTTTGGGTGAACTCTGGGAGTTGGTGATGGACAGGGAGGCCTGGCATGCTGCAGTTCATGGGGTCGCAAAGAGTTGTACACGACTGAGCAACTGAACTGAACTGAAGTATAGACAAAGAGGTACACATGGGCAGGATTTTCTAAGATTGGATTAAATTTGGTTGGGTAAATGGATTTTGTTAGGAATGGGCTAAGACAAGACTGGATTTGATTTGTCTCTCCAAAGTATTCTTGAAATGCTACTTTTGACAGATTGAGATGAGTTTCTTCACCTGTAAGTGATTTGTATTTGCTTTTGAGATCTTCCCTGATAGCTCAATTGGTAAAGAATCTGCTTGCAATGCAAGAGACCCCACTTTGATTCCTGGGTCAGGAAAATCTGCTGGAGAAGGGATAGGTTACCCACTCCAGTATTCTTGGGCTTTCCTTGTGGCTCAGCTGGTAAAGAATCCACCTGCAATGTGGGAGACCTGGGTTCAATCCCTGTGTTGGGAGGATCCCCTGGAGAAGGGAAAGGCTACTCACTCCAGTATTCTGGCCTGGAGAATTCCATGAACTACAGTCCATGGGGTTACAAAGAGTTGGACACGACTAAGCGACTTTCACAATGTTGGCTTCTAACATTATGTAAGTTTCACATGTACAACATTATATTTCTACTTGTGTATATACTACAGCACACTCACTACAAAAAATGTAGTTTCCATCCATCACCATCCAGTTGATCTCCTTACTCTTTTTGCCCTACCCTTGACCACCCCCACCACTTCTCCTCTGGTAACCACATTCATTAGTTCCATCTGTAACCCTGTAACTGCAGGGCTTGTATCACAAATCCCAGTCTAATTAGCACTCTTGTGTTATATCTCAGCTAGTTTTCAAAGGCACCATGAAGGGTGGGTGTCTTTCTCTCCACTTTAGAGATAAAGAAATCAAGACCAAGAGTGGAAAAGTGATGTCCCAAGGCCACATACTTGGGAAGTGGCAAAGCTCAGATTTGAGTCTGTGTGTGTCTGACTGAAAAGTCCACATTCTTCACACTCTATTGGCCTATCAATGTGTTCTTTCATTTTGCAAACAGAAAAATGGCAACAAATCAATTATTTCTTTTCTCACCACCAGCTTTATCAAGCAGTAAAGGTGAATTCTTGCTCAATGGAGACTTTGTTGTCACAATGTCCAAAAGGGAAATCCGTATTGGGAATGCTGTGATAGAATACAGCGGGTCCGACAACGTTGTGGAGAGAATCAACTCCACAGGTCGCATTGAACAAGAACTTCTGCTTCAGGTAAAAACTTGGCCATGAGCCCATGCCCCTTTTCTAATTCCATGAGTTGCCAGGCCCACATCCATCCTCTCCATTTTCTCTGTGCATTCCAGGTATTGTCGGTGGGAAAGTTATACAACCCCGATGTGCGCTATTCTTTCAATATTCCTATTGAAGACAAACCCCAGCAGTTTTACTGGAACAGTCATGGACCCTGGCAAGCATGCAGCAAACCCTGCCAAGGTATCTACTTTTAGGTTGAGTTCAGGAGATTTGAGTTCAGGAGATTTGACATGTTTTTTAATTCTTTTATTTCTTTCTTTTTGTGGAGGCAGCCAAATGTATGTAATCTATACATTTTTCTATCTGCATCCATTTTCTAATCTTTCTCTACCTCTGTCTGGTTACTTTGGGCTGGCAAGTTGAACTATGTAAGGGATTTAGGACATGTTTGGTTTCCTCAGCATGTGTGAAGCCAAGCAAAATCAGCTCTGCCAAATTGACTTTCCCGAGACATAAATTTAGTAGTCATATTATATGCAATTCATCTGGTTTCCTTTTGTCTAATTTATGAGTTGGCAAACTACAGCCAGTGGGCCAAATACAACTCACTTCCTGCTTTTATAAATAAAGTTTTATTGGAACACAATTTTTTACATCTGTAAGTGGCTGCTTATGCCCTATAACAAGAGTTTAGTAGTTGCAATAGAGATCATATAACCCACAAAACCAAATATATTGACTATCTAACCCTTTCCAGAAAATGTTTGCCAGTCTCTGGTCTAGATAGTTGATGGAATAGGTTACTTTGTCTGAAAAATATTTTTTCCTCCTTGCTTAGGGGAGCGGAAACGAAAACCTATTTGCACCAGGGAATCTGATCAGCTTACAGTTTCTGATCAAAGATGTGATCGACTGCCTCAGCCGGCACCCATTACTGAACCTTGTGGCACAGACTGTGACCTGAGGTGAGGCCAGTGTTTCCTCTTGGTCTTTATTACTGAGTTGTGAAGGTTTGTAAGGAGCAGGTGGGATATTAGTCTTTAGGCCCCTTTCTTGTGTTTCAGTGAAATAAGCATTAGTCAATTTTCCATCCCTCTGAAACTGATTATCTAAGACATATGCCTGCAGATTTCTTGTTCTTTTCCTAAGAATTAAAAAAATAGCTAATAGAGTGTGGCAGCTGCCCAAGAAAGTGCTCATTGGACCCTCGCAACTTGCTGCACAGGTATTATTATGACTGAGTTACATTGAATGCAAAAGTTTGTGGGTTTTGGGGTTTTTTTTTTTTTTTTTAAGTTTGTTTTTTTTCTGTTTGAAAGACTACAGAAAAGGAGAACCTCATCCATCAAAGTACCTTTAATAGTCAGTATCCACCCAGAATGTTTATCACCAATATAAGTTTTATATACATGAAAGTTGCAGTGCACTAAGGTAGTCATGGAAAGAACTAGAGGAAAATTTATATACAGATGGCAACCCGCTCCAGTAGTCTTGCCTAGTAAATCCCATGAACAGAGGAGCGTGGTAGGCTACAGTCCATGGGGTCGCAGAGTCGGACATGACTGAGTGACTTAACTTTTCACTTTCGTGTAAACAGTTCAATATTTAAGAAAAGTATGAAATTTGAGGCAGCAAATGGTGAGTGAGTAGAGAATTATAAAGCTTTTCCATTTTCCTGCAATTGACCGTGTCATGTTTGAATGTTCACCAGCCTGAGGGTTGCATTGTATAGTCTACATGTCAGTTAAATGCAGGTAAAATAAGCTGATGCTTGTCCTCCTTTCAGAGAAGAAATTACCAGCAGGGAATAGTTTGGGAAATTATTAAGGTCTCATCATTCATAAATAGCAAAATGAACACAGAAATATTTTTTAGGTTCTGTGTCACCATGCCAAATCCTATCAAGTGGTATTGTCAGCTCCTAGGGCTGGAGTAAAGATTATTAAGTACCCTCAAGGCTCTGAGAGAAGAGAGGAGTGCTGTGATTAGCTAGTTATGTCTGGCAGTATTACGTTAGGCAGTATTAATTCGTTTTGAGTTATGTTCGTATAAACCCATTGCTTCAGTCAGTGGAGTTAAATTAGTTAAATTAGACTTAAAGTCTTTTCAAAAAATAATTAGCTAATTGCTGAACTGCATTAATCACTAAAACAGGGAAAAAAGATTGAGTTGGTAAATAGATTGCTTGATTTAACCTCATTAAATTGGGAAAGATGATATAAGATTAGCCTTATTTCAAATTATCACTGAAAATAATAATTAACTAGTATTAATTAGTACTGTGAATATCATTCAGCAGTAGAGTGGACCATTTACTAAGAACCATATTTAAATATTACGTTTTGATTCCTTGCTTGGGAGGATCGCCTTGAGGGGAAAATGGCAACCCACTCCAGTATTCTTGCCTGGAAAATTCCATGAACAGAGGTGCCTGGTTGGCTACAGTCCATGGGGTGACAAAGATTCAGATACAACTGAAGTGACTGAGCAAGCACGAATTATCCTAATATTTGTATATTGATTGTTATATAATCTTAACTAACATCCTACTTATTTATATATCCTATAAAATTAATACAGTAATTCTTCAAACAGCACAGTGGTGTAAGTAGTATTATTATCTCCACTTCAGAAATAAGGAAAACAGAGTCTGAGAGAGGTATATCAAAGGTGATATTCTAAATTCCCCATTTGGAGAAAGTTACCTTTTTTTTTTTTTTTTTTTAATACTAACTTAAAAAAACTAAAAACCTAAACTGTACTGATACCAAAGGAGGAAAGTAGCTCAGGAACAGGCTTGGATGATGATGGCACCTCTGGCTGATTAAAGAAGAGGAAGTGAAGGAATTTTAGCCTTGCTTCTTGGTACAAGTATCTATGGTAGAAGTGACACACCTTGAGGATAATAATTTAGAAATAAAAAGAAAAAATTATAAGTTTACTGCTAGTTTTCACAGCCTTATAACTAGACAGGTATATGCTCACATCTGAAGTAGAAGATCATGTTTGTTTTTTGGCTACACTGCAAGGCTTTTGGGATCTTAGTTCCTCAACCAGGAATTGAACCCAGGCCCTCAGCAGTGAGAGCAGAGTACTAACCAGTAGACCATCCGGGAATTCCCTCAAAGATCATGTTCATTTGTCAGCATTCAAATGCATATCTTGCTGGTGTTTACAGACTGTTGGAAGAATAAAGTTATTCATTGAAAAATATGCAAATGCAGAAATAAAGTTCAAATAAGCATTACTGTCTTCTCTCTGTCAACCTGAAAACTGCTATTAATTGTGATTTATATTAATTATTGCCAAGTATCTGTGTGCAAAATGGAAAAATAGTAGAGAGGATTGCACTGGTTGCTCAAACGCTTAGTTTTCCCCAAAACATTTTTATGGAACACTAGTTCAGCAAGTTGATCCAGAGCAAACCAATATGTGAGAAGAATTACTGTCTCCTCTACTATGTGAAGATTTGTAGCTTGGATTAACGATTTGAGGGCCCTGAGAAGTTCTGCAATAGAAGAACCTACTTATATCAGTAGTTTCCCAAATCATTTAATGCCACAATGCCCACACACACCCACTGCTGCTGCTAAGTTGCTTCCGTCGTGTCCGACTCTGTGCGACCCCATAGACGGCAGCCCACCAGGCTCCCCCATCCCTGGGATTCTCCAGGCAAGAACACTGGAGTGGGGTGCCATTTCCTTCTCCAATGCATGAAAGTGAAAAGTAAAGTGAAGTCACTCAGTCGTGTCCGACCCTTAGCGATCTCGTGGACTGCAGCCTTCCAGGCTCCTCCGTCCATGGGATTTTCCAGGCAAGAGTACTGGAGTGGGGTGCCATTGCCTTCTCTGCCACACACCCACAGAGAAATACAATTTTTTTCTGTTCTCATTTATTAACAAACACTTTGCCTTTCTGCAGTATAAATTGTCACATGACATGAATGAATAAATTCAAAACACTGAAGGTGAGATGACTTTCCAGGTGAGAATAAATGAAGTGAGTAATAGCATTTTGAGACCTTTCCGAAGGCAGTACTGTGACCTTTCCACAGACTACATTCTCTGCCCGAATTCCGGGGATTGTGCGAACATCAGGGAAACTCTAGCACACTGTTCCAGCCCAAGCTGCTGGTGTGCTTTCTTTTGGGGAGGGAAGGAGGATTCCTGCCTCCCTTTTCCAGGATGGAAAATAACCTTTCCACAAGGAAGTGATGATGAAGGCAAAGAGAAGGTAACCAGGAATCGAAGGGCAGATGGAAGTTCCAGATGCCTCTATTGAGCTGGTCCACATTTCTTGGCTCACTTCCTTAGGGAAGTGAGAGTTTGCCCAGATTAAACTTTGACAGGATGAGATAAAGCATTGTTGTACAATCCCCATATAACATCTTCCAGTTAGAACAAATCCGCCAAATGCTGTGTCACTCTCACAGAACATCCCAGTAGCCCACTTTATATGCCAAATGTAGAAGTGGGTCAACTCTGACCTACTTTTGAGCATTTGTGAGAAATTCCAAGATAAGCGTGTGTCCAGTGCTCCTCTTCTTCCTGAGTGTAGAAGGGAGAACTCTTAGGGCTTTGGTATTTGACAAACCACCGAGTTTCTGAGCAGGAGAAAATTAATGATCAAGAGTGAAATCATCCTTTTGGGATTGCTAAATTTGATCGACGTAACATGTCTCAAGCTCATTTATTTAGACTGTTCTATTCAAGTAATTTTTTTTTTCTTTTTAAAGCACTAGCCCCATTGCTGGAGTGTTAAAAGAGCCACTTGATTTATCAGTACATACTGAGCACCTCCTGTGTGCTGAGAAAGGCTTATTATATGTGCTAGGGATACAAAGTTGACACAAGTTTGTAGACTCAAATCTAATTTTAAAAGTGAATAACTGTGGGGCCGGAAGGGATAGATAGGTGGAGCACAGAGGATTTTTAGGTCCATGTGATACTATAATGGTGGGTATGTTTCACTATACATATGTCCAACCCATGGAATATATAGCATCAAGAGTGAAGTCTAAGGAAAGATTTCAGTGATAATGATGTGTCAACAGAGATCCATCAGTGTGACATATATACACTCTGGTGGGGGTGTGTTGTAATCAGGAGGCTGTGCATTTGTGGGAGCAGGGGTGTATGGGGGCCGGGTGTTTGGAAATCTCTGTACCTTCCTCTCAGTTTTGTCATGGAACCTAAAACTGCTCTAAAAACATTAGTCTTTAAAAAAAAAAACGGTAATTGAGTTATATATATGGTCCATACAATCTTTATTCATCAAGTAAAGTTTATGATACTTGAAATTCAGTTATAGTTCCAATTAAGTATTTAATTAATTGCAATCCATTCCTTTATTAATTCATAGAATGTCCATTGAGCATTTTCCAGCACGTGGCCACCTAGAAGTTTCTGAGAGAATGTTTCCAACAGTCGTTCGTTCTCTGTTAAAAAGCAACCTACTTGACAAACAAAATGCTGGGTTGCATGAGTCTTTTAAATATAAAATTGTTTTTTTTTTTGCTCTGTTGAATTCCTTTTTTTTTTTATTTTTACTTGCTTGAATTTCAGATTGACTGTATTGGGGGAGAATCTTCATAAAGATAGAACCTCTGACTGTCATTCTGTGACTTTGATGTATGTTGGCAATGATGAAAAATACATGGAAATGTCGGTTTCAAATTGAATTTCGGTGAATGACTGGTTTTGGGTTCATGGTATTTAAAGAAGAAAACAGAATTCAGCTCTTCTACCAGTTGAGTCTAGACAAGACATATATATTTAACAGTAATATTGGTTTCTCGCCCATGGTTTGTGTGTAGGTGGCACGTGGCCAGCAGGAGTGAATGTAGTGCCCAGTGTGGTTTAGGTTACCGCACATTAGACATCTACTGTGCCAAGTACAGCAGGCTAGATGGGAAGACTGAGAAGGTTGATGACAGCTTTTGCAGCAGTCACCCCAAACCAAGCAACCAGGAAAAATGCTCAGGAGAATGTAACACTGGTGGCTGGCGCTATTCAGCTTGGACTGAAGTAAGTTGGTTCTCATTCAGAGAGTCTTCTTGAATGTTAAATCTGATTAGCTGATGATGACTCCTTACAGAGCTGCCTTGAGGAAACCTCATTAAGAGTACCATGATTGACTTATAATGCCTGCCCTCATTAAAACTACAGAAAAGAGTAATAAAATCGATCTGTGACGTCTGGTGTGGGCATAGCGTATGGAAAATTGGAAGAAGTGGAACAATTTAGCCAAACACTTTTTTCATATCCCACAGGCCATTTCTGATTTTGTTGTCCTATACCAGTTTGCTAATATTGGCTTTGTTATGAACCTGGTAAATAAATTGATACCATAAACATATACCCCTAAAAAGAGCAAGTAGAACTGACCAAGCTTTGTTGGGTGGTTGTTTCCTTAGAATTGGAAGAGACAAGATAGCATAGCCAGTATCTTAAGCATGCTTGATGAGAAACTTAGCAACACTTTGGCTTCACTTTTTTTTTTTCCTTTCAGTGTTCTAAAAGCTGTGATGGTGGAACCCAGAGAAGAAGGGCTATTTGTGTCAACGCTCGTAATGATGTACTGGATGACAGCAAATGCACTCATCAGGAGAAAGTCACCATTCAGAAGTGCAGTGAGTTCTCCTGTCCAGAGTGGAAATCAGGAGACTGGTCAGAGGTGAGATGGGAAGGCTGTTAATTCCCCAGCAGGTCATCTCTGATGCTCAGTTCTGAGCCTCTCCAGGTCAGTCCAAAGTTAAACCAGCTGCACCTTTCTCCCACCTCCCATTGAAGAAACAACTCTTCTTCCACCCACCCTGTGACTGTCTTACTGGACATGACTGATCCATGGGTGATCTCAGAGTTGTAGTGGGTTTAGCTGGATCACCCACCATAATAGCTTCTATTGGGGATTTTTGAAGTTCTAGTCCCTCACCTTCTTTCCTCTTTCAGACCTGGCTAAGTTGCTATAAAGGAAATCAGAGCTTTATTAATTATAAAGCTGTACTGGTTTAGATTTGAAGTTTTTAAAAAAATGAGATTCCCTGATTGCTTATCTTTGAAATTAGAGAATTGAACCCTAACAAGTGACCAATTTGATTACCCATCCAGTTGCTAGTGGAAAACTTGGGGAAAAAGAAAAAGGACCAGGCTGAGTGTTCCAGGTTTATGCTTTGCTTGTCTCTTATTTGAGGAAGCATATCAGATTGTTTAGAAAGGTGATCCCGGGACAAAAGAGAAAGAAGATGAAGCCTCTTTCTCAATTTTATAAACAGTGCTAGTATTTCCCAATGAGACTGTCTCTGAGCAGGTCCCCCCCTCCACGCACCGCCCCCAGTGCACCTTCCTTCAGAGGAACACATGGCAAGGGAACAGAAATTGTCTTATTCATTGGGCCAAGTCAGGAATGTGGGGGGAGAGATATTTCTACAGCTTCTGTATCCATTCCCTTATCTCATTCAGGTAAGTGAAATATTAACTGTTTACTTTCAACATTAATTAAAATTTCCGTCTTAAAAGAATACTGTTAATGTCTCTAAATGGCAGAAAAGTAACAGTACATGTGATTAACAGTGTCTGTCTCCTGGACAGATTAACAGGAAAGCTAGTGCTTGTGTTTATGTTAAAAGCAGCCTTAGCTTCAATCTTGATCCCATATTTGGTTTAAAAAAAAAAAATGAAAGAAGGCATTGGATTTAAGTTCTACTAGATAAAGTATCATATCAAGTTATGTAACAAACCTTTCCAAAAACAGATAATGAAATAGAGGTGGGAAATATCAAAATATATATTCAGTATGATCTATATGTTCTATAGCTAAAAGAGGAAAAGAGCAATATTTTAATAACGGTATCCCTCGGTAGATAGTGAGACTTGGGGCTTATTATATTTTTCTCTTTTATGTTTTTCTGTATTTTTCAAGTTTTCTACAATGAATGTAGATAACAATGATTATTATATTTAAGACTCCTTAAATGAACGCGCTAAGCACTTCACTTGGGTTTTTCTTATTCAGTTTTCACAATTGCTGGCCATTAACACTATTGTATTCCCATTGTACAGCCAAGAAAACTGAAGTACTGGGAGATCACTTAACTTAGTATCCATAGTCAATTGTATTAGGTTAAAACCCAAGTTAATCTGACTCTTAAATTCCCTGCCCTTAACTCATATGCTACCAAGCCATGGAAAGCCATGGATGCTATTTTTCAGGATTTCAGAGCATGATGCTGTATGAAATTTGTGCTGTGCTTGAAACTGGCCCAGATCCTGGGTAAATACAGAATGAATGAACGAATGAGTGACAGAGCCAAAAGCATAAGGCTTGATATGTTTACAGATTGCGATGAGAGAGAGAGAGAGAGAAGAATTGCTCTGGGAAAAGAGCACACCTGGTTTTGCTAATCGATGACTAATCCGCAAGAACCAGAGTGCATTGTTCAGAAATGACCCTGACTAGCTGTGCCTTTTCTTACAGTGCTTGGTCACCTGCGGAAAAGGGCATAAGCACCGCCAGGTCTGGTGTCAGTTTGGCAAAGATCGATTAAACGATAGAGTCTGTGACCCTGAGACCAAACCAACCTCCATGCAGACCTGTCAGCAGCCAGAATGTGCGTCCTGGCAGGCGGGTCCCTGGGGACAGGTATTTTAAATGATAAAGTTCTTAACTACATTCTTTCCTTCTTATCTGGAGCAGGCCTGCAGAGGGACATTCCAGTGGCAGGGATTTCACCACTGTAGCATGTGGCATGCACAGTCCCTCTGTGGCGCCAAGTGCTGGAAACCCTGTAACCGTTCTGCCACACTTCTGAGGGTTGTTGTTCCCCTCCTGGAGCTGATCATTCCCTTTCCAGGCCCACGTGTGGGCGTTCGCCCTTGGGTTAAAACTGTAGATTGTGCACACGCACATTGGAACAAATTCACAACAGATCTCCTCACGCCTGGCTGATGCTATCTACTAGCATGCGGCTGTGGGTCTGTAACAGAATGTGACCCAGCGCCAGTGTCTTTGGCAGGAGGGTCTGGGCTGGGATTTGAAAGGGATGTTTTAGCTCCCAATGTCATGCTTCCTGAGCTCACCTCTTAAAAATAAGTCAGGCTTTTCAAACAAAATTAATTAGATCAAAGTTTGCAGGCATCCTCTCTCTTTGAAAGAATCTCTTCCAAGTCCCTATTGTTGGTTTCACAGTCATTTGAACTATTCTGAAAGGAGAGAGTGAGAATCTCCCTTGGGCTTGCATTTAAGAAGTCACGACTCTTAGAATTAAGTCTTTCCTAATATAGAAGCAAAAGCGTTCTGGGTACTATTTAAGTAGCACTCCACGTTCCCTAGAGAAGCAGAGCAGCTGTTTGCTGTCACTTACGTAATCTCTCTAAGACTGCCTCTCCCTCCACCCAGTCCAACCACAGCCACAGCCTCGTCAGCCCCCTGGCTTATGTCTTCATTTCCAGCATGCGTGAAGTGAATGAGAGCAGCTTTATTACTGCACCCTTACAGTTTCTACCATTCACACTGGGGCTCTTCCAAATTTGCCCAGTTAACACAGCATCCCTGGTGGTCAGAATGGTTGATCATGTTTGATCACACTCAGTCTGCCTACACTCCACACCTTGCCTCCTTTTTGTCTACATCTGCATATCTCTTGTGGAGAGTGCATCTCAGGGCCACTGTTAAGATTTGAAGATAACATCTTTTAGAATTAACTGACCTTTTTTTTTTTTTTTCCATGTCTATGGCATGTCAGTCTTAGCCAGAGATGTGTCCTTCCTCTGACTAAACATACAGTTCACGGCAACCAACTGTTCTTTGTTGTTGTTTTTTTTCCCTTAATATTAGTGAAGTTTTACAAAAAGCAATCTAGCAAAAAGGAGATAGCCATACTCCTAACTCTGTATTTCAGAGTTAATACATTTATGATTTTCTTATGTTTTAAAAACTAGTATTAGAATAGTACTTATTTTGTTAACTGAAGTAAAACGCATGTAACAAAATTAACCATTTTGAAGTGAGCAAATCAGTGACATGTAGTACATTCAGAATGTTGTGCAACCTCCACCTCTATCTAGTTCTAAAACATTATATCACGCTGAAATACTCATCAAGCTGTTATTCCCCATTTCTCCTTCAAGCCTGTAGCCAGCATTCTGCTTTCTAGCTCCACGAGTTTACCTATTGATTTCATACAAATGAAATCATGCAATACATGATTGTTTGGGTCTCCAGCTTCTTTCACATAGCATAATGTTTTTGAGGTCCATCATACTGTAGCACACATCTCTACCTCATCCTTTTAATGTCTGCATAATATTCCATGTGTGCATATATTGTAATTTATCCATTTATCCCTCTAAGGATATTTGGGTTGTTTGCACTTTTTGGTCATTGTAAATAGAGCTTAATTCTTCTATAAATGTTTGGTAGAATTCACCAGTGAAGCCCTCTGGTCTTAAGACCTTTTTTTTATTATGAGATCTTTGATTGATGAGTCAATATTTTTACTTCTTTTTCATTTCTTCTTAAGTAGATTTTGTGATTTGTGTGTTTCTGGATAGTTTGTATGGGTTTGGAAATTCATGTGTTTCATCTCGATTGGCTAATGTCTTGGCATAGAATTGTCCACACTACTTTCACTATCCCTTTTTATTGCTGTAGAGTCAGGACCAGTGCTCTCACTTTCATTTCTGCTTTTAATTGTTTGCCTCTTCTCTGTTTTACTTTTAATCAGTCTATGTAAAGGTTTATAAATTTTGTTATCTTTTTAAAGAACCCTCTTCTTTAGGAAAACCTGATTCTGCCACTTTTTGCCAGTTTGATAGCTTTTACAGAGAAGAGGAATGGATCAGTTCTTTACTCTCTGCCCTTTCCATGACATTACTCCCTCAACTTACTGTTTTTTTAACCACTTTTAAATATAACAGTTAGCCTTAGTGGACATATTTCCTTTATGATCTGTTTGCTATGGTGCATTGAATTGACTTTGGTTCTTCCCTATTTAGGTGGTTTCTAATATTTTGTCTTTTATAAATAATATTGTGATGACCATTCTTGTATAGAAATATTGATGCAAACTATATTCCTTTAGGGAAAATTTTCAGAAGTCAAATAAGAACTTTACAAAGTACCTATTTTAGCCACAGCATTCTGCTAGGTATAGTGTGAAAGATGTAAAAATGATTGACATGTACTCCCCTCCATCCAGGGGTTCACAATCAAGGAATTAAACTACAAACATCATTCCTATGGGAGGTAGAAGTAATTCCATGTGATATCTCTATAATTAATCAGTGTAATTTGTACAAAGTAGAATTACCTGCTCTTAACTAATTTCTTGGGGTGCCAGTCCTCTGGCCCACTATGATGGAAATATTTTTTCTCTTGTGAATGTTACGGGTGAAGTTAGGGAAAGAGAACATTTGCTAGATTGTATATCCTTTCTGTCTTATTTCTTCCCCTCAGTGCAGTGTCACTTGTGGACAAGGATACCAGCTAAGAGCAGTGAAATGTATCATTGGGACTTACATGTCAGTGGTGGATGACAATGACTGCAATGCAGCGACTCGACCAACTGATACCCAGGTAAGGTCCCTTTGTCTAAATCAGTTATTGACCTTGGGCACTATGATGCCAAAACTTCCCAGGAGCTCAGTCAAAACAGAAGTCCTTTCATAGGTAAGTATGTAGGTAGAAGAAACAGTAGATAAACTAAATTGTTCTGGATTTACTTATGTGTTATATTCTGGATCTAATTTTTTGATGTAGTACTTTTGTCTTCTCTATTTTTTTGAATTGTATGTAGATTCTGATTCTGATTCTGAATTGTATGTAGATTCTTAATTCTGATTCTTCCTAGGTGGTGAAGACTGACTCTTTGTGCTAGTTTTCTTGAACTCAGATTTTTTTTTTTTAAATAATTCCAATGTCAGTCAGTTCAGTTGCTCAGTCGTGTCCAACTCTTTGCAACCCCATGAACTGCAGCACGCCAGGCCTCCCTGTCCATCACCAACTCCCGGAGTTTACCCAAACTCATGTGCATCAAGTTGGTGATGCCATCCAGCCATCTCATCCTCTGTCGTCCCCTTCTCCTCCTGCCCCCAATCCCTCCCAGCATCAGGGTCGTTTCCAATGAGTCAACTCTTCGCATGAGGTGGCCAAAGTATTGGTGTTTCAGCCTCAACATCAGTCCTTCCAAGGAACACTCAGGACTGGTCTCCTAGTTGGATCTCCTTGTAGTTCAAGGGACTCTCAAGAGTCTTCTCCAACACCACAGTTCAAAAGCATCAGTTGTTCGGCACTCAGCTTTCTTCACAGTCCAACTCTCACATCCATACATGACCACTGGAAAAACCATAGCCTGGACTAGACGGACCTTTGTTGGCAAAGTAATGTCTCTGCTTTTGAATATGCTATCTAGGTTGGTCATAACTTTCCTTCCAAGGAGTAAGTGTCTTTTAATTTCATGGCTGCAGTCACCATCTGCAGTGATTTTGGAGGGTTCCAAAATTCCAATGTAGGGTTCAGCAAATGGTATCATATGTTCAGGCTGCATGTGTTGGAGCTGTCTTGCTGCAGCTCACAAGTGATGGTTGGTAAATTTTCAGAAATTTTGCAAGCTGGTTGTTATATACTGCCATTGTTGAAAATTGAAAATAAAAACCTATAATTAAATAGATAATATTAAAAATAGGTTGAGAAATAGTCAGAGCTTATCACTTTCTAATTATCTTCCTATATTTTACTATTTTATTTCTTATTACTATGGTTTACATTACATTTGTATGTATTTGCATGGTGAAAATACTGTATAATGGTGAACCATTGCACATCCTTTCCCAGTCTATGTTCATTGATATTAACTTGTTAAGTTGACATTGACCATAGTGAGAGTACTTATACCACAGAAATCAGCAAAAGCATGTTAACTGCGAAGTATTAGCTGTGACATCTGAACAATCAAGAAATGAAGTCTTAGCACCTCCCTTAGAAATTCACAAAGTATATTTCTAAGTTATTCAGTAATATTCATGGACTGACTATAGGGAAGCTTCTGCATTTGTAGCATGTGAATAAATTATTCACTGTGTGCCAAGTTCCCTGTGCCTTTCTTTGGACCCAGGTAGAAGAATCAGCAAGCTGGTCCACTGGAGCCAGCTAACAGAATTTCTTGCTTGGTCTGTAAGCTTCCTAAAGGCACTTCAGCCCCAAGCCTCTAGCACTTTGCACTGTGCCCAGGGCTTCCTGAGAATTTAATGGGTATGCATTTAATCAAAGAACATTTGATAACCACTGATGCTTGGAATGATAGTGATCAGGTGTGGACTTTCGTTTTCCCATTTGTAAATCTGGGAATATTATCTATGCATGGATAACCTCAAAGCATTATAGGAATTTCCTCTGATTGAGGGGTGTGATACAAATTCTAGGCTTTGGGATATTGAACACACCTCTTATAGCTAGATTTGACCTTATTCAGGGCTTCAGGAGGTATCTTCAGGTACACTTGGAAAGCATATTCATGGCTAGCAAAATCTGGCTAGGAAATGAAATGTAGGAACAGAATTTGGCATTCAAAATTTGTTTTGAAGTAACAATAATTTTAAAAGGGTATATTGCTTTTTCATAAATTATGTGCCATTTTATAATATTTTTATTCACACAAATAGGTAAATAAATATGCTTTTGAAAATCATGAAGTAGGGAGTTCCCTGCTGGTCCACTGGTTAAGACTTACTGCTTCCACTGCAGGGGGCACAGGTTCAATCCCTGGTTGGGAAACTAAAATTGCAAGTGGCATGAGGCATGGCCAAAAAAAAAGAAGGAAAATCATAAAGTAAACTCCTGCTCTGTATTAAGGCACCCACAAAGGGACTCAGATTATATCCCATTTTACAGTTGAATTTGTGGTTGGAACTGAGAGATGTCATGTGAAAATAAAAGTGTTAGTCACTCAGTCTTCCCCGACTCTTTGCAACTCCATGGACTGTAACCCACCAGGTTTCTCTGTTTGTGGAATTCTCCAGGCAAGAATACCAAGAATGGAGTGGGTTGCCATTCCCTTCTCCAGGGGATGTTCCCTACCCAGGGGTTGATCCCAGTTTTCCCACATTGCAGGCGGATTCTTTACCGTCTGAGCCACTAGGGAAGCCCAAGATGTACTGTGACTTGTCATGTGACTTGCCCCAAATCACACTGAAGCCTGAGATCTTAGAATTATCAGTAGTTATATTCATATGTGCCGTGGCTGAAAGGTAACTTTGGCTTTTTCTTCCCATCCTTTTCTAGGACTGTGAATTGCCATCTTGTCAGCCTCCCCCAGCTGCCTCAGAAGCAGGGAGAAGCACACACAGTGCGCCAAGGACCCAGTGGCGGTTTGGGTCCTGGACTCCAGTAAGAAGTACAATGGAAGAAGTGGAGAGGGTGGAAGGAGAGGCAGATATTCTCTGACATGACTTTAGGAAGTAGGTTACTATCCAGTGAATGACCATTTCAGATAACCTGTGTGCATTATTTCACCCCAACACCCAGTGCTCAGCCACTTGTGGAAAAGGTACCCGGATGAGATATGTCAGCTGTCGGGATGAGGACGGCTCTGTGGCTGATGACAGTGCCTGTGCGACCCTGCCTAGACCAGTGGCAAAGGAGGAATGTTCTGTGACTCCCTGTGGGCAATGGAAGGCTCTGGACTGGAACCCTGTAAGCAAGTGAATTCTTTGGAATTGGGAGAGGACTGGGGGAGCCGTAAGAAGGATGACTAGTCATGGGTCAAGAAGGTCAATCAGTACTATTTTAGAATTGGACTTTGGTTTGTGAGTTATTTTTCTCCATGTATGTGCAGCTGGTATGAATCGTAGCCAGATGTGCAAGAAGTGCACATTTCTTCAAAATGTGTAAATTAATTTACAGTCTACTTAAGTCCACATCCTGTTGGGCTGATTGAAAAATGCAGTTTTAATTGAGCCAAGCCACATTAGAATGTAGCAGGCTTGTGGAGTGCCAGAAGTGGCAGGGAGAAGTAGAGGAGTGAAAGGGAGCCTCAGCTTGAATCTGGATGCCTCCTGCATCCTATGGTTCCCTGAAATCCTGTGCCTCTGCTTCCCTGCCAAGAGTAAGAAGTGGGAATCCTCAGCTAACGCTATGGATCCAGCCTCCTGTGCACCTGTGGACTTTTATAAAAATAGAAAAAGCCTTTGTCTTCAGGTAGCTGCTGCTTTCTGCCTTGCAAAAAGCTTCTGAGTCCAGGAAATCCAAAGCTCAGGATAGGTAAAGAGAATGGAGGTGAATATCTCAATAAACATCATTAATACATATGTGAAATCTGAAAGAAAATCCAAAACTGTGAAAATCCAAATCTTTGGATCCAGAGAGAGCTGTGTAAACATCCAGACCTTGATGTTAACTGGCTGCATGACCTTGAGCAGTCTGGTGTAAATCCTTGAACTTCAGTTTCTTCTGCTCTCAAAAGAGGCAAAAAAGAATAGCTTATAAGATTATAAGAATTGTTTGAGAGTCTGTCTGTTAAATGCTTAGAATGAAGAAGATGCTCAGTAAGTGGTAGCTAACCTCACTCTTGTGCACTGAGCTTCCAAACATACACACACAGATGTCTTTCACATCCATCAGTCTACTCACCAGGTATTTGTAAAACTTACTAAGAAAGGGCAGTGACTGACAAATAAGAAAGTTCTTGCCTTTATGAAGATCACGACAGTGGCAATTCCAGTCAATGAGCAAATAATGATATAAATATATGATACAGCACCAGATACTGATAAGTACTAGAAAAAAGGTCAAGCACAGTGATGGCGGAGAGAAGATGATGTGCTTTTAGACAAGGTAGTCAGAAAAATCCCCACATTGCTCTGACCAGTGCTTGCATGAAGTGAAGCAGTGAGCCACATGGATATCTGTGTTGTGCAATGGAAAGTAGAGTGGCTGCAAAGACCCTGAGATTGGTGTGTTCTTGGCCTAGTCAAAAAACATCCATAAGGTCAGTGGGGCTGGAGTGTAGTGTATAGAGAATAAAAAGAGATGTGTCAAAAAGGTAGCCAGTGACCACATCATGAAGGGCCTACCAGGTCAAGGAAAGGACTTTGGACGTGACTCACAGTGAATTAGGCAGTCACTAGATGAATGACATGATCTGAGTTTTGTTCGCAAGGGTCATGGTTTATGATATGGTTAACATATCTGTGGATAACAGACTTGGATTGTGGGTGAAGGCATCAAGATTACAAACAGGACCCCAGCTGAAAGGCCACTGCAATAGTCCTGGCAGGGGAAGGTCGTGGCCTGGACCAGGGAGGCAATGGCAGAGATGATGGGAAGTGGCTGATTGGGGGTGTATTTTGAATATCCACAACAGGCATTCTCCATGAAATGGCCTGGTGGTGGGAAGAAAAGGGGAGCGACTGGGATGTGAAAAGTGAAAGTGTTAGTCACTCAGTCATGTCTGACTCTTTGTAACCCCATGGACTGCAGCCCTCCAGGCTCCTCTGTTCATGGGATTCTCCAGGCAAGAATACTGGAGTGGGTAGCCATTCCCTTCCCCAGGTGACCTTCCTGACCCAGGGATGAAAACCGGGTCTCCTACAGTGCAGGCAGATTCTTAACCATCTGAGCCTCCAGGATATATGCCAGGTTTTTGGCCTGAGCAACTGGCTAAATATCCTTTCTCTTTCCCTTTCTGAACATCCAATGTAGTGCTCCGTGACATGTGGGCAAGGTAGGACCACCCGGCAAGTGGTCTGTGTCAACTACAGTGACCACGTGATCGATCAAAGTCAGTGCGACCCAGATTATATCCCAGAAACTGACCAGGACTGTTCCATGTCACCATGCCCTCAGTGGACCCCAGACACAGACCTTTCTCAGAACCCTTTCCTGAATGAGGACTATCACCCCAGGAGCATCAGCCCTAGCCGCACCCACGTGCTCGGAGGAAATCAGTGGAGGACAGGCCCCTGGGGAGCGGTAAGTATTCCAAGTCTTTCCCAAATTTGCCTTCTTCTCTTTCACATGATATAGTGCTCAGAGAGAAGCAGACAACATTTTTATCTCAGGAGGGATTGATGTGCATTTTTCATTTGTTGGGGTTAATTGTAGTCCCAGAAGAGGTGTCACTTGAGACAACTCTAAGCTACCTTAACCTCTAACCAGGTGGAGGAGGGGGTGTCACTACTGGGTGACTTGATCAGACGGCTTCCTAGAAGGTACTGTGAAGGCCATGATGATTGATTCTGGAGCTGGCAGACGGCTCCTCCTTACCTGAACGAAAATTCAAAGGGCAGAAGAACTTCTCTGAAAGGAAATTTTTAATGAAAGTCATTTTCCTTCTTGCTGTTTTCCAGATGAGTGCAGTCTTAAAGTGGCACAATTGCTATGCCATTTGTAGTAGTGGATTAGGAGAGAAACACTCAGCCGGGTAAAATCTGTGCTTAGAGGAAAAACTGCAAAGGTTAAAAATATTAAAATCTCTCATTTAATGGTTAATTGCAAAGGCTTTGAGAAAAGTTGCCTCTGTTTGATCCAAGGACTTACACTTTCCAATTTTGGGGTCTTCAGCTGGTCCTCTTTCCAATTTGAGCCTGTTTCATCGTCTCTAAAACAAAGTTAATGATAGTGGCGACTTTGCTGGGTTGTTGTAAGAATTAAATCAAGCAATGCAAATACTGTTTCACACTCTCCCTGCCATAGAGTGAAAATTAAATGTTGATGATTATTGTTATCGTTATCTTTATCCTTCAAATTAGGAAGAACTTGACAAATAGTATTTAACATTCAAAGGAAAAATATGCTCTCAAAAGTTCTAGAAATTTTTACTGAACAGTTTTCCAAAAAATAATCATACTCTGGAATACTGGACATGTCTAAAGGAGCTACAGGAAGGGTAGGGCAGCAGGAGATCCTGGGGGAGTTCTGGGGAGTTTGGTGTTTATTAATCTCTCATGAAGTCTTCTTTTTAATTGTTTATTATTTGTTTCCTTCTAGTACTGCTAACCGTGTTTAATTATTTCTGGACTAAAAAGCTTTAGAAGGAACCGGTCAGTTTTCCACCATAGTTATGTTTCAATGAACTAGGCTTACTTTCCTGTGATGTTGATGGGCCCTAAGGGTTTTTATACACTGCACCTCTTGATTGTAAGCAGAACATCTGCCCAGGACCTTCAACACCTCTTTCTCCTCCCTTTCTTTCCACTTTGAAGCTTCTTTTGCCTAGGTTAGAAGAAATTTGGGTTCTATGAAATTAAAGAGTGATCAAGCGAGGTCATCACTGAGTGTCCCATGATTTTTCTAGTTGAAAAAATTCACAGCTCAAACATGTATTCTAATGATAAAATTAGAACTTAAAAAAAAAATTGAAGGCTATTCTTATTTAGGGCTACATTTGTGGATAATGCATTCCTTTAAGATTGAATGATTCTGCCCTTGGGCAGAGTTCCCAATTAAGGAGGATTAAGTAACCTTTTTGCAGCAATGGGCAATACCATTCTTCTCCTCATTGTGCCTGTTTTTTGTTTGGGGATTTTTTTTTTTTTTTCTAAGTTAAGTGAGGCTGAAGGTGGATGATGAGATTTTTCAGCTCTTGCTTGACGTGCCTGACTTACTCCCAGGAGTGTGTGGCATGCATATGCATCTCTTCGTGGTTTGGGATGCTTGATTCTTCCTGCCTGCAACAGCAGGAAAGGCAGCAGAGAATTATGAACACTAGAGAATGGGAATCTAGCATTTTCAGTAGATTCTGGAATCAGAACTTCATTTTCCAGGATGTGTTTGTGTAAACTCAAACCTTCTATGAGATTTTCAGTGTTAGTGACTGGGGGTCTCTGGTTGCAAGCAAAAGAAAAGGAACTGGTTCTTTCAAGGGAAAGCAAAACTGTTCATTTAGCCCCAGCAGAGACTGAGCCCAGAGCATCTTCAGGGATCTCACTGGGAGTTGGTAAATTTTTTCTGCAAAGGGCCAGATAATATTTTCAGCCATATGGACCATACAGTCTCTGTTGCAACTAGCAGACTCTGCTGTCTTAGCACAAAAGCAGGCATAGACAAAATGTAAACAAGTGGACACGGCTGTGTTCCCATAAAGCTTTAGTTATAAATGCAGCTGGCAGGGTGGATTTGGCCCCGAGGCTGTGGTTTGCCAGTCTAGATGGAACAATATCTTTAAGATCATTTCTTAAACCCTTTTCACTCTGAACCACGCCCAGGTTGCTCTGCTCAGGATTCAAATTCCCAGGAAAATCTGATTGGCTCAGCCAGTTCTACTTACTCCTTGATCAGGAAAGTGTAGAACTTCTTAAAAGATAGTCCCACTGGGACTTCCCTGGTAGTCCAGTGATTGAGACTCCGTACTTCCACTGCAGGGGCACAGGTTCGATCCCTGGTCAGGGAACTAAGATCCTGCATACAGCATGGCATGGCCCCCCCAAAATACAGTCCCACTAAGGTGAGGCCCATTGATGGATTTCTTAAAGGAAAATCCAGCCTGCCTGATATCAATGGGAAATATACAAGGCAGGTTAAAAAAAACAGATATCCATCATCTCTTGCTTCCCTAATGGCCATTCTCTCTTGTTTTGTAGAGTGTGGATGATAGATACAGGGTTTGTTCAAAGGAATGTTTACCTAGGAAAATATGTTGTATAAAAAGGGTAGGAAAATTGTTAACAAAAGTAGTCCAGAGTGAAATTCTGCAACATGGGAATGGAATGAAGAATCCCTATTAATTTTTTTTAAAAAATGTGGCAAAATTGGACTTGGAGAAAGATCATGTACAATATTTCACCTGGATATGGGAGTATAAAGACCCTGGCTGACCCTGGGTTTAGACCCAGTGTGAGTTCTAGACTGTGCTGTGCAATCGCTTGGCCCCCAGCTGAGCTCTGTCTCTGGTCAGATTCTCTGTAGGAAGCTTTGGACTGGTCACTGGGCAGCCAATGCATTAAGTTGACCCTGGATCCGTTGTGCTTCCTTGCTCCACTCAGCCGTATTGAAGGGAGGATAGCCTGTGGTTTATGAAACTATTCCTTCCAGAAACTCTAATCATGTGACCATCACTGTGGAACCTACTAGGGATACAAGTATGATACTGAAGTTCTGAGGAGACATCATTTTATTGGGGACAATAACACAGGTGAGATTATTATCTCAGATGAATCAAGATTGTATTATCAAAGGAAAAATCCAAGGGCCAAAGTATATATTCCAAATCTCTTTATACTATTGAAGGTCCTTCCTAAGATTTCGAGTTCTTGGCCCCAAACAAAGCCAATTAAAATAATAGTTCTCTGTGTTTCTTATGTATTAAGCTGTTTAAAAGTAGAAAAGTATTTTTAAGTTTAGAGTAACTATAACAGAACCCTCAGAGAATAGAGGTGGGATTTTTTTAAATCAAAAATTTCCTAAATAATTGCTCAGACAGAATTAATAAATCTATTTTCCTGCTCTGCATTTAAAAAATTAAGCTCAGTATATTTGAAAATCATTCATAATTTGATCAACATTGGCAGGGAAATTGAACTAAAGTCCAGTACAATTAGTAAATCACTTTTTCACATCTTTATATAGAAGGTGACCAGCAACAAGTGGTATTCACAGTTATTTTTAAATAACACTAGTTTGAGCTGGACTTTGATAGCACATGTCAACCATTGGAACCGGGAACTCAAAACAATGTTGCAAATACAGTTTGAGACTTGATAAGTTGTGGGAATTCCACTGCTTAGAGGACTTGATGGTTTTTTTTACTGGCAAACAGATTTTACAAGTTAAGGGTCAGAGTGAAGGAGACTGGCAAACACATTGGGTTTAAAAGATAAGGAAAAAATGGAAAGAGAAAAAAAACACTCAAGATGCAGATAAATAAGAGAGCTATGAGAAGCTTGTGTGGGAAATAAGCTGAAGGCTGACCATAATTCTGTGACAACTATGAGAGACATGGCTGGGCTCATGCACCTGAAGAGAAGTTGGTCAATATGGAATTCAAGTTCATTGGGGAATAAGAATAAAGAAGAAAAACAAGTCTCGCTACATTAGCTAGGTGAAGGGAGAGAAGGGAATGTTAGCTGCAAGGAAATGATATGTAAGTGACATTCCATGATGCTTTCCTTGGCTACTTGAAGGAGTTAGTATAGAAGCTTAATTTCAACAACTGGCAATTTTTTAAGTGATTTGACCCCTGTGTTGAAAAGGAGGCTAAATGTTGGTTCTAAATAAGTGCTAGCAGTTTTGAAAAGAGAAAGAATTTCCCAGTAGACTGTGGTGTCAGTCAGTACGTCTGCACCTCTCAGAGTTGCAGAGGAGGAATTGGATTGCTCTGGAAATCACAAGACATGATCACTCATTAGGCAGTTCCTAAACACCTACTGAGACCTAACATGAACAAGGGGAAGTGGTGTTTCTGCCCTCCAAATATTGCTAAGACCTGAACGTTAAGCAGCTCCATGGAAGGGAGATGCTCAGGATTGCATTCTGTCCATTGTGGACGACTTGAGAGTGGTTCTGCCACATTTGTCTCTGACCCTTCAGCCAGCTGCTTTCTGGGTCCTCGAGGTGGAGCCTGAGGTGGGGATTAACCTGCTGACCGATGTCTGCTGTGTTCAGTGTTCCAGTACCTGTGCTGGTGGGTCCCAGCGGCGTGTTGTTGTGTGTCAGGATGAGAATGGGTACACTGCCAACGACTGCGTGGAGAGAATCAAACCCGATGAGCACAGAGCCTGCGAATCTGGCCCTTGCCCTCAGTGGGCTTATGGCAGCTGGGGAGAGGTGAGCGCAAACTCCACTTATACATCCTTTGGGAAAAAGCAAATACCAAACAGTGCTGTTGTTCATAGTTTATTTGCAGGAAGAAGAACTGGCTCTAGTTAAAGCGTCTTGATTTCAGATTAACTAGGAGATCTATCTTAATTCTGGACTATTTTAAAAGTGTATTTATTACCATATAGAGATGGCTTGACTACATAGGAGAGATGTTAGGAAAGAATACAGATAATGCTAGTTTAAAATGTTAACCTCTGCTGATTAAAACATGGGTGCTTTTAAAGTGACTGGAAATGTGTGTTAAATTAATCAATGGAAGTTTTGCCATCTTCATAATTTGGGGGTGTTTGTGGTGCACCATTGTTCTCATGGCATTGTGTCTCCCAATATTTCAAATTCGTAATGAACCAGCTATTGTTCATCAGGGATTAGGAGCTGTTATTCTTATCAGGGGTGATGCATTGTAATCATAGAAGTGAGTAATTAGCTGTATAGGCTCAAATAATGAAATTCTTCAGCTCTTAACCTTTTAAGAATTGCTTGCTATGAAAATAGAGACACAGGGGTAGAGAACAAATGAATGGATACCAAGGGGAGTGGGGAGGAAGAATTGGGAGATTGGGATTGATGTGTATACACTACTGTGTATAAAAAAGGTAGCTAATGAGGACCTACTGTAGAGCACAGGGAACTCTGCGCAGTGCTCTGTAATGACCTAAACAGGAAGGAGATCCGAAAAAGAGGGGACATATGTAAACATATAACTGATTCATTCCATTGTACAACAGAAACTAACACGAAAGCTACTGCTTTTATACTACTAATTGTAAGGCAGCTACATGCCAATAAAAATTAATAATAATAAAAAAAAGATTGTCAGCTATGATTGATGAAAAGCCGTAGAATATTTGGAGCAGACAAAACTGGGCCCCCGTCCCAGCCCTGGCTCTTACAAGCTTTGTGGCTTTGACAAATAATATAACTTTGCCAAATATCTGTATTCTCATCTGTACATGAGAATAAATAATGGCACCCACTTCATAATATTCATGCCATTATATGAGATAGTGCACGTCAAAACCTAGCCCATAGCCTTCAATCATAGCTGCTATTATAATAATGATAATCAGTATTATTACTAGTAATAATAATTATCATTAGTATGACTGTATTATTGAATGAGTTTTAAGCCATTATCATGTGTAGGACTTAGATGTTTTTTGTTTTGTATTTAATTAAAAAAGAATATATATTTCTACTCTTGAATCCACAGGGAGAGCACGTACTTAGAGTTTGTTGAGTTGTTCTGTCTTGACTATAAAATTTATAAAATAAAACACAAGGATTAACATCATGGAGGCCCCCTATGCCCACCAAGAGGGGAACAGAGACACATGAGATGGAAGGGCATGTTAGTCTACACCCCTGGCTAATCGAAGTCCTGTGTCCACGTTTCATGCTTTCATTCACGTAAAGTAGTCATAGGCGCTCATAACAGAGTTTTGGTAACTTTTGTTGATAGTATGTCATTCTGGAGGGCTTTGCTGAAAGACCGGAAAGGGAAGTCAGGTTTGGAGACGCATATATTGTGGGTTTCCTGAAACTCCTCATAAAGCTCTGTCCCATGGGGCCTGTGCGTAAGCTTCTGTAATTGGATTGAAGCCAGGAGAGTACACGCATTTGCTGGGATGCTGGCTGTCAGCAAGGACCAGATCATTCCAAATTCCATGGGAGATCTGGCCTTGACACAGCAGGGGAACAGTCAGTGTTCCTGGATGTGAGCTCCGTGGTACTGTCCAAGAAATACAACTTGTTCCTGCCTCAGAAGCGTGGGTCCAGCCAACAGTCAGAACCATATCCAGCATTCCCACCACACTGTTGACTCATCCTAGGGGAATGCCATCATTATCCTCAGATTCAGAGATAGCATAAAATATTTGGACATCAGAAAGGTCTACGGAGACTGGAGTCATAGAATAGCCAAGAGGTTGGTGACAACTTCCTAGAGGTTGTCACCAGCTCAGTCATTATATCCTTGATTTAGTACTAAGTGTTTTTTAGATTTTTATCTGTTTCTTTGATTTGGGGTTTTGAATACCTGAAAGAAAAGGCTGTAATCTTATCCTGGACACCTGCTGCTGAATTGACCTTAATCAAGTTATGCTCTCTTAAGCTCAGTTGCCCCATATAATTATACTCTCCTGTTGATGAGATAATATATATATTAGCATTTAGTACAGATGAAGAGCAAATGCTTAATAAACAATAGCTACCATGCAAGGGGGCTTCCCTGGTGGCTCAGATGGTAAAGAATCTGCCCACAGTATGGGAGACCCAGGTTCAAACCCTGGGTCGGGAAAATCCCTGGAGAAGGGAGTGGATGCCCACTCCAGTATTCTTGCCTGGGAAATTGCATGGACTGAAGAGCCTGACAGGCTACAGTCCATGGGATCACAAAGAGTCAGACACAACTAAGCAACTGACATACACACACACACACACACACACGCTCGCGCGCACACACACACACACACACACACACACACACACGCACGCACATTATGAAAGGACAGGACTCCAGTCTGCTGTATATATTACTTTTGGTAATTCAGCTTCATTCTCCTATAGGCTTATCTTGCCTGGTCCCATAATCTATCTTGGCTAAAACATTTTTGTCATGGGGAAAGAAAATTTGCTACTGGCTGTTCAGACAGAATAACTGCAGCCTTCCCTTCTCTTCTTCCAGTGTACTAAGCTGTGTGGTGGAGGCTTGAGAACAAGGTTGGTGGTCTGTCAGAGGCCCAGCGGGGAACGATTTCCGGATCTGAGCTGTGAAATTCTTGACAAGCCTCCAGATCGAGAGCAATGTAATACACACGCTTGTCCTCAAGATGCTGCCTGGAGTGCTGGCCCTTGGAGTTCGGTACGGCCCTAACTATTCATGTTTCCTAACTAAAACTAACACTCCAATTCCAAGGTGCTCTGGGTCACTGCTTTGAGACAGATTGTCCTCCTCACAAGGGCATCCCTGGAACTGTACTATACACAGTCTCTTCTTTTCTTCATATTGACATGCAACAAAATTCATTTTTTTAAATGATATTGCCAAAGTGACTTTACAGGATATATGTACCTCACACAGGCCCTTTGCCAATGCCAAAAAGTAGCATCCTTTCCTAGAACTAGACTATATATGTTTGTGTTTGTGTGTGTGTTTTTTTTTTAAGAAACTCCGTGCCATTTTTAAACTCCAAAGTGATTTAAGCAGACAACTCAGAAGCAGATACTCTTTCCTTTTCTGAGCTGGTGGTATTGACTTTGGCGGGAAGATACCTGCTTATTGAGGCCAAAGCAATTTTTGATTCAGTGACTATACTTTGCCTGTGTGACTCGGGTACAGCTCTCAACACAATCACCAAAAAGGCTGTGCCCATAAAATCAAGTGAAAATTCCAAAGACAAACGGTGGACTCAGTGACCTGATGCCATTCAAGGCATCTAAAATGTTCTCTCTTCTATCAAGACACAAAGTCCGTTTGAGACTGGTTTTTCCTTTGGTCCTAGGCTTCCTTTGTCATCTGCTTTTAAACAACATTGTGAGACAGATTTGGCTCTATAAATACTATGCAAACTTCTGGGGCAAATCTTGGCAAACAGAAGGATCAGCTGTGTCAAAACAATACTGTGGCTAAATGGTGCCACAGGTATGGAGCCATTAGGGTTGTTTCATGTAAATAGAGTAAACTTTCCTGTGAATGCATTAATTGCACTGAAGCTGAATTAATATTATGTGAATTCGTATCCAAAAGCCTCTTTTTGTTCTATAGGGGTCTGAGAAAAAACCTTAACCATTCCTGAAAGCAGCTAAAGAGCAGATTAACTGATCTGACATGGCTACTAATCTGTTGACACTTCTAAGAGTCAAAGGTTTCAAGGTTGGAGGTTGTATCTATAAGTAGAATACTAGCTGCATAACTACTATACTCTGTGTTAAGTAAAAATCTAGAAGAATTAGCGCATTATCTCAAGTAGTACTATTTATCTGGGCTGTAAGGATTTTATTCAAGGGCAGTTCAGATGTACTGTTCACCAAGAGTATTTTGTCTGCAATATTGGCACTCTCCCTAAATGAACGTTTGGAAAAAGATCAGAAATAACCTTAGAATGTCAAGAACATCTTCTGACATTCAAGCTTCCCTAAGTCACCTGTCACATATTATTTTTCATGAAATTTTCCCTCTTGAGCCCATTATAGTTTCATCCTTTTCACTTAGCCAATACCAACGCCACACTGTAGTATATATCAAAATATATAGTTGCTCTCCAAAAAGTTGTGTTTCTTTAATATTCACCAAAAAACATCTCCTAACCCTCAGAATATGTGTGTATATATAATATATAATAATATATTATTATTATACATTATATATTGTATATAATATATATACAATATATTATATCATATATATATTTGTTACCATGGCATTCTCTTTCTTGAACACTTTCTAAACACAGTTTAATTTCTTTTCCACTGGATTGCCACCCTCTCCCATAGATACTTTAAGAGTTTAAATGCTTAAGTTTTAAAACATGATCTTCTAAATCATTTAACCAAAGATTTTAAGTTTTTCTTATTATAGTGCTTGTTCTTGGGGCTGCACATAGTTTTATGCAACACACAGTGAAAAGGAGAGAGAGATTCTAAATGCTCTGTAATGCACCAAAGCAAGCACATGGATTTTGAAAATGCTTTTGCTGCCTATATGATTTTAGCACTTCCTTTATAAAGTAAATGGGATGCCCTGGTGGCTCAGACGGTAAAGCGTCTGCCTGCAATGTGGGAGACCCGGGTTCAATCCCCAGGTCTGGAAGATCCCCTGGAGAAGGAAATGGCACCCCACTCCAGTACTCTTGCCTAGAAAATTCCATGGATGGAGGAGCCTGGTGGGCTACAGTCCATGGGGTCGCAAAGAATCAGACACGACTGAGTGACTTTGCCTTCGTCTTTATAAAGTAATCATTATTCAGATATATATTCAAATGCCTCTGCAGCGTGGGAGCAAGGCCGCTTTTACAAGGCTTTTCATGGTGATTTTTGAAAATCAGCTAAATCAAAAGCGTTTTATTTAAATAGATCCATTTGTAATATATGACTTAAATTATGCAAGGGCAGCCTTTCAGATTCTTATGGTAGGATTTGTATTTTACTTGTATATTGATTTTTATGGATGCTTTGGTACCATTTCTTAGTAATTCTAAATTGAAGCATACCTCAGTGAACTGTGTTGATAGCCATAAGCCACTTCTATGGTGCTTCATCATTGTAACTAACAGTGACATTAACAACAAAAAAAAAACTATATTGGAGGTGCTAACATGTTGCTTTCAAGAGAAAGCAAACTAGATTTATTAGAGACCAAGGGTAGGCATTAGTCCCCCTCTGGCCAAGTTGCTTTCTTATCCCAAGTACCCCTACACAGGAGATAGTGTTGAGAAGCAACTACTGCTGTGTGAGTAGGTCTTTTCCAAGGTCGAAATAAAGATAGCCTAGTCTAACAATTGTTACTAAGGAGCAATATTTAGGAAAGAAACTCCAAATGGCTGTTAGCACAGTTTCCAGACTCTAAAATGAAGCTTCTGTGAATGTAGGGTTCAAGTACCCATTTTAAGGCTGTTAGTTCTGGCTCAAATCACCAGAGATTTAGAATCATGATTGTTGAAAACATCTTCCCTAGATTTTGTCTTTTCTGTCCTGTTTTGAATGCGTCCTTGCACTCTGACTTGGCAATGTTTTGTTTTTGAAATAAGGTTCTTAACACTGATTTGCCTATTGCATGCACACATCCTGTGGCTAGAGGGATAAATTGGAAAGAGAGCTGTCAAACTATAGTGAGGAGTGGGTTAAAACTCTGTAGCATTCTAAAGTAAGCCACTTTGAGATAACGAAAGTTGAAAAGGTTGCTAATCTGTCCAAGATGGTCATCTAGCTTTCCTTTTTTGCATTGCCCCATTGGCGCTAGTGGTAAACAACCTGTCTTTCAATGAAGGAGACATAAAAGACCTGGGTTCAATAATCCCTGGATCAGGAAGATCCCCTGGAGGAGGGCATGGCAACCCACTCCAATATTCTTGCCTGGGAAATCCCATGGACAGAGGAGCCTGGTGGGCTACAGTCCATAGGATTGCAAAGAATCAGACCTGATTGAAGCCACTTACCACAGGTATATCTGTTTGCTGACTGCCTTGGAGGCCATGGTTCTCCTTAGGAGGAATTGCTTGTGTGAATTTTTTCCTGACAAACTTAAAAGTATTCTCTGAGCCTTGCTTTAGGTGCTTTGGAATAATGCCTGTCAACCCAAATAATGAGAATTTATGGGCTCACGAAGGAACTGTGCTTTTGTTTCTGCCTGGTCAATTTATGAATTTGTCTACCTCATTTTCATATGAAAGTTTGCAGCTTCTGTAGGTAGGTCGAGAAAAATGTCTGACATCAGTGTTTTATCACCTCACTGCATCTATCTAGGAAAAATAAAAACTGTAAATATCACTACCATACTTTCTGAGTACAATTTTAAGCAACCAAGCCTCGTGTTATCTGAATATTTTGAGCAGTACAGATTTCTATGTGTTTATATAATAAAGCATATTTATTTTTTCCATGTTATTTAATTTTATATACAATGTTTAAAAACCAGTGTTTATCAGCAGACTGTAAAGACAAATAGGCTGTGTGCTTAGAACTGCGTGTATATGTTTCCTTTGGTTTTAAAAAGACACTTTTTAATTTTGTAAGTCTCTCCCAACCTGTACTATCTCTCTCCCAAATCTGAGTAAACATGTGGCAAGCTTTATGTAATTGGATAGTTTAAAATGTGTATTTTAAAGGGATACTTTAAAAAATATTTCTGAATTTGGAAATGATGCTTAGTGATATAAACAAAAATATAAGAGGCTTAACATTTTGTTGCTTTTTTTCTTTTCTAATACTGTTGTCCTGATTCATTAAGTCTCAACTATGAAATATGTATGCTATTTATTGAATTTATAGATAATGATAAGGCATAGCCAGAAGTCAAAACAGGTAATTAGGAGAAATGGTTCTGAACATGTCAGAGGAGCCAGGTACAGGGAAAAACTTACCCTAATGCACACCAATTTGATCATAACTTATTCTTTTTGTTCGGATAACTGTAAAAGACTTAGAACATTTGTCAATTTTGTGATTTGTTCACCTGTAATACGTATCAGAAGCATTTCTCATTAAAGAAAAATAAAGAAAACAACCATAAACTTGTAAGATTTAAGAGAACCTGTACTTTTCAAAACGTGATAAATCATAAAGATGACCTCAGATCTCTACTGATTCCACATTGCCCTACTGAGCCTCCATTTTGTGCTGTAGTTTCTTATGGTATTTGAAGGGGAAAGACCAAAATAAGGAGCTCCCTATATGCATTTGAGGACTTCCCTGGTGGCTCAGAGGGTTAAGTGACTGCCTTCAATTCAGGAGACCTGGTTTGATCCCTGGGTGGGGAAGATCCCCTGGAGAAGGAAATGGCAACCCACTCCAGTATTCTTGCCTGGAAAACCCCATGGATGGAGAAGTCTGATGGGCTACAGTCCATGGAGTCACAAAGAGTCGGACACAACTGAGTGACTTCACTTTCACTTTCACTTTATATGCATTTGAGGGTTTTTTTTTTTAAGGAGGTGCTGTATAAGATAACATCTCCAAAGCGGAAGATGCTCGCTAGCGTTGGCTCAGTATTTATTATGTACCAAATCAGGCTAAGGTAATTGGTGTCACATTTAGCCCCCATGTGACCATGTTGAGAGAGGTGTTTTTATGAATCCATTTGAATGTGTGATAATCTTTTGAGTACTTTAGTGATAAGAATTTTTTTTATTAGTTGCAGCCAGTAAGGAGAACACCAGGGATCTTTCCCAAAGTAGTGTCTCCCAGTGTCAGTATGCTTGACTATATTAATCCTATTTATTTTGGTAGAAAGAAACAGGTTATGTTCAGAGTGAATTTTTTTAAACTCCTGCTTATACTCAATAAACAGATATTGCTGAAACTCACCCTCCATCTAAACTTAACATTTTTTTAGCTAATATTGATGTCCATTTGACTCCATCAATAGAAAATCTGAATTTATAACTCTTATTGGTAAATTCCCATAACCAGCAGCTCTGAACAATTCCAATAACTGACTGTGTTTAGGGAATGGCAGAACATTTCTCACTTTTATTTTTGAAATATCTAATATTAATAGCCGATTCAGATGATGATATAAAGATTTTGGCTACAAGGAATATCATATTAAATATGAATGCATTTTTTATAAAAATAAGAATCTTTTTACTAATGCAGATATATCTTAAACATTCTGCTAGTATCTTTTTTAAAAAGAAATAAACACATTATTTGGCTCTATCAATATAGAGTATAGAAATAAGATAGTTTTTTAATGAAAACATTATAACATATGAAATTATAAAATTTATTTGAACTCAGAGTAGATTAAGACTCTATAAACCACTCATCTCACATGTACTTAAAAACCACAGAACACACTGTCCTTGCATCTGTTTCATTGGAGATAAAACTTAACTGGACTTTTTTTTTTCTTTTTTTAGTATTTACAGTGATTGTATGCTTGTCAGAGATTCTGTTCCTGCTTTCTGACAGCTGATATTTCATGATTGCTTGACAGATTTCTGTTCTTACAGTTTTAAAAAGTCCAAAGGTGGGAATGGGGGCAAGGGTAGAGAGACATTAGACCCTGAGGAGTGTAGCTCCTCCCCCTGACTCAGGTCAGGGAGTTGCCCTGCTGGAATGGACACAAATGGAAACTTTGGAATGTGGAGTGGGAGGTAGAGGCTGAGTCCAAGTCTAATTGGCTGGGAGGGAATCCTGATTATTAAACGTGGTTGAGGAAGATTTATTTTATGAGGAGGGAGTAAAAGACTCCAGGTCATTCCTTCAAAAAAGAAGTCATTAATTTTTCAGCTAATACTTTTTATTTGCCTACTGTGGGGCTAGTCTCTTCTGGGATGCGGAGGATATAGCAATGCACAATCAGAGCTATTGATTCTACTGGGAAGAGAGAAAATTCGGTATTAAATAAAGTTTAACATGTAAAGAACTGACAAGTTTTTCCTGACAGCCTCACTACAACCATAAAAATAAAAGTTGCTATTAGGATATATATATGTGTGTGTGTGTGTATGTGCGTGTGTATCTTCATGGTTGCTAATGATCTTTGTTCAATAAATATAAATTATTGATCTTGTCTTTCTTTTTCAATGTGCAATCACCGAGTAAATTTTCAGTGATAAATGCTCACTTGCTGATGGCATGGAACATTTAAAAACCTTTTATCAGGAAGTATGTTTCTGTTCATCTTTTCATTAGAACCCAGACATGAGTTCAGGGGTCTAAGAGTCAGGATAAGTAGAGGGCCTGGCCTTCTGCCTCTCCCTGCAGGGGCCCATGAGCCTCCACACCTGCATGGGAAGTTGTGGCTGAGGGTACATTCCCCCCTTTGTTAGGTACCAATAAAAAGATCTGAAATGTGTGGGTTGCCATACTGCCATCTTCGCTTCTTGCTCTTGTTGTTTGCTCTAAAGTGGGATTGTTTTCATGGATCGTTTTAATCACTACAAGACCCCTTTCCAGAAATGTATAAAATAGAGTATTCATTGGCAGTCAAGAAAGGAGCAGGAAGTAGTATGGAAAACAATCAATATAGGCTGAACCTACAAAGTCACCATTCTTAGTGAGGCCTGCATCCCCTTGCTCTTGTTAGAATGAAGTTATGCACTGGCCAAAACAGTCCAATAACTATGATGATGGATACGTTCTCTTTCCAAATATTCTCTCTTCCATATTGCTTTCCAGTATGGAAGCTACTAGCCACAAGTGGCTAATATTAAGCACTTATTATGTGGCCAAGTACAATAGGGATAACGCATTTTTAAATTGTGTGTAACTTAATTATTCTAAATATAAACAGCACCTGTGACTGGTGTCTACTGTATTAGACAGGGCAACCTTGGGCAATTAGCAGTTAATATTCAGCTTGTCAAGGGGTAAGTAAACTTATACAAATAAATTGGGGAGAAAAACCCTGTGTCAGCATGTAATGGATCCCTGTGTAGGATGTCTTTCCATCTAGTGAGTACCGTCCGCTTGTCCTTCTTCTGTTTTGCACCTTTGGTTGAAAACACTTCAGTGGTTGTTCCCTGACAGCTGAGCATTGAGAAAATAGGACAGTGAAAAGAGAGGCTTTTAGAATCAGCTGTCTTCAGAATAGTAACTCCAGGGCCTCCATGTAAAAGCAGCTGTTAAAACAAACTCTCCTCTTGTGCATCTCATAGTTCAAGTTCATCGTGGCAGTAAGTTCAGTTAAGGAGAAAGAATGTTTATGTGTTCTGTGGGTCAAAAGGGCAAGGTTTGATTGGTGTTTTTGGAGAAGGCAAAAACGGACAACACCAGGTAGCCACCTTGTAGAAGCTTGAATTCCAAGAGATCATGCTGTCTTTGAGAAGTTTCAGGAAGGCAGCTTTCATATTCAGTGATCCCTGTAGGTAGAGGTTGAGCAGATTAGGTTGATAGAGCTTTTTCAAAGACACTTTAGAAGAATAAGAGCTGAACCAAATGTCTCCTCCATCACTGTAATTGCCATCATTTACCTTCACTTCCCCAGTGTTAAGAAAACATTATAGTTTGTTTCATGTTTATATCCCATATTGATGCCCCCAGAAATTAAAAATGTATGTAGCAACATTGGTTCTTTTCTAGTGATCAGATAGAGTTGTGGGTTTGTTGGGTTTTTTTATTTTTCCCCTTTAGGGCAACATCTGAAGTAAATGATAAACAATAAATGTTCAGGTGGTCTGTATTTTTAAAAGCTCTTTTTAATTTATTATCCTCACACTTAGGTTGTCTCTGTACTAAATTGGGAAGTAAGTAAAAATAACTCTCTTCAGCCACCTTTTTCTGATGTATTTCAGAAAGTAGTGGAATGGATTGTTTCAGTTATCCACAAAAGAGCTAATTTCCCCTTATTTAGTTTTGTACGATGCATTTCCTCCCGTAATTATTGTGATGGTTTTGACTTTTTATTATCACAATAACTTATCACTTACATATTCTACTAGGAGTTATGCAAAGCAATTCACTCCTATTATCAGATTTAATCTCTTCTACTTAATGAGCTTAGTACCATCGGAGAAGTTACCTAGTTGGTACTAGGTCAATCTGGCTGAATGAGGATTTGAACCTATTAGTAACCAAGACGTAATCCCCTCATCTTGCTCTTTAGTTGGTGAAGTGGTGAAAAGCTGTGGGAAGAGGTTATCTACAATTTAAGATTTTCTGTTTTTCCATGGGGTAGCTACTTGGAACATTCTGGAATTATTGAGCCATTTACAGATTTTGCTCAGAGCTCTAAAGGGATGAATATGAGAAAATTATTTCTCTTAAATGTAAGCCAGGTGAAGAGCAAGACTGGGCCCCTCTAGAAGATTTGGAGGGAAAAAAAAAAAGCATCCAGTATTTATTAAGGACACATTAAGGGATGTTTCTGACATTTTAGTAAGCAAGTTCAGTTCAGTTCAGTCAGTTGTGTCCGACTCTTTGCGATCCCGTGAATCTCAGCACGCCAGGCCTCCCTGTCCATCACCAACTCCCGGAGTTCACTCAAGAGTCGCGTCCATCGAGTCAGTGATGCCATCCAGCCATCTCATCCTGGGTCGTCCCCTTCTCCTCCTGCCCCCAATCTCTCCCAGCATCAGAGTCTTTTCCAGTGAGTCAACTCTTTGCATGAGGTGTCCAAAGTACTGGAGCTTCAGCTTTAGCATCATTCCTTCCAAAGAAATCCCAGGGTTGATCTCCTTCTAGAATAACTTGAGGTAAATAATCTGTTTTTTCTTTCAGTAGATATATAGACGATTGGGAAGATAGATCTCAGGCAAGCCAATTAGAGGTGATTAGGTTTATTGTAGAAAGTGATATGCTATTTTATTACAAGTGAATTATGAAAAATAGTGTAATTAAAAAAAAATTTAGTTTTCCTTTTTAACTTATTTTTTATTGGAGTATGGCCAGTAAACAGACAATGTTGTGATAATTTCAGGTTGAACAGCTAAGGGACTCAGCCAAAAATATATATGTATCCGTTTTCCTGCCAAACTCCCCTCTCATCCAGGCTACAACATAACACTGAGCAGAGTTCCATAAACTACACAGTAGGTCCTTGTTGGTTATCCATTTTAAATATAGCAACGTGTACACATCCATCCTAAACTCCCTAACTATCCTTCCCTCCCAACCTTCCCACCCCTGGCAACCATAAGCTCCTTCATTCTTGAAGTCTGTGAATCTGTTCCTGTTTTGTAAACTAAGTTCATTTGTATTATTTTTTTTTCAGATTCTACATATAAGGGATGTCATAGGTAAAAGTGATCCCACACTAGTAACTCTCTGCTTGAAATAATACATATTAAATGTATTGAGTTATCTTCCAAACTCTTGAGCTAAAACTAAGCTACAGAAGTTGAACTCTTCTGTTGATGCTAAGTCTAACTCTTTAAAACTGGTAGGACAGACAACCGCTGTGAGTTCCGTCCTTACATTCACTTTGTTCTTCATCCCTCCTTCTCCCAATCACTGATGCATCCCTCTATCCAAGTGGAAAGTGCATGTGAAGACATGGTTATGGTTTGGGAGCTGTGTAAGATGAAGTGAGGGAAAAGATGATATAAAAAATTAACTAGAAAAGGGAAGAAATATAGACAGAGCCACCACATTTCAAGTGAAATTCTCTTTAACTAAATCATTTATTGAATTGCCCCAAACCTTAATTTCTTTTGGGCTATAGAGGCCCACTGTTCAAGCTTGGTGCCTTATGCAAAGTAGGCAAACTATCAATAATATTGAAATGAATGAATGAGTGAGAAAATCCTAGTTACTTGGGAACTGAAATGATTATTGCACTGGGCAAAACTATGGAAATAAAAAGCTAACATGTAGGAGGGAATCATAAAAAAAAAGTATAGGTTTAGATGGTGGTGATGTATCAGTAGTGATTTCCTGACTTGGGGAGTTGTACTTATGTAGAGAGTGTCCTTGATTTGGGAAAATTGGACTTTTGGAGATGATGAGACACTATGTGGATTTTCCAGGAAAAGACAAAATATAATGGCATATATATATATATATATGGAGGAGGATGGAGGGAGCAAAGGTGGTGAAATGTTGGTAGTTAGGGAATTTAGATAAGGGGAGAGGGAGTTCTCTGTGATATTCTTACCATTTTTCTTTAAGTTTGAAAATTTTCAGAGTAAGTTATTTTTTAAAAGTTCTTAAACATAAATATATTCAGAGTGTGTATTATACTTCACAAGGAAGCAGAGAGTGTAGGTCTGGATTTATTTCAGGGCTTTAAAAAGTCTGACATATTTTAGGAAGCTGTTTTTAATCTCAGATTTGCACTGTAACATCATAATAAAAGTGGGTGCTCCAGTCTGAGCCTAGCATAAAGAGCTTTCGTAGTTTTTCATTGGTTTTTTTCCCATGAGCTTCTTCCTCTGCCCTCTCTTCCCTTCCTCCGTCCACCCCTCCCACCCAGGCAGCTAAAATGAAAAGGCCTCTGGGAATGGTGTGGTTTGTTGGTCCCCTTTTCCCAGGGAAATCCAGACTTTCACTACCAGGCTTGCTAGTAAATTCCAGTAAATACTTGAATAAATACAGACTCCCCATTTTTATCTATTGCTTCATAGCCAAAACCCAGATTCCTTTGAAAACTAAAGAAATTTTTGAAAAATCAGTGCTGTTTTCCTTCTGCCTCATAAAAAGCCCTCACCCAGCCAACTCACCTCTTCGTCCATTGCAGTTTGCCCGTTCTTAGTGAAATTGTGACTTCCTTCTCCTTGGCTGTCTCTTAGTCAGATCTGAAATGTCCGGGAACCCCTTAGCAGTGGCAGGTCATGGCTGTGAGGACAGGGAAGAATGCTTTCCAGCAGAGCCTGCTTGTTTCACTGTAGCTGTAATCTTCACTGCTATGCATAGAAATTGATTTTACGTTGCACATGTCACATTTCTAAGACCAGGGATTCCAAACCCTTTCAGCCTAGGATCTTGACCTTGTTAAACTGATGTTCAGTGGGTCCTTTGCCACTCTCATCCCCAAGAAGCACACACACACAAAAAAAAACAGCCCTCTGTGTTCCCTACCCCCACCAAGTCAGTTAAACTCAGTTCGGTTTTGAGAGCTTTCTAAAGGACTTTCTGAAAACCTTGAGATAATTCCATGGTTCTCTAAAAATCAGGGTTGATTTTTATCTACTAGTGGACATTTGGCAATATCTGGAGACGTAATTGGTTGTTACATATGGGTTTGGGGAGTATTATTGGCATCTGGTTAAGAGCAGCCAGAGATGTTGTCAAGCATCCAACAGCATGGCTCCCAGAGGATAGGGAGGACTCATGATCAGAAGTCATGGCTGAAGTCACAGTTGCAAACCCCATAGAAATGACGCTGGTTAGCTATCAGAACATACTTCTCTTGAGAGTCGAATTTTCCATCAAGTAGTATATGGGATCCTAGGAACCTAGCCAGGTCAAAGATTTTCAAGAATAAACTAAAAATAGAAGGGTTCCAAAGTTGTCTCAAGAGACTATGAATTTGCAAACCAACAGGCAGTGTCACTCAGTCTTTTTCGGAGCCAAGAGGGAAAGTTGTAATGTGCACAGATGTGCCCAGTGTGTTCCATAGACATCCTGCATGGCAGCTTTGGTGGGGGCTACCAACTTTGGATAGAAAGTCATCAGTGAGAGTGAGAATTGCTTAAGAAAACAAGGTTGCTCCAACATTCCAACATGTTCCTACATTTGGGCTGTATAAACTGATAGCACTCATAGTATAGAGGTGGATGGATGGATGGATAGATGGATAGAGGTAGATCCAGAGATATATAGATACAGATTCCTTTGCATTTTATGTTTCAAACAAACAGCACTTCCCTCATTCATGGTAGAATCTGCATATGTGTAATGGTTCACCTCTATTTAAAAGTTGGTTTCAGAACTGAATATTTAGGAGTTTGGGACAGGAGGTACTCTTATAAAAGCATATTTAATCCTAGTGAGCATTTTATCTTGGAAATAGGAGACCAGTTTCTGACTAGAAACCGAGACAGTGGTACAGAAACTGTCCCATGACTTGCGTATAGGTCCGAAGCAGGGTTTCCCAGCCTTGGCACTCATGATGTTTGGGACCAGATACTTCTTTGTTGTTCTAGATATCATAGGATGTTTGGCCGCATCCCTAGCTTCTACCCACTAGATGCCAGTAGCATATCCTCTTAGTTGTGTTAACAGTGTCTTCAGACATTGGCATATGTCTCCTGGGAGCAGTATTATCTTTCTCTCATGGTTCTGTGAGTTCCTTACAGCAGAAGTTTCCATATTCTCATGGGCATTAAGTAGGCATAGTAAATTATTATGTTGCAGAGATCACTAGATTTTCACAGTTGTTTTCCCACCAGTTGTTTTTTTAACCTATCAGAAGAAACCATGATCAGCTTTTCCAGATGTGTAAGGTTAACCTGGCTTTTCAGTACATGAACTTACGGGGAAAAAAGTTTCTAAAGTTGTACCCCTTCATACCTCTCCTTTTCCACTTTTCAAATCTTTTCTGCTTTAACAGATGGTAGTTCTATGTATTTACCAACTTCAGACCCCCATGCCACACAGACACACGTATTTATGATCAAAATGGCAAACGGAACTCCAAGATCTGTGGGACAGAGAACATTTTAGATGATCCATCTCCTGGCCCTAGAAAGAAAATCAATCTCAATTCTTCTTCTTCAAAAAGGTCACTAATGATGGCAATAAACTAGTAGTAGTGACTCCGGGTCTTTGAGACCAGAGAAGAAATCTATCAGTAGAGGAAAGGCAAACAAAATGAACCCAAGACACTGTCATCAGCCTCAGAAGTTTTATGGGAGGACCCAAACTTTAATGAAATATTGGATTCTTCCCACAATCTTTAAACTTTATTGGATGAAAGAGCAGAAATTTTTATAAAAAGAAAGACACACATTGGAGCTCAGTGTAGAAGAGACCTTGGTTCTCCATAGGACCAATGGGTGCCACTTTCCAGAAATAATTGGAGCTTTAAATTACCAATGGGCTAACTATGCCAAAAGCTCTTTGAAATTAGAAATGGAGTTTTGCCTTTTACCCAATTATAATCTTACCAGTTATTCTGGGAAACCTCAGTCCTCTGAATAAATGGGTTTCTCCACCTCCTAATCACCAACTGATGACCAGTGGTCTTATGTACCTTGATGTGGCATGTAAAAGTGCCCATCTGCAGTAGGCCAGATGGATTTTACCATCAGTGGAGAAAGAGGCCCACATTTACTGAGCGACTTCTTTGAGCGAAGCTTTGGGCCTGGTGCTTTGTAAGAGTTATTGCTAATCCTCATAGAATCCTTGCAGAATGGTCCGTATTGTATCCATTAGGCAGGTATGAAAACTGAGCTCCAGGCAGGCTAAGTAAAATGTACCAGCATCATACAATCAGTAATTCTTGGATCCAGACCCAACTGACTCCCAGGTTTAATGCTTTCCCTCTCTCTCTGGAAGGGCTTTCAGAACTTCTATAAATACTCATTTTGATTTGTGACACCTGCAAAAATAGGCTCTTAACCTAGTAGAAATCTGTTTAGCTTTCTTCTACTTTTTAAAAGCCATTGAAGCTGAGTCTTTGGGGTCTGAATTTTTGAACAGGTCCTTTTAACACTTCAGTTACTTTTGAACGGTTTTCAAAAGAACTCAGTAATTGAGTTTAGTCACCGAACACTTTCAGACCAGAGCTCTGAAAAAAAGTTGTATTTCCTCTGGACATTTACAGCATGCTAGAACAGTGTGAATTAATACATCTGTAGGGAGATATCTGCTGAACTAAGAAAAGTAGATCCTTCTGGATGAGGCCTAATATGATTATTTGGGTATTAGTTACTTCACTTAGTAGGGAGGCTTCTGATGGCTAGCCTGTAGAGACTATACAGAAGAGTGGCAATGATTTAATTCTATCAGGTTCAATCTTCAGTTAAAATCTCAAGCTTGATGTTGGTTTTGTAATCCTGAATACCCTCTACTTTGAGAGCATTTTTCTAAATGAAAGGGAACTAGAAAAATCAGACTCAAACCTAGACGCATTATTTTGGAACAGTGTAAGTCTTTAGGATTTTTGTTTGATTGGTTCATTGGTTTTTGGGTTTGTTGTTTGTTTTGGGGGTATATTTTATTTGCCTTTTTGTCTGTTGTTTTGGGGTGGTTGGTCATTTTTGCTTATTGATGTTTCTAGCCAGAATGGAGATAGACAATACCTGGCCCAGATAGAACCCATTCTCGCCCGTTACCTTTCTTTTTAGTCTACTTTCAGTCTATATATCTACATTTTTTTTCCACCTGGCAAAAGTGTTGATCTAAAGTGACACCTTTGGGGAGGAAAAAAGCATTCTGTGACCCTAATAGTATATGGCAGTCTTAGTGGCTATGAGCCAAGCTTTCAGTGTTAGTCTTGCCCGTGCAGAACCCAGGATTCTACTACTTGCTATCTGTTATCTTACATCACGTTCTCAGATAACCTTCCTCTTAGATGTCCCCTGTGCAGTATTTAGTCCTGTAACTATGCATTAAATATTAAACCACAAGTGTGCTTAGCCAGTTTTGGAGTGAATAGACACAGAAGATAGGAGCAAGCAATTGTTATTTATTCGAGCCTTACCAGTGAACTAAGCATTGTGTCAAGTGTTTGCTTCACCCATAAAAATTCTTGTGAGATAAGTGATTCTAGCCTCTATTAGATACTATTCATTCATGCATGCATTTTTATGTTCCCTAAGTATTCAGGTGTTTTCTATAAACTAGGCACTGCTCTGAGCACTAGGGAGATAACAGTGAACAGAACAAACAGAAATCCTTGAGCTCATCAAGTTCACATTCTAGTGGGGAGGGGGAATAATGCATAAATCACAAACAAAAGAGGTGAAATATATATTGTGAAGGAACACGAATGGTGCCATGGATAAAAATAAATTAAAGAAGAGAGACAATAGCATGTAAGAGGAGATGAGAACTGTAATTTTTAAGGTCAGACAATTATCCTGTAAAAGGTAAAAACTGAACAGAGATCTGGGAAAACAGAAAAGTTAGCTTTGTGGATCCTCAGGAGAAGAATGTTACAGCAGAATGGTATTTCAGGTGAAGACCTAGAGTATGCCAGGTATATCTTGACAATTGCAAGGCAAATGCGGCTGAAATAAAGAGTGGTAGGATGTGAAATTAGAGATGAAATTGATGGAGGGGAACATGAAAGTTCTTCATGGTAGAGGGAGAGAACAAGACCACTAGAGGAATTTTTGCTTACATTTGCTGAAGTAGGAAGCTACTGGGGAAAGGGAGAGTTGAGTAGAAATGTGGATTTGTTTAAAAGAATGAGCCTGGCTTTTGAATTTAGGGGAAGCTACAGGAGGAACAAAGATAGAAGCAGGGAGAACATTAAAAAGCCATTGAAGTACTCCCATGAGAGTGTTCAGTAGAAGTCATGAGAAGTGGTAGGATTCTGACATTTTAAAGGTAATGCTGAAGAATTTGGTCCAAGTTTAGATGTGGGAAACGAGAGAAAGAAAGGAGTTGGAATGACTCCAGCCAAATTTTATGCACTGACTAAGTGGATGAATAGTTCCCATTGATTGAAATGGAGAAGCTAATCCGAAGATCCGGACAACTTTCGGACATGTTAGGTTTAAGTTGCTTACTCACCATCATTTCATACCTGGTTAAGCATCTCACATAATATCACAAATGAAGAGAGAGAGAGATAGTAGTCAAACTAGATCTGATTGATTCCAAAACCAAGTTCTTACACGTGCTTCTGCCTCAACTCTGGGATTTCCATTTGAATAAATCTCAGAGTAGTGCAGGAATAATTTAAATTCACAGAAAACCATCAAACAAAATTTTAGCCACTTCTATGCCCACTCTTCCGTGTTGTGAGCCACTTACATTTTAGCTAGGTTTTATTTCTTCTCATCTCAACCTTTCATAGTGGTATTGAGTCTTTTCAAGGTAAGCAGGAGGAAGAGACAAGGAAAGCCACAAAGGACTTCACTAGTGCCTATTGATAGTAATTTGGTTTTATCTGAAACTCCCAGAAGAACATTGCAGAGCTGAAGGGTGAGCATCTCATTCAGCAATGGTTAAGATGACCTTTTCCCTCTCACTGAGATATATTTTCTCTAATTACAAACTCAGAGGTATGCACATTTCAGTTCTGGGGTGACATTAATATCCACCCAAAGCAAATTCTATACATGAACTACCTACCTCTCCAGCTGTAACTTTTTCAATGTAAGATACTTGACATACTAGCAGATAAAGATGTTCCTTTTACATGAAGCTGATGGAGGAAGGACCAGACGGGCAGAGAAAGCAAGACTGGAAGAGGCAATTAAATGAACTGTAACCTAGTGTTTTTTAAATGACTGAATATACTTAGACTAGCTCTTTGGGAGGGGGAAGAAGCTCAAGGCCAAACATTGGCTGGGTGTCTGAAAATCCACAGATAGCCTATCTGGATTGCTTTTCTATGGAGGCATTCCCAAAGGTACCTTAAGTTCCCATGACTCTCCCTGGCTGCCTGGGACAGTAGTATTAATGAGTGGGTCTTCTCAGGTGCTGTCATCTAGCAGAATGACATCTCCAGATAGCCTTGAACACTTCAGCCTGGGCCTTTAGTTACAACCCACCTTCAGAGTATCAAGAAACTTGGGTCCGTGTTCCCACCACACATAACGTTTCTATCACTCAGGCTCTTCTGCACCTACCTTTGGAACAGCTGAGAATAAAGGATCCTAGAACAAAAACGTTACCCACTACCCTCCCCATCTTCCAGTCTGCCTTCACAAATACTTCCGTGGTTAGAGGATGGGTCCTGGTACCATCTTCACCCGTTTCCTGGAAAGTGACAATGTCATGATTTTGCTAAAGTCAGATTACAAAAAAAATCATCACATCTAACCTTGCAAGGGAAAGAAGCATTACAAAAATCAGCACTGTGCTTAGGAATGGGGAACTAGGGGTAACAGAGCCTGATAACATAATATACCTCAAATCCCTGGAGGCACTATTAGATGTGGCCACGCTAGAAGTCACCATGTATGGCTTTTGCAGATTTTCTTGGTTTTTGTTTCTGTCTTGATGGGGAGAAAAACTGTAATGTTTATACTACTGCAGAATAAGAAGATACCCAATTTGGATTTCACAAGTTCCATGTGTGTCTGTGTGAAGTCACTCAGTCGTGTCCAACTCTTTGTGACCCCGTGGACTGTAGCCCGTCAGGCTCTGTCCATGGGATTCTCCAGGCAAGAATACTGGAGTGGGTTGCCATTTCCTTCTCCAGGGGATCTTCCCAGCCCAGGGATCGAACCCAGGTCACCTGCATTGCAGGCAGACACTGTATCCTCTGAGCCACCAGGGAAGCCTCACAGGTTTCGTAGCTAACTTCATATGCTGCTGTATTTCATGTGAAAATGTTTTTCTGTCCTCTGATACGAAGTTGTGATATTATGAGGCTGTAGGATGCAACTGGAGAGCGTCCACGTTTTGGAAGTGATGGAAGGTGGGGGTCATGAACATCTCTCACTGCCTCTGCTTCTTTTTCTGGCCCTGCCATGTCCCTTGCGAGGTGATTGTGGGGCCACCTACTTGGATATAGTATTGACAGGCGCCTTCAAGTGTGCTCAAGAGTTGACATGTGAATCTTGGTTCCCTTTCTTCCGTAGTCTTAGACCTTTGTAGCATTGCACAGGCCGGGGTTCGGGGGGGGTCACAGGGGAGGAAGGATGGCCCAGTGCCCCATCCGGCGGCAATGACTGTAACTCGTGCATCTGCTTTCTTCTGTGGTGCTCCCTGCCAATCTCATGCTTCCGCAGCTCCTTTTCATGGTAATAAGTGCCATGGTGGTCCTGGACATGAACGGCCATCAGGCAGGCCTGTCAACACTGGCTTCACGCCCTGAAGTCACAGCCCTTGTTTCCTGGCCAAGCTTTTTCTCCTTCCTCCTCCGTCATTTTGGTTCCCTGATGCCCCTGTTCAGAGCCATTCTTGTATTGTGAGAAGCCCTATAAAAATTTCTCTAAACATGTTCACATCGCCAGTGAGAAGATATGCTTTTTGACAAAAGATTCTTAGCATTCCCACCACTGGGGACCGAGTGGGGGAGTGACTGAATATGGTTATCACTAATGTGGATTCTGTGCTTCAGGACATTGAAAGAAATAACATGACACACACACAAAAAAAGACAAAAGGCGTTCTTGAGATAGTAAATGTGAACAGGAAATGATGGAGCAGAGATGTGGCTTTCAGTCGTGATGCCTTTCTTTCTCTTACTTGTCTTTCTGTCTTCTGTGTTAGAAGAGCCTGTATTACTGAGTAATAGTCTATGAGAGTAAAAAAGGCACTGCAGAAGCGAAGGAATCGTCCAAATTTATGTCTGCCCTGGGGATCTCTGTGTGACCTTTAGAAAGGAAAGTACTTCCCCCATTCACAAGAGGAAGATTTTTCCAGACTTGTTCACCCAGCAGTGCCTGTATTAGAATGTTAACTTTAGACTCCATAAGTGAACATATATTTTAAAAAATATTCACCTTTTAAACTGCGTGTTAGAAGATGTTTTTAAAGAGTCCACCAAGTACTCTGAATGTGTGTCGATTTTTACACTGTCCAGCAAAACACCAAGGGTTCTGTATACTTTGTCATATCTGGTTGTAAGGCACCCTTGTTGCATATATGTGGTGGTGTTATCTTCCTTTTATTTTCCCCATTTTACAGAGAACACATCTGAGCTGAGACAGGTTGGGTAACTTGCCCCAGATTGGCACCATGATAAAACGGCAGATTGCACTCCTCCCTAGGTCTGTCTGACTCCAAAACCTGTGTCTCGAAGGCTGAAATTTAGGTGAAGACAAGTGCCATTCCTCAGCAGTGAGCTGAGGAATCCCGATTCGTGCACAGCCACCTCTTGAATTTGTTCTTAACTGGTATCTGAGAACAAGAAGTAGTGAGACCTGTGCTTTTTCATATTTGTGTTGGTAATCCTTTAAAGCCAGAGGTGCAGAATCTACTCTTGCCCTGGGTAGCCCCAGACCATGCTACTAGCACTATGTGGGCATGACCGAGTTGGAGTAGAAAGAATTGGGATGTCTGGCCAGCTGTGGGTCCCAAGAAACACGCAAAACACCAGAATCTATTCACAGATCCCCAGTGCAGTTGGCACCAAGTCGTGTTCTGGGCTGGGCCAGGAGCTCCTGCATCCTCTCTTGCTTCTTTCCTGTGTGACTATGAGCACGGCGTGTCTCCTCTTCCACTGTGTTCAATTTGTAAAAACAAATACATGGACTGAATAATCTCTGAGATGGCCTCTAGCTCAAATATTTGAGAGTTTAGTCCTTGGTGAATCGGCAGGCCAAAATTTACAACCTGTAACCTTCCATTCCTGACCACGCAAAGGGCCATTCAGCAGTGAATAGAGAGGAAAACTCAGCATATGACCTCAGGCCGAATGCAAGGGGTGAATCAACCTTGAAAAATGGCCACGAGAAAACCAGACTGTGGCTCTAACTGAAGGGAAATGTGGCTCTTTATCTTCACGTGATATTGTATGTAGTGGTATGCTCACTTTTCATAGCGTCTTTCTTCCCGGAGTGCTAAAACGGTTGTATTAAAATGAGAAACACATTGTATAACCATCCTCTTCCTGGGAGACTAACGAGTCAGAGATCTCTCAAATAGTCTTAGGAAGTGTTTCTTTGAAGTCCCAGTTCTCTGTTGTCAACATGGATAAGCAGAGGTGAATGAACAGCCTGCTGTCTTAACCAGGTCTTCTCTTAAGACTGACTTAAGGAAGAAAATGGTCATTCTGGAAACATACCTGCTGTATTTAGAGGCTAACTCTGCTGTTTCCTGGCTCTGTGACCCTGGGGAAGTCATGTCACCTCTTTAATCCTCAGTTTCCTTATTCATTAAGAGGAATCCTAATAGTACCTGAGCCACGGGGTTGCTGTAGAGATTAAATTGGAGAAGCTATTATCTTTGATCTCATGGTCCCACTCATATAAGAGGTCAATAAAAGTTAGCTGATGTGATTTCTAATAGTCCTGCTCCAACTCTTTGAATCTAAATAGCTGTGCCCAATCAGGTGGGTCACATTCCAGGTGGTTCTATCTTGAAACCATTAGGAAAATATGACATTTGGGTCATAGTCCATTTCTGTCCTTCATGTGTTCATTCATTCCTATAAATATTTTCTCAGAGACTACAGTGTGGAAAGCAGTAATAAACATACGTGGATTGCAGTTACTATCTTTTTCCCGTGTTACAAAGCCCACATGGATTTCTAGGTCTTGCACTGAGCAGTTTTGAAACCTTGATCCCTAAGTCTATATCTCTCCTCTCACATTCTTGTTTATTTTTTCTGGTAAACAGTGGGTTTATATTTTCTGGAATCCTTTGCTTTTCATGATGGCAAGATGTTCACGCAATATTCACTTCACTTATCACCGTAATTGGCAAAGGCAGTTCTGAACCGTGGGCATATGCATTGCCTGCTTTCTGATATCATACTTTCCAGATGGGATCTGACTATGTTTTTTAAACAAAATTGGAATGAGAGTGGAATCAAGAAGAGCTTATTGTTATGAAAGGACACATTTCATTTTTTATATTAAATGATTTAGATGATTTTTTCATATTTTATAGAATCACTAGGGAAAGGCCTTGAATAATAATTAGTAGAGTCTCCTGTCTCATAACTAAACTCTGCCTACCAGTCTCAGAATGATGGTTTTCTATCTGACTGTCAGAAATGCTTAGATCATTATAGAGTCCTGGCTTAGCTTAGTAAATTCTAGCATTTGACCTTTCTCTTGGCTTTTCAATTCATATTTCTAACCTGCTGTCAGTCCTCTGTTTGGAAATATAGACTCCTTGATCAATATCCTCCAAAATACATTTCACATAAACAGAATCTTATATATACAGATCACTTGGAGATAAGAATCACTCAGACATACTCCACTGTGCCCAGACACTCTGCTGGAGCTGTCCTCCTGGACCATCCATTAACCTTTATGTATCAAGCATCAGCTACAACTTGAGTAGTCCTGGTCCACACCCCACTCACTGCATTACCTCCTCTGAGCGCCCAGCATCATTCAGCCTCATCAAGAAGCTTCCTTCTGGCCAGATATTGTGTGTATCCGTGCCCTCCACCCTCCCCTTCTTATTCCTTCTTGGCTCCTAACGGTGTCCTTACCAGTTCCGTGTGGTTGCCCATCTCCCTTCAGATGTCCAGGTTCTCACCAGCCTCAGCAATGCTAGGGATTTCATTCTCTCTGGATCTTCAGTCCTTGTCATCCAGGCAGACACACCAGGTTGTTTGCTGGCTGCTGGGTGACTGAGAGACCCAGCTCCTCAATATAAGTGAAGGGACCAACGCAGGGCATCCCTAAAGCCAGGGACAGCACACCAGGAAGAGTGAGATGCAAATCCATGCCGCATCCAGAGCTACTACTAGAGAGAGACAGCCAGTTCCATTTCCACCATGTGCATTGAAATGTACAGATTTTAAACTCTTAGACCTTCATCTAAAACATTTAGACAACCTCTCCACAAAGCTCCATGTTACACATTCCCTTTGAATGACCTCGCAGAAACAAAAGCCAAGGCATTAGAGATACTGACCTTGGTGTTTCTATGTAACAAACAGATTACTTTGAGAGTGTTGCTCAAAGTTGAAGGAAAAATCATTCTCTTAAATATGTTGGGTTGTTTCTCCAGAGGGAAAAAGTCAGGGTCCACCTGGCAAACTAGAAGTCTATTTGGCTGCGAATATAAGGAGTTAAATATTCCCCAGAACAGGAAACTTCATGTATGTAGCCAAAAAATAATATGTACTAGGTGACACACTAAATTTAACTATTACTTCTACAACGCATGCTGACACAAAAATCAGTGCCTGGGAAAGGACTGGAAATAATCAGACAGAAATTTCCCTCAGAATAGAAGAGCTAAAACCTGTGTTTATTTGGTTATCAAGATGATAACTTCTTTATGAAATCATAATAGACCTATTAATAAGCCTGCTAGCTAGGAAAATTTCCACAAGCAGCTGCTTTTTGTCATTGGTAATTTAGAAAACATGAAATAAAAGGTGTTTGCTATCAGATTAGATACCTTAAGAATTTCTTTATCACTTTTAGATCTGAATTTTAGGCAAATAATACATATGGTAAGTCATACTTAAGTGTTGCATCCTTTTCTCCAAATCAGTTTCATTCATTTCCCCAAATAAGAAAACCACCCTTAGAAATGGGTGGATGCAGCTAATCCAGGTATTTAAAAGATTTTTAAGGTTTATATTTCAACTCATCTTCCTCCATCCTGGGCAATAGATGTTGGTTGCACCAGTGGCACCTCTCAGATGAATTATTATCAGTGATGCTGTTGATTTTCATTGTGCTGTTAAACGTTCCCAAAAGACATCTAGCCACTTATATTGGAGTCATACAGGAAGAGATGTATACACATAAAGCATTTTGGTTATGCCATTTTGAAAATGCCATTTGTCTTCAATAATAGTACCTATCTCTGTGGTTATTGGAAGGATTAAATGAGATAATGTATACAAAGTCTTTGAGCAGTGCCTTGTACCTAATGAATGGGAGAAAGCTGTGCCTTTGCTAATTCTGCCTCTGTAGATTGCTCCCTAATATTAGGTTACCTCTTCCAGTGACCACTAAATGGATTTGTTTTATTTGTTCATTCAACACTTATTGAGCACCTGCCAAGTTCTAAGAATTCTGCAAAGTGTGGGAAGTGTAAACCCATAGTGATAAACAAAGCTTCTGTAACCCCTGACCTCATGGAACTTACAGACCAACAGATTACTAAATCTCCATTTCTACCAACTCTCTTCCTCCCCTCCATATTAAGGGACAGCTTGTCTGAACTGTTTGTATATTGAAATGATGATCCTTCAGGGTCAAACTTGCTCTCAACTGATACTTGTTCATCTGATTAATAAGACAGCTATGTCTGTTTCTTCACCCTAATCAAACACATTACCACCCATGAACCCATATCCTCTAAATTCAGCTCACCTCCTAGAAAATAATATATTCTTGATCCCCCGTGCTGTTTTTCCCATCTCTGTCCATATCATCCCTCTAATCCAATTGCCCAAAGCAGAAAACCTGGAGGCCTTCCTGACCCTGCCCTCTCCCATCCACCCCACAGCAGATCCATCGGGGAACTGTCATTTGTAGTTCAAAAACTGTTTTAAATTCACCAGCTTCCTTCACCCCTCCACTTTGCACCCTCATCAGTGCCACCATCACCTCTTGCTTGGACAACTGCGTAAGCTTCTTAACAAGTTTTCTTGTTTCCACTAATGCTGAATTTCTACCCATTGTCTACTCAGTAGTGAAAATAGAATTTTGAAGCAAAAATTAGACTGTGTCTTATGCTAACTTAAAACACCTCCGTGATTTTCCATCTTGTGGAGAATAAAATATATTATTATGACCTATTAGCTCGACATGGTCTGGCCCTCAGGAATGCCTCAGGGACTCCTCTTGCAGTCACTTCAGCCCCTTTTCTTCAGAGTACTCATGTCAGTTAGCACATATGTATTTGTTTTTGTTGTCACTTGATTAATGCTGGTCTCCCTCACTGGTCTCTAAACTCTACAAGGGCAGGGATTGTATGACGTTTATTTATCACTGTATTCCCAACACTTTGCATAATCCTGAAAACTTAGTAGGTGCTTCATAAATGTTTGCTGACTAAACAAATGAACGCACCTCAAACTCTAACCGTGCCTGTAATTTTGGTGGAAGTAACATTTTTAAATATTAAAATTAGTAACTAATAATAGGGATTATCTGTGTGTAAGTTGGTTTACAGGTTTATCTCCAACTTCCTGGAGATTCATTATAAAAGTCTTCTAGAATTGTAGCCCAAAGTCTTCATAAACATCAAAACACTAAAGGTTGAAAGATGGATATTTTTGTTTTGATGTAGATATTTAAATTGGACTCCTTCCTTCCACACTGTATAGTCCTTCCAGAATGACTACTCAGAATCATAATACTCACAAAATTAGAGCTCAAAAGAAAAAAACCTTTCCATCTCCTAAAGTAGAAAGTTAGACCCAAATATATTAATATACATATTTTATATTTCTCTAGCAGCTACTTTGGAATTTTTATAATAGTCTATATTTACTAGAAAAAAACATGTCTGGCACATATATGAATGGGTCACTTAGAGCTCGGGTGGTAATGGTGGTTCAATTTATATTAGGCTACATGTTTTACACAGTGCTATTTATCTATTAGACATGAAAGGACACTTTGGCCATTTAAGTTAACAAAAACACAAAGGTAGCAGGGGAAACTAGAAACATTGAATAGAAAGAAATGACACTTGAAATCTATTTTTGTTGCATTTTCACATTTTGCTCTTCATTCTTAAACTCATTTCCCTCTGAAATATAAGGACATTGTATTGGGAAATAATGTGTCTTGAAAACCGGAGCCAGCAAGCTTATGATCCAAGTGGTAATGACTTCTGTAATCGCTAATGAGGCAATGGACGTTGAATATCTCAGTGTACTCATTGGGGCCAGCCTCTTGCCTGTTCTACAAGAAGCTGTCATGTCACATTTTTGTCCTGACTCCGTGAGCACTTTGATTCCTAAACCTTTCTGAGAAACCTACTCTGAAATCAAAGTCAACTTTCTTAGATGTGGTCAGACAAGGTCACATTAAAACAGTTCAGTGAACCTGCAGATCAAAGTTGAAAGGTAATGCCTCCCTCCCAAACTTGGCACAGACCCACCTGCTAACTTACCTTTCAGTTTCTAACATGCCTTTTTCACCTTCTTTCCAATGGGCTGGGAAAATGAGAGCTTATCCTCTGAAAAATGGTAGAAGAGTTTCCTTAAATCAATTCATTAGGAAATTGAACACAGCTGTATTTTGGAAATGCACCTTTATCCAAAAGAGTGGATCACGAGGCATTTTGCTGAAGAAATACCTTGATCAGAGACTGCATGAAGTGAGATGTCCAAAATAAATCCTTACTAATTCATAGTAGGACTTCTTTAAATCACAATTTTATGGTAATTTCAGGTTCATGGGCTTATTTTTGGCCTATATTACCAGGATTTACCCTCACTCTTGAGTGACCCAAAATACTAGACAGGATTCCCGCTGTCCACATTTTTGTCCTCCACTGCCACGTTCCATCCATGTTGAGCCTTGAGATATTATCCAAAATGGCACTGCAAAGGGGGAGGGAATGGTGACTCTTGTTAGGCATGATCTTAACATCTCACGACCTAGGTTTTTTATCAAATTTCTTGTGATTAAAAAAAAAAAAAAACAACCTTGCCATTGCTTTATATTTCAGTGTTCTGTCTCTTGTGGTCGAGGGCATAAACAACGAAATGTTTACTGCATGGCAAAAGATGGAAGCCATTTAGAAAGTGATTTCTGTAAACACCTTGCTAAGCCAAATGGGCACAGAAAGTGCCGAGGAGGAAGATGCCCCAAGTGGAAGGCTGGCGCCTGGAGTCAGGTGAGCAATGCTTCTCCTCTAACGACTTCTTCCTTACCTTTGGCCATGTGGCTGACCCCAGTGTGTTGGCTTGTTTCCCTGCTCAGTTTCGGTTTTTTAGAGGGGAGTGTGGAGACAGGAAAGGAAACAGCCTTACGTCCGAATGCTCGCTAGCTGTGGGACCTTGGGCAAGTGGCTTCATCCCTTGGTGCTTTGGATAATATATATACTAGGACAGTTGTGGGGATTAATTCTAAGTGGTGATAGATGTCAACTGTGTAGGACAGAGTAGTCCCTCAATGCTTTGCTGATGGCATTTTTATTGCTATTCACCATTTAGAAAACCACTAATTCAGATTCAGTAAGGTTGACTATGGTAACCTGGCAGGAATTGAGTTCAGATTTACCTTTGAGGTTCTTAAAGAAAGAGCTGTCAATATGAAGTATTAAAGAATATTTCTCAGCCTGTTAGATTGTATACAGTAGAGGTGGGGGATAGATGGGGAAGTTTTCTGTCATTTCCTAGCTCTGCGACCTTGGGTGATTTGTGTGACCTTGCTGACCTGACTTCATATAACTCTCATGAGGATTTATTGCAGTAATAAATGCCACATACTTAGCTCAGTAGTTTTAACTCTAATAATCTCTCGAGAGTAATGTTTTGTTTGAATGAGTACAGTATGTGTATATACAGTGGGAAAGTAGGGGAAGTACCCAAGAAACTGATTACAGTTAGACTCCACTAATTCTACACATTTGCTAAATTCAGTAGGTTTCACTATTGAATTCAAGACGGAACTTGAGAAGCTTCTATTTACACGTTAACAATTGATGGGTGAACAGATCACTCATATCTGGCCCTTAAAGTATATCTTGTTACTCCTCACTTACACGTTTGCTCAGCTTAGTTGAAGGTGCTTACTTAAAAGTAGTAAGGGCCAATGTCTTTTCACATATTCTGTATGTAATATGCTCTTTCTCTGCATTAATTTGATGCAGTGAGGTTTTGCTGAGTTTGTGGTTCTGTGCAGTAGAAATGTATGCACATACTCTGGAGAATCAATAGGAAACCAGGTTCAAGGTTGGCAACCTGTAGAATTGATTCTTTCAGAGCCTGGATCTTGATTCCTAACACCCCAAAGAAGCTTTGTACAGCTGTGTTAACATGAGAAGGAGTTGAGAATCCTCCATTTCAACAGGAATGATAGGAAATTCCTCTAGAAATACGAATTTTTCTTAAATGCTCTGGGCTGCTGTCATTGTCCCCCATACCTCACAGTCATATTCCCCTTCACACAGAAATAAAATGTGACCTGCATTGCACCCCAGCAGAATAGCCTCAGAGTGCTTTTATCATATCATGTTTTGTTTTTATTTTTATTTTAATAGTCAAAGCATCTGTGCCCAGCCAAAGCTAGTTCCTCTTCTGGCTTCTTCAAGGGATCAGATTTTTAGGCAGTATTTCGTACTGGTCATCAGTAATGGTTTGTCTAACTGACTACTGTCATCTCTGACTTCCAGCCCTTGTATTTTCGAGCTGTTCAATTCATGTAAAAGCCTATAGCTAACATTATTTAAGATACCACACTAATTAGCTTGTCCTCTTGCACACTTTCATGCTGTTATTTTTCTTTTTGTCCCTTGGCCTCTACTTATCTATTTGCATCTTGTCAAGATGCACTTAATTGATAGTTGTTATAAAAGTCAATTCATTTAAAAGAAGGATGATTAAAAGAATCTTTCACTCTTTATTGGTAAGCACAGAGTGAGTTTTACTCTTGTATCCTGTGAACTTGATGGAAAGTCTAAAATTGCTCACAAAGCTGGGATGATTAGGTTTGAACCCTTGGGGTTTTTCCAAACATAAAGTAATAGGATTATCGGAATGCTTCCCCAAAAAAGACTGCACCTGTTCAAAATGATTGCTTAGGAAAGTCTAGTTACCTTTGTGGAAAATGCAAGTAAACACAGTCGTGTAATGGTCTGTGGCTAACTTTCTAATGCTCTGATTTGATTTATAGAAATGAATTATAAAAGCAGGCAAGATAAGATGCTACACGGGTAAAATCTGATTTGTGCAATTTTGAAACATACCTGAAGATAATCAGACCCAGAGGTTGATGGAGAAAGATAGTCTGCATGATTAAAGATTATTGGTTTACTAATGATCCCATGGTAAACAGAAATATCCCTAAGGCAGTAATATAAAGCAAGAGTAATGATTACCCATTTGCAAAAATATTTAGAAGATTTTGTATCTGGTTCTTCTGTTTTCTGCTGGTGGCTGTATTTTAGTCATCTCATTTTCAAGGTAGGGGAAATAATTATTGTAATTTCTCATTATGTCAAAATGTCTGGCAATAATAAGGCATATAGAATATTGGGATAGGAAACTAGTACAGCCATGCTAATCTTCTTTGTCTCTTCCTCAGAATTAGTTTTTTTGAGGTTTAAAGTGGAATGTTTCACTTTTATGTCTTTTGAACATCTTGAATGTGTCAAGGAAATTTTCCTAGTAAAAGAAGAACTTTAATTGAAAAACATACTCAAGGTTTTTTTGTTTTTTTTTTTTCAAAAATTCATGTTCAGTTTGTTTAGATGATTTTGATCAAGAGCTGAGGGATGAAATTTTCAGACAAAATCAGCATCTGATTCTTGATTCAGCTTGATAAATGTGAAGGCTCTGTTAGTTCCATGATTCAGAAGCCTTCCAGAGTAAAAATCGTTAATGTATCCTATTCCTATAGAAAAGCTTTCTAAACAAAAGAAGATTAAGAATAAACAATAAAAACAATCAAATTAGAATGGAAGTAACAGTTTGCCATCATTCATCTATCATGAATTCACTATCATGAATTCATTCAGCCCTGAGATACCAGTTGTTTTTTGATACTTGAACATTTCTGTGGTCAGGATGGTCCTTACATTAATAGAAGGTCATGATTAATTGCTCCTTTTTCTTTCTCAGTGATACAAAGTGTAGTACTGTGTCTTGAAGTCAAGGAAACACTTGATTTTTTTAAAGTTCTTCAGTGCTCATGCCAAAATGGAAACCGGCAAATTGCATTATGAACCTACCAGCCATTTTTGGTTGGGATTTTTTGTAATTACCGTGAGAGTGGCTTGGCCATGGTGATTATGAAGTGTTTAATGGAGAAACATGGCAGATGTACAATGTGTGTCCTTTGAGAAATCTTAGAAACCCCATGCACGTGGTCAACGATGAGAACTCGATGCGCCTTAGTGATTTGTGCTCTCTGTGACTTGTATTTGAACTGCAAACGTTGATGTTGAATTGCTTGAAAACAGTCCTTTCACCCACACTCTTGCTGACGCAGTACAAGAGGCTGCATAATACTAGCACCATATTTTAAAACTGGAAGCCAAATCCTAGTCCACAGTAGCCTTCGTTTATTGCCTAGGATAGAACTTATTTGAATTACTTTTTGTTTTAGTTTTTGCTTGAGTTAGGGTGATTGTTCTTTGCCTTATTTATGTGTGGAGTATCTATGTAAAAGGTTTACTGGGAAGTAGGAAAGATATTTTATGCAAGATGCTTAGCATAGAACTAAGGTCTCCACTAGCAGTGATTTTGTAACTCTTGGGATGTTTGGAGGTGTCTGGAGACAGGTTTAGTTGTCTCAGTTTGGCAGAGGAGAGGGAATGCAGCTGACGTGTAGTAGGACAGAGCCCAGGGATGCCCCTGAACTTCCTCCAATGCACAGGACAGCCCCCGACAAAAATGATCTCCTAGGTTGAGAAACCCTAGAATAGAGCCTGGCCTAGTAAGTGCTCACTAATTTGCTATTATTGTTACCAGTTGTTATTTATTAAAGTTAGTTCATACTTTAGTTAGTTATTAAAGTCGTTATTTTCCAGGCTAATCCCTCCTTTGAATCCTGTCATGGCCATGTAGCAGTCACACTGATAGAAAGTATGTAAAATTCTTTCCAGACTTTCAAGTGTGTATTACAGTTCCCTAAGCATCACAAGTTCCATAGAGGTTCTTTTTATCTATAGAAAGAAGCATTAACTTTCCCCTTTAAATCGATGAGTTCTGCATACTAACATTGCATAGCAGGGAGTCCAGAGAGATGAAACACAGCTCCTAGCTTAGTAGTTTAGAACTAAAAACATCTGCGTTCAAACCTGCACAAATAGACTGCCATGCAGGAATGATAGTTGCAGGGGGCGGGCACATGTTAATATGCTGCTCAACCTTTTTCTTCTGCAGAGTAACTAAAAATTGGACTACATAGAACAAGAATTAAGCACGCACATGTGCACACACCACCACCATCAGCACCTCCAGGGTCACACAGAGGTCTTTCTGATGCTGTTTTATTCATGGGGTTTCTGCACAAATCTCTCAGAATTTACCAAGCAAGTCTGGCTCGCTCTGTATGCTAAATGTTGCCTCCCCTGAGACAGCACAGGAAGAAAAGTTCAACACAGAGAACTGCTGATGCAGTACACTTCATTTTGAACCAAGATTACCATGGATGCAGGTTTCACAGAGGCAAGGCTTATTGTACCTTGCTGTGCATATAAGCCCTGTAAAAACCTTTGAATATGTTAAGTCAGGGCTAGCTTTGGCAATATGAAAATCAAAAGCCACAATGACATTATTGTATAATTGAAACTTCCTCTGTCTCTATTTACCCTTTGAAAAAAAATATTGAACATTGTAGAAATTATTTCTTAAATATCAGATGCTTATGGCTGATAATACCTTACCTTTGCTGAGCCGTAAGTAATAATTTAGTAACAAACAGTAGCATCAAAAAGAAATTCCATTTACTTAGAACCTGGATGGTATACACCCAGAAAGTCTTTAATGTTTTTTCCTTTTTCTTTACCTTATTAAAGCATGATGAGATTTTGAATGTATATCAGCTCTATGCAAACTCAGACTTGTTTACTTAATCTTATTTTTTTCCTTGTGTTTTTACTTGGATACATTGTTCTGGAATTGTTCTGTTTTATGCTTAAGGCCCCAAATTCAAATACTCAAAGAGTGTTTTGGTTGTTGTTTGCTGTCCGTGGTTGACAATTTCTGTCATTCCCGTGCTAATTCTCCCATGCCATAGTTCATTCATTTAATGTGGAGTCAATGGGAAACATACACATAGCTCCCCAAAGTATTAAATGGCCATCTTCTGTAGATAAGGCAGTCACTTGTGCTCAGGCACCCTCTCATTCCACCCAGAGCACAATGACTTTAAATGTCTGATTTCTTGTGGGTCACAAACTCATTCAATCCAATTAATACAATTAAACCCAAACAATAGTAGCAATGTTGCTCTAAAATATTTCCTTCTCTTCAGCTAGCTTTGATGTGAACATTTAAGCTCCTTGCTTGGCAGACTTATCTGAAATGATATGATTTCCCAAGCTGCCTTCTAAATATTATCACCTGTTTTCTTAGAATCTGAAATGGAAATAATACTAATATGCACCAGAATTCATTAGGGGTGCTTCTTGATAGTAAATTCCCATCAGCCTCAGAGTAAGATGAATCCTGCTGCAGGGTAGTTGGACAGGAATTTTTGTCTAATTTAAAAGCTTGATTCTATTCTGTATGAAGACTTCCTCTTAGGAATATGACTTTAATGTATGTTAAGTTTATTTTCTCAATCAGACAAATGAATGGAGGCTCAGCTATCACACAAACTTGGAAACAATTTTTAATAGCTAAGTGAAATAACAGGCATTTCTTTCCAGTTAAATGTTGCCTTTAGTTTCTCACTGTCAAAAGCTTAATAAAGATAATAATTCTTGGCCTGCCCATGAGTGAGATTATAAAACCCAGTAACGAGGAAACCACTAAAAAATTAATTTAGAGAAAAGTTAATTGCAGATTAACAGGGTGTTTTGCAGCTTGGTCAACAAAATGTTTCAGCCTGATTAACAGTACTTTTCACGGGCTGAAAACACAACGCCCAAGGAAATAGTTTTTTTCTGTCAGCTTTTATTTTTCATACATTCATCCAAATTCCCCTATCTCCAGTAATAGGAGCAAGAAGAAGAGGAGGCTGGAGAAAATAATTCTACTTATAAGGCCATAAAATCTTCAGTGATTTTCTCTCCTTGAGTTATAATTTTCATCTGCCAAGAAATTCTCTTGTGTGCAACTGTCTCTCCAATTTTCAAGGCCCTCCAACCTTCCGCGATAGAAATCACTTGGGATTTTCATTTCCCATGGCAGCAGTACTCTAGGATGGTACTGAATGTCTCTGAATGATGTCTCCTGGCCTCTTCCATTGTCCAGTTTTGTTACCTTGAGAAATTACCCCCAAACTTGAGTCTCTTCCTCACTCAACTGGCTTTGATAGGCAATGAGGCTGCAGATTGTAGACATTTCCTGGGTCCCTTTCACTGGAAATTAGAAAACCCCGTGATGGCTGTGAAGATCATTGGATTAGGAATGCCATCCCCAGGTCCTTGACCCTCTCCACCCTGATGACCGCCCCCTCCCACCAGCAGCCCAGAGCTCCCACTTACATCCTCTTGTCCTTGTAGTGCTCTGTGTCCTGCGGCCAAGGCGTGCGGCGGAGAAATGTGGGCTGTCAGATGGGGACGCACAAAACAGCCAGAGAGACCGAGTGCAACCCCTACACCCGACCGGAGTCGGAGCGCGCCTGCCAAGCCCCGCCGTGTCCGCTCTACTCGTGGAGGGCAGAGGAATGGCAAGAAGTAAGTAGAGCCAGGAAGTGGGCACCTGCCAGCCTCTCGCTCAGCCCCCTTGCTATCATCACATCCGTTCCCCTGTGAAGCCCTCCAGCGCGGTGAACAGGCTGGCGTTTTCCTACCAGGTCACTGTCAGAGGGCAGGAGTTCGTTCCAGGCAGGGTGGGAGAACTCCTCCTTTTTCTGCTGTTCCAACGCTTGTGTTCTTGATGTTGCAAATCTGGCTGCCTCCAGAAAAAGTTGAACAGGCCGTGGGCCAAATGCATGAAGATAACTTTCCCAGAAGGAGGGGGAGATGGAAGAAATATTTTTGAATGTGTGTATTCAGACGTGGTCATTTGCGTGAGTTCAGACAGCCACTGGGCAGACCCTAGGTAGGATCTCCTCTGGAATTTTTTTTTTTTCTTCCACAGCTTCAGCCATCAGCTGGAAGGCAGGCATTTCATTTGAAACCCGGATTAATTAGTGAAGGATTTTCAACATTTAAAAAACTGAGTGCCTCTGAAGAACTGCTCCATTGATGCAGAAATAGACCAATTTGTTTTTCTCCAAGTTAATGTCTAGTTAAAGAAAACACTAAGTGTCCCTGAGGAATGGGCTGGCTCTAGCAAGGATAGGACTTTCGTACGGAGGATCCTCTGTTTCCAGTGGAGAAGATTCAGTTATAGAAAAGGGAGGAAAAGATATTTTAAAAAGAATACTTTATCTACTGACATTGGAATGAAACAGAAAGTACAAGGTGTAAAATGTTCAGAGATAGGAAGATTGAGACAGGAATTTCCCACCAGGAATAGTTTTTCAGGACAGGAGAGACAGTGCCTGGCACTCTGGTGAGTGCTTTATATTCATTTCAGTTCAGTTCAGTTCAGTCGCTCAGTCGTGTCCGACTCTTTGCGACCCACATGTTTATTTTTGTTATGGTGTAAGATTGAGGTCCAGTTTTATTCTTTTGCATGTGGTGCTTTGGATATTATGAACCTTTTAACCATATTAATTCCTCCAGCCTATGAGCACAGAATCTTTCCATGTATTTCTGCCTTCTTCAGTGTCTTTTATCAATGTCTTGTAGTTTTCAATGTACAGATCTTTCACCTCCTTGGTTAAATTTATTCCTAGGTGTTTTATTCTGTATTATTCCATTTTAAATGGGATTTGTTTTCCTATAACTGCATTCTTAATCCTTGTGGGGATTCAGCCTTCCAGCTCTGTTCTTCCCTCTCTCTCACCTTCCTGATTGATTATTCCATTGTTTTCAGTCATCTCTTTTCTTTAGGAGTCTCACCCTCTCTGTCTACTCAAAAAAAAAAAATTCTTTTTTCTCATTTTCCTTTTCAAAGGAAACTCTAGGGTTTATTTTTATTTTATTTTTCTTTTCTTTCTTTTTTACTTCTGCCAGACAGTGGTAGAGAGGAATGGCTAGAGCAGTTATATTTCAAATTAATTGTACTTGAGCCACACAAGTTGCTGGGAACCCCAGAGGCTGTAGAATTCTTCAGACTTGGTTATATCCTGGCCCTGCCACACTTCAGATGCTTGACTTAGAACAAGGATGTCTAATTTTCTGAGCTGTGAGTTTGCCATCTGTAAAATGGTAAAATGGTAACTATGCAAAGTCTCTCTGGGAAAACTATAAATAATCGAGTGGCTTGGGGATTGACAGGGTGCGATACGGAAGGGAGAGAATATTTCTCTGTCTCTGCCTGTGTCACCACTTGACACTCTTTCTGATTCTTGCTTTAGACCTACCGCCGCCTGCTCTGTCCCTCTCTGTCTTCATGTCCTGCCAAACTCAACCCTGTGCGACTGCTCCAAGGAGCACAGAGTAAAGTGTTCAGAAATGAATCTAAGCTGACAGCTGACGCTTTAGCCAACTTTTGAAAACTCTGGCGTCAGTTGGGAAAATGCATGCTCCATTGACACTTCTGACTCCCGCAGACTAGAAATCTTGCCAGATATGCACTGAGGAGATCCTCTTCTCTGATCATCCAAAACGTGCCTAGAAATTTACATCTTTGCATGTGCCATGCAGATCGATCTTTCTAAATCCTTCCTCAAATATTGCTTTCAAGTGCCATGTAAGAACAGAAGACCTACGAAGAAAGCCTGGCCTGTGGCTAAATTTAGAAGTTGGTCAGACAGAAGCAATGAGAAAAGCAGACTCTGATAGTTACCCTCCTGCCAACATGCTTTCCCATCAGCCTGAACCCAAAGTAAAGAGTTGGAGACTAGTGGACCTGGTTGGTCAGGGGGGTTGGAGGCCCTCACATGACACTAAGTTGGCCAAAGTGAGACTCAGGGCTGCTAGATGGTGGAGGGAGAAGCTCCATCAAAATAGTTTCTCATTAGCAGGGCATGCTGGTGGTCCTTTCCAAACATCTCCTTGGCCACAAGGCTTCAAGGGAATGCTGTGAGCAATCGGGCAACCACCTTCATAAGCCATGTCACGAAAAGAGTGGCCTCTCATCCTATTTACCTGGGGCAGGCCTGGTGTAATTGTTAATTGCCCCTCCTTCCATGGTCTAAAGTGTCCTTGTTAAACAGTCAGCTGGGTGGTCACTTGATAGTCCACCCCCTTCATGCCCTCAGTCAACCTGCACCTTCATTCTGGTTCTCTCCTCCTCTGCACCCACTCACTCTGCTTCCATTTTACCTGATATGTGCAGATACATGTCTTAACTTCCCTCCCCTCATCAAGTGACACCTTGACCTAATGTCAGTGAGATGTCAGGGCACAGCCTTAGAGCCCAGTGAATCAGATGCTGGACACTTGCTACTCCATCCCATCCCATTACAGGAAGTTCTCTTCTTCTTAGCTGTTCTTGACAGCTAACTCAGAGCTGTTGTTGGCTTTCTACATGTGCATTTTTTTCATTTTGCTTCCCCCTTGGACACTATTAAAAACCCACCTGTTTGTGGGCAAGATGTACTTCATGCCAGGCATATAGCAAATGGCACCCTCCTCTTCATGAGAAATAATCCAAGCGTCCACCTGGAGAAGCATGAGTTCCACCTGCGCACAATAGCATGATCACCAGGAAGGCTGTATACAGTCACACAGGTTGTACTCTGTACAAACCCAAGGGTGCCATTCCCATAGGCTACAATGTGAGGGGCATCCTCTATGATTATCTGGCACAGTGGCCCTAATACAAATGATAATAAAAGTAATACATCTCATTGTTCGTTAAGCTATGGACCAAGCACTCTATTGAGTATTTTTATATGGAGGACCTCATTTAACCTTTTCCATAACTTTCTGGTGTTGTAATTAAATTTTTATCCTCACTTAAAGATGAGGAAGCTGGAGGCTTAGCTAAGTTAATTCATCCAAGTTCATGTAGTTACTAAGTAATAGGGCTGGGATTTGAAGCCCAGAAGCCTGACCTCAGGAATACATGCTCTGAATCGTTATATTCTACCTCCTCCCATGTTGACATGCACCCAAGGTGAATTCTTTTATTTTATTTTTGGCTTGGCCAGCCTTTTTCTGCATAGTTGGCATCAAAGTATTAGTAGAATTCTCTAGAGGGTGACTACCCCACCCTCTTCTTAAAATGAAATTCTTGGTCCAGTTGGTTGATAATCAGACCTTAAGGCATGTGGTTGAGGGGAAGTCTTGATGAAGATGGAGCATGTCAGTGGTCCCCTTTGTGTATTGAGAAGCCTGTTGACTATACTGGGGAAGGGGGGTTAATGTTTATTCATGGTACCACAAGGGTAGAGCCTGGACTTTCAGATATAGCACACAATAACTGAAGAAGAGAAAAATGCTCTCTTCAGAAAACCACAATGTTGTAAACAAGACCACCTGGGACTCTGGGAAATTGACATCAAATCTATGGGCTCCATTTAGTTCATCTGCAAAATGGGTATTATATGTCAGACTTTGCTGAATCAAGGTCTTAGATTAAATGAGGTTAAGTGAGGGATTCAGTGCAGTGCCTAGCATATTTTAGGCCTTCTGCAAATGTTACTTCTCTTTGGTATGGTGAACTCTTGATGGAGAGTTCAGATGATGACCAGTGCTTCAGCAAACACTGTGTATCACAGTGTTCGGCTTTTAAGATCACCTGCCAACTTTGGGCTAGTTATTTAGCTTTTCACTGCTCAGTTTTACCCACTTTTGAACTATTATGCTCTTGAGGGTGAGTTTTAAAAAATTGACTTTTTAATTCTTTTGAAAATTACCATCTTAAGAAACTATAGTATTATAATCTATAAATTTATAGATTATCAAAAGCCCTATAAGTAAGCTCATGAATTTACTTATAGGGCTTTTGATCAAATATGAATTCTGAGTATGTGGGTTATACATCCTTTAGCTTTAAGGAATAAATCTCCCAGGACTTAGGAGTGTTCTTTTTTTTTTTTACCTTTTCTTACCTTTACCCAGAATACTCTCCTTCCCCCCCTAGTACCTCTGTATCACAGTAAGGCTGCTTTCCTCCTTTGCTTACTTCAGTGACCCTGGCTCATCCTTCAAGTCTCAGACAAGGTGTCATATCTTTTCAGAAGCGCTTGCTGATCACACCTCCCCTCAAATGCCTGAGTCAGGTAGCCCTCCTGTCCACTCTCACTGCACCCTGAAAATACTCTGCTTTAACAGCTAGTGCTCTGCATCATTTTTGCCTGTCTTTGCTGTCGATACTGTCAGCTGTCTGAAGTCATTAAGCTTGTTCACCAGAGTTTTCCCCAGCTTTTAGCACAGTGGCTGTGGCATTGAAGACACTTTATGAATGAGTGACTCCGTGATGAATGCAGTGAGAGAATAATAGTTAGGTAGAGGGAAGAAGGAAGGAAGGAAGGAAAGAAGGAAGGGAAGGAAAGAGGAAGAAAGGGGGAGAGAGAGAGAAAGAAAGGAAAGAAGGAAGGAAGAAGAAAAGACTTTATAAAACAATACCTGGTAACTGGCTTCAACTCTAAAATCACAGCGTTGTAAAATGGCTTTTAGAACAGTCAGACAAGCTCTGTTTTTCCTGTAAGGACAGCTGTTTTACTTTCCTGTCACATTGCCATGGACAAGCTGTGCTCAGATCTGCCTGGCCTTTGTAGAGCTGCCCACCCCATGGCTGTTTGACCCAGTGCAGGGACTTGGACCACGCATATTTGGATTCTAAAAACTTTTATTGATATCAGCTGTAAAATGATTCCCAAGTTCATCTTCTTAGCACAGAAAAATTAGTCATAAGCTGCAGGTCCTTGGCCAGTTGGTTACAAAGATTTTATGAAGTTTACAGTAGGGAGTGATCAGGTTTTGATGTGTGAACAAGGGCCAAATACTACTCATTCCTTCATTCATGTATTCAACAAATCTTTATAGAGTACTTGCAAAGTGCCAGGCATTAGGTGTTACGGTTACAGTAGAAAGTGTGGAATTGCTATGGTAGGGATTGATTGTCTAGTGAAAGAGACAGACAGAAGACAAGCAGACAGACATGTCCTATGAAATCGCCAATTATGAAAAGTGCTGTGATAAAAAAAGAAACAATATGGACAAGGTGCTGAGATAGAGAATGATAGGCTAGCCCTACCTTCTCTAGGGTGGTCAGGGACAAAGTGCCAAGAGGGAGTGATTCTAGGTGGAAGAGAGAAGGAGGACAGAGCCCAGCCTGTCTGTGGACCTGTGATTAGTGATTTTGGATGTTCCTACTGGGACACACTGAAGGCTGAGGTAATGGGCAGCTGTGTTTGTCTGTTTGTTTTTAATCAATAAAGAATTTTAAAATTATGTACATTTTTAGATATAATGCTATGACATGGTAGATTATAGTGCAAATAGAATTTTTCTGTGTGCTTTGGAAAACTAGGAAACCCATGTGACTCTCTGTATTGTGATACTCCCTTTATTGTGATGATCTGGAACCAAACCCACTATGTCTCTGAGGTGTGTTTGTATTGGTTGAATGAGTGAATGACTTTAAAGTTACAAAATGTATCCACACAGTTATTTCTGCCTTCTCCCCTGGCACATATAATATTTTAGGACACAGATGGCCAAACTCCACTTTTAAAATGAACCTGTTGTAATTTGAAGGTTGCTTTTTCTTTTTTGGATATAAAGCAATGTTTGGATAAATTGATTTTTACTTTCTGTTCCTTTTAGCCAAAGACACTGTTTAGCACAACCAGAACACTATACTGTCAAATTCTTCATTTGTTCATTTGCTTGCTTTCCCACACACTGTTCAACAATGATAGCCTGACCCTAGTAAGAACACAACACATTCTTTCATCCATGGAGAAAATCAGCAACCATACAGGTTCAGCAGGTGAATATGAAGAATGATTTTCTTTCCTCCATGGTTAGAGTACCTAAGCAAAAAAAGTAAAACAACTCGATTCCAATCTTTTAGGAAAGACAATTTGTACTCATTGTATTAAATGATCCTTTTTAGACATCACCCTGTGGTCAGCCAAACTAGCTAAAGAAAATAGTGCCCTAAAAGTTTGTTTTAGATCTTCCTCACCCTCAAATTTAAAACATTATCCCCCCCCACCCACCCCCCACCGCCGTGAGTTTCAACACATTTATAGACACATGTCGCCCATGGGACAAGGGGCAAACTACCCAAATTAACCCAGGGTTGTGATAGTTGCTTACTGAATCACAGGTATGCTGAATTTCAGAGAGGCTCGTAGTGTGTCTTATATACTTTGTATAGATTTTTGTAAAAGCTATAAAGAAATTGGAGAAAAATCTTCTGAAAATTAAACTAAGCTTAGTAGAGCTTTTCCATCTGTTTTCCAGAATATTCTAGGTCATATTCCAGGATAGAGGAAAGAGTCATAGATTTTACATGGGTGGGATGGGTGATATTACTGAAAGCTAATAAAATCCGATAGTATGGGCTGGATTGCTTTCTGATTACCCAGCCCGTATACTCTGGTTAGGATTTAAAACTCCAGGAGAACACCCATGCTAAGTGATTTTCAGAGCCACTGTTGACTCATTCCAAACCACTGGGCAAGTCGCTTATTTACTTACTTTGGTTATTCTGAAAGTTATATTCAAAATAAGGTTTCCCAACACCCTTTGCCACCATTGGCAAGTAGTTTTTATGGTAGTTAAGCATTACTTAAGACCAAGAGAGAAACATCTAACAAGCAGAAAAGTAACCCTTGCTTTTCTGCTCCAGACTGTTACTTACTGATGTAGCTTAAAGTCCTATGGATTAGTGAAAATAAACGAGGACACTGGAAGGTTTAGTCCAGGTTGACTGCTCAGTAATCATGTTCTTCTCTCCACTACCTAAGTCCTGATTTCTTAGGAATTACCTTTTCTGTGGGGAGTTAAGTATGTCTTCTGCACAGATGTACACATGACAGATTAGCCAGTTTTGTTTTGTGACATTCAATGGCTCATTTAGCTTTTTTTAAAATGAAGCAACAGAAACATTATTACTTCACAATGGTTCTCAGTATCCTTCGGGAGAAGAGAAATCCCAAGAACTGCTGAGTCAGAGCTGGGCTAGGCGTCAGGCACAGCTAGTCTCCTGCACTGGTAGGAAGGGATTTGCTCCTCTATGCCCATCTCACACTGTTTGCTATTCAGATTTGTGCCCCAGAAAAATTATGAATGGTTCCATACCCTAGATGTTGAGTTTGAAGCAACAGAAATTTAAAATTAAATTTGCAAATATTTGGTAAGGAGCTATCAAGACACAGCCACATACATAGCCCCTCTACTTTTTGAAAGAAGAAAGCAGCTCACAAAAGACATGGATATACCAGGTGACCCATCATTTCTAACTCCTAAGGATACACCCAAAGGAATTGAAGTCAGGTGTTCAAATTTGCATACCAATGTTAATAGCAGCACTCTTCATAATAGCCAAAAGACTGAGACAACCCAAATGTCCATTAACATTTGAATAAACAAAATGTGATATACCCATACAATGGACTATTCAGCCATAAACAGGAATGAAATACTGATCCATGCTCAACACGGCAAGACCTTGAAAGCATTCTGCTAAATGAAAGAAGCCAGACAACAACAGGCCACATATTGGATGATTCCATTTCTATGAAATACCCAGAATAGGCAAATCCATGAAGGCAGAAAGTAGCTTGGTAGTTGCAGCAGTCTGAGAGAAAGAGGGAATGAGGAGTGATTGCTTAATGGGTGTAGGGTTCCCTTTTTGGGTGATGTGATTTCACAACATGGCCAGTGATTACATGCCACTGAATTGTACACTTTCAAATGGTTAAAATGGTAAATGGATTATGTTTATTTTCCTAACCAAAAATAAAAGAAAGAAGGAAGGAAGGGAGAAAGGAAGGAAGAAATGAGGAAAGAAAGAAAAAGAAAAGAAAGGCAAGGGGTATATGAGATAAGACATCTCTGGGTCAAGCTGAATTCCACACTCAAATGCTTTGGGATAAGGCAGGTCATAAAAGCAAAGGAGACTCGTCAGAGACAAAAGAGAAATGGGATCTGTGACGCTCTCTAGTCTAAAAGGAGAAAGTTTAAAATATATTGTGTGAACAACAATGACAGTTCACAGTAGTCGGATAAGGCCCCAAGACAACAGAGTTTATAATCCTTGGTTAAAGGAAACCTAAGCTGTCCTTGACACAGGTTGGTTACAGTACCTTTCCTATGTAATCTAGAGTCTTGAAATGTTGAGTGACACCGATGCTTTAGATAGGACAGGCTTTGGAAGACCTTTAACAGCACAGATAACTAAGGTAAAACTTCTACAGTGGGGTTTGCTCTTGGTCAAAGTAAAATGAGATAAGTAATTTGTGGTCAGCACAAAGATCATTCTAGATTGAAACATACCACTTGCTCTATGTTCTCCACATGGTTTATGGGAATAAAAAACATCTATCCTGTTTACCTCACAAAGAGATGGATAGCCTGGGATCTTTAGGCAGCTAAATCCTAGTTTATTCTTTTGAAAAATGGAAATTATAGTAGTGGCTCAATCTTGATCCCTAGCTGTCTACTTCTCTAATGCCCATCTTTGCTACTAAAATACAGCTCATCTCTGTGCTCTTTGTTTCCATTACCATTCATCCAGACCTATCATAGGGCCAGACACTTCTTAGGAAGTTGGTAGATACTGGCCAAATGATCCAGGGACGACACCAGTTCAGTCTGGAGAAGAAAAGGCTGTAGGTGCCACAGAAAAGCTATCTCAGGTGCCTGAGGGTGGTTATTTGTAGGAAACAAAACTTGTCCTTTATGCTCCCTTTGAATTAACCACTAGGACAAGAGGTTGGAGTCAGCAAAGAGATAGGCTTAATTCTATGTTATGAAATGGACCACCTGAACAGGGAATAACTTCCCTGACTCTAGGGGAATTTCAACATCAACATCTGGAGGCCGTACGTTTTAAAGAGATTTAGTGTTTGAGTGAGTGAAGTAAGGTTCTTTCCAAATCCAGTTTTCGTTCATTCATACTTTCATTGCTTCATCCTGACAGTCACTTATTGAATGCTGATCACTATGGCAGAAACAGTATTGTTGTTACCAAGTTCAAGCTCATGCTGCTTGCCATATGACATATCCGTAAATCGAGGGATGAGGTATTAGGGCAAGGAATAGCAATTTTCTGACGTGGACTAGTGTCCCAAAGAACCATCTTAACCAGAGCTAGACTTATTGGTTGTTGCAGACTTCTTGATACCAGAATTCTTTGTTCTCAGAGCTGTCCAAGTAGGTCTGGTCACAACATTCCCATAAACCTCCAATAGGACCATTGTTATTTTCTTTTAGGCAGCTTTTTATGCTTATATGAATGAATACTTTAAAGGTCAGAGCCGTGACGATGGGCTGTAACATACATTACAGGCAACATTCTTTTATAAAAGGTGCAGAGGCAGCATGGCTAAGTAAGGCAACAGAGCACAAGAGTTAGAGCCAAAGGATTTAGATCCAACATGGAGTCACGTGTGTTCTTCTCAGTTACCTTGTTAAGTTACGAGGGTAAAATAATGAGTTCTCTGATAATACACTCAACGATCTCCCAGTCTTAAAGAGTATATAGAAAGGAAAGTGAATTATCACAATAATAAGACATGAGAAATCCTTTGTTGTTCTTCCACATCACCACCTGTTTTGTCTGTCTGTAACAGTGCACCAAGACTTGTGGTGAAGGCTCCAGGTACCGGAAGGTGGTATGTGTGGACGAGGACAGAGGTGGTGAGGTTCACGGCGTGCACTGTGGCATGAGCACAAGGCCTGTGGACCGCGAGAGCTGTAGTCTGCAGCCCTGCGAGTATGTCTGGATCACAGGAGAATGGTCAGAGGTATGGTCTTGGGGGTTCTGGAACCGCCTTCAGGCAGCAATGGCCTAGGGGTGGCAGACTGATGAGGGCAAGAATGGGGGAGACGCACACCCACCTGCTGGTTCTTTCCTTGAGCACTGGAAGCCCTCAGACAAGTCCCTCAGCCTTCCTGGGCTGGAGTCCTACATAGGCAAACCGGGGGAGGTCCATGAGAACGTGTCCAAGCTCCCCTCAAGTCTAAAATTGTGTGATTCACCCCGATGTCCTGTTATTATCATTAGAAAGGAATTCTTAGAGCATGGCTATAGGTGCCCGAAGAAGGGTAAGTATAAGAAAACATCTTAAGGGACTTTCCTGGCAGTCCAGTGGTTAAGACTCTGTACAATGCAACAGGTATGAGTTTGATCCCTTGTCGGGGAACTAAGATCTGCCATGCTGCAGGGCACAGCCAAAAAAACGAAAATATCTTAGCATGAGGGAGGCAATAAGAAATGGTGGGGACTGTGACAAACTAGCACATGGTGTGTGAAAGGAACAGGTTCTCTTCCCCTCCAGTGAAGGCCATGCAGAAATGTGGGTCCTGTGTTAGCAGAGGTGATCTTTCAGAGTCAATTGTAGGATGTTCCCCACTTTATTCCTCTCTCCGACGCCCAGCCCCCAGAGATGAGAGCCTCTTACACATCAGAACTCTGGTGTGCAAAGGATAAAGGAAGCCAGAGGCACTCAACATTTTCAGGATGCTCTTAACAGCTGCTGAAGGGTGTGTGTTCTTTTCAGAGCCGTGGAGGCCTCTGGATAGAACTTGACTGTTTTTGGAGCTCCCTTCCATTGCTATAAAAGACTACCTCCCAGCGCATCCCCCACATAAATGGGAATTTCTATTGCTCCTGTCTGGTAGAGGAAAAGGGTCTTAGCACCTGCCATCTCAGACGTTCAGCCTTTAAAGTAGTGCAGACTGAGGTCAAGGCGTGCATTTTAGATACTCTAAAATACCCACAGCTTGGACAGACACCATTTGTAAGCCATCTACCCACGCATGACGTACCTCAGACGAGCCCTGCACTCTGCTGGCCTGGTATCAGCTGCATCTTTGGGCATTTGAACAGCAGCAGCCAAAGAAGGAAGAAGTGGATGCAGAGTGTTTCCAAGTCTCGAGCCAGCTGGAAGGGAAGGCCCGAGGATGTTCTGGGTGCCTGTGGCTGGGCTGGCTCCCTCCTCTCTCTCAGACCCCATCACGGGGAGCCTTCCCCCTGGAAATGCTATAGGAGCGGCCAGCCATGTGGCTTAATGTGATAACTCAGGAGACAGCAGGAAAAAGAGACACTGGTTTTAATAGGAAGTGAGAACTGATGGAAGCTATGGTTGTTGTCATCGTTTAGTGGCTAAGTCATGTCTGACTCTTTGCAACCCCATGGACTGTAGCCTGCAAGGCTCCTCTGGCCACCGGATTTTCCAGGCAGGGAATACTGGAATGAGTTGCCATTTTCTACTCCATAGGATTTTCCCTGACCAGGGATCAAACCTGCATCTCCTGCATTGGCAGGCAGATTCTTTACAACTGAGCCAGGAAGATATGATCCCTCCCCCCGAGAAAAGCAAAACACACCACATGCTGCATACAGTTTCCAGGGTTCATCTGGCCTCTTCTTTGACCTTGAGAATCCTGAAACTCTTAATTTTGTGTAACATTTTTACAGCAAGTGGCCAATTATTTGATGACTTTTCCCAAAAGTATCATCAAAACTAAATTTGTTGGTTAATTTCTGTTCTCTTTTTAAAACAGTATATTACATAAAGTATGTAGCTGAGGAAGTTGAACACAATCTAGAAATCTTACCAATAACCAATTAGATGTCCCGTCATGGAAGGGAGCTGGGACACCTGTGAAAAACTTTTTTTTCCTTTTGTGGATTGTCTGGGTATTTTTAAGTGCCATATAATTATGGCAAAGGGCCTAAATGACTGCATGATTTAGAGAGAGAGTGAAAGAGAAGCAGAAAGGTAACATTTAAGTCAAGATCCTGGATTGGCCAAAAAAGTTTGTTTGGGCTTTCTGCTACTACAAAACCTGAACGAACTTTTTGGCCAACCCAATACATAGCCAGGGAGACAGGAAACAAGAGGGACTGAGCAGAGGGCAGATGGGCCAGTAGACCATCAAGTAGGGAAGGATATTGTCCCACAGTCCTCTTTGGGCCAAGAGCCTGGATTTTACACAGTGGGCGTCTCCAGCTCTCTCTCTATCTCACTGGGTCACTTCTCAGATGCAGTCCTGGTAGGTTCAGAAAAGTGTGATTTGTTCACCCTTGTAGAGCTGTGGATGCTGTAAGTGGACCCAAAGACAGCCAGAGCGCCTCCCCCATCTGCTTCTCCCCTTGAAAATCCAGAGCAGGGGTTTGAGGTGCCCCCAACGGGGGACTCTTTGGGGGCGAATATGCAGTAGCAGTATGGAGCCTGGAAGGCTCCTGTAGGGCTTGCGTGTCCCCTGAGTGCTGTGGGCTGCTGCTTGTAGTGCATAAGAAGCTAATAAAGAGAGCTCTCTGCCCCGTTGTCGCGGGGTCAGTGTTCGACGTGGAGGTCAGGGCCCTATTGTGGCTGCCCCCAGGCCCTGCTCCAACCTCTGCTCTCTACCCGCCTCTTCCCAGTGCTCAGTGACCTGTGGAAAGGGCTACAAACAAAGGCTGGTCTCCTGTAGCGAGATTTACACCGGGAAGGAGAATTACGAGTACAGCTACCAAACCACCATCAACTGCCCAGGCATGCAGCCGCCCAGCGTCCAGCCCTGCTTCCTGCGAGAGTGCCCTGTGTCGGTCACCTGGAGAGTGGGCAACTGGGGGAGTGTAAGTAGCCAACTGGGCGGTCACGGTGGCAAGCTGCTGGATCTCAGGTCCCGACTCAGACATACCTTGCCTGAGCTGTCCTAAGTGACTGCCTCCCAGGAGAGCCCTGGGAGAGAAACAGGAGTTAGCATCGTGAAATGGGCTGATAGGGAAAGAAGGCTTCTCCGATTGTTGGGTCTGGTGCTTAGAGCAGGGGCCAGGGGGTGGGGGTGGCTAGCCCTGAAGCCAGACAGCCTCCAGCTGATTCTTGGTTCTGCCGCTTCCCAGTCGAACAGCCTTGGTGATGGTTGTTCAGTCACTCAGTTGTGTCTGACTCTTTGCAACCCCATGGACTGCAGCCTGCCAGGCTTCCCTGACCTTCACCATCTCTCAGAGCTTGCTCAGATTCAGTCCATTGAATCAGTGGTGCAATCCAGCTATCTTGTCGTCTGTCATCCCCTTCTCTTCCCACCTTTGATCTTTCCCAGCATCAGGGTCTTTTTCAATGAGTTGGTTCTTTGCATCAGGTGGCCAAAGTATTGGAGCTTCAGCTTCAGCATCAGTCCTTCCAATGAATATTCAGGACTGATTTCTTTAGGATTGACTTGTTTGATCTTTGAACAAGGTGCCAAATGTTCGTGTCTGTTTCCTCCCCTGCAGAATGGGTTATGAAGATGAAATGAATATTCATGCATAAAAACCACTTGGGTTATAATGACACCTTTTTAAATTCCACGTGTTTGACCACAATTTAAAATTAAAAAGCACCCAGAAGTCTTGTCTTTTCCCTAATAAGGGTTATAGAAGTGTTCACTGTTGTAGCTTCTGTTGCTAAGAAGCCTGTTTGTCCCTCTGGATCAGGAATTCTTGGTTGCGTTAAGATTACAACAGGTAAGAATATTTGAAATTGAAACTGCCATAGAAAATTGCCCTAGCCTCCTGGCTACTGACTATGAGACTTTCACTGATGCGGAGTGATGATCAGGCAGAAGTTTGGGACCAGTTGAAAGTGGTTAAGGTTTCAATCATGGATCCACCATGACCTTAGCCAAGTTTCCTCACATTTGAGCCCCAATTTTCCCTCTGTAAAAATAGAATAACACTAGTACTATCTCATAGGGTGATTGCAAGGCTTAGATGAGAAAATTATTAATTTCTCATATGCTTGAATACCTATGTAGGTACATAAGTACATATGTACAGGCATGCATGTATAAAACTCAGCACAAAGACTGGCTCATACGAAGTGCTGTCCAAGTATCGGGTATTTGTTTTCAGCAGCACGGGGTTTCTGAACAAGCCTCTAAGCTCTGAGCTCCATGCCTCGGGAAGCCCAGTCCCCCAGGTTCTGCAGACCCATCACTGACCCTGCTCTGCTTACAGTGCTCCGTGTCGTGTGGCGTGGGAGTGATGCATAGGTCTGTGCAGTGTCTCACCAACGACGACCAGCCCAGCCACTTATGCCCTGCTGACCTGAAGCCGGAAGAAAGAAAAACCTGCCACAATATCTATAACTGTAAGTCAGCCAACCAAAGCTACCTTTCTGGAGCTTGAGGAGCAGGTCTCGTTGTTGATGCGCTTGCCTGCCCTTTTCCGGGATAGAGCGTTTATTTTTGAGACATTGGCCCCCACGCTGACCAGTGTGCACGTGAATAATGTAACCGGTCCCATTGGCAGCCACTGCAGACTCACAGCTCATGCTCATGGATTTGTGTATTCTAGGCGAGTTGCCCCAGAACTGCAAGGAAGTGAAGAGGCTGAAAGGTGCCGGCGAAGATGGGGAATACTTCCTGGTCGTCACAGGAAAGCTCCTGAAGGTACTCGTCCGAGCTCAGTCATTATTCCTACGCTGCTTTCAGAGCCAGCAGCCCTGGCTGTCGTGGGCCCATTTCCGAGCCTGCCCTGGCAGGTTTTGTCTGGTCTGTCTTTCAGATCTTCTGTGCAGGGATGCACTCTGACCACCCCAAGGAGTACGTGACCCTGGTCCACGGCGACTCTGAGAATTTCTCTGAGGTTTATGGGCACAGGTAGGAGAGCTCCAAGCTCAGAAGAGCCCGGACCACCTGGAGACTCCTAGAAACGCCTCCCCGTCCTCACCAGAACGTTCTCTCTGTCATATAGGTTGCACAACCCAACTGAATGCCCCTACAATGGGAGCCGACGTGATGACTGTCAGTGTCGGAAGGACTACACGGCAGCTGGGTTCTCCAGCTTCCAGAAGGTCAGAATAGATCTGACCTCCATGCAGATCATCAGTAAGTCCCATAGAACATTCCGGGGCATGTGTCCGTGGGTCTTTCCATTCAGGCTTGACACATCCTGCTCAGGGGTTGGGCTGAGGCCCAGAGGGTATGAAATGAACTTACGATCCAGGGATGACACCCCTAGTCTAAGCTGCCTGAAGGTGGGGTTTGCTCCACCTTTGATCACTGTGGTCCCCCCAGTGCCTGGAAAGGGCTGAGCAGTGGGCAGTGCTCCGTCAGATTTGTGACAAATGAACAGAGGAGACAGAGGCACATTAAAGAGGTGCCATCATAGTGGGGAAGTCAGGGCAGCATCTCCCAAAACATGACATCATGGTTGAGACCTTAAGGCCAAGTGGCAGTGAGGCCAAGTATTGAGTTAGGCAGAGCAAGCATGGGAGCAGAAATTATGAAGAAAGAAGTTTTAGGGAGCAGATGCAGACTCTGAAGCCATGAAATTCATGTAGCAACATTCACCCCACCCTGGTCTCCCACCAGCAGTGTATACACACGGGCACATGCGCACAGAGATGCACACGCGCGCATACAAACACACACACACACACACACACGAGCATAAAACTAATTTGCTCTGATGGCTGATTTACGGAAGAAAAATGGAGGACAGAATTACCTATTTTTAAAACCAGCCTGCCTGTGGGCTGATTTCATACTCTGGCCGACACTACATTTTTGTTGGGGACATTAATCATAGGAGTGGTAAAAGACAGCTCAAATATCCCTACCCATTCCCTCAAATGGACGGAAAACAGAAATAATGAATAATTAAGTTTTCTTCATTAACATTGTTCCTGTAAGCTTGCCTTGCTTTCCTTTGGAGGTAGATTACACTTGATTTGTAGCAAGATATTTTTAATTGCCTTCAGCCAGACTGATGAGGGCTAAGGGCAGAGTCTGCAGTTTCCCACTTAAATACTGCCCCAGCTGAGACCCAGAGCTTCCTGGTGCTGAAGCTGGAAAAGGCAGGATGGGGGACTCAGATTTCCCTCCCACAAAACTGCAGAAAAGATTGAGGCCTTCTCTTGGTATTCCCAAAAGACAAAGCAGAAAGGTTTAAAAAGCTGCCTCCGGTCTCCAGTCCCCACCAGATTTTGCAGGATTCTCAGTCTGTCTTCTCCCAAGCCGCCTTCCCCATTCTCCCAGCTGTTCTCAGGACCTACACGAGGGTTAAAAACACGAGCATTGTTTTTATTGGCTTTTTAAAAAACTACAAGTTAGCCCCAAACTTGAGAAACTGCCATTAATATTTTCAAGATGTGGGTTCTAATTGCTCCACATTTTGGCAACTAGACTGCCTGGGCCACAGGAGGACAGCTGAGCCTCGGGGAGGAACCGCTAAGTAGCTGGAAATGCTCGGCTGGCTGATTTCCCCAGTCCTGCAGCCTCCGAGGCGGCCGCCGCCGTCTACAGGAGGTTCACAATCATCCAATTACACTGCATTTAAGCGAGGTGATTCACACATTTATTTATATAGGAATTGAGTCCAGCGTCATCTGAAACCCCTTTTGTTGGCTTCCATACTGTGAGGAGACAGACAGTGCTGGTAAAACCCAGGGAAGGAGGCTCTCGGAACCACAGATACAGTGCCTGGGGGAGCGGGGAGCAGAGCAAGTGCACATCTGGATCCATTTGCTCACTAATCATGTTTTGGATTTTTTTTTTTAATTTCCCATACCCTCTCGTGACTTCTCTAACTCTTCTTCTTCCCTTCGGTCTCCTTGTTAATATCTTGTCCAAACTCTTTCTCCTACTCTTCACCTTTCCCCTCCCTTCAACCCTTTCTCCAAAACCCCACAGCCACTGACTTACAATTTGCCAGGACCAACGAAGGACATCCCGTCCCCTTTGCCACTGCTGGGGACTGCTACAGTGCCGCCAAGTGCCCACAGGTACGTGCCAGGGACACCAACCCACCGGCCCCAGGGATCCACACCCTACCCTGGCCACCCCACCCCCACCCTGGGCTGCATCTGTTTCTGCAAATGTAATCAGAATGGCAGCCCTAGCTCTGCAAGGCAGTTTGGCCACCTGTATCCAGGCCTCACAGATGCTCCCAGCCTCTCAGCTCCTAGGGGTGCTTCCTAAGGAAATGGTCACGACCACGAGCCAGACTTCTGCAATTCAGCAAAATGCATCAGTGATCATGGTAAAAACTTAGAAACGAATCAGATATCAGATGGCAAGCTTTGGTTAAACAATGATGTTGGTAAATGTTTAATGATTGGCTCTCCAAGGGATGGAGGCAGGGGGAAGCAGTGGTTTGTAGCATTTGCCCATTTCTGGGGTGTCAGTTTTCTCCCTGACTGGTTTCAAGTCATCAGTATCCTATCACAAATAGGAGAGTTAGGGAGAGATGCACACGGTTGTCTCTCAAAGGGCAGTACAAGCAGATGCCAACACTCTGCTGTCAGACATTAAAAATTCTGAATATTGCATGACACAGAAAAACTGTCAGTCCAGTTTCCGCTGTATAAGTGTGCAGTGTCTGGACCAAGAAGTGCAAAGCTGTCTCCTGAATTCTGTCTCCAGCAGAGCTGCTGAGTGGCAGTCTTACCCATTCGACAGTTGCGCAGGTTTTTGCCTCCTTAGAGGTGTGGCTTGTTCATTTGACTTGCCTTTTGAAACAGGCTGTTGTAATCATCCTTGGCTCACTTTGCCAAGTAGGCATCATATTTTGCCAGAGGCTTCTGCAAGGAGAGGGCAGGACACACGTAATGAATTAGGTGATTCTGGACAGAAGAACCTGGCCCCGGTTTTTTCGCTGGCTTACATGAGGTCTTTATAAAGCTGTTCTCAAACTCCATGTTGGAAATCTTCGTGTTGCTGTGAGCCTTCATAGGTTCTAGGAATTGGGACTGGGAGATGCTCAGAGTGCCAGCCACTGCCTCCCCAGGATGCATTTACACACAACCAGAGACCATCCAAAGACAAACACATCTGAATTTTCTTTTAACGATGTGTTTTCTCAGCCCCAAGCTTTAGAAAGTATTGCTAAACATTTTAGAGAAGTGAAAAGGAAGCTCTCAGGGGAGAAAGAAAATAAACAAAGGACAGAATGTTAAAAGGGGCCTTTTCTCCATTACCCAGGAATTGAAAACTTTTGAAGTGCGGTTTCTTTAGAGCACTTGATGACTTCAAACACCCCATTCGTATGGGTTGCATTTAACAGCTTATAGATTGGCCGTCCCTGCCCTTTTCAAATGCCTCAGGATTTTCTTGTTTCGATATGTGCATCTTTGGGGAAACTTAAGTAAATGAGAGGTAATTTGCATTCGATTATTTTAATAACTCAGAGACAAAGGAACTGATTGATTTGCTAAATCCCGACACTAATGCAGTTGCTAAGTGAGAAAAGCAAAGCCAGTGAGAGGCTAACTTGTATTTTTTCCAGTCCATTCTTCAAATCGTATCAGATACTTTTAGAATTCAATTCCTTAGAAGTTTATTGAGCACCAACTATGCTGATGAAAGGTGGGAGTTTTTCAAATCACTTTTCTGGGGAAATGCCTGTAGAAAGCAGAACTATGCAAACTACTCGAGCCCTGCTTGTCCTCTGATCTGTGACTGCAGAGATATCAAAGCAGAGGATGCTGTTTTTGACAGTCTGCTTCTTTTTCCTCCTCATCCACTGCTGTTGCTTTAAGGATCTATGTGTCATTAAGGGTGGGTCCCCCAAGAGCCCTCGACTCAAGATGCAGCCAGAGTGTATGTTGTTATCCTGATCACAGCGCATGTGGCGTTATTATTACTGATGCTGGTGTTATGAGTGTCTGCTGAGTGTTCACTACACTTGAGATACTGTGCTCAGCATTTCTAAATCAGTGTAGCATTTAATCATCCACAGCATCCTGTGAGAATGCTCCCTTTTTCCAGAGGAGGCAGCTGAGAGGTGTGGAGAGGTCAGGTAACTTATCCAAACCCACGCTAGTGCTTGGTAGAGGCCAGATTTGATGCCAGTACATCTGAGTCCGAATCCATGACAGCAGACATGTCTGGCTGATCCTGTTTTCAGACAAGACTTGTACAGCATGCACCCTTGTCCAGCAGAGAACAAAACCTCCCTTTGTCAAAGCTACATCTTTTGCTGACCTTTCTGGAATATCTAGTGTATGCATGCCTTAATCACCTTTACTCTTAAATCAGCAACAGGAGATAGTAGCTAAAACTCTCATGCCCTTTAGACCCTGAAGATAAGGCCTGTGGGGACAGAGATACTGTGAACTGGAGCTGGAAAGGACAGTAGGTCTACACTCCACTGATGACAGGCAACTTTCAGAGTGCTAATTATCAACTAGGATGCTGGCTAAAAATGCAAATCCCTGACCCTGAAAGGGCCAGAGAGAGAATAAGAACAAAAACCAGTTTATCACCTGCTCTGAAAGGGCAGATCTAGCCAGCATGTAATCCGCTCAGCTACGTGCTCAGACACTGAACCCAGGGATCAGCCTGACACATCCTGGGGCTAGAAGCCTGCTCCTTCTAAGGACTTTGACGTCAAAGCATATCACGTCTGTCTTCTGAGATGTAGGCTTTTCAGGCAGTCTTCATGGGAAACAGGATAAGGAAGGAAAGAAGAGGGTGTCCTTGCCAATAGTGAGGTCTGGGCGTTGTGATCAGTGTGGATGCCCTCTGCAGGGGAGGGAGGTTACGAAAGTAAGAATTGGCCAGGTGGGCTAATGCAGCATCCAGAAGCCAATGTCTAAGGAGGCTAGGCAAGGAGGGTTTTGAGCATCCGGTGTGACCACAATCACAGATGCCTGGGTATTGAAGTCACTCAACATGACAGCCACTAACACCTGTGTAGTACTGTGATAAAACAAGTTCCAAAAATATTGTAAAACGTCACCTACTCTCTGCCAGGTAATGGGTTAGGTGTGTCATACCTTCTGTATTCTGTCTTATTACCCATTTTACAGATGGCCTCAGGAAGGGTAAGCCGTTTGCCTGAGATCACATTAAAGGCAGAAGTGTCAGGATTCTAGGATAAATTCCTCCCGCTGACCACAGCATGACTGATGTTTTGGGCTGGATAATTCTCTGTTGTTGGGGACTAGGCTGTGCCTTGTAGGATATTTAGTAATAACTCTGGTCTCTCTGCATCAGCTGCTGGTGGCTCACACACCCACCAGCTGTGACAGGGCACCCCAAAAGGTCTCCTGAGGTTGCCAGATTTCCCGTGGGGGCAAAAATGTCCTCTGATGAAATCCGCTGATTTGACTGCACTAAATCCTCCCCTCACCTCTGTGAATAGGGACGCTCTTTGTTCCCAGTGTACAGACGTAGGATTTAAGGCCCCTAAAGAGTTCATAAACTGTTTAGCATTTACGGAACCAACATGGAGAGCAAACCTCCAAGTTACACCTGATCCTGGAAGTCTTCATGGAAGAGCTAGGATGTGATATTGATATTTATTAAGACTATATCAGGGTTTTCTGATGGCTCAGCTGGTAAAGAATCTGCCTGCAATATGGGAGGCCTGACTTCGATTCCTGGGTCAGGAAGATCCCCTGGAGAAGGGAATGGCAACCCACTCCAGCATTCTTGCCTGGAAAATTCCATGGACAGAGAAGCCTGGCAGGCTACAGTCCATGGGGTTGCAAAGAGTCGGACATGACTGAGCAACTAAGCACAGCAAGACTATATCAAGTGCCTCATCATATGTTACAAACCATAACTGATATAAATAGGCAAAGCAGTGCCAAGTCCCACCCCTCAATAAGCTTACTGCTGTATTGGAGAGAGAAAACTAGCACTCAGAAAACAATAAGAAAATGCAGGACTAATACCAATATTTTTGAATATCTGTTAGGGACCAGCCATACAGTCCTCAGCTAATTTCATTTAGTCCTCACTATACTACTCTGAGGAAGGCACTCTTCTTATTACCTTCCATTTTACAGATGGACAAACTGAGGTTCCTACAGGATAGATCATCTGTCCACATGAAAAAGCCCACTTTACAGTTAGGTCTGGTTAGGTGTGACCCTCTACCTCATTACTGTCTTTGATGTTTTTAAGACCGTTTTGACAAAAAACTGTATCCTAAAGCTCAGACAGGAAGCTTTCACCCACTGTCTGCAGTTCTTGCAGAAAGCACACTTTTTACTCCCAAACTGCTCATGAATCTATTTAAGATGCCTTTGTGGAGTCATTTTTGCAAGAGAGAAATACACAGAGACAGATGGAGAAGGCAAGAAAGGCTCTTTGCTGCCCTGTCTCCTTGGAAATAAAAATGGAAACACCCGAGGCCACGCTTGGAAAAAGAGTCCCACAGCGCAGCTGGGAGGTGTGGGTTCCCTGGGCCTGGAAGCTTGGCTGGTCCCTACCTTGGTCCAGCGCAGGCCGCGCGCGCCCTCTGCAGGCTAATCCCGAGAACGCGCCGCTCCTTTGAAGTCTCGCCCCGCTGGGCTTAGGACTCGGCGTGCTCAGCACGGTGGGGAGCTGAAGCCCAGGAAGCTTTGGCAGCGAGATCTTGTTAAAAAAATTACACTGTGGCATTTTGTTCCTGTAGGAATCTGATAATTGCGAGCAACATCAGGATTGCTGTGTTAGGGACGCAGAATAGCGGTGGTTGAGAGTGAGGACTTTGAAGTTAGGAAAATGTGAGTTGGGCTTTTAGTGTCTCCTGGAGACGTTAATCACCTTCGCCAGGCCTCCCTGTCCCCATCTGTGAAGAAAATCCCCTTCAGATTGCTCTTGCAAGGATGGATGAGATGATGCATGTAAAGTGCCTTGTTCAGAACCGCCCCCCACCACCACCACTACAAAGAACCCTCAGTCATTAGTTAGCTATCATAATGAATTAATATCTTTCTCCAGGTTACCTTTTTATTGTGTGGGACCTTTGCTCAGGATGTCACGTGGACTAAAAATCTTATTCACTGGCCATTTATTCCAGGGTCGTTTTAGCATCAACCTTTACGGAACCGGTTTGTCTCTAACTGAATCTGCCAGATGGATCTCCCAAGGGAATTACGCCGTCTCTGACATCAAGAAGTCCCCGGTAAGGGTCCCCATGGCTTGGAGGATGAGTTGTATTTTCTCCTCCTCTTTCTTTCCATCTAAGGCTATGGTGCTAAAGGAACTTCCTCAAACCATTTTACAAAGTGTCAGGAAGAAAATTGAGGACATAAATGGAAGGTTGACGCATGGACAGGTGAGTGGAGCAGAGTCTTGCTTACCCTTCTGATGAATTCTTCCCAGAGATGTGAACCTCAGTACCACGGGAGCAATTAGAAGGATGCCTAACCAGGAAGCCGAAAGCACTCAGCAGCCTCTAAGGGCGCGTGTGGTTCAGATATCTTGCAATTAATTAACCAACATGCAATTAACCTACGCGAGCTTAGGGACGGTGATGTCTGTTTCAGAAGAAATGAAATAATACAAAAAGGGCTGGAAAAAGGAGTCATTCATCAGGAGGGTTTCTGGAGAATGAGAGAAAAACTCACAGGCTCTACAAGTCAGTTCTTCTTGCTCTAAAATCTAGCTGTTCACGGTGGATCACCCCAGAGCACCCGAATTACCTGGGAGCTTGTTGACAATGAAGATTCTGGGGCCCCAGAGCTTCTGAGCAAGACCTACAGCTGAGCAAGCTCTCAGATAGACACTCTGAATCCTCTCTGCTCTGCGTATGTTGCTCAGCCTGGGGGTATGTTAGAGTCACTTGGGAAAGTTTAAGATGCATGTAGCTGGGCCCCATCCAGATTCACTCAAAGGGAATCTGTGACAGGGGCAGAATTTGAAATTCCCCAGGGGTGTCTCATGTCTAAGGTGGGGCAGGAAGCGCTGCCCTTTCCAGCCAAGAAGTCCTGAGGACAAGGGGCAGGAGCTGACCCACAGGCAAATGGGAAACTTACAAGGGGTGGCCTGTGGCTCCAGTCCTGCCACAGCTGTGACCTCTGTCTCAGGGTCTCCTCAGAAAAGTAGGTAATAGAGAGAGAAGAAGAGTGGGGTATTACTCCAAGGTGAGGCTGCCAACAAAATGCAGGATGCCCAGTTAAATTTGAATTTCAAATAAGGAAGATTTTTATTTATTTATTTTTTTTTACTATAAGCATGTCTAAAACATTGTATGGGACATACTCTTTCTTTTAAAAAAATGTGTTTATCTGAAATTCACATCTGACTGAGCATCCAGTATTTTTATTTGCTAAACCCTATCAAAATCTGAATATAAAGAAACAGCTCAATCAGCCTGCTTCCACCCAGGAAGAGAAGAAACATCAATTATAATGTTCCAGGAATATTTCAGAGGGTTTTTTTTTTTAGCTTCAAGGGTTAAATTTGTATCTTTGAGGGAAAAAAAAAAAAAACAACTTTTCTCTGTGAAAGTCAATTAACTCCTTCAGTTCTGATTTATCTAAACAGCTATATTGATTGCTTATAATTTAATCATTAATTTTTTTGCTTGTACTGAAAGAAAGAAAGAGAACCAAGAGCACACTTGCTGTGCTTTACAGTGGGCCTAGAAATTATGTTTTATGTTCTACTATATATTATGTTGCAGTGACCAAGAGAGACAAAAGAAATGCATGGCCTCAAAAAGGGTCCTACTTAAACCATGATTATGTAGAAAACCGTATATGTAAACAGTGTTGAAACTTTAGTTTCAATTTTGTTAGTGTCATTGCAGTGTTCATCCAGAACCTAAAAATAATTGCAGCCTGGAGCGCCACCTTGTGGAGACAATGATCACTGCCCTGCCGAGATGGGCTGATTGTTCCCCTAGCCTTCAGGGGAGGTTCCCCCTGTGCTGAAAGAAATTGGTTTCACAATTGCCTGTCAGAATTCTTTTTTTTTTTTAATCTTGGTGTTCCATGACAGCTCAGAGAGACAGCTCAAAATTAGTCTCAAGGGTCTGTCGAGCACTCCTTATTAATCCCCATGAGCCAGAACTAAGCAATCTGTAGCTCCTAGCAGCCCCCAGAAACGAGGCTTTGTGTGCCTGACCTGCTGTGTGGTCCACAGAGCAGCATCCTCTAAGGATGCTGCATGAAAATAGGCTTCCACAGCCTAAGACACTTGGGGGAAAATTGTATATTTATTTCCTTCTGTAAGAGTCACAGTAACTAACTATGTGTGTATTGGAAGCTGGAATAAAGTGTACAGGAAGGAAACCTGTGTGGTTCTATTGAAGCCAGCATTTCCCTAAATCAGTGGTTCTCAAACTTGGGCCAGGACTTGCTAAAACACAGCCAGCCGGGGGAGGGGCCTGAAATGTACATTCCCAACAATTTCCCAGGTGATGCTGATGCCCTGGTCTGGGACCACGTTTTGAAAACCACTGACCTACGTTAAACCAGTCACAGGGCCTTCTCTTCAAAGTCAGACCTTAATTTCCCCAAATTACCATTGTTCCACACAACACACTTTGAAAGCCTGTGTCACAGCCTGCTCCCACCTTGCCTTACCACTGTCTTGCTTCTGAGGGGCTGAAGCCGGTCTGCTCTGTTTTGCACAGATCCTGGCCAGTCCTGGTTGACTCTCCCAACAGCCCTGCTTTGATTCAGTCCTCTCATCTTCACGCTTCACTTTCCTTCACTTTTCTGCCGGAAGCACCAGAAGGAAAAACACAATGGAATCCTCCGTTTTCTAAACCTGCTTGGTGATAAAATGTTTTTTCCCCCAAGAAAAACTAAAGGAAAGCTCTAGTCATTCAGGGTAAGACTGAATTACCAGAACCACTTGTAGGATGGGTACACGGTCTCACCAACAGGAACAGACCTGGTGAAAACAAGTCTCAGTGTCAGGTTCATTATTGGCTGCCTGTATGTGAGTAGTGGGAAGAATTCTATTTTTTTTTTAGTGATAAGGATTTTTGTTATTGAAATAGCCTCTGTTACTGAAAGCACCTCTGTTTACTGGACAGTTTACATGCATTCAGTCTCATTCCTCCAGGTCGCTCATTGAATTCTTGGGAGAGCACTGAAATCAAAGAAGCCACAGACTATAGAGGTTAAACCTCCAGGCCCTTAAGTCAGATCGCCTGACATGCTTTTACCAGCTCTGCCATTGTGGCAAGTTATCTAACTTCTCAGGGACCTCAGTTTCTTCATCTATAAAATGGGCATCACGGTGGTCTTACCCAGTTGGGTTCCTGTGGAGCAAAAATGAAATGGGGAGATAAAGCTGTTTGCATGTCACTGGACAGGCAGCAGGGGCCCAGTAAGTATTAGCTGTTAATGTTATCACATGTTCATAGGCCTAAGGCTTGCCATAAGGTTGCAGAATCGGTCACGGTGGTGAAAGATGCAAGCTTGCTTGTGCTAGGAGGCTGGGACTGCAGCCTGAGCAGAGGCTGAGCCTGGACATGGCTGGTACCCACCATACCATGTGGCTTTTGTCCACACGGGCCCTTCCCCACCCAGGACTGAGGCACATGGGACACCTCCTGGTCCAGGCATGGGCTTCTAGACAAATGCTTTGAGTGTACCAAGTTTCTGCTCTGTGGGTGAGCCAGACAGAAAGCGGGGAACTTGGCCCACCTGTAAGACTGGAGAGAAAAGGTTGGCATTCTAAGCTCCTCTGCCAGTGAGATTCTGTGCTTCCCCAACTCACAAGTGCACTCAGGATGTGAGAGGATCCTCAGCCCCCATCCAGGAGAGTCCCCCCTGCCAGCACTGCCCCCACCCTGAAAGATGCCCATTCTCAGAGCTGCTGTCTCGCCTTCTGTCCTGGAGGCGGTTCCAGAATGGCCCTCAGAGCCAGGCACAAAGAAGGCAGGCTCCTGTAAGCAGGTGGGAGGGGTGTCCTTGGGTCTCTGTGCTGCTCTGTGTTCCTAGGGGATGGGACAGGGTCTGAGAGGAGCTGGGAGCCTGTGTTTCTGAGGGCTGGGTGCCTGGCCCTGAGGCCTAACCATCACTGTTGTTCTGAGGGAAGGGCTCTAAATCCAAATTAAAAATTAACGTTGTATTACTGTATGGGAGATGGACTCAGTTCCTGTCTTTTTTTAATCTTTCAGTTCATTTACAACCAATGGAGTTTAAGTAGCATGAGATAAGTGTGTGTGTGTGTGTGTGTGTGTGTGTGTGTATAGCAAGCAAAGAATCAGTTCTCTTTTATCTACTATAAGCTGCGTGCTAACCCACAATTCATTTGTGAAAATTCAATTATCCACCAAGTATAAAAATCATACATTTAATACAGACAAATGGAGTGAAACTCCCTTTTATGTATGTGTACACTTTATTCTGTATGATCCCATCGAAGTTAGGTATTTATACATTGTGTGTGTGTACATTTGTGTATGTGTGATTAGGAATTTATTTGGGAAAAAAACAAATACTGTTGTTTTTTTTAATGGGCAGTTTCACTCCCAGCAGGTCCAAAGAAATGTAAATAAGCACACTTTAATCAAAGATGTGCTGGCTTTCCTGAATTACACGAATCAACCTCCCTTGGTCATGCTGAGTGCAGAAAGCAGAGGAAAGAGTGAAAAGTATGACTATAAACTGTTCCTAGTGGAACACAGAGTCACTCAGTTTAATTATATGCAATAGCTCAAACTCTGCTAGCAAAATATTTGTTGAAAAGAGATTTTTAGAGGACCTGCTTTACTGGAGAAATAAAAATGATTTACAGTTAATGTTTCATTGTATAAGAGTGGGTACTTCAGAAGTGCTGAAAAACATACCTTTTTGTCTGAAATAGTCACTGTTTCCATGACAATCATGTTTATGCTATTTATTTTCCCAGTACATATATTTTCTACTCTGTACTAGAAATAAGTGTTAGTTCAACCTTTACCTAAATGACATTGATGGAATCCTAGTTAGTGAAATAACGTGAACATTGCCGAGCGAGTATCAGCGATTTTATAATTACCCAGACTATTCCTTATCTCCATGAGAACAGGCCGTGATGGAAATTCACACATTAAAAAGCGCCATTATAACAATGATCACTAATAACTGAGCACGTACATTAGGCCAGGCGCTATTCTGGGCACTTTATATGCTTTCTTTCATTTGTAGCAAACCTATAAGGGGAGATTTGTATTATCCCCATTTTACAGATACACCAGAAAACTGAGGTTTAAAGAGGTTATTTAAAGATATGATGCAAGTCTGAGGCAATCTGATCTCTGCTGCTGGGGAAAGAAGAGTTTGGGTGAAAAAAAAGCTTTAATGAGACAGAAGGCGTTTCTACTATGTCAGCATCCTTAAGGCCACCAGACCTATATACTTCAGCCTAGGGGAAAAGTTTCTGGCTGGAAAGCCAGTTTATCTGGCATCAGATCTAGTCGATGATGTCAGACTAGCTCCAGAATAACATGGGCCCCTAAAACCAAGACCCCGTGGGGTGATAGAACTCAGTCTTCCAACTTATTCTTGTGCATGCATGCTCGGTCACTCACTCATGTTTGACTCTTTGTGACTCCTTGGACTGTATAGCCCGCCAGGCTCCTCTGGCCATGGGATTTTTCAGGCAAGAATACTGGAGTGGGTTGCCACTTCCTCCTCCGGAGGATCTTCCTGACAAAGGGATCCAGCCCACATCTCCTGCGTTGCAGGCCCATTCTTTACCACTGAGCCATCAGGGAAGCCCTCCAAGTTAATCTCACTCAAAAAGCATGCAAATTTTTAAAAGAGTGAAACTTACATGTTTTTTTTTTCTTCAAAATTGGCAACTATTTTTCTTTTTTAATGAGATTATCCATTGTTTTCAAAAGACTTCCATAGTTGGGCCATATGAATCAAATATGGCCCAAAGAGATCCTGAAATGTGCACACAAGTATGATTCACACCAGCATTAGTCCCAGTCGAGAAAAACATCTTAGATGCCAAACCTTGTACAGGAGTCAAGGGTGGAGGGTGGCTCATATGACATGGTAATTTACAAACTGGGATATGATGCCACAGTTAAACAAGGGGTTTTTCATAGCATGGGGAAGGATTAAGGGGGCTGAGTAGCAGGACCATTTGAATTGCATCTCACAGAGAAGAGCGTACTTGTTCAGCTTTCTTTGATTCATTCAACAAAGTGTGTTTCAACCACTGCTAGGTTCTGGGGACCCTAGTATTCTAACAAGGCACTGGCCTTGCCATCATGGGGCTTACATTCCAGGGAGGGAAGACAGACATAAAGAAAGAACTACCCCCATCTTACAGGGTGCTGTGCAGCTGGTAACTCGGTCAGAACGATTTCTCAGAGGAAGTGGCTTCCGGGCTGAGTTCTGAAGAATTTACCAGACAAAAGCTGGTTAATGCACACAGAGTCCAGTTCACACACAGAGGGAGAGGGCAGAGAGTTCCAGCTGGAGGAGCCGCATGTGCAAAGGCCCTGTGTTAAGAGGCATGTTAGAGGAACAACCCAAAGAAATGCAGAGGGCAAGAACAGAGCAAGACAAACCCAGACAGGTAGGACTGTACAAGGCTAGAGACCAGGATTCAGCAAACCTTTTCTGTAGAGGACCAGGTAGTAAATATTTTAGGTTTTGCCATCCAGGAGGTGAAAATCATGGATATTACATATGTATTTATATGACAAGAGTGAAAACAAATTTGCACAAAAATTTGGTGATTAAATCCAAAACAGAATAATAATTGAGTGTAAATTTTTGTTATCCAGAATCTACCAAGGAAATGAATGAAATGTTGAGAAAGGATAACATTTTGTTTAATCAGTGTTCTCCGTTACCAAAATTGCTTCGAAGTGTTTATTTGTTAATGCTGATCTGAAATGAGATGTTCTGCACTTCATTTTTATGAATGTCTTTTTGCAGAGATAGGTATTGCCAGACACTACTATCGTCTACAACCACATCATTTTAATTGAGCATATTCATGCCTTGGCAGCTGTTGGTGGAATTCCGTTAGATTTTATACTTGGTATTTGCCTTTCTGCACATCATTATATTACAGATGAATCACTTGTACTTGAAGGTGAAATGGAAGCTCTCCTCAGTTACCTCATTAGATGGATTTTTAAATATGAAAATTTCCTTTGCACTTACATTCATGTCCAAAAAGTGATGCTGAAACTGTAGTTCACACTCACAAAGTATATCCACTATAAATGTATGTGGAATAGCAATAAAGCTTCTCATTTTTAACATTTGACAGATTGGGAAGTGTACAAAGCACCTTAACATGATTTATGATTCAAACAATGTTAGTTGTTATTGAAATGACTTTACCACAGTATAACTTTTGCCTGTAAGTGCAGTTTTTGCCTTGTAATTTTAGCTTCGGTTCATTAAGAAACATTATCAAGTCAGCAGCAAAAGATAATGTCCAAAACCATTAAGTGTTCAATGACAGTGATTGAGAGCAGTTCTTCTCGTTTAGAGAATTATTTATCCTGTCCCTGAGCTCAAAATTCATGATAAAACTTTACCACTCCTAAGTCATCCAACTGCTGTATGTTAGGATAAGTCAGGGTATTCAACTTCTAGTCCTGACCCCCAAATTCCCCAAACTGATGGAGATTAAGTCTGTGATAGAAAAAGAAGTTTATTATTAACACCATGGGTTCCATGACACTAGATAGGTTCTTGTATTTTCCACGGTGAATAATCACAGGCCTTAAACATCTTACATTTTCACAGTTCAGTTCAGTTCAGTCACTCAGTCGTGTCCGACTCTTTGCGATCCCATGAATTGCAGCACGCCAGGCCTCCCTGTCCATCACCAACTCCCGGAGTTCACTCAGACTCACGTCCGTCGAGTCCGTGATGCCATCCAGCCATCTCATCTTCTGTCATCCCCTTTTCCTCCTGCCCCCAATCCCTCCCAGCATCAGAGTCTTTTCCAATGAGTCAACTCTTCGCATGAGGTGGCCAAAGTTCTGGAGTTTCAGCTTTAGCATCATTCCTTCCAAAGAAATCCTAGGGCTGATCTCCTTTAGGATGGACTGGTTGGATCTCCTTGCAGTCCAAGGGACTCTCAAGAGTCTTCTCCAACACCACAGTTCAAAACCATCAATTCTTCGGTGCTCAGCTTCCTTTATAGTCCAACTCTCACATCCATACATGACTACTGGAAAAACCATAGCCTTGACTAGACGGACCTTAGTCAGCAAAGTAATGTCTCTGCTTTTGAATATACTATCTAGGTTGGTCATAACTTTCCTTCCAAGGAGTAAGCATCTTTTAATTTCATGGCTGCAATCACCATCTGCAGTAATTTTGGAGCCCAAAAAAATAAAGTCTGACACTGTTTCCACTGTTTCCCCATCTATTTCCCATGAAGTGATGGAACCGGATGCCATGATCTTCGTTTTCTGAATGTTGAGCTTTAAGCCAACTTTTTCACTCTCCTCTTTCACTTTCATCAACAGGCTTTTAAGTTCCTCTTCACTTTCTGCCATAAGGGTGGTGTCATCTGCATATCTGAGGTTATTGATATTTTTCCTGGCAATCTTGATTTCAGCTTGTGTTTCTTCCAGTCCAGCGTTTCTTATGATGTACTCTGCATAGAAGTTAAATAAGCAGGGTGACAATATACAGCCTTGACGTATCCCTTTTCCTATTTGGAACCAGTCTATTTTTCCATGTCCAGTTCTAACTGTTGCTTCCTCACCTGCATACAGATTTCTCAAGAGGCAGGTCAGGTGGTCTGGTATTCCCATCTCTTTCAGAATTTTCCACAGTTTATTGTGATCCACACAGTCAAAGGCTTTGGCATAGTCAATAAAGGAGAAATAGACGCTTTTCTGGAACTCTCTTGCTTTTTCCATGATCCAGCTTTGTAAATTGGTCGAAATAAAGCTTTTCCTTCTCCACACATGGGTCTTACCATTATTAGTTGTCAACACATCTTAGCAGATTCCTCTTCAGTTTTTCTAACTAGTATTTCCTCTATCTCTTAGACATAATGTCACCCATACTTCTTCCACACAGAGAATTCATAGAGACTAATTATTTGGTTCCTTCACAACTCAGCATGGTCTCCTCAAACAACTGAAAGAGTATCAGTAAAATCTATCTTCTCATCAAAAACCACAGGAAACCATTCCAATTTGCTTCATTTTTAAATTGTTTATTGATGTGGCTCCCAAATGTCATTAAATTTTTGAGCAACTGGTCTTGCCAAAAGGATAACAGTGTTCAACAAATTGATTTTCTCTGGACATATGTCTTCTGCTGTTACAATTAAACAGGATTTCATGAACTCACCACCTAGTAGACTGCTTTCCTTGTGTCGCTAACAAATGAGCCACTTGGGCGCTTACATCTTTTCATCTTTCATCCTTACTCACGTTGATTTCTTATTTTTGTGAAGAATTACACTGTGATGAGATATTCTAAGTTTTCCAAATTCCTGAACATTGCTTGCCTGGGACTTGGGAATGCCATGCCCACGCTAAGTGTGGTGATATCGGTGCATAGCGTCTTCTTTTAGCACAACTTCGTGTCACTGTGTGCTTCCCTGCTGGCTCAGTGGCAAAGAATCCACCTGCAGTGCGGGAGACGCAGGAGGCACGGGTTTGATCCCTGGGTCGGGAAGATCCCCTGGAGGAGGAAATGCCAACCCACTCCAGTATTCTTGCTGGGAAAATCCTGTGGACAGAGAAGCCCAGTGGGCTACAGTCCGTGGGGTTGCAAAGAGTTGGACATGACTGAGCACGCACGTACACAGTATCGTTGCGTGACGAATGCAGCGCTTTGCCATGTAAATGTGACAATAGAGTAATCCATCCTACTGTACCTTAAAAGTACAATAAAGTCTACTCTTTTGGTCTTTTCTTATTTTGACATACACTGGTTATAAAAAAAAAATAAGAAATGTTATAATACTGCAATAGGCCTGGCACTCAAAACAGGTTACAGTGTGTCACTGTGACTTGTGTGCGCAGCAGCAGTGTGAGGCTGTGAGACCAACCACTCAGCTTGCTGTTGTAACAAGAAAGCAGCCACTACATGAGGAAAGTGAATGGATGTGGCGGTATTCTGATAGAACTTTATTGGCGGGCCCTGAAATTTGAATTTTGAGTTTTTTCTACCTATCAAGAAATAGTATTCTCGGTTTGCTGCTTCCCAACCATTTAAAAATATCAACGCTCTTCTTGACACTGGTAGCTATGTCAATAATCAGGTTAAAAGCAAAGCGATTCTTTTGAGTGGTTTCCTTTGGTCCTTGATGAGTAGATAGATTTCTACTGAGACTCTTCAGCTGTGTGTTTGAGGAGAGACCATGCTGAGTGTGAAAGGACTAAAGATTAGTCTCCATGAATGGTCTGTGTGGAAGAAGTGCAGGTAAGGATATTTCAAAGAGAGTGAGAAAGCACTAGGGCCAAAAGACTGAAGTGCACTCTGTGAAGATACTGGCCGTACGAACACAGGGGACACAGAGGCCATCGTTTCTCAGCCCCTGCTTTAGACTGTGGTGAGGATGTTGGTCCTCACTTCGAGAAGTCCTACCTGCTGTACATACAGGAATGAGTCCCCCCAAAGCCAGTTCAAGCCCCGGAACCATAGTAGCCAAGCAGGTGGGCTAAGATGATGCATCTTTTTTTTTTTGCAGGATGGTACCCGGGTCGTTGGGAAATGCGGTGGTTACTGTGGAAAATGCGCTCCGTCCTCTGGCACTGGCCTGGAGATTCGAGTTTTATAGTTAAGGTAAGTGTCTCTGTCCCTCTCTCTCTTTCTCGCCCTCTCTCTCTTGCCCTCTGGCTCTCTCTCATTCTTGGAGCAGTCTAATGATTAGCAAATGTAGGTGGGTCACGTGCCCCCAGACAGGGGAAGCTGCCCCAGTGCTTTTCAGCCTTGTGTCTCCTGCTCACCTGCCCTCGCACGCCTGCGTCCCTCCACCCTCCACCTTGCACGTGCAGTCCCCAGGCATCCTGCACCAGGTTCCTCTGCAGTGCTTATTAGAAATGCTGCTCCCTGGGCTCCATCTCTAGAGGTCCTGCTGTGTTGAGTGGAGGTGGATCTAGGAATCTGTATTTTTAATGCAGGAAATTCTAATGCAGAAGATTCACAGATCAGCCTTTGAGAAATACTGCTGAGGGTATTACGAGAGTAATATTAATAACAGTCGTTGACCCCTGACTGTGTGTCAGGTACCATGCTGGGTAGGCATTATTTCCGTGCATCCTCACAGCGAAGCCACAGTCTGGGGCTGTTACCCTCATTTTACAAACAGAAGCTGAGATCCACAACAGTTAAGCGGCTGGCTTAAGTTCACCATGGATTTCCTTGGCAGAACCCAGGAGGGTCCTACCCACAGCCAATGCTCTCAGTTAATGTACTCTTCTGCACACTTGTAACTCACGATGTGATCCAAGGACCAGCCTGACCTGTATCACATGGGATCTTATTAGAAATGCAGGATCTCTGGCCTCATTCCAAATCTTCAAAGTCAAAATCTGCATTTTAACAAATGTGCAGGAGAGTTTCCCTGTTAAAAGTTTGATAGTTCCTGTCGTGACTACATTATGCTGGCACGTCCTCCCTCTGCTGGGCAGAGAAGTGAACTGATCGCTCTTTTTCTCATCTCATTCCCTTTCATGGATAAGAGATGAGCTCAGCCAACTCACACGACCCTCCTACATCTTCCCTCAAGCTTCCAGCAGCCCATTATCCTTTTTAGGCTCTTCAAGATCCTGGCAAAGGAGTATATAGCTGACACTTGTGTGTCAGTTTCAGTATTTAATCATCTATAATGAAAATTATGAACTTAAGGTAGAAATATTTCCACTGCAAGAAGCAACAGGGAAAAAAAAAAGGAAAAGGAAAACAAACTTACTGTCTTAAATAACTGAGATGTCTAAGCAGTGGTCTGTCCCCAGGCATGGTTGGACCTTGAGGCTCAGAGTCATCAGGGCTCTTTCTTTCTCCATCCATCAGCAATGCTTGCCCCTTGAGTGACTTCATTCTCGGGCAGATCATCTCCTCCACACCATGGTCGCTGGCAGTTCTAGGCTTACATCATCTTTACATTTCATGGCCCTTAGTAAATGCTCACCTCTGACATCTGTTGTGCACAAGAACCCTGGCTCTGATTTGTCACATGGCCATTTCTGAACCAGTCACAACATCCAGGAGACTGGGATCATGTACCCACCTAGAGTCAGGTGACTGACAGCCTCATTTGGAAGAGGGATGGTTGCCAAAAGGCCAGAAAGAGTTTGTTATCAGAAGAGAGGAGATGGAATAAAGGAGGGTGCAGTCAGGGGATCTCCATTTGATTTGTATTATGTATATTTTATGCCTAATAAAGTGTACTTTATACATATCTTATGAGTAGTAACATTTGAATGAGCACATACACATAATACTTACATGTCTGTACCAAAGGACCAGAAGGAAATACACCAGTATGTGAAGAACATTATCTCAGGCTGGGGGAATCACAGGCTGGCGGCTTTTTATTTTATTCTTTCTATATCCTTGAAATTTCCAGTTTCTTGTAGCAAGCATTATTTTTAAGTTCTATATGTAAAAATTTCTGGCTTACCTGTTCTTGACTTATGTCATTTGAGACAGAAGATTTACATTTCCTGGTTGGTTCATTTGCTTTCAGGTGCTCAGAAGAGGAAGCCATTATGGGATGGATGAAGGATAGTGATGAAATACCTCCACCTTAAAATTTGTGTGTATGTGTGTGTGTGTGTGTGTGTGTGTGTGTATGAGAATTTGTGTGCCTGTGTGTGTGTGTACATATGCATATATATATACTTATATACACATACATATGTATATGTGTGTGTGTATATAAATGTGGAATAACCTAATGATGTAAAGTTTAATATTTATGTTTGAAATTATTTATTGTGATGTAATATTTTTGTACGTAAAATGATTCTATTATGACTGCCTTTCACATTATTTCGTCCCCTGCAGTCAGACCACTGCATTTTACGTACTCTACATTATATGTAGTACTATGACAAAAGTGATCCTTTATTATCACGGTACACTATTGTTTACTTTCTATCTGTAAATGTTTTATGTTACTTTTTTTTAATTGTAATTTTTTTTATAAGAAACAACTTAGCTACCATCAAGGTGCTACGAGAGTTGTATCAGGATATTGTTGGCATTTCTAGGAATGTGTCATTAGCCAATTGGTAATTTAGTGATGTCACTGATTGTACCAGCTATTAATTATGTTAAGTATCTATTCAGTTTCATGTGATCTCTGGGAAAAAAATTGCTGCCTTGGTGCTAATATTGTGTGTATTTAAGTGATCATTGGACTCAGAACTGTAAACACTTTTAATAGAAGGGAGAAGCCGAAGAACAACTTTCAATGGACAGAGTCACTTGGATAAAATAAGACCAATTGTTTACCCTTGTTTTTAGACATGGCTTCTTGGGAAGAGAATGGGACTTTGTTCTTGTTGTTACTCTTATCAGTACTTTGCTTCAGTTAATGGTGCCTTCGTCTCTCTGGTTAAAGAGAGGGTCCTTCAAGCAGCTTCATTACAGAGTGACATTGAGCCAATGAGAGCCGCTCAGCGTTTTGCCAAGATACTCTGAAATGGTGTCTATGTCAACAATTGCGGCAGAGGATGCATGGGGTGGGGGTGAACTTCAGCCTCCCCAGCACACCTGGAGAAATCCAGAAGCGGAATCTTAGTCATCAGGATTGCCTTTCGCGTGAAAACTTTGGCTGGTGACTTAGCCCCTTTGAGCCATGACCCTTAAACCCTGTCAGTGTCCATGGCTGCTGCAGTAATCGGCATTCAGAAGTGAAAGGAGCACTGGAGTGCAAGATGCCTGAGTCTTTCTTACCTTCGGATCCACTGGAGTACAAGATGCCTGAGTCTTTCTTACCTTCGGATCCACTCATCTGTGGAAGTCCTGTTTGTTACTTCTTTCCAAAATGGAACTGCCAAAGCCATGGTCTTTCTGCTCTTCCAGCCTGATGGAAGAAGAGTCGTCACCCTTGTCAGACACTCGATTTGAGAAACCTTCCCACTTCGAAAAGCCAAAGAGATTAGGAAAAACCTGTCAGTATTCTCCAAACCCACACAAACTTCACAGTGCTCCAGGAAGTTATATTCAATGTATGAATAAGTGTTATTCTCCTTTATTAATACATTGTGAAAATATACTGCGAATAAATACCATGACCACATCCAAACATTTGTGTTTCACGTGATTTCTGGACACTTGATTCAAGATGGGATGAACATGCCTCTTGTTTTGTTTTATTTTTTCTAGTTTCTAAGATTACCATATTGAGAAGAAATGCAGGCTTTCTTAATCCCATTGATTGTATTTGCCATTCTGGAGACAGATAAAGAGTGGGGACTGTCTCAAGGTTTGTCTTTTCATGACTTAAATCAATTAGTTGAAGTGGTTATTCTGAAAATCAGACAAAGAAACCTCTTGTCTGTGCAATGGGGAAACCAGTGACCAAACAGAACAGAAGATTTAAGTGAGATTTGGGGGCTTAATTGTTAATATCATGTAACAATATTTCTATTCTAGAGATTGATGGTGTCCTGGAAAATGAGAGCTTTCCAAAGAGATCTAAAGAACAGCTAATAGTAAGTGACCACCCCTGTATGCGGGAGCCTTTACTAGATTGTTTCAGTTTGTTCTAAGAACCACCCGGTGAAGTGGGTAATAGACTTACCATCATTTTTTGGAAAAGCAGACAGAGCCTTTGAGATGCAGATGGGCTCACATTCACATACAGTAAGTGAGTCTCAGAAAGAACTTTGGCTCTGATTGGGTTGCATGACCACTTCTGGACCAGTGACATTGTCAAGAGGGCTGGGATTGTGTGCCCTCCTAGAGGCAGGTGATCAACAACTTTAATTGAAAGACCAGCTATCCCAGAAAAGAAAGGCTGTGCTATCAGAAAAGGGTAGATGGGACGAAAACAGGCAAAAGCAACGCATCTCCACTCAAGATTACACACGTGTGTGTGTGTTTGCATACATATGTACGTGTGCATGTATAAAATCTCCGGATCCCATTGCTTACACCATAGTTTCATAGTTTCTTGTCACCCTACAGCTTCCTCTGAGACCTGGGTTCTAGTCTTTTGTCTGACATGTACTGACTGTGTGATCCTAAACCCTAGTTTCCTCATCTGTAAAATGAAGCTGTTGACATGCCTCCTGTCACATGGGATTGTGTTTTATGAAGATGCTTTAGCCCTGCACTAGTGGTAGCAAAGTAGCAGTACTGCAAATGTGCATCAGTATATCTAAGCTGACAATGTGGGCATGGGTTCTGCATCAGTTAGGAGTTGTGTTCAGCTTCTAATTACAGAGACCTGACTGCAATGGCTTGCTCATTAAAAAGTATATTTCACCATTATGTAGGAGAAGCCTGAATATAGGCAATTCAAGGCTGGTATTGTAGCTCCACAAAATCATCAGAGACGTCATTTCTTTATCTCCTCTCCTCAGTCTTCCATATTTCCATGTGGCTGCCAGAGCTCCAGCAATCACTCCCAAATTCCAAGCAACAAAAATAAAAGAGTGAGGGGAAGGGTAAAAAGTAGCCTAGTCCCAGCTTTCCATTTTCTGAAAGGGGTTTTCCAGAAACATCACCCAACAAATTCCACTTGTATCTTCTCAGCCAGAATTGAGCCCTGTGCTTGAACCTAGGCTGCAGAAGCAGTAGAGAATTAGGGTTATTTTGTAGGGTGTGTTGCCAGACTAAATTAAATGAGGAATCTGTTCCTAGAAGGCAAAATGGATTTGACACAAATAACTATTAATAGAAGTCTCTGCAATGGGATCAACTACAGAGACAAGAGGAAACAGTTTGGAAGCAATTATTGCAAAGTAAGCCAGTAATAATAGGATCTGGGTTAGAATGGTGACCGTTGTAATGGTGGGAAATTTTAGAATGATAAAAGCGATAAAATGCATAGGAGCTGACCATGGGTAGATTCAGGGTGGACTGTGGAGGAGACACTGGTAGGGTTCAAAGATGAAGTTTCATTTGCTTGCAAATGAATACAGCCAGAGTGATAGAAAGATGAATGGTTGGGTGGGTGAACGGGCAGACACAATCTATATAGAATCTATTCATTCTTTACATTTTTACAGCACTGCACAGATTAAATATCGTCTTTCTGTTCTACTCATTATTTACCCAAATACTGTTCATAGCACATCTACTAATTTCCAGTCACTGTTCTAGGCACTAGGGATGCAGCCGTGTCCAGCTGACCCTTGAACAACACAAACATTAACTGCCCAGGTCCACGCACATGTGGGGTTTTTTCAATAGTAAATGCTATAGTACTACATGGGCTGTTATTGGTTGAATCTACAGACATGAAAGAACTGTGAATACAGAGAACTGACTGTAAGTTTTTATTGGATTAACCACCACGTTGTTCAAGGGTCAGCTTTATTATTTAGAATACAGGCTAAGAGGCCGTGCCGGGCCACTGGGGCCGCCGTAACAGCACATCACAGAATGGGTACTGTAAACAACAGAGATGTGCTCTCTCGCAGTTCTGAGGGTCAGAGTCCAGCGTCAGGGTGCCCTCAGGGTTGGTTTCTGGTGAGGCCTGTCTTCCTGGCTTGCAGACAGCTGCCTTTTCACTGTGTCCGCAGATGGCCTTTCCTTGGTGTGAGCACCGAGGAACGAGAGAGCGATCTGGTGTCTGCCTCACTTCTTATAAGAACCCTAGTCCTACAGGACAGAGCCCTTCCTCCTGACCTCCTTTAATCCTTACTATCTGTATCTCCAAGTTCAATCACACTTGGGGTCTGGGCTTCAACATAAGAATTTTGGAAAGACACAATTCAGTTTATCACAGAGCTGTGACAGAGAGACCCCAGAATAAGACGGACATTTATTTTTCTCTTGTTCACCACATAGAGGTCAGCAGACAGCTGGACCTGGTCAGTGACTCTATTCTGCATGCCACAGAGGACTTGGGCTTTTCCTGTTCTGTGGCTTGGCCTTTCTCAAGGTGTTGTCCTTATATAGCTTATCCTCACTATGTCTGTGTCCAACCCGTGAGAAGAGGGCAATAATTTTAAGGCAGTACATGAAGATTAAAGAACAACTTTTCTTAAACTTTTTTTTTATACTGAAGTGTGGTTAATTTACAATGTTGTCTGAGTTTCAAGTTTATAGCAGAGTGTTTTAGTTATGCATACACATGGATCTATTCTTTTAAAGATTCTTTTCCCATGTAGGTTATTACAGAGTATTCAGTAGAGTTCCCTGTTCTATACAGTATGTCTATATTATAAATATTAGTGTGTATATGTTAATCCCAAACTCCTAATTTATCTCTCTGCCCTCCCCCTTCCCCCTTGGGTAACCATAAGTTTGTTTTCTAAATCTGTAAGTCTGTTTCTGTTTTGTAAATAAGTTCTGTATTATCAAATTTTTTAGATTCCACGTATAAGTGATATCATGATCTATTTATCCTTGTCTTAACTTCATTTAGTCTGCTAATCTCTATATTCACAACTTATTAGCAATTGCTTAGATGCACAGCCTGATCTAGAAGCAAGAGAAAATGTCACCTTTTTCTAACTTTGCCTCACTCGCCTCATTCTTTTAAGGATCCTTGTGATTGCACTGGACCCATTAGATAATCAGGGTGATCTCTCATATCTTAAGATCCTTACCTTTATCACATCTGCAAAGTCCCCTGTGAAAAGTAAGATCCCATATTCTCAGATTTTGGAGATTGGGATGTGGACATCTTTGGGTTTGGAATGAAAGGTTATTATTCTGTCTACTGTATTTTCCAAACATTTACTGACACAAGAGATTGACTAGGTGTTGACATGATTGTCCAAAACTCCGAAGAGCCACACCGGCCTTTATGTCAATGACTCTTAGCTACAAGAGAGGGATGTTCTCATAACCCATGTGCCTATATTCAGTATCCACATATAGCCTGAGTTTTCCACCTGCATTCCCAACTCTGCAACAGTTAAATCGCTTGATTGGGTTTTCCATGTGGCCCTTGTATATATACATATCTGCCCATCTTGGTCCAAAGATTTTTGAACTTGGCGAGAATTTTGTGGTTCTGCATATGCTTCCTAGGACATAGAATTCTTATGGCCCTAAAGTAACAATGCACTGAATTCTGATAGATGTGACCTGCCATCTAGACTTATAGGGCCATCTTTATGTTATGACCGCCTTTTAGGACTTGAGCCACTCTCGGGTGTAGACACTTTCATAGGTACATTGCTGTTTTCATCTTCTTCATCTTTCTTGATAAGCCAGGATGTTTCTTCAGTGCTTGGTGCTCAGTTTCACAATACTATAGAATGGGTACACATTCTATATGGGAGCCTTTTCAACTCCAGTGCACCCTGGGCCAAGACAGGGGACTTCAGAGGGTCCTTGTGTGGTGCCTGGTCATACCCCCAAGCTTACTCAACATCTCTATGTACGGGGCCCGAGAATCTGCCATTTTAGTAGGCTCCCCAGGTGATCTTACGCACACTAGGGAAACCTACCCTTCCAGGCATTGTTTTTCACAAAGCACTGAGGCTGTCCAGGCAGTGTCAGTTTCCTTCATCCCATCACCCCAACACTTAGTATTTGTCCATGGTGGTCATGCAGTCAATACCCACGGGCTGTAGAACAAGATGGAACGGCTTGTGTTGTTCACCACTGCCTAGCTGTGTGATCTCAGACAATACTCTTATACTCTCTGGCCTCACCTTCCTCTTCATTGGAAGGAGGGATAATCATGGTACCCATGTCACTTGGTTGCTGTGAGGCCACGATGTGCTGATTCATTGAAAGCATTTGGAATGCTGCCTGGCATGTGGCAAGAACTCAGTATCTCTTAGCTACTAGAAAATGGCAAAATGCTATAGAAACCATTTAATTTGGGAAAGGCTGCTGTGGGAAAGGCATAAAGGTATTGGCCCCCACTCTCACCTGCTTTCCATGTCCTGGAGTTGAGAAAACAAGATTTCTGTGTATGTGCCCTCCTCAGACTCCACTTGCTCACAGAATACTGTGGTTCTTTCTGTTTTCCTTCTTTCCAGTGTGGATGAAAGCTGTGTATCAGAGGATACTATCAGGACTAGAAGGGACATGAAAGGATATATACAGCAACAACAATAATAATAGCTATATAATAAGCATCATAAAAATCGCATTTATTGAGCATGTACTATGTGTGGTGGTTAATTTTATGTGCCACTTTGGCAAGGCCATGGTACCCAGTTTTGAGACAGACACGACTCTAGACATTGCTGGGAAGGTATTTTTTTCAGATGTGATTAACATTTAAATCAGTAGAGTTTCATTAGAGCAGATTACCCTCCACACTCTGGGGGAGCCTCACCAATCCGTTGAAAGTCTTAAGAGAAAGAGTGAGGTCCCTGAGGAAGAAGGAATTCTGCCTCCAGACCGCATTCACATGGCAACATCAGCTCTTCCCTGAGTCTCCAGCCTGCTATCTTGCCTTGCCAATGTCAAATCTGCTGCTGCTGCTGCTAAGTCACTTCAGTCATGTCCGACTCTGTGCGACTGCATAGATGGCAGCCCACCAGGCTCCCCCGTACCTGGGATTCTCCAGGCAAGAACACTGGAGTGGGTTGCCATTTCCTTCTGCAATGTGTGAAAGTGAAAAGTGAAAGTGAAGTCGCTCAGTTTTGTCCGACCCTTAGCGACCCCATGGACTGCAGCCCACCAGGCTCCTCCGTCCATGGGATCTTCCAGGCAAGAGTACTGGAGTGGGGTGCCATTGCCTTCTCTGGTCAAATCTGCTAGCTTCCACAATTGTACAAGCCATAAAATTAATCTCTTCCCTAAATAAGCCTCTCTAGATAGGTGGATCACAGATAGACAGATGATAGAAAGATGTGGTCCAATATTACTGTTGTTCAGTTGCTAAGTCATGCCTGACTGTGTGACCGCATGGATTCCACCATGCCAGTCTTCCCTGTCCTTCACTATCTCGTGGAGTTTGCTCAGATTCATGTCCATTGAGTCAGTGATGCCATCCAGCCATTTAATCCTCTGTCGTCCCCTTCTCCTCTTGCCTTCAATCTTTCCCAGAACCAGGGACTTTTCCAGTGAGTCAGCTCTCCATATCAGGTAGTGAAGGTATTGGAGTTTCAGCTTCAGCACCAGCCCTTCCAATGAATATTCAGGGTTGATTACCTTTAGGCTTGACTGGTTTGGTCTACTTGCTGTCCAAAGACTCGCAATAGTCTTCTCTAGTACCACAGTTTGAAAGCATCAGTTCTTCAGTGTTCTGCCTTCTTCTTACATTCGCACATAACTACTGGGAAAGCCATAGCTTTGAATATACAGACCTTTGTTGGCAACGTGATGTCTCCACTTTTTAATATGCTGTCTAGGTTTGTCATAGCTTCTCTTTCAAAGCACATGCATCTTTTAGTAGTCACTGTCTGCAGTGACTATGGAACCCAAGAAAATAAAATATGTCACTGTTTCCACTTTTTCCCCATCTATTTGCCATGAAGGGATGTAACAGATGCCTTAATCTTAGTTGATGTTGAGTTTTAAGCCAGTTTTTTCACTTTTCTCTTTCACCCTAATCAAGGGTCTATACTAGATTTCTATGTATAAAGATATTTATAGCTATAGATATATTCCATATATGTATATTATAGGTAGACTATAGGCAAAGATCGCTTGTTGGTTCTGTCTCTCTCTAGAACCCTGACTAATACACTATGTGACAGGCCAGAGCCATTCTGTCGCACAACTCCAGGGGGCGCCATTCACCCTGAGCCCTGAATACTTTGCACATGTCCTCTCATGGAACCTTCATGACAGCTCTCTGGTGGAGCCACTCTTTTTATTCCCATTTTAAAGATGAGGAAATTAAGGGTTCAGAGAGTCTGACAGCCTGTCTCACAAACCCAGGGGCTTAAGCACTCAGCGTAGTTGAGACCTGAAGCAGCTGTGTCCAGGGCACTCAGTTAGTTAGAGGGCAGTGCCAAGACTAGAACCCATTCCTTCTCACTCCCGACCCACAGACCGTCCACACTAGAGAGCTTCTTCCCAGACAGAACAAAAAATTAGATCTTTGTTTCGCATTTGCAAGCAGAGGGAAAGAAAAGAGTCCCTCGAGGAACATTTCCTGTGATTGCGCAACTACATTCTGGACTAGACACTGACAGTTAAGAGCCCCAGGCCTTGTGAAGTTAGGATGAACTCAGTTTGCTCTGATCCATTTGTCTTTGGAGTTCAACTTTTAATATGACCGAGCAGCTCTTAGAAATGGAACTTCTATGGCCTTTGCACTGGAGCAGCCATCCCCATTCCATCAAGGAAAGGTCAAGAAAGGGGTGCTGGGCTCATTTGCATTCCCCCGACCTCAAACTTGGACCTGAAATAAAAAGTCTTTGTCCAAGAAAAGAGCCAGGCTCTTCACGCAGCAGCTGTCTGCTGCAGAGACCTGCAGCTTTCAGGAAGCCCTGTGTTGTCTGAAGTGAAGTTTGTTTTCCATCTGCCCCCAGGTATTAGTTCACATAGGAAATAAAGTGTTAAAAGCAATTGCTTGACCAGTTTGGGCTACCCCAGGCTTTGGCAAATCCTTGCTTCTTGTACAATTTACAAAATATTTTCTTTGTAGTTGTGCTTGAAGCCCAAGTGGGACTAATGGCTTTAACTACCAGCCTGCACATTTCAAAGTGATTTCCACATCAGGAAGCCATTGCCAGCTTCCCCAAACATTTAATTGGTATAGGATGTGAGCAATTATCAAAGGCCACACTTCTGTTCTGAGTCCCAAGCCATCAGCTCAGGTAGGAGCTGGTTTTCAGCAAGGATTTCCATTTCTACCTCCTTGTATGCGCTCAGTCTGTATGGCTCCATTTTCCTGTGGAATGAAAGGTTTCCTTGGTAATGAAAAAGCGTTATAATCATCCCCAGGACCCAAAAGAGGAGTTGGCTTGGCAGCCGCAGACCAAAGAGCACTGTGTTGGCATATACTCTCCAAGGAACAGCATGACAGTCTTTGCGAGTGTGTGGTGGTGAAGAGTATAGTCTCTAGAATCTGGACAAGTTGCTTGCTTCTCTGAACTCATTTTCCTTATTTGTAGATCAGAGTAATAATGACATCGACCTCAGAAGACAATTCAAGGATTGACATATGAGCATCAGGCTTCTAGAGCAGTGATGGCCCACAATAAAGGAAGGGAATGACATCCTCCCCCTGCCTTCCTGCCTCCACCATCACCATCACCCTCCCTCTCATCATCAGCGTCTTCCACTACAAGTTTTTTTTTTTTTTTTTTTGGTAATGATACAAAACCCAGAAATTATAAAGAAGAAAATTTACCAATTTAACCACATAAAAGTAAAAACTTTAGATATGAAAAACAAACAAGCAAACCCATAAATAAAGCCTACAGATAAATTACAAACAGAGGAAAATATTGGCCAGATGAAGGCATTATTCTCATTTACAAGCATGATGAGCAAAACTGTTTTAAAGAAAGTGCTTACTGAAGACAAAGGAAGAACAAACTAAAGAGCAGAAAGGAGGAGTATAAAAGGAATATGAAAAAGTGTTTAAAAGATACAAACAGGCAGTTAGTTTAAGAAAAGATTTTAGTTGACAAGCAAATGCAAACTGCCCAATTTAGTTAATAAACCAACAGAATATAAAACATCAATGAGAATCTTTTCATCTATCAACTGAGGAAAAATTAATAATACTCAGAATTTGCCCAAGTGTTCTCTACTTCTGCACTACTTTTAGCAGAAATTTTTAAATTATATAGTTACTTATCTTTCTACACCAGGTCTTAGTTGCAAGCATGCAGGATGTAGTTCCCTGACCAGGGATTGAACCTGGGTCCCCTACATTGGGAGTGCAGAGTCTGAATCACTGGACCACCAAGGAAGTAATTTGGCAGTGTTAGTGCAGTATAAATTGCTGAAGTGTCTGGAGGATAACTTAATAAATCTCAAAAGTAGCACCATACCTTCATTAGTAACCCATAGTTAATAGTTTCATATGTGAAAGTTCTAAGAGAGAAGCTTGCCCTCTGGTGATGGATGCTAGATAAACATTGTGACCATTTCACAATATATACAAATGTTGAATCATTATGTTCTACATTTGAAATAAATAGAAGATGTCAATTTTATCCCAATTTAGAAAAAGAATCAGAGAAGGCAATGCCACTGCACTCCAGTGTTCTTGCCTGGAGAATCCCAGGGATGGAGGAGCCTGGTAGGCTGCCGTCTATGGGTCGCACAGAGTCGGACACGACCAAAGTGACTTAGCAGCAGCAGAAAAAGAATACTTTCGTAAAGGCATACCTGGACTGCTGCTGGAGTGGGTTGCCATTTCCTTCTCCAATGCATGAAAGTGAAAAGTGAAAGTGAAGTCATTCAGTCGTGTCCGACTCTTTGCGACCCCATGGACTACAGCCTACTAGGCTCCTCCATCCATGGGATTTTCCAGGCAAGAGTACTGGAGTGGGGTGCCATCGCCTTCTCCAATACCTGGACTAATACATGTGTAATACAGCATAATATAGCAGACGTCTTGGAAACCACCTAAATGTCCAATAATAATAGAATAGTTAAATGAAGTATGGTAAATCTATAGAATAATGATGTATTATATAGTTATCTATGTCTATCTATTTACCTATCCATCCACTTGTCTGTCACCTGTTGCTGCATAACAGATCATCCCAAAACTTAATACACATCTGTTTGATGTCACAGCGGCATCTGAGGATCAGGAATGCAGGTGTGGTTAGCTGGGCCCAAGACCTCTTCACAGCCTCTTACAGGCTACAGTCAGGGAGGTGGTATCATCTCTAGGCTGACGGGAGGGATCTGCTTCCAGGCTCCCTCCCATGGTTGTTTACAGGATGCAGCCTTTGCAGGCTGTTGGCCTGCCCTCAGTCCCTTGTCCAGTGACATCTCTCTAGGGCAGCAGGTGACATGGTAACTTGCTTCAATAGAATGAACAAACTGAAAACCAAGAAAGAATGCCAGTAAGAAGGAAGTCCCAGGGCTCTTATCACCTAATCTCGGAGGTGACTTTCCCATCGCTTTCGCTATATTCTGTTCATTTGAAGCAAGTTGTTAGCTAATTTCAAACATGATTTTCCACTCCTAAATTCTGCAGTATATATCTATATAAAGTGAGGACATTCTTCTTAAATGCAATGACTTATTACATCTGAAATAATTCAAAGAATTTCCTGTTACTACCTTAGATCCTGTCTCCATCTGAAACTGTTTCCAGTTGTTTCAAAAATGTCACCTTACAGATGGTTTACATATCAACTAAGATCCATAGAGTGGATTTTGCTAATAATAATAATTAGTCTGATTATGCTATCTTTTAACGGTCTTTTCATCTAAACCATTCACCTTCCCTTTTATGATTCTTTTTCACCTTCCCTGTTTTCATGCCACTGATTCATTGAAAAGAAAGGAGATCAGTCGTCCTACCCGCTGGGTTTGTCTGAGTGCTTTCTCATGACTTCTCTGGACTTGTTCCTCCATCTCCTGTCATTCCTATAAGCTACAGATTGGATCTAAATACCTATATTCAGGGAGACTATTCCATAAGTGATGCTGTATGCTCCATATTCTATTTTTATTAGGAAGTATATAATAGCTTTTGCCACTGCTAATGATTTCATAATCAGAGTTGTCCTTTTTTTTGTTATTATTGGAGTATAGTTGATTTACAGTGTTGTATTAATTTCAGGTATATAACAAAGTGGATTAGTTAAACATATATCTTCTGGTTTTTTTTTTAGATTCTTTTCCAATACAGGTCACTACAGAGTATTGAGTAGAGTTCCTTGTGCTGCACAGTAGGTCCTTATTAGCTATCTGTTTTATGTATAGTCATTCGTGTATGTCAGTCACAGTCTCCCAATTTATCCCTCCCTCACTTACTCTCTGGCAACCATAAATTTGTTTTCTATATCTGTGACTCTACTCCTGTTTTGTAAATAAGTTCACTTGTACCCTTTCTTTAGAGTGGTCTTTAAAAAATGTTCACATCATTCCTCTGCTTAACCCCTATCACATTTAGAATAAAATCCCGGTTCCTTCCTGTAATCTGGCTCAGGGCTAATTCTCTCCCCATTGGTCCTTGCACCTCACTCACGCTGAGTTATTGTCCCTCAAACTTGCCAAACTCTTTCTCAGTTTGGCAAGTAACCTTTGCAGTTACTGCTTGAACACTCTTCCCCTAGAACTTTTACCTGGCTAGTTATTTCTCACCCCTCCCAATAGCCCTCCTTTCCAAACCACTCTCTAAGCTATAACCCTAGTTTGTTCTCTTTTGGCATTTGTCCCAACCTGAACCAATATCATCTTTTTTAGCTTGTAGATTTCTTTATGAGGTTTTACCTGATTTCCCATACTGGAATGTAAACTCCATGAAATCACAGACCTTGTCTGCTCAGATGCTCAATAAATATTTGTTAAGCAGATAAATGAACCTTATCAAGGTAATTTATGTTAAGAAACAGCCTCTAAGACACCTACCTGATGAGAATAAATATAGCACCATGTTGTACCTCTGGGTATCTGGGGTGGGGGGTGTTTTGTTTTGTTTCATTGTGCTGCTGTTTTTGCAGGGGGTGTATGATGCTTTCTTACCACAGATCACGGCTATTCAAACTGTGTCCCATGGACCAGCAGCATTGACATCACCTGGGAGCTTGTTCAAAGTGCAGAATCTTGGGCTGCAGCTCAGACCTACTGAATCAGAAGCTGCATTGAACAAGATAACCCAGGTGACTCATGTGCATTTTAAAATTTGAGATGCCCTGGTCTAAAACCCTAGTCTTTTCTATTTTTCTTCCTTCTGTTTCATCTTATTCTCCAGTTCTACCCAACCACCCTCATTGGTAATCCCTGATGGCCCATCCCCGGAAGCAGCTTCCGGTGCCTCCCGAAATATTTACCCAAAGGCTTATCTCTCCAGGCTCCTTCCCTCCGGATTTCATTCTGTTTATAAATATTGAAGCTGAAATGTAAACCACTTTGAAACTCTTCTCCTCAAGGCCTGCATGTCCTGGTAAGTCTTTACATTTGCAGATATCTATTGACATATCTTAAGCAAATGATTTTAAATGTTTCCACAGGCATCCTGCGTTTAGCATTTCCTTTCTTCTTGCCTGGCTGCAGATTGAGGCTAGGGTTTATTTTCAAAGCTTGAGGAATTCATAATATTTCTTAAATATTACGGGCACACACCACCACAGCATGGCAATGGGATGTCGTCTCACGCAGCCTGGTTGCAAAGCCTGGGTTATTAACCTCTGTGACAGCGATGGCTGCAAAAGTTGCTTTATGGAAGTGCCATTTTTTGGTCCATTCACTTATGTATTCACTCTTTTGAAAGGCGTGTGAGGGTATCGGCGTGGCATAGAGATGTGGATGTCAGACCATCACTAGAGGCGCTGAAATAAGTACAAAAGTAACCTTATAAGATTGAGTCATGTAAGTGGCATCAGGTACTCACTGAGTTCAACGGAAGACGTCATGGAGGAGATAGCAAGTAGAGATGCCTTTGAAGAGCAGAGGCCCCAGGAAGTCATGGTTGCAAGACTGTCACTGAACACTTTCATTGGACTTTATTCAGCATCTTGGCCATCTTTCATACTGTCACTGGGCTTTAGTCTCTCAGAATATATTAAGAACCTGAGAGTCATAGGATCTAGGGGCAAAGAGGATTAACCTCCACTCACTCAGTAACTTATTCCTGAGCATTTACTGTGTGCTTGATACAGCCCTAAGGACTGAGAATACAGCAGTGAATAAACACGCAAAATACCATTCTTGTGGAGCTTATATTCTAATGAAGGGGTAAATGAGACAGTGACTGAAGTTCTCTATGGTTTGGGGGTACAGAAAAGACTTCAGCAGTATTGGGTTGGCCACTAAGTTCATTTGGGTTTTACCCTTACATCTTATGGAAAAACCCAAATGAACTTATTGAGTGACACAAGTTATCTTGGTTTAGAAATTAATGATTGCTTTATTAAAGTCACATGTTAAAAAAAGCAAATGTTTAAGCTCAGCTTGTATATCTACATCTGAAAAAAAAGAGCCATCTTTTTTTTTTTACTTTTATTTTTGTATTGGGGTATAGCCGATTAACAGACAGTGTTGAGATAGCTTCAGGTGAACAGTGAAGGGACTCAGCCATGCATGTACATGTATTTCTTCTCCCCCAAATCCCGCTCCCATCCAGGCTGCCACATAACATTGAGCAGAATTCCATGTGCTGTACAGTAGGTCCTTGTTGGTTATCCATTTTAAACATAGCAGTGTGTACACGCCTAGCCCAAATTCCCTAACTCTGCCTTCCTCCCATCATTTTCCCTGGCAACCATAAGTCTGTTTGTTTTGTAAGTAAGTTCATTTGTATCATTTCTTTTTAGACTCCACATGTAAGAGATGTCATACAGAATCTCTCCTTCTCTGTCCGACTTCACTCAGTGTGACCCTCTCTAGGTCCATCCATGTTGCTGCAAATGGCAGTGTTGTTTTTATGAGCTGTCATTTCTGAGGGCATTTGAAAAATCTTTGCTTGGATTTGAAAATTTAATTAAGCTATGTTGATAAATTCTGTGTGTTCAATTTAAGTTTTTAGTAGCACATTTGTGTCCTTGACACATCCTCTTAGGTGCTTAAGTCATTTTTATAAATCTGTTAAATCAAACTAATAGGATGATCTTTAAATTGTTTTAAATGTTCTAACACTTTGTATAATTTTAGGAAGATTTTTAAATTAAAATCCTAAGTCATGATCAGTTATAACTCAATTGCATAGTTTAAATGGGTATTACTATGCTGATATGTTCAATCGAATAGACAAAATAAACATATAAACATTTTACTGTTAAAATATTCAGTATGTAAATATTAATGCTATGGATTTGATTCTCTTAAACATTTTTATAATTAATCAAGAATTCCTAAAGGTTGAAATACACTTAACCTTTAAGGAAATAGTGACATCAACCTCTTCTGTTTGGGAGGTTGCCTTCAGGTTCATTGAGTTTAACAACCATGATGCAGCCAGATCTTTGCATTGTCACCTGCCACCTGAACCCCTTTTCCAGAATTGCCTAAAGGAAAAGTCCATGACTTCACCTGTATCCCTGAAATTCACCTGTAATCCATGACAGTTCACCCAGATGGACTAGCTGTTGGTGTTTGCATTTCTTTCTTTCACTCTATAAGCAAGTCCATCTATTCCCAGGTCTAAAAGACACATGTACTTGACCAGAATCTGGCTTCCCCCCGCCCCCATGGTTCTTTCAGACTTCTGATTAAATTATAGACATCTCTCAGCATGTTGTGGGATTTTTCAAAGCAGTGCCCAAGATCATTCTATTGACAGGATGTACAGTTTGTAAAGAAGCAAGGTAAAAGAGAGGAGAGGATTTTGAAAGTGATGAGAGATGAAGTTTTCTAGGGTGGTCAAAGGTGGCCTCTCTAAGGAGGTGACACAGGCCAGACACTGAACAGTGGAAGAGACAAGGCCATGTGGCTCTCTAACAGGTAGAGAGAATGGTGGGTACAAAGGCCCTGAGGTTGGAGCAAAGACTTGGAGCATGGAGACTAGGTGGTTCAATCTATATGAATGAAGGGAGAGTGGGAAGAGAAGAACTCAGAGAGTGGAGGGCAGGATGGGGAGATGGGGACAGTTGATACAGTGCTTTATGGACCAGACCAAGATATGGATCCTAAATTCCATTCTGAATGAGCCTGGAGTATATTTGACCTGACTTAGATGTTAAAAAGCTTTCTCTAGCTTCTGGTAGGTGCTGGCATTTCCTGTGGCTGCATCATTCCAGTCTCTGTCTCCATCTTCAAAAGAGCCTCTCTCTTTCTGTGTCTTCTCTTCAATCTCTCATTTAGGTTTGCTATAAACTGAATTTTTCTATAGCTCTAAAGTTCACATACTGAAACCTAATCCCTAATATGATAGTATTTAGAGAGGGGATCTTGAAGGTCATTAGATCATGAGGGTGGAGGCCACATGAATGGGATTAGTGCCCTCATAAAAGAGACCCCAGAGAGATCCTGGCTTCTTCTGCTGTGTGAGAACACAGTGATAAGAGGATGTCTGTGAAACTACTAGGAAGTGGACTCTCCCTAGACACCAGATCTGCTGGCTCCTTGATGTTGCACCTCCAGCCTCTAGAGCTGTGAGAAAGAAGTGTTTGTCATTCATAAGCATCAAGTCTGTGGTGTTTTTGTTGTAGCAGCTAAATGGACTATAACAACATCCAATGCAGATAGTCCCAAAAGATCTTATATGGAGACCCTTCAGTTAATTGTATCTGCCAAGACCTTTTTTCCAAATAAAATCACAGTCACAAGTTCTGGGATTTAAGACATGGGCATGCGTATGCGTGTGTGCTCATTTGTGTCCGACTCTTTGTGACCCCATGGACTGTAACCCTCCAGGCTCCTCTGTCCGTGGAATTCTCCAGGCAAGAATACTGGGGTGGGTAGCCATTTCCTCCTCCAGTGGGTCTTCCCAACAAGAGGATGGAACCTGGATCTCCTGTGTCTCCTGCATTGCAGGTGGATGTTTTAGCACTGAGCCATGGAGGAAGCCCATGGACACCTCTATTCTTGAAGGGCACCATCCAACACACTGCAATAAGCTAATGTTGCAGGCACAGGAAAAGATACAGCCCATTGCCACACTCACATATCTGTTCATTAAGTCAACAAATATTTGTTGAGCACAGTCTAGAATAGGAAGGCCCATGCCTGGCATTGCAGACACCAAGGTGAGGTGACGATAGCAGGCAAAAGCCTTACAAAGCCTTATAAGGGGAACAGGATATAACGGATTCAGCTCCCCTTGGAGTGCTCATGGCATTCTCTTATACATTGTATTATTTTATTCTCCCTGTTCTGGGAAGTAGATGTTACTGTTTCATTTACAGTCATGAACATGGTGGCTCAGAGAAGTGATTGCACAGACAGATGGTTAATAGGTGGTATAATCAGGATTTAAACCCAGGTCTGCCTGACAGTGACAGATGGCGATGCCAGCTCTGCAATAAACACACTGGGGACACCACACGTGCACATCATTAAATGCTGACTCCTGTGACACTGAGTTCCAAATGGATATAAATGGATTATAGACAGTGACCCCATTTAAATATTACAAGGGAGAATATTCTTGGAATCTACTGGTCAACCCTTTCTAGGAAGCACTGGCTTTTTGTTTCACATTTTATATTCTGCTAATCTAAGATTTTCTTAAAGTTCAGTGATCTCAGACACTTCAGTTCTGGGAAATAACACGAGAGTGATAAAATGCATCTTTGTCTGGGTCCCAGCAATCCAGGCCCTGTATTTCCCTCAAAGTGATAACTTCAAAATGTGTTGCATCTGAAAAACAACAACGATCTCTGTAATTGGTGCATTTAGATTAAGCACAGATTTGCTACCCTTTGTATGCAGACAGACCAAGTATAGAAATGTGGCTTTTATTTATACTTAAAGCCTGGTAAGGCTTTTTTTTTTTTTTTCCTCTCCTTTTTCTGCTCTAGCTTCTGGAACAGTAGGACGGCAAAAGGCAACTGGATATCTTGCAATGCCACCTCCGAGCTGAGTGATCCAAGGCACAGTGCTTCCAATGTCTGAGCCCCAGTTTCCCCATCACTAAGGTGAATATTTATTCCAGGTGATCTTTGAAGTCTCTTCTGGCTCTGAAATGTTTTAACTGTGAAGCTAAATATTTAGTGGTAATTATATTTGCTAGAATGTGTGTTCCATATAGCTAGGCTTAGTTTACAGTTTTTATTAGACAGATGAATGAGGTTAATAAGAATGGGTAATTAAAAAAAGACTGAATTCCCAGAAGGCATTCTGCTATGAATTTAATTATGAAACGTATTAATTGCATCACTCTAAGACTTGAAAGTTGTGAAGTTGCTTGATGCACAAAGTAAGGGGCAGTTTTGCCTCAAGCTGACCTCAGCTCTAGTATCAGAGATGTGGAAACAGTCACTTTCTAGCTGGGGAAAGAAAAAGAATACGAGACAGCTGGGCAGTTGGCATAATCATTCTCTTTCCTTGTCGTTGGCAAATTAAGGTACCTACAACAGACAAGAAATATACATTATGAAATATAGCTCTTCCAGTATTACCTGCGGGGTGCTCTAACTATGTAGCTGCTGCTAGACTGTGTGACATCTTTATTGGAAATTAGCAAAAGATACCCCTTTTCAGAGTTCACAGCTCCAGAAACAAACAGCTTGGTGAGTAGCGAGTACATGTTTCTGACCAGGGTATGGCTTAGCAAGTGGAGCTTGGGATGAATTGCCGTCTCTACTGGCCTCCTCGGCTAAGTGTTTGTGCCGTGCACACACTGCCGCACAGAACAAAGCAGCCCTTCCTGGCTCAGTCACTTAAGTTTCTTTCTACTACTCTCAGAAAGTGGCCTGTCTTTATTTTTTTTAATCCCAATACTGTTACATTTGAGGTTACAGTAAAAGGGTCTAAGGCACTTCAGTATTTTAGGGTAGGAGGGAGAATGGCATTTTTTAGAAACGGAGAGAAAAAACCGTTGTGGTTGAAATTAGCAAACACAGAAGATGAAGTTAGGAGACAAGGCTCTAGAGAGGGACAGGGGTCATTCTGTAATCTCTAGGCCATTTGTTCCAAAAACAGTGACACTCTGACTGGTTTAACTATTGAAGAGTTTGAACAGATGAAATTGGTTCTTTTGGAGAAGGTGAATTAGAGGAATCAGAGGTTTGGACCTCTGGTACCAAGAGTTGCTGGTAGTTTGGACGATGGTAATGATGGAGAAGGGTGGATGACTTTTAGAGATATTTGTTAAGTAAAATTGCGTGGAAATGATGATGAATGGTCTTGGCGTATCAGGAATAATTCCAAAGGTAAGAATACCTAACATAGCATGTCCTTGCGCCAGGCGCTGTTCTAAGTGCTCTTTGTACATTAGCTCATTTAATCTATGAAAGAGGGACTGTTGGTTTCTTCAGTTTGTAGAAGAGGAACTGAGGCACAGAAAGATGGAATAACTTGCCCTGCATTCCACAACAGAGTTGAGATTTGAGCCCACAGAGTCTGAGGTTTAAATCCTTGCTCTAAACCAATAGTTCTTAATCAGGACAGTTTTGCCCCAGGGGACATTGAACAGGATCCAGAGGCATTTTTGGTCATCACACCTCAAAGAGAGAGGTGCCACTGTTATCTCATGGAGAGAGGCCAGGGATGTTGCTCAAAACCCTGTAATCACAGGACAGTGATTATCTAGCTTTGCATCCCCAGTAACACAGAGGCTGGGAGCGCCTGCTCTCTCCACTGTGTCACAGCACCCCCTGAGGACACTGCCTGGGCTTCTGTCTTAGCCAATTCACCAAGAACCTGAAAGAGCAACTTGAAAGGGGCTGTGAGTTGTTTTCTGGACATATCCAGCCCAAGCCCTTGAAGGCACCTCAGAGGAGATGGCAAGTCGAGCCCACCAGTCAGGTGCTTGCTGGGCTCTGCAATCCACAGGAGGAGCTGGCATTGCTTAGAGCAGGCTTCTATTCCTGGATACTGGAGACCCCCAAGTACCTTACATATATCATCTTGTATCTGTTTGTTTATGCCCCTACCCTTCTCTAGAAAGATGTAAAGCTACTTAAAAGAATAAGGAATAAAGTACAGGCCATAAAAGATGGAAGTGGGCCATGGACATTAGGGTGGAGACATAGGTTGGAGCCGGAATGGAGACATAAATGGACCCTGTCCATATGCCTGGCTGCTGCAGGACTGTTCCTGGGGGTTCACTGGACTCCTTTCTCCATCTCCCTGCCCTCCTTGTTCCGTCTCCACCAGACGGATCCCAAGTCTCATCTTGTGGCCTCTGTAGCTGAGAAGAAGCCTGGGTATGTGTACTATCTTTTAAGTTTCTGGTACGTAGTAAGTGAAGTTGTTTAGTCATGTCCGACTCTTTGCGACCCCATGGACTGTAGCCTGCCAGGCTCTTCCGTCCATGGGATTTTCCAGGCAAGAGTACAGGAGTGGGTTGCCGTTTCCTTCTCCAGGGGATCTTCCCAACCCAGGGATTGAACCCGGGTCTCCTGCATTGCAGGCAGACTCTTAGGAGAGTGGTAAATATTTGCTCAGAGAATCTCTGGGGACACACTTCTGAACAAAACACAGACCCTCCCCTCACTGGGCTGTCTTTCTAGTGGCAGAGACCAAGCAACAGGGCAGGCGTTCGGTGCGAGGATTCTTGGTTTGGGTTTTTGTTACCAGATGATTTAATACAGTAGTTTCAAGATGGCATCCATGCTATACAGAAAGAAACAAAAAAGGAGTCAAGGAAGAACGATGAGGGAAACCTGGTAGCTTCTCTGAGGAGATGGCACAAAAGCTGCAGTCTGAAGAAAGATCCAGCCCGCACAGAGTGAGGCGGGGGCATTCCAGGGTGCTGAGGGAGCAGTTGGGGTGCATACCCCTGTGTGGGAAAGAGCCGTGGCCTTTGAGAGACCCCCAGGAGGCCAGGGGGTCTGAAGCGTGATGAGGGAAGGAGGCCGCGAGAAGAGACGGTAGGAAAATGGGCCAGGCCTTGAGAGGCAGAGTAAGGAGTACAGGGTTTATTCTAAGGGCAGTAGGGAGCACTCGAAGGATTGCATGGTAAAAGTCAACAGCTGTTTCCAAGCATCTGTCTCCCCGCCATCTTCCTCGTTAATAAAACCCACAGCATTGAAAACCGGGTTCGTGGCTGCCTGGAATAGAGAAGACTTTCTCAGTCTCTTCCTTAGCTGTAGTCAGGTGACTTAAACTCTAGCCCCTGGATTATCAGCTAAGGTGGTGTTTGCAACTTCTTACTCCTCTTCTTCTTTTTATTGGTAGTTAATTTTCTATTTCTTTATTTTAAAAAATTTATATTGCAATATAGTTGATTTGCAATGTTGCATAAGTTTCTGCTGTACAGCACAGTCTTATCAGTTATACATATATCCACTCATTTTTAGATTCTTTTCCCATATAGGCCATTGCAGAATATTGACAAGAGTTCCCTGTGCTCGACAATAAGTCCTTATTGGTTATCTTTTTTGTTTGTAGTAGTGCATATACGTCAATCCCCATCTCCCAGTGTATCCCTTTCTAATACACCTGCTTCCCCTGCTGGTAACCATAAGTTTATTTTCTGCGTCTGTGGCTCTGTTTCTGTTTATAAATTCATTTGTACCTTTTTTTTTTTTTTTTGGATCCCACATATAAGCAGTGTTATGTATTTGTCTTGTCTGACTTATTTCTCAAGATGACAGTCTCTGGGTCCATCCCTGTTGCTGTAAATGGCATTGTTTTGCTCTTTTTTATGGTTGAGAAATGTTCCATTGTGTATAGCATGTACCACATTGTCTTCATGCTTTCCTCTGTCGTTGCACACTTGGGTTGCTTCCACGCCATGCCTGTTGTAAATAGAGCTGCTATGAACATTGAGGTGCAGGTATCATTTCGAATTACGGTTTTCTCCCTATGTATGTCCTGGACTGGGATTGCAGGGTCATATGGTAGGTCTGTTTGAAGTTTCTTCAGGAACCTCCATACTATTCTCCATAGTGTTGGTACAAGTTTCCTTTCTCACCCACAGTGTAGGAAGGTTCTCTTTTCCTCACACCCTCTGCAGCATGCATTGTTTGTAGACTTTTTGGTATGCAACTTCTGAGAAGTATCTTTGAAAGGAGGGCGTGCACTCCCCTCCCCGACCCTTGCTGCTCTGTGGAATATAAATTCCACGGCTAGAGCCCTCAGCACCATCTTGGACTTTGAAGTGAGCTTATAAATAGAAGCCAGGGATGATGATGCTACCAGCCACACTGGGCCTGGATTCTGACCACTGAGCTGCCATGCCAGCCTTGGGCAGCCTGGTACCAGATGCTTCTGTGTGAGAGAGATAAATGTTTGTCTTATTTAAGACACTGTTGGTATGACTTGTCTGTCTAGTGGAACCTAATCCCAGCTGAGGGAGGGGTTAGGAGAGAAGGACATGGTTCTGTTTGTCACCTAAGCAGCTCTCTTAGGCTGTTGTGCACAGAGTGGATTAAGAGGCAAGAACCTGGAAGCAGGAAGGTGGGGTGGAGGCTGCTGCAGGTTACTAGGCGAATGAATGAATGTGTCAGTGAATGAATGAGTCAGTTCACAGGGACGCCCGCTTTCTCACCTCTGACGACCTGCTTTTCTCAGCCTTTCTGTCACATTAGCAGGTGAGCCTTCTTCATAGGCTGTGTTAGGCTGCTCAGACTGCTACAACAGATTATCCCAGACTGGACAGTTAAGAGAGTAGACATGTGTTTCTCACAGTTCTGGAGGATGTGAGTCCAAGGTCAGGTGCCAGCAGATCCAGGCTCAGGGAGGGCCCTCTTTCTCGCTTGCAGGTGGTCCCTTTCTGCTTCTGTCCTCACACGGGGAAGAGAGGATGCCCTGGTGACTCTCTTTCTTCTCCTTAAAAGGTATTAATTCCATCAGTGTGCGGGGAGCTGGGGAGTCCACCCTCATGAACTCAGCTAAATCTAATCACCCCTCAAGGCCCCACCTCCCAATGCCCTCACACTGGGGGTGAAGGCTTTGATGAAGGGATTGTGTGGGGCAGGGGTTAAGTGCAGAAGCCTGCAGCTCTCCTCCTGTCTGTCTCTCCTTCACTTTCTTTTTTATTTATTTATTTATGTTTGGCTGTACCAGGTCTTAGCTGCAGCACATAGAGTCTTTATTTGTGGCATGTGAACTCTCAGGCGTGGCATGTTCCCCAACCAGGGGTCGAACCCAGTCCTCCTGCATTGGGGACGCGGAGTCTTAGCCGCTGGACCACCATGGAAGTCCCTTCCTTCACTTTCACACAAGACATTTCACCTCTGATACTCTGGTCACCAAAGCAAGCAATTCTGTGATACCAGCTGGGTGTCCTACAATGGAAGTCAGTTCTGGTGCCATCTACCTGGAGATAGCATCAAATCCTGCAGGTAAAGAGCTCAGTCTCAGAAGACTGCCCTCCACTTCAGATGCCCATTGCAGTTTCACACTACATATAACTTCTATCTAATTTAGCTGCAGACTGGAGGTTCCCACAAACCCCCTTCTTGAGTCTGATTAATTTGCTAGATCAGCTTGTTGAACTCAGGGAAACACTTACTTATGTCTGCCAGTTTATGAAAGAATGTGATGAACAGCCAAATGGAGGGCTACACAGAGTGAAGTCTGGGACGATCCTCAGCACAGGAGCTTCTGGTTCCCGTGGAGCTGGGGTGCGTCACCCTTCTGACACAGGTGTGTTCACCAGCCTGGAAGCTTTCCGAACCCTGCATACTTTGGACATAATATTGGAGGCTTTCTCTTGTAGGTATGATTGATCATTAACTCCATTTTTTACCTTTCTCAAGAGAATCGTAGGTGAGGGGACCAGGGACTGAAAATTCCAAACTTCTCATCATGGCTTGCTCTTTGTGGAGCCAGCTCCCATCCAGGAACCAGCCCCACTCAGAGTGGGTTCATTACATCATTAGAACAAAAGATACTCCTATCACCCAGGAAATTACAAGGGTTTCCCTGTGTCAGCAACTGGAGCCAAAGACCAAATATTAGAACAAAAGATGCCCTTCGTGTGTTTATCACTTAGGAAGTTACAAGGACTTCAAGAGCTCTGTGGCAGGAACTGGGGGAGGAGACCAGTGTATATTTTCTGTTATCTCACCGGGAGACACAAACATTCAATTCATAACACAGGCTGATTGAACTTCCCTCCTAGACAGAGGAAAGAGACCAGAAATATCCCAGCACCTGACTGATGAATTTACCTCCTTCTCCAAAAGAAAAAGGCCCCTCAAATAAGGGAAGGAAGGAGAAAAGGCATGCCTTTTCATGTTAACCCTGGAAGGGTGCTTCAAGATCACTAAATTCCCACTTCACAGATGGGAAAACTGATGCCCAGAGAGGGGAAGGGACTTGCCTGTGGCCACACAGCATTTCAGTGAAACAGAAGGTATAAAATATAGAGGCTGGAAGAGGGTGTAAAAACCATATAGCCCCACCTTTTCATTCCCCTCATTTAGAAAAGGGGACCAAGGCCCAGATGTGGGGGAGATTAGTGGCAGCCAGGATTAGAACTCAGAACAAGGATGCAGTGATGTTGTAAGACCAGGCCCTGTGTTTGGAATTGAATGCCTTCCTGTTGTGTCTTGAAATCCTTGATAATTTTGATGTCTAAATTTGTGTTTGTAAGCTGAGTCTGATGGAACAATGGAGCTTGTACTAGGGGTTGGGAAGTTCAGTTCGTGCGAAGTCCTGCCTCCCACCGCATCCTCAGGTGGGTTCTCAGCGCACCTTGCCTGGTGTCCCAGGACTGACCTATTCAGCCCCTCCCTACTGCTCCCCCAGCCCCATCCCCTTGCCATCATCATCAGGGACTGGGACGTAGGGGAGGGCTGCCGCGCATACCCCAGAGCATCTACGGAGTTGGCGTGACCACAGCCATCCCCGCCCTGGGCTGGTAGCCACAGGGCTTTCAGTGGGAAACCCAGTGGAAGTGAGTTGCAGCTGACCCCCATTGAGATGCCTTGTGCACCCTAGTGTCACCTATCCATCCCTGGAAAGGCCTTGGGGAGAGGAGGGTGCCTGGCTCCTTACCCGGCTTCTCCAGGCCCTTGGCAGCTAATGGGCAAGCACGCACAAGTCAGGCTACAGGGTCGTCTTCTGGGTACCTGTGACAGTATGCACTCTCCCCATGCCCACAGGATTAAATAACAAGCCAAAAAGCACTGACCCCAGAGAGACTGCCAAAGAGGGGGGACGCTTTCTGTGTTAGCACCTGCTGTTTGACCGAGGGGCCTGCATTCCCAGTTTGCACCGGGACCTCACGTTGGGTAGCCAGTCCTTTTCATGGACGGGGGCAGGTAGCCAGCCCTGACAGGACTTAAGACTGTCTTCTCCATCAGCCTCCAGCTCTGCCTGGGCCGTGCTAGCTTTCTTACGGTCAGACTGCTGTGTGCTCAGCCCCCTGAGCCCCCTTTTTCTGTATCGCCTGTTTTGAAGCCTTGCTGGACCCCAGTGAAGTGAGTACGATTATTGTGTGGGCATGGGTGTGTGTTAAGTCGCTTCAGTTGTGTCCAATTCTTTGCAACCCCGTGGACTGTAGCCCACTTACAGGTGAGGAAGGGTCGGTTAGGCTGTGTCAGGCCAGGCTCCCTACCCACACAGCTTGTCTACTTGTCCTGGCCTGGCCTCTGGGCAGTTGCAGGTGGGGCAAGGAAGGCACCGCATTCAGAAGCTGCCCTCGCTGCCCCTCCTCCTCCCTGTGCAGGCCTGTGTGCTCCTCCTCTCCCTCTGCTCCCCTGCTCAGCACCTCAGCCTCAGCCTCCAGGGGAGCAGACCTTGCAACCCAGAACGTCGTGTAACCAGGCAACCGTTCCAAGACGCTGCTTTCCCTCCCTGCTCCTTCTGCCTCATTCAATATCTGCCAGGTGAGCACAGCTCCTGGGAGTGTCCCAGAAGCATTCGTAAGAAAGAAGGCTTGCTGGGGAGGCCTGCGGGGATATCTAATATTCATCTCTCTGCATCCTCCAACCCAAAGCCCTGAAGCTGCTCATGGGAAATTCTGAGAGATGTGTGGGAATCCAGATTCAGGGGGCTGGGCCAGTTGGAGAGGGTGGGCACTAGGGAAGATGGGGCAGGGGGAGGTTTTGCAGGGTGCTACGCTTGGTCCTCAGGTACTACCTGGATGCCCCTGTTTCCCTAGAGTGGACGTTCAGATACCCTGCACTCTCAGAAGCAGCTCACACGGTCGGCCTTCTGCACCCATGAGTCCTCCCATATGTAATCTGATGCCAGATGAAGGGGGTGACCAGGATTAATGGAGCTCCTATTATATTTCCTGTGCCAGACAGGAGGCTTAGAAAAACAAGCAAATTAGACCCAATTCCAATTTCACAGGTGGGAAAACAAAGGCTCAGATAGGCAGAAAGCCTGAATCTGGCTGATGACAGCATCTGCCCTTCCCAGTGACCGTGCTGCTTATATAGGAATAAAGGGATTCAGGAGTCATCTGAGAGCCAGCTCCCTTGTTGTACCAAAAGGGGAACTGACAGACAGGGAGGGACAGTGTCTCCTCCAGGAACACCCAAATTACTTGGCTCCAGGGTTGCACAGAGTCGGACACGACTGAAGCGACTTAGCAGCAGCAGCGGCAGGGTCATCTTGCTGTCACTTGAGCTCAGTTTCAGCCTGTTCTTGGATTCGGTAGCTGTTTAGAGCTCCAACCATCCTTCTGTTTTCTAAAGCTGACAGCATTATGCCTGTGCTTCTGTGAATATGCATACAGTCCTGTAGTTTAAGGGCAGCATAACATAGTTAAGACTCATTCCTGCCTCTTTAGAGCAGTGAGATTTGGGACAGTTGTTTCATCGTTTTTAGGTCTCAATTTCCTCCTCTGTAAAATAGAGACAATAACAGTACTTACCTCATGAGATTATTGTGAAGATTAAATGAAACCATTTATGGCATATATTGAATACAATCTTGAATATTATTTAATTGTATCCAACTTGCATCACAGATGTTTTCAAACTCTCAACCAGATAAAGAATAAGGCTTATATCATATTCTTTATTTCTTTATTGGTATCCAAAATGCCTACATAGATAATCGATAATGCAACACATTAGATATAGATAATAGATACAATGCAACAATAGATAATAAATGTTTGCTTACTTAGTGACATCTTGAAAAATCTAGGCTTGAAGCCAAGGTGGACTTTGAAAATGACACCAAAATGGTAGAGAATGTTGTTCTGTCTTAGTCAAGACTGGACTTGAGCAGACTGTGCATCTCGACTCCTCTTCTCTCCTTGGCCTTCCCCCTCCCTCCAGCCTCCTCTCAGGGGAATGCTCGACACCTATCATTTCCTCTGTGCTGTGAATTTAAGATCCAGGTGGTCTCTCTCCTAGGGATGGTTTCATTCATAGTCTTCTCTGTGACTGTAGAGATTCTGTCATTAGAAAGAGGAGGTGTGCTGTAGTGGGGAGCTTATGTCAGAGCCCAGGGCAGGAGGCAGAGAACTGGCTGGCTGTTAGCTAACCTTGACCACTGGGCTCTATTGCCCAGCTTCCCTTGCAGCTAAATATGGCCACATGATTGAGTTCTGGCCAGGGACTTGGTGAAGATGGTGAGTACAGCTACCAGAACTGGCCCATGAAACCCTCAGTCTGTCCCCTTCTCCAGCCATAAGAGAAGAACATCTCCCATCCCCATCAGGACTTTACTGGAGAGGGGAACTTCCATCATGTCAAGTCATTGAGTTTAGGGAGGGAACTGCTTATCTGTTCTAGCATCTAGTGTTGCCTTACCTGATAGGGTCATGAGGCGAGGGTCACAAAAGGGAACTGAACGAGCTGGTCCCAGATGTGGTGCATGTGGGTGAGGGCTGGCTGTGCAGGAGGCAGGGCAGAGCTCAGGTCCTGCCTTTTTCATTTCCTACTCAGGGCTTTTGTCCAAAGGCTCTGGGCAAGCTGTGAAAACATCTTTAAAGCTGAGACAGCCATCACTGCTTGATCATTCTCTTCTGAAGAGATGCTGGGAGAATCAGAGAGTGGGAAAGTAGGGCAAGGGTCCTTTGATTTCAGCCCAGTTTTTTTTTTTTTAATTTTCACCTCAGCTAAGAGCTTAGAGTTAAAAACTCCCTGAGGGATGCATTCTTCAAGCTTTGCCATTTCTGGCCCTCTCTTTCTCCCTCCCTCCTCCCTTCCTTTCTTCCCTCTCTCACAGTGAATGTGGAAGCATGCAGCTTGAATGCCCAACTATATGACCTCATCCAGCTTCTCTGAGACTTCATTTCCACGTGTGTACATTGAAGATGATGCCATTTGTCTTGCTAGGTCCTTGTGTGGGTTAGTGGTGTAATGTCCAAAGAAAACACAGCAACCCCTCAGGGGAGAACATGCTCCTGCTTCTGTTCTTATGACTGTGTTTATGCCTCACGTGATCTGACTCTGTATTTCTGCCCCTTCACTTGGTGGCCGTTCATTCAGCACCCACTGTATTCCAGGCACTGAAAGGGAACACTGAGCCCTCGCTCTCATGCAGCGTGCAGTCTGGCAGAGAGGTAGAGGTCTCCTAAGTGAGCAGACACATAAAATAATCGCAAATTGTAATAAATGCTAGAAAAGAAACAGGTTGCTGAGATAAGAGTGAGGGGTGAGGGAAAGTGAGGCCCACACTGAATGGGGCAATCAGGGAAGGCCTCTCTGAGAAGGTGCCATTTCTGTGGCCTCAGAGCCTGAGGGACAACCAGACAAGAGAAAAACTAAAGGAGAAGCCCTCTGGGAAGAGAGTGCAGCTGGTGTGAAGGACTTTAAGTGGTCCTGAGGCAGACAGGAAGCGGTGTGCCTGGAGCAGAGGGTGTGAGGGGCCAGGAGATAGGAGGGGCCGCCTCCTGCCTGACAAGCCATGGTATGGAAGGTGAATTTTTAAAATATTCTTCCCTGGTGGCTCAGATGGTAAAGAATCTGCCTGCAATGCAGGAGACTCGGGTTCGGTGCCTGGGTTGGGAAGATCTCCTGGAGAAGGAAATGGTAACCCACTCCAGTATTCTTGCCTGGATAATCCCATGGACAGAGGAGCCTGATGGGCTACAGTCCATGGGGCTACAAAGAGTTGGACATGAGTCAGTGACTGAGTACAAAGCCATTTAAGTGTTCCATAGCCTGAGTCACATTTTTACAACAGTAGTTCTTACAGTGTGGTCCCAGACCAGCAGCATCAACATCACCTGGCAACCTGTGAGCTCAGGCCCAGCCCAGAGCTACCCAATCAGCAGCTCTGGGGTGGGACCCAGCTGTCTGTGGTCAAACAAGCCCTTCCGGCGATCCCGATGCTGCTGGTCTCGACAGCAAGCCCAGGGGTTCTCAGTCCTGCCTGCAAGAAGCATCCAGGCACTTCATGAGCTGTAGATGCTGAGACCCCACCCAGCCTCAAGACTCTGCCTTAGTCCCGGATCAGTATGTTAGTAGTTTGTTAAAGCTATCCAAGGTGTTCTGGTAGCTCTGGCAGCGGATCTGGGCTCTACTGGCCTTGGAGACTAGACTGGAGGGAGAGGGGAAAGGAGGCAAGAAGACCAACTAGGAAGGAGGCTGATGCAGGGGTCCAGGTGAGCAAAGTGGCCGCTTAGACTGGAGTGGCATAAGAGGAGGTGGAGAGGCAGGATCAGATTTTAAATATATTCGGAATAAAAATTAACAGGACTCTCAGGTGGATTGAATATGGAGTCAGGATGGTACTTCACGTTCAGCATCAGACTGAAGTTAACTCTAGAGTGGTAGTTACGACCCTTTGCTTGTAGGTGGTCTGCAGCCAGCAGCCCCTGGGAACAGGGGCTGGTCCGTGAGCAAAGGAGTATGAAAAGGTGCATCTTCTCCCTCTGTCCCGCAGTTAAGACAGTGAAGAAGATCCAGTGCGGCAAGCTTCGAGAGCTCCGAGTTTCTCCTGAGTGCTAAGAGGGAACATGATGTGAAAGAACCTTCCCCTCCTCCCTACCCCTCTTCCTTTCCCCCTCCCCACCCATCTTCCCCATCCCTGCAACTGATGCAGTGGGACATCCTTGTTTTAGAGTCAAGTTCCTCCAGAATATTCCCGAAGGACCACTTCGGAAAACACCCGCCTGGATTATGTATCTAGATGTGACCAGCAGAGGGCGCTCTACACTCGGAAATGTGCGTTGCTGGGAGCGAGGCGAATCTTGCTTGCCGTTTCCAAGTCAACTAGGAGAAAGTGATTCACTCTGGAAATAATAATCATATCCGTACGTACCAAACAGCCCCTGTAAACCACCAAACACTGTGCTAAGTGCTTTCTGTGTACCGTACCACTCAGTCCTCCTGGTTTTATAAGGTGGGTGCTGTAAGCAGCCCCCTTTTACGTATGCTTAGAGAACATGAATGACTTGGCCAGGGCCATTCAGCTAGTCACTGGCGAGACTGGGCTTGGTCGTCTAGCCTTTCTGAGTCCGAAGGTGTGTGGTCACTTCTCTGTCAGAGGGGCCAGAAACCCGAGCAGTTCTTTCTTTTGCTGCTTTCACTAATAGTTGGGGGGGGGGGGGGGATGCCCTTGGAAGGTGGCATCACCTGAAAGCAAAGCCATGGCTCTGCAACTCACTTGCTGTGTGATGGTGAGCAAGTTACTTCGCCTCTCTGTGCTCCAGTTCTTTCATCTCTAAAATGAGATGAGATGATCTTATATACCCAGAACCTTGTGCGGCCTAGAGCAGGTGCTCAATTAAGGGCAGCTTTTCTGCCTAAAATGATTCCACGGGAGTGGAAAGAGCTCTGCAGGGTCTAGAATAGTGACGTCCGACGGTCCTTCCTATGATGCTGGCCATGCTGTGTGTCTGCACTCGGCGGTGTGGTAGTCTGTAGCCATGTGTGATTCTTGAACACTTGATACATGGCTGATATAGGAACTCAATATCAAATTTTGTTTATTAGAAGAAATTTAAATAACCACATGTGACTTGTGACTACCATATTGGGCAGTGGCAGGTCTAAAATGTGTCTGAGATAAAAGTCCTATGTATCCTTGAAAGCCCCTTAGGTATTAAATAAAATAATCCACATGGAACATTTAGAGCCTGGCATCAGGCAAATGTTCAATGAACTGAAATTTGTCCAAAGTCAACATAAAAAGACAAGAAAGTCAAGCAGCAAAGCCATGTTTTACATTTGACACTTTTGTGGAACTAGTTGCTCAGACTTTCCCAAAGCAAAGCTCTCAGTCAGAATCCAGCACCCACAGGGGGCTGCCTGGGGCAGGCTGTTATTTTTCTCCAGCTTTTCAAGCCAGAATTCTTTGAATATTTCTTCAATGTGTATAAGTGGAGAAGAAGAGCAACTTTTATTTTAGTTCATAGAGTGTATGTTAAAAACAAATCCCTTTTATTCATTCACTAAAGAAATCTTTCCTCCTTTTCTATGCCCCTCTCCTGCAGTTTTATAAATCAGACAATAACATCTTCACCTTTTTTTTTAAGGTTTACGTTTTAAAATTTTTTTTTCTTCATTTATTTGACTGTACCGGGTCTTTGTTGTGGCATGGGAGATCTTTATTTGTGGCACATGGGATCTAGTTCTCTGACTAGGGATTGAACCCAGGTCCTCTGCATTAGGAGTACAGAGTCTTAACCGTTGGACTGCCAGAGAAGTCCCAAGGTTTTTAAAGGTTTAATGTGTAAATTAAAAACTATACCTGGTCCCCAGGAAGCAACACTACATCACATATGTCTTGGTTCTAAGATTTCATCTGTTTAAGACTTTGTGTTTAAGCAATGGTCAGTTGGGAAATCTGGAAATTCAGTGGCTGGAGATTCCGTCTCATAGTGATGAGTGGCATGCATTTCCTACAGAGACAGGTCTGCCTTGATGGACACTGGTGTGTGTTTCCGCCTGAGGGTAATTTCTGTCCTGGCGGTATTAGGGCCGGTTTGCTTCTAGCCAGCTGTGTAAGGAAACCAGAGTCGATGGGCACCTGATTTCTTCCACAGAAGCCAGTGTTCCGCAGGGATTGGCACATGGGGCTGTTGGCCTGTCCCCTCGTCTGGCTGTGAGCCAGGGTGACTCGAAGCCCCCGTCATTGGGGCAGCCGTGTCTGCTCACAGGACTGGTGCTGCATTCAGCGCCGCGCAGGTCCCTGCTTCCTTTCTCACCATCCTGAAGATTCGCACACTCTAGGCACCCTCCCTATTAATAGGTGCCCAGTTCCTTGAACAAGAGCTGTGGTTCTAGCCACATACACCCCAGGGAAAAGAGGCCTTTTGTTTGTTTTACTTTCACTGCATGTCCAAGCCCTTTAAGAACATCGAGAGTCCTCTGCCTGAATGACATGTTCCTTTTTTTTTTTTTCCTGAACATGGCTCATCCCTAGTTTTGCCACTAAGGTCCTTGGAGATGGATTCCAGGTGTAAATAAAGAGATGCCCTCCTCACTGTGCCTTTGAATGAGGAGTGGGAGGGATCAGTGGGTCCAACATCACTCTTCTCGCCTCTGTATGTTGGCCCAAAAGGCTGGCCACCTTCTCCCGAGTCCCTGTATTGGCATTCCAGCAGCCCCAGTCATTGTCAGCCTAACATGATGGCCAGTGCTATGTGCTGTCAAGGAGGGAAACCTCCACGGGGCTCCCAGAACCCGCTCCACCATGAAGAGCTTCGTCCAGGTCTTAGCCATCCCCAGGTGGAAATGGTAGTTTTCATCAAGTGTCTGAGGGTGGGTTTTCGAGTTCTCTTGCTGCTGCTGCTGCTGCTGCTGCTGCTGCTGCTGCTGCTAAGTCATTTCAGTCGTGTCCAACTCTGTGCGACCCCACAGACGGCAGCCCACCAGGCTCCGCTGTCCCTGGGATTCTCCAGGCAAGACCACTGGAGTGAGTTGCCATTTCCTTCTCCAGTGTATGAAAGTGAAAAGTGAAAGTGAAGTCGCTCAGTCGTGTCCGACCCTTAGCGACCTCATGGACTGCAGCCTTCCAGGCTCCTCCATCCATGGGATTTTCCAGGCAAGAGTACTGGAGTGGGGTGCCATTGCCTTCTCCATTTCGTGTTCTCTTGCTGCTGCTGCTAAGTCACTTCAGTCGTGTCCGACTCTGTGTGACCCCATAGACGGCAGCCCACCAGGCTCCCCTGTTCCTAGGATTCTCCAGGCAAGAACACTGGAGTGGGTTGCCATTTCCTTCTCCAGTGCATGAAAGTGAAAAGTGAAAGGGAAGTCGCTCAGTCGTGTCTGACTCTTTGCGACCCCATGGACCGCAGCCTACCAGGCTCCTCTGTCCATGGGATTTTCCAGGCAAGAATACTGGAGTGGGATGCCATCGCCCTCTCCGTCGTGTTCTCTTACGACCCCTTAATTTTCAAGCCAGTTTGTAACCTCAGCCCTTATCTATGCACTCCTCTGCAGTATCTCTTGATAAAAGCACTGCCTTCATCCTCTGGGTTGGCATCTCGGGTTCCCCCTACCCACTCTACTGCGCCTGGTGGTGAACATATGCCACAGGGTGCCCTTGCCCTTTGGCATTCATGTTGGGTCTTCCGATGCAGAGCCCAGGGGAGACTGGAAGGAGGAGAAAAGAAGGCCCCGTGTGTTTTGTCTGCCCTTTCTTTCAAGGTCACCTTGGCCGGGTGTGCTCTCTAGACTAAGATCTTGGCTTCCCTCAGCCTAACCCCTCTGTGCAACTGTCAGTTCTGCTCACAGCTTCCTCCACTGTCGTTCAGATCCGGGACATGACCCCTTAGCTGCTCCCAGCCTTGGGTGGGTGCACTAGCTCTTATGATCATCTGTGCCTGCACCTCTTTAGTTGTTTTACCCAAAGACGCCTTGCTCCAATTATCCTGATTTGACTATTCATCCACTGCCATTAGGCCTCTGATTGACATAACTTCCTTTGGCATATATGTGCATTTTGTTTTGCTGGATTTATATTCCTGGATGCTCTAGGAGCCTCAACACTGAGAATTATTTCCCCCTGCAAACCTTGCTTGCATTCAAGATGTTTACTGATTGTACCAAAACCTGGATATCTCAATTCCAGTCTCTTTCAAACTAACCATCCATCTGTCCGCCTTCCCTCCCTCCCTTCCTAGATGTGCTGCATATAAATACTGGAGTCAGACTGTGAGTGCTGTGTGCTAAGCTGCTTCAGTTGTGTCCAAATCTTTGCAACTCTATGGACTATAGCCCCCCAGGCTCCTCTGTACATGGGATTCTCCAGTCAAGAATACTGGAGTGGGTTGCCATGCCCTCCTTCAGGGGATCTTCCCAACCCAGGGATCAAGCCCATGTCTCTTAAGTCTCCCTCATTGGTAGGCTGGTTCTTTACCACTAGAGACTGCCTTGGTTAAAATTCCAGCTCCTCTGTCTACTAGTTACGTGACCTTCTCTCTCTAGCCTCCGCTTTTCTTGTCTGTAAAATGCAGATGCTGCCTGGGTTGTGATGAGAATTGAAGGACATCTTTTGAGGCATTTGCACGTGGAGGCTGCTGTCTGTTGACTGATTGCTTCTATATCCAGACCATTCTGTAACCTCTGATTTCTTAACCTAGGTCTCCCGGGTCTGTCTTCCTTATCCTTCTAGCTGGTAGATGACTTCTTCCTCAGTGCTATCCATGATCTTGAGGTGACCTCTGAATTCCTAATCTTTACAGAAATCCTTCACTTCCCTGGGCCAAGTTCAGTCAGAGAACACACTCTTACCTAATCCTTAGAGTTGAGTTTACTGATTCCTCCCAGTTTCTGGTAAAGAATAACAAAAAGAAGCTTTGAATTATATTATTTTTAGTTTCTCCTATGAAGTATGAGACATTCAGAATGCCTTAAAGGGAGGCATAAAGAGGCCAGGGATTTTTTTTTTTTTTTAACAATATGGGCCCAGCAGGAGGGAGAATTTCATAGCAGTTCTAGAAAGCTGGGAGAAAAGAGAAATACAAAGTGCTTCCCACATGAGGACTAAATAAGTATCTGTGGTTTTGCAATGGATTTGATCAGGATTGTAGAGGAAGCAGTTGAGACTAACAGTTAGCTCAGAGATTTAGGGAGATCTGTAGCTATAAATTCTCCATTGCATAGGTGATCCATTGATGATTTTTTTATGTGCTGATGGTATGACTTTTCACCTCTAAGCTCCTGAGAATTGTAAGAACAGGATTAGGAAGGAGGTGTATGCCCACAATTCACCAAGAAAGAGTGGAGGACGCACTGAGACCCCATCCACAGCTGAATGCATTTTCTTGACGTTCTATTTCATATTTTTACTTTCTCAAGAGTCTCCCAAAATAGCAATTTATGCACATTTGTCTTCCCATTTAATTTTGCTGTAACAATAGTTGGAAAAACATAACCAGATGCTTTCTTTTAAAAAAAGAAATCAACACATTGGCATCAACATCAAAATTAATGCCTGCTCTCCAGAAAGTCACTTTTTCAGTTAATAATTAAGTTGGCAAACCCAGCTCTTAAATTCTGGGACCACACAGTGAGTGCGTAGGTAAGTGAGGGACTGGACCCTGACCTGACCTCAAGGAAATCAGCCAGCTAAGCTGCTCTTAAGTTCCCTGGAAAAGCATACTGTAAGCCAGGTTTCTTATTTAAGCAATTAAACTTTACTCAAGTAAGAGATGAATCTATTCTTTTTTAAAAAATATCTTAATGCATCACAGATGAGGTTCAAGCTCCCCTGGACCAGCACTCTCCATCATGATGCTGTTCCTGTTTACTGAAGCTTCCAAGCTGGGGTCTATATTTCCTGAACGTGTAGCTTACATTTTCTTACACGCATATGTACACATAGAAGATAAGTAACATTGTTGTATGTTTTTCTCACAGACCATTTTCTCCTCACAGCCAGGTCTCAAGGGAGAGAAGAATCCCTTGTTAAAATTGAGGCTGGGAATTCGGGACCTCCTTCTCCCCACTGCATTTCCTCTGGCAGAAACCAAACGTCCAGCCTCCACACCCTGTGCTCTTTGCCCCTTCCTCCCGTCTCCTTCCCTATATGTGGATCTTTTTGCCCATATTTGAAATTTCAGCATAGCTCAGGTAGGCAGGCAGCGGATCATGTGGTGCGCACCTTCCCCAGCCATGGTGACTCGGTAAGGGTAAGCCCGCGACCTTCAGGGTCATGCTGTTGGGTCGGGTCTAGCTGCCGTCCTGGATTCCGTGCAGTGCAGGTTAGCAGATGAGAGGGCCTGGCTGAGACAGCGCAGTCCCCTCTGTGCCTGCTTTGCTGGTTCTAGGCCCCGTGTCACCTGGGTGATCTCTGTTGCCTAGACTCGAATTCCGTAACCTATTCTTTTCAGTGTTTTCTTACTTGAGTTAAATTGAGGGAGTTTCTGATACTAGTATAGAATTTCTCTCCATCTGCATGACTATCGTTCACTTCAAGCGCGTCACTGACACTTCTCGTTCATTCTGGGCAACTAGTCATGCCAGGAGTTCAAGACTGGTTCCTGGTAGTCTCTGTTTGCATGTCTCAATGCTGGAATGTCTTTCAGTCCCCTTTCCCAGATTTCACAAGTTGGAACATGTCCAAATTAAATAATCTTTCCTTCTTGCTCTCCCCTCAGCTGGACGACCAGGTGGCACCCTGGCTACCATCCTCTGCATCCCAATTCAAAAGCTTACCAAGTTCCCATGTAGAAAGTCCAAGCTTCTGTCTCTGATTAGTGAATTTATTGGATGAACTATTATGAATTACCTCCCTGGTGGCTCAGATGGTGAAGCGTCTGCCAGCAATGCGGGAGACCCGGGTTCGATCCCTGGGTTGGGAAGATCTCCTGGAGAAGGAAATGGCAACCCACTCCAGTGTTCTTGCCTGGGAATTGGGGGTTTCCATGGTGGCTCAGACGGTAAAGAGTCCACAAGCACTGCTGGAGACCCAGGTTCAATCCCTGGGTCAGGAAGATCCCCTGGAGAAGGGCATGGCAACCCACTCCAGTATCCTTTTTTTAAAAAAAAATTAATTAATTAATTTAATTGGAGGCTAATTACTTTACAGTATTATAGTGGTTTTTGCCATACATTGACATGAATCAGCCACAGGTGTACATGTGCCCCCCTTCCTGAAGCCCCCTCCCGCCACCCTCCCCATCCCATCCTTTAGGATTGTCCCAGTGCACCAGCTTTGAGTGCCCTGTGTCATGCATCGAACTTGGACTGGTGATCTGTTTCACATAAGGTAATATATATGTTTCAGTGCTGTTCTCTCAAATCATCTCACTCTTGTCTAGAGAATTCCATGGACAGAGGAGCCTGGCAGGCTGCAGTCAATGGGCTTATGAAGAGTCAGACACAGCTGAGCAACTAATACTAACTATTATGAATTACTGAAAAATGACTTCATCATTTAACATGTATTGCCGAATATCCACCATGATCCGTCCTTCAGGTGAGATCCTAGGGACAGCTGAGAATAGAGTCAACCCAGTCAGCACCTGTCATTTGGAGCTTGGAGTCCAGAGGCAAAGACCACTGGAAATTAGCACACATTTTGAGGGCATATTGCAAAGGCTGATGGATTTGGGGTGTCTAGAAATGAATCATAAGGTCTCATGGAAGCTGAGAGCCCTGTGGGAGTGAGCCAGGTAAAGAAGGAGGGGAAAGCACTTGGAAAGCACTTGGAGGGCAGAATGTGTCCAAAGACCTGGAGCTGGAATGCAAATCTAAATAACCTGGAGGCCCTTTATTACCAAATTCAGACTTAAATTGAAGAAAGCAGGGAAAACCACTAGACCATTCAGGTATGACCTAAATCAAATCCCTTATGATTATACAGTGGAAGTGAGAAATAGATTTAAGGGCCTAGATAGGATAGATAGAGTGCCTGATGCTATGGAATGAGGTTCGTGACATTGTACAGGAGACAGGAATCAAGACCATCCTCATGGAAAAGAAATGCAAAAAAGCAAAATGGCTGTCTGGGGAAGCCTTACAAATAGCTGTGAAAAGAAGAGAACCGAAAAGCCAAGGAGAAAAGGAAAGATATAAGCATCTGGATGCAGAGTTCCAAAGAATAGCAAGAAGAGATAAGAAAGCCTTCTTCAACGATCAATACAAAGAAATAGAGGAAAACAACAGAATGGGAAAGACTAGAGATCTCTTCAAGAAAATTAGAGATACCAAGGGAACATTTCATGCAAAAATGGGCTCGATAAAGGACAGAAATGGTATGGACCTAACAGAAGCAGAAGATATTAAGAAGAGATGGCAAGAATACACAGAAGAACTGTACAAAAAGGATCTTCACGATCCGGATAATCATGATGGTGTGATCACTCATCTAGAACCAGAAATCTTGGGATGTGAAGTCAAGTGGGCCTTAGAAAGCATCACTATGAACAAAGCTAGTGGAGGTGATGGCATTCCAGGTGAGCTCTTTCAAATCCTGAAAGATGATGCTGTGAAAGTGCTGCACTCAATATGCCAGCATATTCGGAAAACTCAGCAGTGGCCACAGGACTGGAAAAGGTCAGGTTTCATTCCAATCCCAAAGAAAGGCAATGCCAAAGATTGCTCAAACTACCACACAATTGCACTCATCTCACACACTAGTAAAGTAATGCTCAAAATTCTCCAAGCTAGGCTTCAGCAATACGTGAACCGTGAACTTCCTGATGTTCAAGCTGGTTTTAGAAAAGGCAGAGGCACCAGAGATCAAATTGCCAACATCCACTGGATCATGGAAAAAGTAAGAGAGTTCCAGAAAAACATCTGTTTCTGCTTTATTGACTATGCCAAAGCCTTTGACTGTGTGGATCACAATAAACTATGGAAAATTCTGAAAGAGATGGGAATACCAGACCACCTGACCTGCCTCTTGAGAGGCCTCTTGCATCATGAGAAACACTAGACTGGAAGAAACACAAGCTGGAATCAAGATTGCCGGGAGAAATATCAATAACCTCAGATATGCAGATGACATCACCCTTATGGCAGAAAGTGAAGAGGAACTAAAAAGCCTCTTGATGAAAGTAAAAGAGGAGAGTGAAAAAGTTGGCTTAAAGCTCAACATTCAGAAAACAAAGATCATGGGATCCAGTTGCATCACACCATGGGAAATAGATGGAGAAACAGTGGAAACAGTGTCAGACTTTATTTTTGGGGGCTCCAAAATCACTGCAGATGGTGATTGCAGCCATGAAATTAAAAGACGCTTACTCCTTGGAAGAAAAGTTATGACCAACCTAGATAGTATATTCAAAAGCAGAGACATTACTTTGCCGACTAAGGTCCGTCTAGTCAAGGCTATGGTTTTTCCAGTAGTCATGTATGGATGTGAGAGTTGGACTGTAAGGAAGGCTGAGCGCCAAAGAATTGATGCTTTTGAGCTGTGGTGTTGGAGAAGACTCTTGAGAGTCCCTTGGACTGCAAGGAGATCCAACCAGTCCATTCTGAAGGAGATCAGCCCTGGGATTTCTTTGGAAGGAATGATGCTAAAGCTGAAACTCCAGTCCTTTGGCCACTTCATGTGAAGAGTTGACTCATTGGAAAAGACCCTGATGCTGGGAGGGATTGGGGGCAGGAGGAGAAGGGGACGACAGAGGATGAGATGGCTGGATGGCATCACAGACTCGATGGACGTGAGTCTGAGTGAACTCTGGGAGTTGGTGATGGACAGGGAGGCCTGGCATGCTGCGATTCATGGGGTCGCAAAGAGTCGGACACGACTGAGCGACTGAACTGAACTGAACTGAACACCTGGAAGGCTCAGGAGATAAGAATAACTATGCCTCAAATTGTCACCTTTCAGAAAACAAATGCTCTGTTTTAACCAAAATAAATGGCTGATGGGTGAGAAAGCTACGATCAAAACAAATGCCTTGGTTGTCACTGAATTGGAAACTGTTTTATTGACGTCAAGATATTTAAAAATACCAGTGACGATTTGAAAACAGCCCCTTTCCCCTCCCCAGTCATCAAAACTTCACACAACCCCGGGCTTCCCAGGGGGTCTTCTCAATATAGAAGAGCCTCTGAGGCCCCAAGGGTCCGGGTTTGTTTACTTTATGAACCTTTGCCTCCCTGTCGGGGTGGAGATAGAAATTGTAAAAATTTTGAAGAGTGAGATTTGGAGGGAAATGAGCAGAATTGTCAGTCACGCTGAAAAATCGCTGCTGATAGCTGCTGCGTTTTCTCTTGCCTTTGATTTGTGGCTGTATCTTTTACACATTTTAAAATATTTATTTATCTGCCCCAGGTCTTTTTTGCAGCATGCAAACTCATAGTTGTGGCATGTGGGATCTAGTTACCAGACCAGGAATTGGACCCAGGCCTCCTACATTGGGAGCATGGAGTCTTAGCCACTGGGTCGCTGGGGAGATCCCTGTGACTGTTTTTTGGGTTTTTAAAAAAATTTGTATTTATTTATTTTTGGCTGTGCTAGGTCTTCATTGCAGCATGGCCTTTTCTCTAGGTGTGATGTGTGGGCTTCTCACTGCAGTGAGAAGCTTCTCTTGTTTCCAAGCACGGAGTTTAGGTGCACAGGCTTCAGTAGTTGCATTCCCCTGACTCTAGAGCCCAGACACTAGCGTTGTGGCGCACGGGCTTAGTTGCTCCACGGCATGTGGGATCTTCCCAGACCAGGGATTGAACCCGTGTCTCCTGCATTGCCAGGCAGATTCTTTACCACTGAGCCACCAGAGAGGTCCCTGTGACTGTTTCTTAATCATCATCACATTATCATCAGGGTAGTAATAGCAGTTAACACTAAATAGTATCTCTGTGCCAGGCATCAAACTAAGAACTGCTCATGCATCATCGTATTTAATCCTAACAAACCCCATAAGATGGGGACTGTTGGATAATATGAAATTGTCAATGGTCAACCTTTCCTGACCTGCAAAGATGATGATTTCATATGGCTGAGCCAGGGCTTTACAAAAATTGCCCATGTTTCCATAACTGGGGAATTGCTAAGCTGAAATGAGTAGCTGGATTTGTATACCAGAGTGACTGTGCTTCTTGGCCTGACTTGTGGGAGGGAGGGAGAGGTTAGATACCATAAAGGTTCTATGTTTTCCTCCCCTGTCCTACTCTCATGAGTTAAGAAAGGAGAGAAAAGTCAGAAGATGCTGAAGTCTGAACACATTCTAATAATCCTTACCCTTTTCACTCCACTGCCCCATCCCCTCCCTGATTCCATCTAAAACTGAGTTTCCCCACAAAGGGAGTGATTGGCACTTGCTACCACCAGGTCCAGGGAAATGATGACCACAGGCACTGTCAGAAGCAGGTCCCCAAACAATAATGGGAAAAGCCTGTCTCTGCACCTCTACGCTTTCCTTCCCACTAGCTGTTTCATATCCAAAGTCCACAGTTTGATAGCCCTACCAGAGAGAAAGAGAGGAAGAGGGATGGGGTGGGGAATGCTGCTTGCTCAATGCTAAAATCCTAGCAAAGATTCCCATCAGCCTGGACAGGTAGGGCAGTCATGCCTGGATTCCCAATGATCGCAGATGTATCTTTTTGAGGGAGTATGTGTATAAGGCATTCTTTAGGTGCCTCATCTAATGCTTCCTCATAACAGCTCTGCAGAAGTGGTGGTGGGGAGGGGTGCTGTTTTTATCATCCCATTTTACAAATGGGAAGACTGGGGCACAGAAGTACTTTGGTAAGTTTCACGCAGCTAGTAGACTCTGGCCCCAGCACATCACATGCCTCTCTGACTCGGTCACCTGGACTGAGGATTACGAGAAGGTGATTTCCCAAAGGAAACCTGGGTGCCCTTAACCGGAAGAAGAGGGGCCAGGCGTGGGCACACAACTGCCCTCCATAGTGAGAATCGAGCAGAAGTTTGGTCGAGAGGATTCATTTCTTTTCCGTCTAATGTTGAGCCCCCGTTTCCAAGAATAGGAGGCTGTAACAAGGAAAAGGAAGGAAGTGTTAATTAAAAGGTCCCTGTGGGCTCTGTGGTTAAAAAACAACAACAACAAAAATCCTAGGGAGGCTTATAGCCAGGCCTTCTCTGCAAGGGCTCTGGGGCAGGACAGAGGTTTAGCCCAAGGCCCGTAGACCGGTATGGGACCTCTCCAACTCCATCGTCCTTGTTTGTCAAGTGGCCATAAAATATTGACGTCTTGGGTTGATAGGATTAGGAGTCCTAATACATGCCATTTCCTTAGCCCTGTGCTTGGTGTGCGGCTGGTCCTCAATAAACAGTAATGTCTATAGATGATGTTGCTAATGCTCTTCAGATACACATGTCCTTGGAATCCTTCCTCGTAGGCCAAGGTCTCATTTGCTCCACTCAGATCTTTGGTTCCTTTTTTAAAAAATTCATTTTTATCTATTTGGGTGCACTGTATCTTAGCTGAAGCCTGCTGGATCTTTAGATGTGGCATAAGGGATCTAATTCCCCCACTGGGGATTGAACCTGGGTCCTCTGTATTGGAAATGTGGTATCCTAGCCACTGGACCACCAGGGAAACTCCTGGTTCCTTTTCTAGAATTACAAGTTCAAGCACTTGGTCTAGTGCCCACAGTTCTAGGAGTCTTGGTGGCACTTTTCCAGAACTTACGGTACAGTGTTCTCCTTTGGTGGGATGGGCAGTGCGGCCCAGTCAGCGGGGCCTCCTCTGATCAGCTTCATCTGTTTCTGTCATGCTGGAGAAACAAGAGCCCTTAGTCTTTGGATCCAGAGCCATGCAGTGGCAGTGTCCTCCAGTGCTCCCTCTGTAGCCATCCCAGGAGATGCTCCTTGACCCGAGCCCAGTGGCCTCTGGCAGCCGTCCTGGACTCAGCTTCCAGAGCCCGCTCTCTTGTCTTGGCTTCTCTTTGGATCCCGCCACTCTCTCTGACTTGACTCTGTGGACTTCCCGAGTGAGTGTCCTGACTGATACAGGTCAGTCAAGTGTCTTTTTGTTGTAGACAACAGAAACCCAATTGAAACAGACTCCAACAATGAAATAATTGAAAAGTCAGGACTCAGCAGGATTCAGGGACTCCAACCCTGATTTGCTCTCTTTTCTGGTGGCTTCATTCAGGCAAACTTGTCCCCTCAGGTGGTAAAGTGCTCACCAGGGAACCTGCAGGTTCCCGACTTGGCACCCCTGCTGCAAGCCTGCCCTCAGCCACTGACCGTGTCCACCCCGATGTTGGGCGTGGCTACGTAACCTCTTTTAACCAAAAGAGTATGGTTGGCAATGAAAGCATGCCAGTTCTGAGCCTTGCCATTAAGAATTGCCTGCTTCCATTTGCTTTTCTCTTGTACTTCTGGAATCACCATGAAGATATGCCCCAGGTAGCCTAAAGGGAAAAAAAGACATCGAGAGCAGAGCTGCCCCGCTGACTGCAGACGTGAACCAGAGGCAGGGCGTGCCAGTGAGCCCACAGGGCTATCAGTGAACCACCCGTGCTTGCTGTAGTGTGTGCCCCTGGCTGTGGAAGGGCCCAAAATGTCGTCTTGTGGCCGCAGTTGAGGGATACATGGGGCTATTCTCCCGATCACCACCCCTAGAAGAAAACTTTTCCTTTCTGATGGTTCCAACAAAAATCCCATGATTGATTTCAATCGGCCAGACTCAGGTATCTTCCTAGTGCTGGGATGATGGGGGAGAGTGAAGAGTCTAGAACCAAGACATAATTGCTGAAAGTGAAGAAGCGGTGGTCCTCTATAGGAAAATCATGCTGCTATTATTAGAAGGTGGGAAGGATGCTGAGCAGGCAGTGACTGACTCTCAATATACTGTCCCTGAAGGGGATGTAGAAACCTGTGTCCTTGGCTGTATGTTAAGCCAGGAGCCAGGCTTGTTCATGTCTACACCCGTCTGTGTAGGGTGGAATTCAGCTGGAGTTAAGATCCAGTCACCAGTTGGCCAGGTAGGGATGCCCAGGACACAGCGTTTAGTGAACCTCCAGAATTAACGTGACCTTGTCCCTAACCTCTGTCCCTTTCCAGGACAGAATGAGTAAGGTGTCTTTAGCCAACTGGCAGAATACTGTTTGGCCGCATGCCCTCCTTCCTCACAATGCCAGCTCGACTTGGAGGTGAAAAGTAGCAGCTGGAGTAATTGCTGTGTCCACACCTGGACCTGATTTAGAGCCGTTCTTTCTTGCCAGCCCCAGTCCTCAATCGCACTCTTGGGGTTTTCATCTCTGGTGGGGTTAGTGCCCTGCTGCTTCTCTGTCTTTGAGAGAGAATTAAACTGAATGGGAAGCATGACATGCAATAAATATAATCCCGTGGGCTTGTTTCACAGGGTCATTCAACTTCTTGCTGAATATCATCTAAAATGAAGTTGAATTAAAAACTGGACTTTTTTTGCTTTCTTCCTCCAAATCTCACCCTCTCCTTGACCTTTTCCCTGCTTTGTGTAGTTGCTGCAATTTTAAAGTGACGTTTGGCTCTAAGATACTCTTGGGGAACTTTTGATGGACAGCACCCTGGGAAAGGACTCATTTCTGTCTCATTCTGGCAGTATTAGACCCCACGGCTGCACGGCAGCCTGTGCTTTCTCTAGGGCTTCTGTCATGGAGAAGTACTGAGAGATGTGAAAGGAAGACTACATTTTCCCTCCTCCCCAGGGCTCATACATCACTTTTGCCACACTCTACCCCTCAGATCATGAACTTCTTATGGCAAAATTCAGACTTAAATTGAAGAAAGTAGGGAAAACCACTAGACCATTCAGGTATGACCTAAATCAAATCTCTTATGATTATACAGTGGAAGTGACAAATAGATTCAAGGGATTAGATCTGATAGAGTGCCTGAAGAACTATGGATGGAGGTTCATGACATTGTACAGGAGGCAGTGATCAAGACCATCCCCAAGAAAAAGAAATACAAAAAGGTTGTCTGAGGAGGTCTTACAAACAGCTGAGAAAAGAAGAGAAGTGAAAGGTAAAGGAGAAAAGGAAAGATATACCTATCTGAATGCAGAGTTCCAAAGAATAGCACGGAGAGATAAGAAAGCCTTCTTCAGTGATGAATGCAAAGAAATAGAGGAAAAAAATAGTATGGGAAAGACTAGAGATCTCTTCAAGAAAAGTAGTGGTACCAAGGGAACATTTCCTGCAGAGATGGACACAATAAAGGACAGAAATGGTATGGACCCCACAGAAGCAGAAGATATTAAAAAGAAGTGGCAAGCATACACAGAAGAACTATACAAAAAAGATCTTCATGACCCAAATAACCATGACGGTATGATCACTCACCTAGAGCCAGACATCCTGGAATGTGAAGTCAAGTGGGCCTTAGGAAGCATCACCATGAACAAAGCTACTGGAGGTGATGGAATTCCAGTTGAGCTATTTCAGGTCCTAAAAAGTGATGCTGTGAAAGTATTGCTCAATATGCCAGCAAATTTGGAAAACTCAGCAGTGGCCACAGCGCTGGAAAAGGTCAGGTTTCATTCCAATCCCAAAGAAAAGCAATGTCAAAGAATGTTCAAACTACCGCACAATTGCACTCATCTTACACGCTAGTAAAGTAATGCTCAAAATTCTCCAAACCAGTCTTCTACAGTACGTGAACCGTCAACTTCCAGATGTTCAAGCTAGATTTAGAAAAGGCAGAGAAATCAAACTGCCATCATCGAGAAAGCAAGAGAGTTCCAGAAAAACATCTACTTCTGCTTTATTGACTATGCCAAAGCCTTTGACTGTGTGGGTCACAACAAACTGTTGTAAATTCTTAAAGAGATGGGAATAGCAGACCACCTGACCTGCCTCTTGAGAAATCTGTATGCAGGTCAGAAAGCATGTTGTTATGTCCAGTTAGAACTGGACATAAAACAACAGACTAGTTCCAAATCGGGAAAGGAGTATGTGAAGGCTGTGAATTGTCACCCTGTGTATTTAACGTCTTTGCAGAGTACATCATGAGAAACACTGGGCCAGAAGAAGCACAAGCTGGAATCAAGATTGCCGGGAGAAATATCAATAACTTCAGATATGCAGATGACACTACCCTTATGTCAGAAAGTGAAGAACTAAAGAGCCTCTTGATGAAAATGAAAGAGGAGAGTGAAAAAATTGGCTTTTAACTCAACATTCAGAAAACGAAGATCATGGCATCTGGTCCCATCACTTCATGGCAAATAGATGGGAAAACAATGGAAATAGTGAGAAACTTTATTTTGGGGGGCTCCAAATCACTGCAGATGATGACTGCAGTCATGAAATTAAACGATGCTTGCTCCTTGGAAGAAAAGCTATGATCAACCTAGACAGCTTACTAAAAAGCAGAGACATTACTTTGCCTAAAAAGGTCCATCTAGTCAAAGCGATGGTTTTTCCAGAAGTCATATATGGATGCTAGAGTTGGACTATAACGAAAGTTGAGTGCTGAAGAATTGATGCTTTTGAATTGTAGTGTTGGAGAAGACTCTTGTGAGTCCCTAGGACAGCAAGGAGATCCAGTCAGTCAATCCTAAAGGAAATCAGTCCTGAATATTCACTGGAAGGACTGATGCTGAAGCCTGAAATTCCAATACTTTGGCCACCTGATGCAAAGGACTGACTCATTTGAAAAGACCCTGATGCTGGGAAAGATTAAAGGTGGGAGGAGAAGGGGACGACAGGATGAGATGGTTGGATGGCATCACTGACTCAATGGACATGAGTTTGGGTAAACTCCGGGAGTTGGTGATGGACAGGGAGGCCTGGCGTGCTGCAGTCCATTGGGTTGCATAGAGTTGGACACGACTCAGCAACTGAACTGAACTGAACACCCCCACTCTTTAAATGCCTAACCTCCCTGTGGGGCTGGGAGAAGTCCCGGGTGGGGCAGCAAACACTGGTCCGTGTATTTGCTCCAGTTACACTGTTGGGGATGAGACAATAGCTCCTGTGAACATGAGCAGGCTGCGTTCAATGCTGCTTTCTTCCCTTCCTCAATGCAGCTTTGATCCATCTGGGGCTACCCAAAAGGAATTGCAGTGTAACTGGGGCAGCCCAACCTGGGAACCATATCTCATTCAGTGAGGGCAGATTCTCTTGTGATTTGGGAAGTCATCAGGTCCGGGCTTGGACCATTCTGTGAACATGGAGCACTCCCTCCCCGCAAGCCCCTCAACACAGCAGGCTGCTAGCCTTTAGCACAGAGCTTTGCTCTAGGGACGATGGCTGGTGCTAGTTATTAAACTGTTGTCTCTCAGCCTCAAAGTCACCCCTGTTTGGAGATGCGGTGGCTGGAATTGCTGTTTCTTCCGGCCAGCTGGTGCCATTCTAGGTTCTGCCACTAAGAGGTGCCAGAGGGGGACTGTCAAACTACGGGAGAGAGAAAGGACTCTCCTAGTTGCCATGAGCTTCCTTTGGGCAGAGCCGTCAGTCTCAGTCTCTCGCTTTTTGCAGTACTCCCAGTGCCAGCTTCTTCATCATGTCTCTACCCCACGATTTACAAAACTACCCTGCTTTAAAGACCACAGCCTCTGGGTTTTTTAAACAGTCCCAGCTCTCTGTGTATAGTTTCACTCACGACAAAGAGAAACCCCAACAGCTGGTCCAAGGAAGGGAGGGGTCTCTGCCTGCATAAAGATCCAGTTTCTCCCCCGGGGGGTGGATATAGCTAAGAGGATAAAAAAAATGACCTTTCACCTTCAAGAACATTAATGTAAGATTAATTTGAGGCTTTGGAACTAATGAGTTGGCTCGTCCTGTTGCAGCACCCCATGAATAACACTGTGTTTGCAGAGCCAGCAACCCAGTGATCTTTTTCCTCAGATGGAGCTGGGGAGAAAGGAAGGATAAGAAATTCATTTTTAGAAACAAACTTCAGAAGCGGGAGATGCCCATAAAGCTGTTATTAGAGGAAGAAAAAAGAAAAAAAGCCAGTGCAAATTATGTACCTTTAATCTGCTTAGCTTTTCACTGTCGAATAGCTGAAGGGCTCAGATGGACGAGAGTATTGTGCGGTAGTTAAATGTGTGAACTTGGAGTAGATCCCTTGGGGTCTAAGCCTGATCTGTGACTGTCTAGCGGTGTGATCTCAGACTTGCTTTTCCACTGTGTTTCAAGGAGGTTTAGATTAGAGCACATGGAAAGCACGTATGTTCAGGCCAGGATTCTGGTTATTTTTGCATTTTTGATGATGATTGAGGCAGGCAGGAGCTTTATCCACGCAACAGGAAGGCTAATGTCTAAGAGCAGAAGACGAAAGCAGAAGCAGTCTGATGGGACTCGTGGGGAAAGTGGTTTCAGCACCACCCAAGAAAGAAGAGTCTCACAGGCTAGCTGACCAGCAATGGGAATGGCTCCTGGGGAGGCAGTGAACACCCTGTCCTTGGAAGTATGCAAGCAGGAGCTCTTTCTACTATATTATAGGATGGGTTGGATAATTTGTAAAGATCCTTCTCCCTGTTCACATTCTGGATCTTCTGCTTACTAAATGCGTTGCCTGAGGTCTCAGAGCCTGGTTTACCTTATCTGATGGTGGTACTGGCCTCCCTCTTACAGTTTCTCTTCTGTTTTCTTCACTCCTTCCCATCAACACAGTGAGGATCGTGATGGACTGGACACTGAATTAGGCCCTGGGAATACTGAAAGGGAGTAGATGGTATGTAGATGCTGCCTTGGAAGAAACTCAGGCATGTAGGGGAGGGGACCGATGATCAGAACATCAGAAAGCAGTTCCACAGAGATGCTGAAAAAGTATTGAGTGTTCTGGGCACGCAGGGGGAGAGCATCTCCCTCAACAGGAGTGAGATGGGGAAGGGGTGTTGGAGAATGCTTCCTGAAGGAGACACTATACTGTTTGGATGCTGGGAGTGTGTGCTTTGGAAGCAGAGTAAACACTAGGATCAGAGACCCAGGATGAGGAACAGGATGACGTACAGGGAGCTGTGCCAAAGGCGGTGTTGGTAGGATGCAAAATGTCAAGTAAGCGTGATGGGAGACAGGATGAGGAGGTAATAGGTAGGGACTGGACCACAGAGGCCCTTCTCTTTCACGCTAAGGAACGTGACCTTGGATCCTCTGCATGATGAAATGTCAATGACTGGTTTAAATCAGCATGTTCAGGTTTCTGTTACAGAACAACCCCTCAGAGCCTAGGTGGAAGATAGACCAGGGAGCAACAAAGCTGGACCGTCAGCTGAAAGGCTCCTGAGCTCTAGGAGTCACCTAAACCAGAGGTAATGCCACAAACCAGGAGTCTTGTGGAGTTGCTGTGAGGATGCAATGGGGGGATGCCCAGGGCCGCGCCCAGTAAAACAAGAACCGCTTCTCAAACGTACAGGATGGCTATAACTGTGATCTCTCTATAAAACTTTGGCTTTGGGGGGCCTCATATAAATCGGGCCCTCTCATCACTTACCCAGGCAGTGGCAATAAAAGCCATACTTATCATCCAAACCAGCGTAAATGGTACTTGTGCTTAAGAAGAGCCTTTAAAAAAGTAGTGAAACCATTGGCTTGAGAAGTAATTTTGCAGATGCTTCTGGGATTCAAAGGTTTCCATTCCAAGCCTGAATTTTGGTGCTGCTGGGAAGGATGGGCACGTGGGGGTGGGGGTGAAAGATTAGATTTCTCGCAGACAAACGAAGAGGCCAGATGATGGTCTTTGAATAAAACTTCTAATGGATTTGGCACGAGAGGGCACTGGAGATGGGCCCAAATGTCTCAGATTTTCTGAACTGTTTTTGCAGACAGTTGGATGTTTACCAGGATTTTTTGGACCTTGTAGATGTGCCCCGGAATGCCTTGTCTCAGGGAAGGCGAGAGGAGTCTCTCTTAAGCAAGTGTGGTGTCTGCTCCTCATGCTGTTTATGGCAGAGCTGAGAACTGTCTTCGAAATTAACAATAGACGTGCATAAATCTTCTTCAGTTACCTAGCAACTAATACAAGACAGTGGAGAGGTTCACAGGGCTGGGAGGAGGCAAACCTGTTTGAGGACTACCTGGGAGCACTTTGGTGATAATTTAGGGATTGCAGGGAGGGAAAGAAGGAAAATTAACATGACTAATGAAATGTAGGGGTTTCTTTCTTTTTCTTTTATTTCTTATAAACAGTGAATCAGGTTACAAAAACCTTTCCTAAATCTCTGAGATATTTAGCAAAGCGAAGGTTTACAAAGAAACTACATAATTTCCGAGGCCTCTTCCAAAGCTAAACATTTGGCTGTAAACTAGCGGGGGGACCTCATGTATAAAATAATAGATCACATTAGTGGAATTGCAAAGTTTCACTCACATTTGTAGGATGTAAGGAATGATAGAGTTTTTAGATTTCAGTTTCGTTGGATGCAAGATACGCGTTTTGAGTCAAAATGGATGTTTAAAGGGAAAAGGCATTGAAACAATGAAGTTGTAAGGTATTCAACTTAAGACACACAAATATATTCTCTGTGGATATGTATATATGTCTGTGTGTGCATTTTGTTTATAAAAATTAGTGTCTGCATTAAGCCTTGGGCTGCAAATTCAGTGCTACAGGGCCTGACAGGTGACACTGATGAGTTCTGTGCCCAGGGACCACAGAAAGTCAAATATCTGGGCAATTGCTAGGTGACAGCCTTAAGAGAGTAGTACCCAGTGCTGCCCAATCTGCTGCTTCCTTAAAAAGGGAGACACCCAGAATTCATGTAGTGTCTCCAAGTTTTAAAATATTGACAACTAATCTGAAGTTTTAAAAAGCATCCTGTGGGCTAAATAAAGCAGCTCTGCCTTAAAGCAAAAAGCTCTGAAAACTTAGTCCTCTTTTTAAAGATTATACAGCTGCTCATGACCCACTTTATCTGATGGGATTGAGAAGAGCTCACCCAGGCCACAGGCTAATAGAGTTCATCCAGTGCCTCCCACAGCTTCCCAGGCGGCTCAGTGGGAAAGAATCTGTGCCAATGCAGGAGCCACAGGAGATGTGGGTTTGATCCCTGGGTCAGGAAGATCCCCTGGAGAAGGAAATGGCAACCCACTCCAGTATTCTTGCCTGGAGAATCCCATGGACGGAGGAGCCTAGCAGGCTATAGTCCATGGGGTTCCAAAGAGTTGGACATGACTGAGCGTGCAAGCACATGAGTGCCTCCTGTTAATACATCCTGTGCAAGGTGATTTTCATATCGCACATGTTCAGTATCTTTCCAAATATAAATATTACTTATCACAGGAGTTAGAATCTTTATTTCAAATACGAGAATGCTGAGGCCCACGTACATCAAGGATTTGCTGAAGCTCCTGAGTCCTGAGTCTCCAAATCAGTTTCATTGCTCCGACTCTACAACTGCCTGCGCTTAAGGGTTTGACTCCCCTGGAATAAAAGAGGTCAGAGTGATTGTTACTTTTATAGGGAAAAACAGTTTTAACAAAATTTCTCTTAAGAAGAGTTAGGAGGCTGTATCTGTTTGCTAGAGCTGCCATAGCAAAGCTCCACGAGCTGGGTGGCTTAAACAACATACCTCTATTCTCTCATGATTCTGGAAGCGAGAAGTCCAAGATCAGGGTGTGAGCAGGACTGGTTTCTTGTGAAGTATGTCTCCTGGCATGTGAAGACTGACCGTTTGCTCCCTGCGTCTTCCCTCTGTGTGTCTGTGTTACTAACCCCCTCTTCTTGTAAGGACACATTCATATTGGATTAAGCCTCATTCATTTTATCTTTTTTTTTTTTAAATACCTCCCTTTATCTTTTTTTTTCTGTTTTTAAATTTTTATTTATCTTTTAAAGATTACTTTCCATATACAGTTATTACAAAATACTGGTTCTGTTCCCTGAGTTTTACAATACATCCTTGAACCTATCTTATACCCAGTACTTTGTACCTCCCACTCCTCCACGCTTATATCGCTCCCCCCACTGGTAACTGTTAGTTTGTTGTCTGTATCTGTGAGTCAGCTTGTTATATTCACTAGTTTTCTGTGTTTTTTAGATTCCATGTATAAGTGATATCATACAGTGTTTATCTTTCTCGGTCTGATATATTTTGCTTAACATAATATACCCTCCAAGTGCATCCATGTTGCTGCACATGGCAAAATGTCATTCTTTTTTATGGCTGAGTGGTGTTCCATTGTATGTGTGTGTGTGTGTGTGTGTGTGTGTGTCTGTGTGTGTGTATACATCCACACTTCATACTCTTTATCCATTCAGCTGTTGATGGAAATACAGATTGTTTCCATGTCTTGGCAATTGTAAATAATGTAGCTGCGAACACTGAGGTGTGTCTGTCTTTTAGAATATGTCTTTTTGGTTTTTTTTTTTTCAGATATGTACCAAGGAAAGGAATTGCTGGGTCATATGGTAGTTCTATTGTTAGTTCTTTGAGAAATCTCCATACTGTTCTCCACAGTGACTGCACCAATTCACATTCTTAACAACCAGTGTACAAGGATTCCCTTTACATCCTGGCCAACATTTATGATTTGTGTTCTTTTTGATGATAGCCACTCTGACAGGTGAGAGGTGATATCTCATTGTGATTTAGACTTGTATTTCTCTGATGATTAGTGATACTGAGCATCTTTTCATGTGCCTGTCGGCCATCTGCATTTCCTCTTTGGAAAAATGTCTGTTCAGTTCTGCATTTTTTAATCAGGTTGCTTGTTTCTCTGAGGTTGAGTTGTATGAGCTGTTTATATATGTTGAATGTTAATCTCTTATCTCATTTAATTTTATCTTAATCATGTCTTTAAAGAGCCTATCTCCAAATACAGTCACTTTCTGAGGTCCAGAGGCTTAGAGTTTCAACCTGTGGATTTTCAGGAAACACAATTCAGCTTCAAACAGAAACCATCCACTTTTTTCCCTCTTCTGTCCCTTTAGTATTATTATTAATATTATTGGAGAAGCTGAGAGACGTTTTCTAAATCCGGGAGGCAGAGCGTCAAGCAGGGCATTGGTGAACCTGAGGGGATCTGCTCATCTCATAAGCATGGGGTGGCTGTCCAAGCATCTCACCTCCCTAGGAGGAGGGGGAATTCACACATTTGACCCTGTCAACCTGTCCCCAAAGCATCGTTTCAATGTTTTAGGGTAAATACAACATGAGGCATTTAACAGTGTCACTCTTTTACTTGGTATCACTTCTTATATATGTGTGTATTGAATTAAAATAACATTAATGTGGACACGTAGCACTATTTACCATATCAAAATGGGAGACAACCTCAGTGTCCAACAGGAGGATTTAATAGGATTCTCTGCAGCCTTTGGAAAGTTGGCTGTGGAAAATATTTGCAGTGTGAGAAAAAGCCCAGGGTAGATGAAGGGGAAAAAAGCACGTTACAAAGAAATATGTACAGTTTGATCCAATTTTTTGAAAACAATTTATTACATGTACATAGATATTCACACACACACACACATACACACATATATATATATGCATCTTTGTTCATTTGGAAGCACATGCTCTAAGATGTTTAAGATATCTCTCAGTCATGGAATTGTGTATATTTAAGATTTTTTCTTCTGTTTTCTTCATGTCTTGTGTTTTCTGCAATAAATATAATTTTTGTGATCAGGAGAAAACCCTTAAAAATCCAAACCTGGCTGTACACACTTAGTTTACATTCTTCTAACTCAGCCGTTGACATAAGGAGCTCTCTTACAGCTTGTAACATGGGATTGCATTTATAAAATTTTCATTTACTTGCCATTTTCCAGTTGCAACTCTCAGCCATGATCACCTGGACTCTAGAAGAATTTTTGTGCCAGGCTTGAGAAACTCTTTTCTCTTTTCTGTCCATCTGACTTTCTTTTCTCATGGAAGGGGCTCTTTGAGTGAATTCAGAGAAAGGGCAGCACCCCACAGGTCTGAATAAAGGGTAGGAACATACATCAGTGACCTAAAGTAACATCTAAGCAGACCTAAAAAAGAAACAAGATGTCACTTCACAGTGACTCTGTGCCTTCTCGTTCTCTGTGTTTATTTGTAAGATCGTTTGGACATACTTCCTTTTTCATAGAACATGCTTTCATTGGCTCCATATCTCTGCAATGTATCCTTTTACAAAGGAGGGGTCTGTGGAGGGTGACACTGTACTAAACTTGAAAGAGACAGTAGTGGTCACTTTGATCAACCCCTGACATCATTGGTTCCCAGACCTCTGAATCCCCTCGAGAAACTTTATACAGGGTGAGGGTCCCATGCATGCTGCACGCTAAGTTGCTTCCGTCTTGTCTGACTCTGTGTAATCCTATAGACTGTAGCCCACCAGGCTCCTCTGTCCTTGGGATTCTCCAAGGAAGAATACGAGAGTGGGTGGTTGTGCCCTTCTCCAGGGCTTGACAGCTTCTACACACTCCTATAACACAGGACTCCTCAGTAAATAGTTAATAGCATCCCCCTAAGTTGTGGGCATAAATCGATCAAACAGTTGTATAAGTCGATCTGCTGTGTGTCAGAGGGTCCCATAACACTAAAGAAAAAGAAGGGCCCTGGGCCTGTTAATTGTGAAAGCTCTGGTTCTTTTGATATTTGTGCCTCAGCTTCCTCATCAGTAAAATGGGGCTATCACAAAATCTAACTTAAAGAGTTGTGAGAATTAAGGGAACTTCAGTTAACTCAAGTAAAGTGCTTAGCGCAGCAGTGTGCTGGTTCTATGCATGCATCCCTATTTCCATTTTTCTTTTTACCAGCCGTTTTGGAGGGAATGGGCAGAAGAAAGGGCTGTTTTGCTTAAAGTGAAGAGGACCTGGTGAAAGACTTAGGCCAGAGGTCAGCAAACGAAGCTTGCTGGCCAAATTTCACCTACCACTTATTTTCTTAAATGAAACTTTTACAGAAAGTCAGTCTCGTTCCTTCATCTCTGACTGCTTTTGCACTACAATTACAGAGTTGAGTTGTGATAAAGACTGAGTGCCCTGCAAAGACTGAAATATTTTGTATCTGACTGTTTACAGAATATGTTTCCCAGCCCCAATCTAGAGTTAAAAAAAAAACAAACAACAGCAGTGTCTTTTCCACATGATCTGCCATCGAAGAGATGAGTGTTAGGAGGCTGTCCCTATCAGGTGAAGTGGCTGACCCTTGTCAAAGATTTCCTGTACCTAAGAGTCAGCCCTCACTGACACCTTAATTTCTGTGTCTTTCACCAAGAATTAAAACCCATGCCAATTGAGACTAAGGCAGTGTTCCTTCGTATTTTTGGCTAGTTCTACCAGAAACACAAGGAATGGATGTGGTGCACGTCTGAGAAGGCTCCTGGGACCAGGATGCCCGGCCTCACCCAGGTCTGTGACTCTGATTCTTCCTGGGCACAGAGCTGCTTGTCACTTCCCAGCACCCCTGCTGTGGGGGCACCTGGTCTCACCTTCTTATATGTGGAACTGGGGGGAAATGTGTCCCCAGTTCCCACATCTGATCTGAATCTTCCTCACTGACCTTTCTCAATCTCACCTGTTCCTTGCCTGCAGGTCAGATGCAGACAGTCCAGTGGAGGACCCTAAGGTTCAGAGCAGGTTGTCCAATAAAACTTTCTGGAATGATGGAAAGTTTCCATTCTGCACTCTCCAGTACAGTAGCTTCTAGTCTTATGAGGCTCTTGAGAACTGGACATGTGGCTAGTACGACTGAGGAAGCGAATTTTTACTTTTCATTTAAATGGCACATATGACTGGTGACTTGTTATTGGACTGTGTACCTCTGGGGGATGGCAGATGCAGGTGTTGGGAGAATCATAGGCCTGAATGTCTGGGTGGAACCAACACGGTTCCCTCTCCCACCCATCCCCACACCCCCACCCCTTGCCTTGGATTGTGATGTGAGCAGGAAATAAACAGCTCTTTGCACTGGCCTGTGAGGGTTACTGTTTGACCAGCTGGGCTGCCATGACTAACACAGACGTGTCTTGGCAACCACCTTTCTGAAGAAAGGACAATTCAGTCTACTCCTCATCCATTTTAGAAGCTCGAGGAATGCCAGGGGCCTCTGCTGAGATCTTGTTTTCAAGGCATTGATTATCCTGTTTAAAAGATGAAAGAGGTGGCTTTGTGGGCCAGAGAGCAAGTGATTTCACTTAGCACCTTGGCTGTATACAGACCTGGTTATATGCTAGGAGGGAAGGTTCACTGTTCAAAACTCAGTTCCAGTTGTTGTTTATTTATTTATTTTTTTAAACCACTTTAAACTGTGCTTCTCCTGCTCATGACAAAGAAAGGGCCATCTGGTTTGATGATTTTTTGGCTTGAAGGAGAGAACATGAAAGACAAGTATAAGCTTTAATACTCAAGAGATCTGATTCTCTGCTGAAGAGGAAATGAACTCCATATCCAGGAGAATTCTGCCAGGAAGGGGCCAAATAGACCGTGCTCTCTGGAGGGTTCTCAGCGGTACTGTGAACACCATTTTAACTCTCCGTTTGGTCGTTTCCAAGGTGAGACAGTGATACATCGCTGGAGCAGGACAGCTCATCTCACCTTCTCTGGTGTCACCAGAGAGGGGATCTAGCAAGTTTCCATGCAAAGCCAGACGGGCTAGGGTGGCATGGGCCGTCTCACCTGCTCTATATGCTTGCCCAATTCTGGGAGAAGCACCTGACTTTCTGCTTTGTTGTAAAGAGAACCAACTTTGAAATCGAACAGACCTCTACCAGAATCTCACCTCTGTCACTTGTTGTTTCATCAGTAAGTCGTGTCTGACTCTTTTCGCGGCTCCATGGACTGTAGCCCTCCAGGCTTCTCTATCCATGGGATGTTCCAGGCAAGAATACTAAAGTGGGTTGCCATTGTCCTTCTCCAGGGTATCTTCCTAACCCAGGGATCGAACCCACATCTCCTGCATTGGCAGGAAGATTCTTTACCACTGAGTCTCCAGGGAAGCCCCTGTCACTTATTAGCTTAGACAAACCATGTCACTTCTCTGAGCCTTGTTTTCTTTCATTTAGGGATAATAATAGTAAGCCAACCCCACAGAGCTGTCATAAGAATGAAATGAATCGGTGTCTATGGCAGCATATGTAGGACAGAGCTTCATGCAGAATCAGTACCTTGAGGGACTGAGGGTTTGGAGGATAGAATTCCAGTCCTGGTGCTTCGGGGTGGTCCTGTGATGAGGATGTGAGGCCATGTGTTAATTAGAGCACTGCTTCTCAAATTTCAATGTGTATTCATACCACTTGCAGATTTTGTGTAAATCCAGGTTCTGAGTTAGCAGGATTATGTCATGTAAGTGAGTTTCCAGGTAGTAATTTCAAGGCTGCTGGTTGCTGACATCACCTTTGGAGAACAAGGAATTCAAAGCATCAACCTGATCTGTGTCTGCCTCCTCTGTCACCCACATAGAAGCAGCGTACTCTCTACTTTGAGTACGGAGAATGGGGGAAGTGGAGGATGAGGATGAAGTAGTTGGCAGATGGAAGGGGAATCTAGGCAGATGAGGAAAGAAATCGTGGGGAAACACATGGATTCGAGGTTTTCAACCTGAGTGGACTTCAAACTCACCTGGAGAGCTTTAACACTCTCCATTTTTAAGTCTCACCTCAGGAATCACATATTTAAGAGACTGGGATGGGGCCAGTTGTAACATATGAAAGCAAATAACTCCTCAGGTTATTCTTCTGTGCAGCTTGTGTTGAAACTGCTGGCCTAGAGAAAAAAGGCAACTTTCCCAGCTAGAAAGATTCAAGTATCTTTTCAAGATATGAGATCAGGTGTTTTTTTTTTGGGGGGGGCGGAATGCTGCTAGTTTAAGAGGAAGAAGTTCATGAAAATGGTAGATAAGAGAAGGCAGTTGGTTGAAATCTTGAAAAATTGGATCCATTTGATGAAGCCATTACAAAACACTAAAATTCTGGGTCACCGACATGATAACTTAACTCTTTGAAGCATTTTGGGCCTTTGAACAATTTTTTTGTCTGTTGAGAAGCCAACAGTAAATGGTAGACATGAAATCTATGCCATCTGGGGGGAATTGGAGGTTCTTGGGCTTCCCTGATGGCTCAGTGAGTAAAGAACCCGCCTGCAATGCAGGAGACACAGGAGACACGGGTTTAATCCCTGGATCAGGAATATCCCCTGGAGAAGGAAACAGCAACCCACTCCAGTATTCTTGCCTGGAAAATCCCACAGAGGAGCCTGGTGGGCTACAGTCCATGGGGTTGCAAAGAGTTGGACACAAATGAAGTGACTCATCACGTTTCTTTCACAAACATCGTGGATTTGATTGTTCTCTGTGCTCACAGAGGCTACTGAATTGGAGCACAGAAGTCTCCTTGGCTGGTAACCTTACCCAGGTCTCTATCCAGTGGGCCTCCCTCCATCAGGAGGCCCTGAGCCCAGCACACACGCTCCAACACAATCTCACCCATGAGCATTGTTAGTGTTGCTGAGTGAGTTTTGACTCTTGAAGCCCAGGTATAGGCTGCCTCCTTGTCACCAGCAGTCAGCTCAGAGTTGGCACTTGACCAGCCTTGACACAAAGCTCAGCCCCTTTCCAGGATCTCAGTATGCCAACTATCTGCAAATATTTTATGGAAGATTCCTTATGTCTTGGGGTGGGGGCTACATCAGGCACTGTGCCACATGTCCCTTGAACAGTCCTCATTAGGTATACATCTCCCCTTGGAAACCTGAATGCACAGCCAATAAGGAGCCTGACCTCTCCAGGCTTTCACTCCTCACCAACCCCAGGCTTTCACTCCTTTGGAGCAGAGCTCAGCTCTGTCCTATTTGCTCCACACTTGGTTGTCTATATCCAAGCATAACAAACACGAGGTTCCCTAGAAACCCGGACCTGCCCTCTTTAGATATGTATTATCACCCATTATCTGGATGTTGAACAGCTTATTCCTATGGGTACAGAGCTGGGCACTGCTTCTGGAAGGAAGGAAAAAAGCAGAGCAGGTGCAGATCAGCCAGACAAGCTGCCTGTGAGAATCCTTTGCCTGAAGAGTCACAGAGTCAGTGGTTCTGCTTTGTGACTGCAAGCTGAAATCACAGGTGGGAGTTCATAAAATGCCGATGACTGAGCCACACCCTGGGAGACCGATTTCGTTGGCCTGGGGTGTGACCTGGGCACTGGGATTCTTACGAGTTCCCCAAGTCATTCCTAGGGTGCAGCCAAGTTTGATACACGCTGTTCCATCCAAGCTGGTTGTTGCTAAAGAGGAAAAGGGCAGCCATGGGCCTTTCCTTATAAGAGCGATTGCTTTGTCCTGATTGCTGACCCCAGTTAGTCTTGTCTTGAGTGTTTAATTCCTTCAGGTGAACCCTCTTAGTGTCTACCATCAGAAAGTATGAGCCTGCAAAGGTTGAGAATCACTGAATAATTCTGTATCTTGGTGAGGTAAAGAGGCCATAAGTAGCAGGGTGGGAACTGGGGTTAGATTTTATTTTTGACTAAGGATTGAGAGAAATACCAGTTCCTATATCAAACTACTATCCTCATTTGCAGGATGCTTTTCAAGCACAGACTAAGGCAACTGGGGAAATACCAGGAGGCTCCTTTACTCTCCTTTTCCTGATTCCTATTCCTGTGACCAAAGGCATGACTGGAAAAGAATGCAACCACGCCTTGAGAGCTGGAAGAAAGGGGCAGCCTTGAAGGTGAGCAGAGGGGAAAAGAGGCTGGGGAGGAAGTGGAAACAAAGGTAGTCAAAGGAGAAGGATGTTCACTCTCTCCGCAACATACTGGTCCTTCAAGCATGCTTTGGGTAAAGTAAAGATGCCCCTTGGATGCACCCCATCCTTCTCAGGCGTGTGAGGAACCCTGAACCCTGTGTGTTTGTGTGGATGTGTGAGTGAGAGAGAGGCAGCTTTAATGGAAAGTCATCCCCAGAGGTAGGAACAGATCAGGAGAACCTGGGATAACAGAGCTAGGCTTCATTCTTTCCGCAACCACCTCTGTTAATAGCATAAAGTGATGGCAGATCACACACCTTGGTGAGCATCTGTTTCCTCTTCTACACTTCCTGGGAGTCTCGGGGTTGGGATGTGATATTTATGAATGTACTTTGCAAACAGTAGACTGCTATCTAAGTGCAAGGAATCATTTAAAAAGTCAGTGTTGCATCTCTGTGCTTTTATAAGGATACTAGGAAAATGAGGAATATAGTATTACAAAGCCTCACGTGCATGGTTGAAGGGAGTGTTAGAAGGAAAGAAAACAAAAACATTTTTTCTGTGATTACAAAAGACATACATGTCATGGGAAAAACTTAGACAATTGCAAGGACACAAAACCTGAAATTCCTCTCTATTCTACCACTTAGAACCTCCTAATCTTCTAGAACTTTGAAAAGTTATGTAATTATTTATATATTTTATATTTTTACCTTTATTTATTGTGCAAGGAGTGTACACTTATTTTATAAAAATTAGATGAGCAAAAGGGAAACTATAAATCACTTGAAACTGAAACCTCAACTGACCACAGTTTGTAGTAATTTTTTATTACAGTCTGTAGACTTTTCAATATTCAAATAGATGTATATTTTTGAAAGTGTAACAGGTACCCAATATCTTTTGCAAATAAGAACTCATATTGCTAATTTTATAACCTGCTTTCCAGATGGAACAAGATATATGTTCTACAACTTCACTTTTAATGTCTGGGTAGAATTCCATTGGAAGGACACACTATTATTTATTTAACAGGTTGTCTGACAAATATTTAGATTGTGTGTGATTTTTCTTTTCCCTCTTAGAAACAGTACTGTCATGACTATCCATTTACCACATATTTGTGCTTTTTTTGTAATTTAAATTTTAGGTTAAGCTGGGCCAGTGTCTCTGCAGAATCCTAAGGCTTTTCAAAAAGAAAGATGTTGACTGCCTAGTGTAGGACTTTTTATCATTTCCAACATTTTTGCTGTATACATATTAGATTATATTGATAAATCTAAAATGATTTAAAGCCCTGTGAAATATTTAGCCTGCCAACACTTTTTATTCCACTTCTCTCTGGATTTAATTTTTTCTGATTATTATGTCAGTCTCACGCTCATACAAGACAATTTGTCGACCTCAGAAGCATGTGCATTGGAAAGAAAGGAAAAAGTTTCATATAATCCCCCTGCAAGAGAGCAGTGTGTCTCTAGTTACTTCCATCCAAACCCTCACCACACGTGACTTCACATGGTCTTTTTCAAAATACTACTTGTAGACTTCTGACTAGGAAGATGCTTTGATGGAGCTTCTAAGTGTTGGCTGCTGTTCATGGAGATTTTAGCCCTGTTGAAACACTTAGAATTGTTTCTAGAAAGTACTAGAAAGAAATATGCACATGAGTGAGGCCGTGCTGAGATGTTGTGTTGTTCTTCTCTATCTTAGACAATACTCTGTGGACAGATCCCTGAGCTTTCCTGCAGTTGTGTAGGAAGAGGGCATCAGTGGCTTCACTTGGTTTAACAGTCACAGCCTTAGACAAGAAACAAATGTAAAAATACGGAAGACAGGCACACGTAGACCAAGAGAAGGAGAGAGAAACAGCCCCTTGCTTCCCTTGATCCACATCTGGTGTTAGAAGGCTTCAGACAACAAAGACACAGTTCTCAATCTAGGTAAATAAGTTTACATTTCTGACTATAAAATGAGCATATACACATTAAAAAGGCACAAAGGAAAAAAAATACCATTTCACCATCAATCCATTGTACGATTTTGTGTTTCTTTCCAGGTTCTTGATGCATGCCTTTTAAGACTAGGTAAAGCCCAACAGTTTACCCTGGTTTTGCATTTCTGCTTCTTAGTATAGCAAAGGCATCTGCCCATGTCAGTAGTTCCGGAGGATGATTTCTTCAAGTTCTGTAATTGTATTGCCTTGAGAGATGAAGAAGGAACATACATCAAAGATGTCTGTGAAGGGCACATGTGGTGATAAAGCAAAATAAAATTGTCTACTGTTCACGTATAGCTGCCAGTGAGAGTACATTTTCCTTCCTGGGTTACTAAGCTTTATCTTCCTAAGCAAGATAAAGTGGTTATTGAATAGATAAGTAAGATACTGCCTCTCATAAGTGAGCCTCTGGTGTATTATAAATAAATTCTGGGAAAACTTGTTCTTGCTCTGAAGAGATGGACTCAGGGGGACTCATCCACAAAGAGGTGCTTTTAGGGCAGGTGGGAGGGCGCTGCCCTCTCGGCGCCCTCTTTGTAGGGTGGGATTGGGTCTTGTGCATGTGGTGTGTTCTGATAAATGTGTGGAGACCACGCACCTCTTTTCTCCTCTTTGATCAAGTAACAAAAGTCAAGGTCCGGAAAAACTCAAACCATGTGTCTCCAGGGCATTGCCTCCTGCACCACCCACACCTACCCAGGAGCAAGACATGGGGCAGGGGTTTTGCCCCGGCCCCTGTGGTTCCTCCCAGGCAGTTTGAAAAAGGTGCTGGTTCCTCGGAATGGAGATCATTCCCTCCATCTGTTAGCAGCTTGTAGTGCACTGGTTTTGTTACTGACCTTCGCCAAACATCCTTATAATTAAAGTGCAAATGGGCCATAGCTACCCTGTGAACACTGCCCTCCTGACCTGCTTCTGCCAGTTACAAGGCCACCTGCAGTGCAGGGCAGAGATCGCTGTGTGGCCACCCGCTGAGAAGGCTAGGTGAGCGTCCTGGGCTAGAACTGATTATAACTGGGCTTTGAATTGCTCACACTCCCTGCCTCCACCCCTACCAAAGCTACTGCCTTCTATTTAGTCAGTTAACAAATGTGATGCATTTACAATGGGCCAGAGCCGTGCTAGGCCTGGGCAGTAAAGAGAGGAATGAGCTATGGAGTTTGCCCTCCGCAAGTATACCTTCCACGGGTGATGGCGCGTGGTGGGTAAGTAGAAAATGCTATAGAGGGGAGTTGACTGTTAAGGCGATTGATTTTTGAAGCATTTTCCCCAGGGCTAGGATTAGGGAGAGGTGACTCAGACAAGGATGTGTACATGTAGGGTAAGATCCTATCTTTAAAATGACATTCTATTCATCATGGACTTTTTTGTATTAATTTTGACTCCTTAAATTATTGCCTAAAAATCTTGATGACTGAGTTTGTGGGTGCCCCTGTAAATTTTGCTCCTTAGGCAAAGACCTCACTGGCTTCACACTAGTTCTGGCCTGGAACTCAAACCAAACCTTGCCCTTGAGCTAATACATACCTCACACACAGAGGGTATATATATATATATATATATATATATATATATATATATATATATATATGCTGTTATTCTGTTGTTTTGGATTTGGGATATAGGTAGACTGGCTTAGCCACTAATTTGCTACTTTACCCCAGACAAGCTGCTTTTCTTCACTCAAGTTCAATGTCTCACCTGGAAAAATACTAAACTGGGAGAGTTATCTTTTTGACATGGACAAGAATGTCTTCTTTTGGCAAATAGGTAAACGAGATAATCTCATCGTGTGCTGCCTGCCGTATGAGGGAGTGTGTGTGAGAGATGTTACCACAGGGGGTCAGGAAAGTTCTCTTGAAGTGATCCCGCATGGCCTCAACCTGCGGCATCTGGAAGTGGGGCTTCGGTTCTCCATCCAGAGATTGAGGTCAGGTCGTGGCAGAGTACCGAATCCTAGCCACTAAACCACTGTCAGTGACCAGGCCCTAGCTCTTCAGTTTTGCATAAAATAATTCCCACAAAGATTAAAAGTGTGAAATAAGTTAAAGTGCAATACGTGTGGTTGGACACACGGCTGGGCTGAGAGAGAGTCTCACCCTTGTGATCGTCTAGATCACTTTTATGGGGCATTTCTTCCAGGTTTCCTTTGGCCAGTCGCTTTGATTTGCCTGGTTCTGAGTCTGTATATGGTTTATCTTGGGATCCTCCCGTGCGGGCATGCACACCTCTTAGCCAAGCTAGATTCTAGTGAAGAGGCCTATGGGTAGTCGCATCACTTACTTTGAGGTGACGCCCCCCTTCCTTCTGACCTCTGAGGGGCCTTTCAGTGCATGTGTAATCAGGGAGGCCTCCTTAACATCAAGAATGAGGAAAATGTAGTCTTTTATCTCTTACCTGGGCATGGTCCAGCCTCCTCCATCATCTTGCTTTTATGGAGTTTCTGTCCACAGGGGAGAAACTGTTGAGCCTGCAGCCCATCTATCTCCTGCCTCAAAGGGAGATGGTATTTGAGCTGAAATATCCATGTCAAGCGGACACTATGGCTTGCAATCTTCTGTTTTTTTTAACAGCTGATCTTTAAATGAGCCCTCAGTTGGCTCCTGTTATAACATTTAAAACTGTTCAGTTCAGTTCAGTTCAGTTGCTCAGTTGTGTCCGACTCTTTGCGACCCTATGAATCGCAGCACGCCAGGCCTCCCTGTCCATCACCATCTCCTGGAGTTCACTCAAACTCATGTCCGTCGAGTCGGTGATGCCATCCAGCCATCTCATCCTCTGTCGTCCCCTTTTCCCTCCTGCCCCCAATCCCTCCCAGCATCAGAGTCTTTTCCAATGAATCAACTCTTCGCATGAGGTGGCCAAAGTACTGGAGTTTCAGCTTTAGCATCATTCCTTCCAAAGATCTTAGACAGGGATCAAGACCATCCCCATGGAAAAGAAATGCAAGTAAGCAAAATGGCTGTCTGGGGAGGCTTTACAAATAGCTGTGAAAAGAAGAGGAGCAAAAAGCAAAGGAGAAAAGGAAAGATATAAGCATCTGAATGCAGAGTTCCAAAGAATAGCAAGAGGAGATAAGAAAGCCTTCCTCAGTGATCAATGCAAAGAAATAGAGGAAAACAACAGAATGGGAAAGATTAGAGATCTCCTCAAGAAAATTAGAGAGAGAAAAAAAAAAAAAAGAAAATTAGAGATACCAAGGGAACATTTCATGCAAAGATGGGCTCGATAAAGGACAGAAATGGTATGGACCTAACAGAAGCAGAAGATATTAAGAAGAGGTGGCAAGAATACACAGAAGAACTGTACAAAAAAGATCTTCACGACCAAGATAATCACGATGGTATGGTCACTCACCTAGAGCCAGACATCCTGGAATGTGAAGTCAAGTGGGCCTTAGAAAGCATCACTACAAACAAAGCTAGTGGAGGTGATGGAATTCCAGCTGAGCTCTTTCAAATCCTGAAAGATGATGCTGTGAAAGTGCTGCACTCAGTATGCCAGCAAATTTGGAAAACTTAGCAGTGGCCACAGGACTGGAAAAGGTCAGGTTTCATTCCAATCCCAAAGAAAGGCAATGCCAAAGAATGCTCAAACTACCGCACAATTGCACTCGTCTCACACGCTAGGAAAGTAGAACTGTTTGGTGTCTTAATTCATTTCTCTCAACAATGCTGTGAGGTTAGTACTCTTGTATCATTTTTTTTTAAATATATTGGTAAGGTTCAGTTCAGTTCAGTCACTCAGTCATGTCCCACTCTTTGCAACCCCATGGCCCAGCATGCCAGGCCTCCCTGTCCATCACCAACTCCTGGAATTTATCCAAACTCATGTCCATTGTGTTGGTGATGCCATCCAATCATCTCATCCTCTGATGTCCCCTTCTCCTCCTGGCTTCAGTCTTTCCCAGCATCAGGGTCTTTTCAAATGTGTCAGCTCTTCACATCAGACAGCCAAAGTATTGGAGTTTCAGCTTCAGCATCAGTCCTTCCAGTGAACATTCAGGACTGATTTCCCTTAGGATAGTAAGGAGACACGGAGAAGGCAGTGGCACCCCACTCCAGTACTCTTGCCTGGAAAGTCCCATGGACAGAGGAGCCTGGTGGGCTGCAGTCCATGGGGTTGCTAAGAGTCGGCATGACTGAGCGAATTCACTTTCGCTTTTCATTTTCATGCATTGGAGAAGGCAATAGCACCCCACTCCAGTATTCTTGCCTGGAGAATCCCAGAGACAGAGGAGCCTAGTGGGCTGCCATCCATGGGGTCGCAGAGTCGGACACGACTGAAGCGACTTAGCAGTAGCAGCAGTAGCAGTAAGGAGTCAAGCAAAAAGAATTCAGGAAGAAGGTTAGCTAGCAAGAGAATGAGCACTGGGGTTTCAAGCTTGCCTTGTCTGTGATTACTTAATAAGGGTAGAAGTAGATAGGACCATTTTTCATCCTTCTCCTCCTCTACCAACTTAGTAAATACGAAGTAGATTATATGTAAGTTACAAACTGTTAAAATAGTCCATTTTGGGGGTAATGGGACTGTTCTGTATTTTGATTATGCTGGTGGTTGGAAGTCTGTGTGAATTAATCAAAACTGCCAGAACTCTGCACTAAGATGGGTGATTTTTACTGTGGGGAAATTATGTTTTAATTTTGAAAACTGCCCCCTCTTCCCCCCCGCCGCCCCCCCCATAGCCCAGCTACAGGAGAGGGACCTGGAGGTGTCCCCTGCCCCTAACCTCCGCGGCGAGGGTGAGGGAAGAGCCTTGAGGGGAGGCGGGCCCAGGTGAGGGAAGGGAGTTGGCCCTGATGGGCCGGCGGGAAGCCGGGAAGGGGAGAAAATAGGCACAGCTGGGCGCGCGCCGGGAGGGATGGGAAGGGCCCGTGGACCGCGGGGCGAACCCGGGGAGGGCGGGGGGATGCCGGGAGAGAGGGAGGGACCTGCGGGCGGGAGGGCGAGAGGCACGGGTGAGGGAGGAGGGCCAGGCGTGCGCTGCGGAGCCAGCCGGGGGCAGCGAGGCGGAGACAGGCCACCGGCCGCCGAGGGTGCCCGCCCAGGCGACCCGCCCTCGCGGCCGCGGTGCGGACGGACGAACGGACGGCGCTGCGTGCAGGAGGCGCCCGGCCATGTTCAGCCGGAGCTCCCGGAAAAGACTCTCCAGCCGCTCGGTGAGTGTCCCCCGCCCGAGCGGGGCCAGTCTCCGGGTGCCCCGTCCCGCCTCGAGGGCCCCTGTGGCCGGCTCCCTCCGCCCCGCGGCCGCGCACCTGTGGCCCCAGGTAAGCCGGCCCCGCTAGCGGGGGTGCGGCCCGGGCGCGCGGGAGCGCTTGTAGGGGCTGAAGGCTTTAAGTGAGGATCCCCAATCCCGGGAAAAGCCGAGCTGGGAACCGTGACCCTGAATGTCACAGTCTGGGGGCACCCAGGGAAGCCCCCTCTGCCCCTTCCCTTCAGGCAGGTCGGAATCCCCGTACCCAAGCCCCAGCGTCCAGCCTCTTGGAGCTCTAGCCGCGAACCTGACTTTGGGGCGGTTTGGCGATGGTGGTGGTGGGGGGATGTCCCGTTCTGCTCCCTTCTCGGGAGCATCAGCCTGGTTCAAGGAGAGCACGCAATGGTCGCCTCTCGGGGACTCCGGGGAGCAGAAAGGTCTTGCTTTTGTTTCTTAGAAACCCGTGACCAAGGTGTCTGGGGGAGACAAAGCCCCAGCCAGGGCCATTTCTTAGTGGCTTGGTGTCCACGCCAGAGGCAGCCCGAACTGGGTCCGCACAGCCATCCCCAGGCGGGAGACCACCCCTGGGGCCCTGCATCGCCTGCCCTAAATCCCCAACGCCAAGAGGAGCTTTGAAGTAGAATCAGAGGAGGTGGGGTGAGAAAGGCAGGCTGTCCTGCCTGGGACACAAGTGGGGCTCTGGAGGAAGCCCCGGTGGTGGAAACATGCTTGTGTTGTCTTTTTGTTTTGAAGTTGACCGGACTGGGGCGAATCGAGAGAGGCCAGCCATGTAACGCCTGTGGTGACCAGTGCCCGGGGTTTGCCTTGCATAAATGGAGGTAGGACCCCTTATGTGGGATTCCTGGAGACAGCACCACTGCAGGGGGAAGCTACACAGATAAATCCACATACATGTCTATATGCACACACGTGCATTTTTCGCCTTTTAAATGCACTTGAAGTCACATGGAAAGAATGCAAAGGCTGTTCCTTTAAGAGAGGGACTACATCTGCTACAAATATTGAAGGTGGAAGTGGTGGCCAGACACTGTGGATGCAGGAGGGCCCGGCTCTGGCTGCATTTCCCTGATGTGAGAGTTTGGGGTCTCTCGTACCACCCTCTGTGAGTCTGAGTCACTCTACCAAATGATTCGACTTAGGCAGGACAGTTTTTCCAAGTGCCACAGTACTGCATATGTAGGATTCCTGGGACTAGCTGGTGTTTTCCAATTGTGTTTTTAATTCAGCCTCTGTAACTCTGGGTCCTAACCGCAAACCCACCACTGCCCGCCTGTGCTGTGTCAACCCTCTTCGGTAGCCAGATGTTTCTTATTAATGTGCCGTGAATGTTAACTTCCAGGCAGCCCCAGCCTGGATTGGAATGATTATGTTTGGGGGACAAGGAATCTGGGTGCCCTCCCAGTACATCTGGCTGCTGAGGCTCTGGCTGGGAAAAGTTAGGGTGCAGGCTGACAGGCTCTGTTTGGTAATACAAAGAGAAGAGAGAGGTTCTTCTTGGCAACTTCATGAAAAGGCAAAACTGGGGACGGGACAAAATTCTTCAGTGTTGTAACCCATTCTCTCTTTGCTTAATGCATCTTCCTCCCTCACCCCCTCACCCCCCACCCCACTCCCCATGCCCCTTTGAAGAAGGCTGTTTCTGGATACTAGGGAGAAAGCCTGCTTTGATTCCCCCCGCCCCCCCCACTGTTCATTCCCAGTTGGTCATGTGTGCTGGGCACCCAGTTCTAAAGAAGCTCCCAGCCGGCTCCTTCAGAAATTAAATGCTTTTGTTCTTGCCTCTGATGGGCTGGCAGCCTCTTTGCCTTTGTTTCAGGGCACTGAGCGCAGCCCTTATGGCTCCCGAGCATTTAATAACTTCTGTGTCGGATGCAAGGCCGGGTGACCTTATAAATATGAAAAGGGCAGATGTAGGCATCCATCAGTCCCGCTGATGTTGTAGTCCCAGTAGGTGGCTCTGGACTGGTCCCTGGTGTGTCCCAAATGTGAAAGGGGTGATATGTGGGAATACATGTGGAAGCCTGATTTTGTCAGGCACATCCAGTGTGACAGCGCTACTGATCACTTCCTGTTTGATCCATCCTTTGCTCCACTTAGGGTGGGAAGGCAGAGTGATGAACAGGAGAGCGATTTCTGGCTCCTCCCCTACTCTGGAGCCTTTAGGGCAACTTCTGATCAGAGGCCTGTAGGGCAGGGGTACAATGTAGGGGTGTGGCCAGAGTCCCCTGCTTCCAGTCTGACCTCCAGCCGGTCATTCTCCCTAGGTCTCAGTTTTCCTATCCCGTTAAATGGGCATCATAATGGTACTTTCCTCACAGCTTTATTGTAGGGATTAAGCCAGATACTGAAAACACATTGTTTACCCCATACCAGGTACATGATAAATATTAGCTACTTCTGTCAGTTATTTTGAGTTTCCTCTCAGCTAGTGCCTGGGAGGAAGCATAACGAGCTTACTAGAGGCTGTGGGATCGGCTGGTCACTTCAGATTGTCAGGGCCTCTGCGTCTTGCAGAACCTTCAGCAATGTAACCCAGCTGGTTCAGTGAGGGGAAAACAAGTGTTTTATTTTCAGCCCATTATGGAGCCTTACTTTTGGAAAGAGAGCCTTTCATGAGGCTGGGATGGGTTTTCATGCCCAAGTAGTTCCCCACTAGCAGCCGAAAGCTTCCATGAATGGGGTTTTTATGGCATTTCCATTCATGGCTGGAAAGGAAACAGCTTCTTGCTTTTTGCCCCTTCCTTTTCCCTCATGCTCTTGGGTGACTTTTTGGAGAAGAGGGAGAACCGTTTCTGGGTTATGGCACAAGATTCTTTTTTGGCATGCTCCTTTTCCAGTGCTCTGCCTTGGGAGACCTCTGAGCTCCTGGGAGAGACAGTCACGTCGGATAGGAGGAAAGGCCTGACACAAAGCGGAAAGACTGCCTTTGGTGTGTTTCATGGAGAGTGAATTTGCCTTTTCCAAAGCACCACAGCACCCTAAACACTGTCATTCCTGGACTTCATCTATTCTTTTGGCTTCCACATGGTCCCCCTCCCCGGCATTATCCACACAGCAGGCATCTCCATCAAGCAGAACAGACTTGTGTTTCTGCCTTCCAACACCGAAGTTCTAGGGAGGAAGCAGGTTGTAAACAAACTTTGCTTCCCTTTCTGGCTTGCTGGGGCTTTGAAGTCCGGAGGGAGCTGTGCTGTGGCCTTGCTCTGGTTTTGCCTAGCTGTGTGACCTTGGGCAGAAGACTCAGGCTCCCTGAATTTCATTTTCTTCAGCTCTCACGCTGGGATCTCACCTCTGAACAAATATTTGAGGGCCTGCTTTGTGCCAGGCTCTCGACAGGTGCTGGGGATACAGCAAACAGGGCAGACAGGGTTCCTGCCCTTGTTCAGCAAATAATTACATTTTAGATAAGGTGGTCTGGAGAGGACTCTCTGAGGAGCTGACATGTGCACAGACACTGAGATGAAGCAAAGGAGGGTGGTCCTGTTGATTCAACCTGGGGCAGGAACCGCCAGTGCCCGCATCTCATGGGGGCTTGTTAGGAATGCTGAATCTCGGGCCCTGCCCTGGACTTAGTGAATCTGGCTTCAGGCCTTAACCGGGTCCTCAGCTGATTCATGTGCAGGGTAAAGATTGCAGAAAGCTGAATTACAGCACCTGGCACTGCTTACCCCAGCTCCCTCTCTGCCCTCTGGGGCTCCTGCGTGTGATGAAGTTGCCTCAGGTTCTGTGAAAGTCTGTTACATTTTATGGAGATTTTCCTGAGGGATCATACTCCTTTATCAATTATAGTGTCACCCACACCATTTGGTGGCAAATGAGGGGATTTTTAGGATTCTTAAAAAAAAAAGAAAAACTAGATAGAAAACCACAGAATTTCTAGGCCTTGGAGAAGAGAATGTTCGTAACTGTCAACCAGAGCGCCCTCTTCCACCCGACATAGGGCAGTTGGGGAGCAAAGGTGTACACTGGTCCCTGCAGGTGACCTGCCCCCCTGAAAAAATAAAAAGCAGCCCCTCACGGCAGCCCAGGGCAAATCCCACAGGGACAGGGCTGCTGAAGGAGTTCTCATTAAGGGGAAGATTAAGGCATCTTCGTGGACTGTGGCCAGGAGAAAATCATTAATAACTAGGCACTTAGTGTACTCTGCCACGAGACAGCTCTCCGAGTGGGGCTTAATTGGACTTGCTTGTTTGTACCTAGTTTGAGCAGAGAGGGGGAAATAGCCAGTTCGACAGTGAAGATATGCCCTTTGAATGCCTAGGCACGGAGGAATAGAGATAGTAATAGTGATACCAAAGCAACGTCAGCAGTGACCAGGCTGTATGCTTACTCTGTGCAGAAGTGTGTCCCCCTGTTTGTACATACATTTCTGTCACTTCCTCTCCAAAGCCTGTGAGGTAGATGTGATGCTTCCTTGACGAGGAGACTAAGGCCCAGAGTGGTTCCATCATTGGCCCAAGGTCTCCTGGCTACCGAGAATGAAGCTCGGATTTGGCTCTTAACAGCCAGCCTGCTTTCTCTGTGACTGTCTGCCCTGGTGACTTCTCTATTCTAAGGAAGAGGTCACAGACTAGAGGCCCTTGGCTCATACCCAGCCTGCAGGTGGGTTCTGTTTGGTCTGCACAGTGCATTAAACGGGGGACTTTTTCTAATATTAACAGCCAGGTTTCCAGCTTCCCTTGAGGAATCCCAAGCTTTGGTAAGATGGGGCCGACTTTCCTGTGTGGCAGTAACTGGCAACACATAAGCAGTGTCCGTTAGGTGGGTGTAATCTTGGCTCATTGTGGTCACCAACATTCTAGTTGCTTTTGGGGACCTATTTTCCCATCCTTCCAGTCTTTCACCTGTAACAGTCCTTGGAGCTGGGTGCAATTATTTATACCCCTTCTAATATATAAGGAAAATGAGTCTCAGGTTTCACAGCTTGCCTAAGGTTCTGCAGTCCCCAGTCAGTGCTATTCCAACCATCTCTGACTTCAAAATTCTGTGTTCTGGACTAGGACTTCTCAGACTTGGCTGGCATGTGAATCACCAGGGGATCCTGTCCAAATGCAGATTCTGATTCAGCAGGCTCCAGGGCGAGGAACTAAGATGCATTTTTCAACAAGCTCCTGGGTGATGCTGATGCTGCTGGTCCAAGGACCATACTCTGAACAGGAGTTGGCAAACTAGGTCCTGCTGGCCATATCAGGCCCTTTGGCTATTTTGTATGACTCAGAAGTCATGCGTGGTTTTAACATCTTTTAATGGTTAGGAAAAAAAGAATGCTATTTCATGACGTATGGAGATTCTTTGAAAATCAGATTTCAGTGCCCATAAATTGTTATCTGAACAAAGTCACTCCCATGTGTTAAGGTATTGTCTGTGGCTGTTTTTGAGCTACAATGATAGAGTTGAGTATTTGCGAGAGTGTAGTTTATAAAGCCCAAAACATTTACTATCTGTCCATTTATAGAAAATGTTCTCCTATACCACTTGTGGAGGAATATGCAAGTAGCTTCTCTTAATTTTAGAAGAAAGATTTCCGAGAACCTTTGGATTCAGGGCTGGAAGAAATGTCCCCTTCAGCCTGGATGAGAATGGTGCTAAAAAATGAAAGGCAACCAAAAACCAGGGAACAGACTACAGCCATTTCTAAAGGGCATGTGGAGATGAGGCTTGCGAGACCAGATCAATGAACCGCCAGTGGATTCTAAGCTCCTTGTAATCCCTTTAACGTTTCAGCTTTGCTGATAAATGTAGATTTGACTCTCGCAATAAAAGGCGGGCTTTCAGAACAAGCCTCCTGGAGTTGCACTTTGATGAGCGGCTGACATGGAAAGCCCAGAGCAGTAGTAGCCTTGTGAAGTCATTTTAATTATGCAGAGTGGTTAGTCTGGGGACAAGGGCTGCCTTTCCAGGCAGGATGCCTGGACTCTGAGCGACCGTGCCCCCGAAGCAGTGCTCACTGGGTCAGCCAAGACTGTGCCTCGAACAGCGTCTTTCCTTTGTTGCCCTGGTAATCGTGCTTATTGATGATTGGGGCAGTAATTTGGGGAGACGCTGGCCTGCTTTCCTTTAGTGGGTTGTAATTTGGCTAAGAAATGGGTTTCCACTGGATTGGTTTTTTTTTTTTTTTTGACTTGGGGAGGAAAAACACTCAGTCAATTGATGTGCCAAGAAAAGTGGGGGAAAAGGAGGTGGGGTGCGTGTGCATATGTGTGTGTACGTGTGCATAAGACATGCTCGCAGTCCTCTAGGAAGGGAAAGATCCTTACAGCTAAGAAAGCTGGTTGTCTTACCGTACTTATGTCTTGGGCCTTTGATAACATGCCTGATAGAACCTGAAACACCTCAATAGGTTTTTCTCTTGAGGAAATATATAAGTTCATCCCAGTGTGGTTGCTTTAGCTCTGATTTTGAAATAAGACATGGCTATTATAGAAAGACTTAAAACATCACACATTCATACACGTACACACACACATATAAAGAATATATAGCAGAGAGAAGAAAACCTTTAATCCTACCTTCGAAGGCAGGAATCCGGAAATCACAGCCAGTAGGACAAAATCATTCTGCTATCTGTCTTTTTATAGCCTTGTAGCTAAGACTAGTCCTCACATTTTGAAATGGTTGCCAGAAAGAGAATCAGAATTACGTTTTGTGGCACATAAAATTTACTTGAAATTTCAGTTTCAAGTCCATAAATAAAGTTTGAATGGGACACAGCGTGCCTGTTCATTTAGTTTCATCTGTGGTTCCTTTTGGGTTTCTCTGGTAACTCAGTGGTGAAGAATCTGCTTGCTAAGCAGGAGACACAGGTTCAACTCCCAGGTCGGGAAGATCCCCTAGAGGAGGAAATGGCTATCCACTCCAGTATTCTTACCTGGGAAATCCCATGAACAGAGAATCCTGGTGGGCTACTGTCCTTGGGGTTGGAAAGAGTCGGACACAGCTCAGCGACTAAATAACAGCATGGCTGCTTTGACAATAGCTGAATTGAATAGTTGAGACAGCCCTCATGGTGCACAGTGGAGAAGGAAATGGCAACCCACTCCAGTATTCTTGCCTGGAAAAATCCCATGGATGGAGGAGCCCGGTAGGCTACAGTCCATGGGGTCGCAAAGAGTCAGACACGACTGAGCTACTTCACTTCATGGTGCACAGAACTGAAAGTATTAGGTTAGCCAGAAAGTTCTTTCAGGATTTTCTGTAAAATGTTCTGGAAAAACCTTAATGAACTTTATGGCCAATACAGTATTTTCTAACTGGCTCTATACAGAAACTATTTACTCACCCTACAGCTGGAGATATATGATGTTTATGGTTTGGTGTTTTATTTCCTCAGCGTCATTCAAATTATTTATTAAGATTATTTAATAAATTTAATGTATTACTTATTAAGATCTTGTAGAAAATATACATTCTGCATATAATCTTTCTTAGCTTTTTTTCATACTTGGAAATACTTCATGGACATCTTTATATGTCAATATATAAATGACATAAAGATCTGATATATTTATTAGCTTTTAGAATCCAGTATTGGGTTATCATTGAATTAAATGTCTTTGAGTCATGGCTACCTCAGCTGTTTTCCCTTGTTCTTTATCATATAGCACACAACAGTAGTTCTTCTTGTCCTATGACTTGCTGATGTGGAGCTCTTGTCAAATGGTCTTCTAAAAAGATGGTGCCAACTTTCACCCCCATTATTTAAAAGATTGGACTATATTTGTGTGTTTTTTTTCCGAGGTGAAACTTTGACGCATCTCAGCTTATGGAGCAACCTGGCAAGTAACCCTTGTTTCATCCCCTGAGTGGCAGTTTATACCTAATGAATAGTGAGAGAGCACGTGGTATCGATGTCACCATCTTGTTTTCAAAATACATTCTTGTCTTAACCCTCAAAGTGATACTGAGAGTCTATTGAAAGATCGCCATTCATATGCTTCTGCTGTTGAAGGTTGGTGGATAAAGGAAATCTAATGAGTTGTTTTGCAGTCTCTCGATTCAGAAAGTTGGGAGATTATCCTTTAACTCTATAATTAATGAATATCCCAGAGGGAATTCCCCATGAATTGAGAGAACATTTCCTAAAGGGAATGATTCCTAGATCACTGAGCATTTTGACATCAAAAGGATCAAAAGATCCTGTGTTGTATATGGGAGAACCATGGGGGTTGATTTCTGGGAAGAAACACGTATTTCCAGGCAGTGTCATAAAAATTTCTGTGAAGCTCGTGAGAGCTTCTGGGTGCCCATTCTAGCTGAGCAGTTAAAGGGACAGGCTTTGAAGATACTTTGTAGGAACTGTAGTCTTGGTTCTGCCTCTTATAAGCTGAGTATTCTTGGCAAAGTGACTTAACCTTTCTGAGCCTGTCTTGGTTTTCTCATCTTGGTATTCTCAGTGTGGGAATACTATTGCTTACTACTGTAAGTTATCTTCTGAGGTTATTGTAAGTGTTAAATGGGATAATGTATGTGTTGTGCTTCACTGGGCATGATGTGTAGGCTTCATATACCTTTGTGGTTGGAAGAAGGCTTAATGGAAACACATTGGATAAGGAGCAAGAAGACCTGGGTTCATGGCTCTGACATGGTAGATTATAGGACAGAACAAGGCACTTCCCCACCATGAGCCACAGTCATTCATTTGCTAAAAATGGAGGTGATGATTGTTGTTGTAGAGCCTTAACTCAGAAGAGAGAGTGAAGTCCCCTCTGATGTGACGATTTAGCATCTAAAGGAATTAGACTTCCTGATGGAATAGCAGATTCATATGGCTCATTACACACTCACCTGGGGATATTTACACTTTAGGTTAAATAAAATTAGAAGAATTGGACCCTGTACCCTCACAGTCTCTTTGAAGTTGTGATGTTTGTAAGAGCATATGATGTTTGTAAAAACAGGTTGCAGTCTGCAACAGGAAGACAACATTTAAACTCTGTCCCTGGGGTCGTATTTATAAAGGGTCTTTTTTTGTGCCAGGCACCCTTGAAAATTCATGTTCAAAGTAAAAACCACACATAATCAAGATAATACTTAGTTCATTTTCTCCTAGCCTGCTTGATAAGTATGATTTTTTTTCCCTTGGTGCCCAGTGTGCCATGCTAAACACTTCCATTTACACAATCACCAGTCCCTTAAACAGAAGCTCCCTTTTCTAAGCTATGAGAAATACGGATATTTACATAATACCTGAACCCAGATCATACCCTGAAAACTCCTGAGAAGAAATCTGCATTGTACCTATGTCTTGCTGATACTACACAGCATTTAAAATTGAGATTAGTTGCCAACTACTGATATTTTGGATGAAAATTCAGACTTAAGGTTTCCTCTGGAATAAAGAAAAAATAATGAAAACAATGACAAATTGTGGCAACTCATATTCCTTGCTTCCTTTTAGATAGAATATACATGTTGAAATTTTTCTGCAGTCCCCAACATTCTCTGTTGCTTACCTGGCCTGAGTCACCCATTACATCCCTGGCTGGCCATGTAGTCATCTGATGTTGTGACCACTGATTTGAAGAAGTGAGAAAGGAATGTGTACTACTGGAAGGATGCTATGAATGGAAGATTGGGATAAAGGTGCCACTTGGTGGCAGCGTCTGTGCTAAGCATGACCTCTAAGCAGCTAAACCCTCCCTGTCCCGGGAGGGTTTCTTGGGCTGGACCTGCTGTGTGCTAGGCTTCTTTCACGTATCACCTTTTGTCATCCTCAGAACAGTTTTCTAACGCATGTCCTTTATCTACTCCTTTTTAAATCTGAAAAAAAAGCAAAAAACAAAAAAAAAACCTGAAGCCCTGGGGAAGCTAGGTAAAATGTCCTAGGTCATGTAAATAATAAGTAGTGGAGTCAGGTTTGAAACCAGGTTTTGAGGGCTTGAGATCACAAATTCTTTAACAAAGAGTGTTAAGCTCTGTCATTTGACTCCCATGGTCTAAATATAAAACAGTACCTTGGCAAAAACAGAATCTTATATTCTCACTGGCCTGGGGATGACACCGGACTGTTGTCAGATATCAGAAGAACCCTAGGCTAGTTGGCTTATTCGAGGCTGGGGTCTTGAATGTGGAACTCCTGTATAATTAGAGGGTGTGGTGTTGAGCTTATTGGGGTGTCTGAAAGGTGAGAAATTGCATTAAATATAATGCGATGTCCATTAAAAGGCTCCTTGCAATTTTCTAATCGGTTCAGCATACATTTAAGGGGGCTCCATTCGGCTTGTTGATAGCTTTGGTGTCAAATTGGGGCCTCTGGGGAGTTTGTGAAAGCTGGCAGTGGGGGGCATTCTTCAGACATGCCATTTGCATGTTTGCTAGAGGAAGCATCCACCAAAGGGCTCAGTCAAGGGAGGCAGTTGGCAGTACTTCCCCTCAGCCAGTCTGAGGTCAAAGCAAGTTGAAAATAAGCAAGATGATCATCCAGTCAGTCTTCAGATCTGTGTTTTTGAACTTCTGTTCCTCATTGCTTTACTAAGTCTGACACCATGCTGCAAGACAGACCCAAGCACCTCTGACTGTCAGAAGGCATTTAATGAGAGTGTTATTTGAGTTTAGGTTTGGTAAACTACCTGATGGTGCAGAAACTGCCTTCACAGTTCTTTAAAGCTGACTCACTATGTGTACATATAACATCCCGAGCAGGTCCTTCACGTTTGCATGCTGAGGAATTAGGCCTCTGGGGGCCTTATTAGAAGAATGCAGGTGTTTTCTTTCTTCAATGACGCTATGCAATTACTTGAACGATATAATTTCTCAGTCTTTTGTTTCGCACTTGGGCACCCAGGAGCGCTCCTGTCATTTGCATCCTCGATGCCTTGGTCTTCGGAGCTTCTATAGCGACTTGCTGAGTTGTTCGGAAATTATAGCGACAGGCCTCGGTCATCTTTGTGAAGACCTGAATTTGGAGACAGTAGATACCTGGGAGACTCTCCACCATCCTGAGTCTGGACTATTTGAAGCCATAGGGAAGGACACAATCATATGTTTTCCTTGGTTCTGGGACACCAAACCATTAATAGTTCTGTCCAACTGCTAGGGATTTTGGATAACTTTTTTAAATTTACAGAATCCCGGTGATAGCATTTTATGGCAGGTTTATTTTTTAACTGTTTCTTTTATGCTGGAGTAAAGTCGATTGACAATGTTGTGATAGTTTCAGGTGGACGGTAGAGGGACTCCGTCGTCCACATACGTGTATCTCTTCTCCTCCAAATTCCCCTCCCATCCAGCCTACCACGTAACACTGAGCAGAGTTTCAGGCGGGTATATTTACTTAAAATAGTAAATAGTACTTAAAATAATTCATTTTGATCCAATTGTTACATAAGTATGCAGTGCAGACAGCTTGGAAAATTGAACAAAATCAAATGATTTATTTTAAGAAAATAGCATTATCTTCATCACACAAGGTTGAGTACAGATCTCTTAGCTTTAGGGTGTGATTTCTTTCTAGTCTAGTTTGTTTATGGTAGAGTGTTATTAGTTGTATTCATTTTCTAAAGCTGCCAAAACAATTGCCTACAGACTGGGTGGCTTTAAACAACACAGTCTATGGTCCCACAGTTGTGAAGGCTGGAAGTCCAAAGTCAAGGTGTTGGCACAGTTGGTCCCTGTGTAGGCTCTCAGGGGGAATCCATCCGTGCTGTCTTAGCTTCCGGGGACCTTCTTGGCAGTGCTTGGCCTTCGAGGCTTTCAGAAGTATCATTCCCGTCTCTTCCTCTGTGTTTCTGGCCTTTTCCCTTTTTAAGGACTTGTCATTGAATTTACGCATGATGATCTCATCAACTTAGTTACATCTGCAGAGACCTTTTTCAGAATAAGATCGCATTTGGAGATTTGGGTGGATCTTTGAAGGGACCACTATTCAACCCATTGTAATAATTATGGAAATAAAGCATATATATATAAAATATACATTTAATATATATAGTTAAATATATAGTTATATATTAGATATATAATTAATATATTTTAAAACATATTTAAGCAGTATGTCCAATTTGGGCTTTCTAAATGTGTTCTTTGTGAAACGACAGTGGTACGGGAGGGCTGGTCCTTAACTGTGGGGCACCTTTGTGGGGATATGCCTTACTTGTCTTTCCTGGGCCAGTTAAATATCTGCAGCAGGAGGGGACTGTACAAGCTGCTCTTCGTGGATGGCTCTCTGAGACGGAATTTGCTGCCCATATTGATGAATTCAGCTGTCTGAATCAGCTGACCCTCGGGTCATCCTATGAAGTCCATCCATCTTCTTTGAGCTTTTGTTGGGCCTTGCCAGGGAGATGTATAGGAAATGAACTGGTAGTCTGTGGACAGTTATTTGTGGGAAGCGCTTTTCGCCCTAGGACCTTTTAATTAATGTCTAGGCTATATAATTGATTCACTTGCAAAGGGGAAAAAAAGTGAGCTTCATTAGAAAAGGAAATTCTTCATCCTTCTAGAAATCAGCCCCATAAAACCCTGCCTGAGATGACTTCCTCTACCCCTCCCTCAGTCAGTACCCCCCACTCACCCCCGCTTCCCATCATATCTCTGTAAATACCATCAAGAAAATTATAACACTAATTGTACTCCCTCATTCCCTGATTTCTGTCAAATCCAGCATGAATGGATCTAGGCTTTCCAGAATAAATTATGTGAAATAAATTGAAAGCAGATTATGATTTTTTATCATCATGTTAGCTATCATGAATGGAACGTTAACAATGGGCTAGGGCATATTGTATTCTAAGCACGTTTATTGTCTTCTTATTTAATTCTTGAAACCCATTCTGAGAGAAACAGCACTATCCACATTGTTTTCACAAGGAAGCTGAGAGGCTGCAAGGGTGAGTTACTTTTCCCGAGGTTACACAGCTAGTGAGTACTCAAACCAAGGTTAGATCTTACAACCCTGACTGTAGTTTGAACTCTTAAACCCCACAATATGTGCCTGGCTCTGGAGGATTCTTTTTTTTTTTTTTTTTAATTTTATTTTATTATTTTATTTTTTTACTTTATAATACTGTATTGGTTTTGCCATACATTGACATGAATCTGCCACGGGTGTACATGAGTTCCCAATCCTGAACCCCCCTCCCACCACCCTCCCCATATCATCTCTCTGGGTCATCCCAGTGCACCAGCCCCAAGCATCCTGTATCCTGTATCGAACCTAGACTGGCGATTCGTTTCTTACATGATGGTATACATGTTTCAATGCCATTCTTATAGACTCTAAACTGTGGTTTTCACACTTCAATATTCATCAGAATCGCCTGGAGGGTTGCTCCAGAGGGTACTCCTCAGAGTTGCTCATTCATTAGATATCAGCAGGTGATTAGAATATCTAATCACCTAGTAATTTAAGTTTATTGAACATCTAATAAACTAGGTGTTGCTGCTACTGGTCCAAATAGTTTGAGAACCACAGGTCAACACTGTAGCCCTTCTCCAGGACTTATAGTCACATCCATTTATCAGACCAGATAAACATGATTTAAATGACTGTCCAGTTTACTAGTCCATACGTTTTCTTATCACAAAGAAACAGTGTAGGTTACTATTACCTGGTTGGTATTGATGTTGAGCACTTGGAATTTAGTTTGGAAAGAAGGCCCTACCCCCACAAAAGCTTGAGTATAATCTTAGTTTCTTCTTCTTTCCTGTCATGTAGAGGCCATGAAATCTAATAAAGTTAATAAAGTGGTTTTTGAGCTCTTTTGTCAGCTGGAAAGTAGAACCAGCCAAGGTCTGGTATCCATGAAGATGACTAAAGATTAATGAAATGTTCTAGCCCAACCAGACAACCTAGACAGCATATTAAAAAGCAGAGATGTTACTTTGCCAACAAGGGTCCATCTAGTCAAGGCTATGGTTTTTCCAGTGGTCACGTATGGATGTGAGAGCTGGACTGTGAAGAAAGCTGAGCGCCAAAGAATTGATGCTTTTGAACTGTGGTGTTGGAGAAGACTCTTGAGAGTCCCTTGGACTGCAAGGAGATCAGCCCTGGGTGTTCTTTGGAAGGAATGATGCTAAAGCTGAAACTCCAGTACTTAAGCCACCTCATGCGAAGAGTTGACTCATTGGAAAAGACTCTGATGCTGGGAGGGATTGGGGGCAGGAGGAGAAGGGGACGACAGAGGATGATATGGCTGGATGGCATCACCGACTCGACGGACGTGAGTTTGAGTGAACTCTGGGAAGTGGTGATGGACAGAGAGGCCTGGCGTGCTGTGATTCATGGGGTTGCAAAGACTTGGACACGACTGAGTGACTGAACTAAACTGAACTGAGCCCAACCAGATAGTAAAATACATTGTAAAGCGACAGAAAGGAAAACTGTACGTTACTAGAGCAGAAATGGATTTTTTATGACAAACTCAGATATCTCCCCAAATCAACTCAGGTATTGTAAGATGATGATCTATGATAAAGGTGATATGTATTTAAAAGCAGTGGGAAAAAATTCAATAAATGGTGCTAGGACAAGCAGCTTTTCATGTGGAATGAAAAGATTAATCCAAAACTTTTCAATGTAAAGAACATTTAAATTTGATTATGGAAAAATGCTTTTACAAATTGGGAAAGTGAAAAGCATATCTAAATTCAAATATTCCTTCTTCCTTTTTCTCTTACTCCCTCCCCTCTTGCAATGCTGACCACCTGCTGGTCCCCAAACACAGGCATAGTTTCACCTCAGGGCATCTGCCCTTGCCGGGACATCCCCCAGGACCAGCCACCTACATACCCACCAGTTTTTCCCTTGCTTCCCTCCAGATTTCTCTTCCTGAACAGTTGTGTTCTGTGATCATCTTCAAATTGTGTTCAGATCCCTCCCTTTTCCCTTCGTCTTAACTCTTTGTTTTTCAGAGCACTTATTACTACCTGACATTATACTTTTAATAGATTATCTGGCTTTTGTTCTCACCCTAGGATTAAGTTACCTTAGCTCCATAAGAATTTAAACTTAATGAGGATATTCCATGTTTCCTTTGTTCAATCCTCTAATACCCAGAAAAATACCTAGTGCACAGCAAAAAACCTACCAGAATTTGTTGGCTGAATGAATAAATGGATGGATGATAGGAATCCCAGATGTTGTAAAGGAAGATGCGTTATTTTGACATGAAATAATTTAAAAATTGTCAAAACAAAATTGAAAAAAAAAATTTGGAACAGATAGGATAGAGACAGAGGCCTAGTTTTTTAAGATATGAAAACAGTGCTAATGAAACTGTGAAATGATTCATTAGAAAATTGGGCAACTGATCTCATTAGGCAGGTGTTTGAGAAGGTATAATTTGTTTTCATAGTAATGTTCTTATGTTTCCATTTATTTGTGAGTCTAGTATAAGTAGCTCTTAGAAAATGTTTGTGATGTCTTTGTTCAATTAACTATAGCATCTCTTTTCCTAAGAAGTATTAAAACAGTGTGCATACTCATGTTTTGGGCCAAGCTTTGTTGGCTTCTATCAAGATTAAAAGACCTTTTAAGATTCCTTAGGATTTGGAGTTGTCTATGGGTATGAACAAGACCCATAGCTGTGCAAGTGTGATCCAAGAGACGAGAAAGAGCAAGTAAAAGACGACCAAATCCACAACATCAGAAATAACCTCTGTGTCTAGGGATGTGGGCATTTCACCGCTAATGGGTACCTTTCTCTTTTCTTGTCATGATGACTTGGGAGTGTTGTCTATGGCCTTTAGAGGCCTGGGGACTGAGATGTAAATTCTTTTGTGGTCTGTGAGATTGTACCATCACAATGCAGGTAGTCCTGCCTGGAATGCCAATGCTATTCTTCCCCAGTGAGAAGCAGTGAGAAGTTTTTGGAGGCAGCAGGTGCCTTTGGGAAGTGCTTGTACATATCTGATGTTTGCAAACTTGACTTCTCTGGACCTCAGTTTCCCTCATCTGTATATTGAGGGAGATTATAGAATAGGAAGCCCTTCTCTCTCCCCCCGCCCCCCCGTTGTTAATACACGGTGATAGTATTGCTAGGGTTTTCCTGCTCAGATAATCAACTGAAGAGATTTGGACAAGAAGAAATTTAGGGGAGAGAACAGGAATTTTTCACTCAGTCCGCTTGCCTGATGAGCATCCCTTTTTCAGGATGCTCTCACTCTTCTGCTTGCTTTAGTTGTGGTGGTGTAGAACCATATATCTGCCAAGTGTGAATTTGTTCCTAACACTACTTACTGCCAGTTACACCTGCTGCTATAGTTAAGTTACCTACATAAACCCATGACGTATGAATGTGAGAAGAAAGAAGAGTTGTTATTTCTATGAAAATTAAGCTGAGTGCTTGGAAATGACCTGAAACAATTTAAAAATATTGGAAAAGAGGTAGAAATTGCAAAATGACTTAGATTTTTTTGACAGCATCTTTAAGTTCTGACAGTACTTTAAAAAAAACACCTCAAAAAACAAGCAGCAAATAACGCCACCAAAAAAAAAAAAAAAACCCAACCCAGATAAGAGAAAACCTGCACTGGGAACTGAAGGTGTGTGTTATGGTGCTGGATCTGTAAGTCCATAAGCTAAATTCCCTTGCCCACTGCTGCTGCTAAGTCACTCCAGTCGTGTCCAACTCTCACGACCCCATAGACAGCAGCCCACCAGGCTCTGCCATCCCTGGGACTCTCCAGGCAAGAACACTGGAGTGGGTTGCCATTTCCTTCTCCAGTACATGAAAGTGAAAAGTGAAAGTGAAGTTGCTCAGTCATGTCCGACTCTTAGCCACCCCACAGACTGCAGCCTACCGGGCTCTTCCATCCATGGGATTTTCCAGGCAAGAGTACTGGAGTGGGTTGCCATTGCCTTCTCCACCCTTGCCCACTAGAAAGGAATGTATGGTTATGTATTTCAAGAAAATAAAAGATATCTATGTATGATTCTTTTGTGATTCCTCAATGTTATAGACACTGCTACTTGTCCTCATGTACATTGTCTACTCCTTAGAAACATTACCTTCAAAGTACTGTCCAGCAAATATCGTATTAAGACAATATTTCCTAGCCCTCCTTGCTTCTAGGGATTACGATTGACTAAGCTCTAGCCAAAGGCATATAAATAAAAATAGGAAGTACAGCTTCTGGAAAGTGCTTTTGAAAGGAAAGCATGTACCGTTTTTGCTGACTTCTTGTCCACTGGAATGTGGATGTGACAGCTGGAGCTCAAGCAACTACATTGGACCATGAGGTAGAAGCCCTCTGTTGTAAAAGGCAGAATATGGCATGCAGTGCCTGGGTCCCTGATGACCGCAGAGACAATAGCACAGCCTTGGACTGTATAACTCCAGACTATATTTCCATGAGAGATAATTTTCATCTTGTTTAAGCCATTATTATTTTGAATCTTCAGTCACCTACAGCCGCATTTCAAGCCAACAGGACTATAACAATGGGATGTATGTTGTGTTCTCAGTGGTTGATAATCCAAGCTCTTCTCTTAATTTTAGTTCTTGCAAAGGGCAGGTGTGCTATTCCACAATACACTGTTCTGAGGCAGGGATGCCTTCATGTGAAGTTTTGGCGTTTTGTAAGTTCTTAGAGTGGATGACTCGTGGTGGTAATAGGTATTAAAGAGAGTAATTATTTCCTGTTGGTCAACTGCTCTCTGAATATGCACAGTTATCTATCGAGGAATAACCTGGGACAACTCAGGAATGTCCTCATGTAGCACTGATTTCACCCTCTGAGAAAGTGCATATCCTGTTTTGGAATGTGTTTAGTACTGCTTATTTTAGGATTAAAGGGTAATAGAGTGAAGGAATACATTTAATCCATTTGATGGTCCCTATCGTTTTACCAGCAGACCGAGCAGAGGAGTTGGGTTCACATTACATCCGTGGAGAGGTATGCCACAGCGCTACTGTGTGGGAGTGTGGGCAAGGGTGAAACCCTATCGCCTTTGTGTGAGCACAGAATGACATGTGCCTTTTTAACCTCGTAATTAAATAATCACCATCCAAAATCATTTCTCTCTGGAAAGTCTGCCCCGCTGGTTGTATCCCAGAATAGTTTTGCATGAGAGTCTTTAAGTAGGAATTACATTTATGATGGTTATTCCTGACCAGCTTTCTCAAATTATCTGAGCAAAGTGTTAAATTGTTAATAAAAAGTGTCTGAGAAAAAATTAAATGACATTTTGGGGTCAGGTTTTCAAAAGCAAGAGGAACACACTGGGAAATGGATTTATAAAGGCTTAAAGGGAATTTATTCATTCAAGAAGGTTTATTATGTGTGTGCTATGGCTTTATGCATGTATGTTTAGTCGCTCAGTTGTGTCTGACTCTTTGTGACCTCATGGACTATAGCCCTCCAGGCTCCTCAGTCTGTGGGATTCTCCAGATAGGAATACTGGAGGGGGTTGCTGTGCCCTCCTCCAGGGGATCTTCCTGACCCAGGGATCAAACCCACATCTCCTGGATTGTAGGTGAATTCTTTACCCGCTTGCCATAAAATACAGTAAAACTGATGTCATAAATGTTTATAATTTCAATTCGTTGGATGTCCTTCTTTGATACATACATACAGGTATGCACTTGTAGTATACACAGATCAGTATCAAGATGTGTGTATATCTGTGTATGTATGTGTACATATGTTTTTTTTTTTTTTACACAAATGGTGGCATATTATAGATACTTACTTTTTGTCACTTGACAGTAGATCTTGGAGGATTTTTAACATTAGTATATTATTATATATAAATATTGTTATAGAAAAAAAAACCGACCAGGCAATAGCCCATTATATAGGTATGTCATAATTTTTTTTTTAACCAGTTGTCTGCTGATGATCATTTAAGATATTCAAAATTTCTGGATAATGCAGTGGTGCTTTAGCAGACATTATTTGTAGCTTGTCATTGCCTTTTCACATGACAGTACCTGCGGGGTAAATTCCTAAACACAGAATCATCAAATCAAAATGTATGTGCAAATTAATTAGTTGACTATTACTAAATAGAAGAAATAATGGTTTCCAAAGATGTTTAGATCTATCAGTGTATATGAGGGTGAAAGATTAAGTTTACATGACTGAACGTTTAACTTTTGAAAACTTTCTGGAATGCCATTTAAAGCATTTATTTTGTACTGTGGTAAGACAGTCATGGGCTACCCGGGTGGTGCTGGTAAAGAATCTCCCTGCCAGTGCAGGAGACATAAGGGCTGCAGGGTTGATCCCTGGGGCAGGAAGATCCCCTGGAGGAGGACATGGCAACTCACTCCAGCATTCTTGCCTGGAGATTCCCCGTGGAGAGAGGAGCCTGGCGGGGCACAGTCCATAAGGTCACAAAGAGTTGGACACGACTGAAGTACCTTAGCACATGTGTACAAGATAGTCATGGCTGGGATGCCATCTTGATTTATTATGTTGATAACACCACCCTCAAGTTTTTGCAAAACCATTAAATTGGATTTAACCTACTTGCACTGGGGTAGGAGTTTTTAGGTAACTTTACCCTGATGGAGACTCTTTGGGAATAAGATAGATCATCATTATTATAGACAAAGACCAATATACTGTCAGCATACAGTACTGATGATGCCCACAGTACTGAATTCTGGTGTATCAGAGTGTGAGTTTGTGTTATATCACATGACTGGGTAGAAAGAGGCAGAAGGCTGGTGTTAATGATTTTGGTACTGGTCCATCCTGCCCCTAATTTTTTTTTTTTTTAATTTCATCTGAGTCTTGATTTACAGATCTGTAAAAATCAAGGAGTTTCGTAAATTGGGGAAGAAACCCTTTCTCCCTCACTGTTCCCATCACACTCTAGAAATGTTGCTTAAACCTTAAACCCAGTTTGAAAGTTATGGTTTAACTGTGTGCCTGGCAGCATTTCTTTCTCTCCATCTCCTCTGTATCGTGCTCTTCTGGAAACCACTATTATTTCTTGCTTCAACAGGTGCCCTGGTCTACCTAACAGATTTCTCCACTTCTACCTTTTCACCCCTCTAATCCATTTTCCACCCAGCCCTCAGATACAAAGAGGTAGTTCTTATGAAATATTGAGCAGATAAAAATATTAATAAAATATGTATCAGGCAAAAACAACAGTGTTGTGATGGACATCCATGAACCTGCCACCTGGTTTTAGGAAAAAGAACCTTATTATCTCTTGTGATTTCATCCTCTTTCCTCTCTCTGAGGTAACTAGTGTCTTGAATTATGAATTTTCATATCCTTAGCTTATTTCATAGTTTTGCCATAATTTATGTCTTACTAGGCATCTTTGCTTCTGTAGTGTTCTTTTGGGACACAATATTCAAGAGGTTATCTGAAGCATGTGCCCAGGATTGGCCTTGCCAGGTCATCTAGCATGTACCTGGGACTTCGCTAAACAAGGATACACTGCTTTCCAAAGTTAATACTCCGTCAGCAGTTAAGGTTCTGCTTGTTCTCATCCCTGGCCACACTTGGTTTTGTCTGATCCCTCCTTAGTCTTTTGTACATGTGACTTCCTCTGCCTAGAATGTCCTTTCCCCATCTATTCCAGAACTCGTTGCTTCTTGCATCTTTCCACTCTCAGTTTAAATGTCACCTTCTCAGAACATTTCTCTGCCCATAAGCCCCTCTTGCCCCCAGACTATAAGGGCAGGACCTGTGTCTGCTTGGTTCATCATTGTGTTTAAAAAGCACGTTGATTTTCTGGAAGGTGCTCAATAAATAGTTGAAATGAGAGTAAGAAATGATGTGAATCAAGCCCTTTCTGGTCTGAAGTCTTCTGTGTGAAATGATGTAAAGATTTGAGAAAGTTCAAAAGAACCCACTCTGTTTGGCTCTGGCTTCAAGGCAGTTTTGTGATGAAGATGGTTTAAGAAGACCTCCTCTGAAGGGGTGTGGATGCTCAGCTGCTCTGATGGAACATTTCCACCAGCAGACATGAAAAATGTCTGTGCAATAAATGAATAAATGGAGCGTAAATAAATGAACAAGCAGAGCATACATAAATAGGGCATGCATAAACAGGAGTTATAGACGTGCTTGTCTCCCAAGTAAGAAAGTAGGTGGAGGTGCTCTTGAGGTGCAGAATTAACCGATATTCTAGCATCCCTGATTGGGACTGAAAAGTAAGTGATCCCAGATGGGAGACCTAGGGAAGTTTTAGTCCAGAGCTCAGATTCCCAGTGTGGACATTCGAATTTGCCTGTGGATGAATTTGTGGGCTTTTGTTTGTCCTCATGGGAGTTGGCTTCTTTCAGTCCTTAGGGGTGGCACATTTTCTTTGAGCTCAGCCTGGTGAAAGCTGGGCAGTGCAGCTTCAGTACTGGGCAGACTGGGTGGGGGTAGCAGGTCACTCTTGAAGATTAACACAGAAACATCCCTAAATAATGTTTGAGTATACATACATAATGAAATCCATTACATGGAGTCATTTACAACCTGCAAAGCACTTTCTCATACATAATCTGATCGCCTAGAAATGGGAGGGAATTGACTCGTGTTCAAGATTCCTGTGAAATCCCAGCAACAGGGATGCCATGCAGGGAGGTGATCATAAGCTCAGGCTGGAATCTCTGTTGCTCACTGACCAGCTCTGTCAATTTGGATATGTCACTTAGGCTTTCTGAACCTCAGTTTCCTCATCTGTAAAATGGGAACATAAATTCTTCTCTAAGTTTCCAGTGAGGGAAGTGATATGATAAAGATAAAACACTTGGCACAGTACCTGGCACATAGGAAGTGCTTGAATTTCTTTTTCCTTTAAAGATTTATCTTTAATTTCTATACGATGGCACAAGAGATACCCAAAGGAGATTGACATGGTGGAGTATGTAGTTGAAACTGGGCCCAGAATGCAGATCTAGGCACTTTCTGGCCAGTATTTTTGGGACACACTTCTTTCTCAGAACAGCTCAGATATCTTAAGCCTCTCTTAATTAAGCTCTTTCTATGAAAGAGCTACTCTTTTTTTTTTTTCCTAAGGTTTCGCAAGTCTGTTTTGCTTCAATACATTCTTAGTCATTTATGATTTAAAATGGAAGGATTACGACTGAACAATTGGCAGCAGCCTGTAGATACAAATGCCTTTGAGGACTGCTAAAAAGGAAGCAGGAAGTAGAGGAGGGTAAGTAAAACTGTCAGAGCATCAGCCTCCAGACTGCAAGTCCCTGGAAGAAAGAGCTCCAAGGGGCTCTCTGTGCCCCTTGCTTGTGTGCTGACATGTGAGGACCTCTCTAAGTCTGTGGCCAAGAGGAAATGCCTCTCTGTGAGAAGTCAGCTTAGTGTGAAAAGGATGGGCAAGCTGAGTTGGGATAATTAGTGGCCCAGTGAAGCAGAAAAAGCCCCTCCAAGCCTCCTTGTTGCCCACTGGCTGAGGGACCTCCCCACCGTTGTTGCAACCCTGACCTTTCTCCTGACATCTTTCCAGAACAGTGTTTCTTAACGTGGCCTCCTATAGATAGAACACTCCTGAGCAAGGGTGGAAAAAAACCTGACATCTTTTGTTTCTACTAACCCCTACTTGAACTTTAGCATTTCCCTGAATTACGAGTGAAGGCAACAGACCACAGTGATTGCATTAGCGATACCTGTGCCTTTAGCACCAATAAAAATCCCAGATGTTTTCTTATGTTAACAGTCATAGAAGTCATCTTGAAAGATCATTAATGCTCATCATTGTTTAGAAATCATGGCACTTGGTAGATTTACTTCTGGATCTTTGTATATCATATTTTAATGGATATTACCATATAAACCAAGCTATATAAATTATAGCTTATATGTAACATTTATAATTGTATGCTATATAACTACGGAGAAGGCAATGGCACCCCACTCCAGTACTCTTGCCTGGAAAATCCCATGGACGGAGGAGCCTGGTGGGCTGCAGTCCATGGGGTCGCGAAGAGTCGGACACCACTGAACAACTTCACTTTCACTTTTCACTTTCATGCATTGGAGAAGGAAATGGCAACCCACTCCAGTGTTCTTGCCTGGAGAATCCCAGGGACGGGGGAGCCTGGTGGGCTGCCGTCTGTGGGGTCGCACAGAGTCAGACACAACTGAAGCGACGCAGCAGCAGCAGCAGCTATATAACTATAGCTTATATGCTGTGTATTATTAATCATATAATCTATATGTGTAGCATGTACTTACATATAAAGACAAATTGCTACACCAGATTTTAAAAATATTTTAATAACTATTATAACATAACTGGCTTCCTTTATAATCTGATATATTTTGTTCTGCTTCCCCTGTGGCTCAGCTGGTAAAGAATCTGCCTGCACTGCGGGAGACCTGGGTTCTATCCCTGGGTTGGGAAGATCCCCGAGAGAAGGGAAAGGCCACCCACTCCAGTATTCTGACCTGGAGAATTCATATTTTGTTTTAGTCATTATATTAGGAGAAGGGGTTCATAGCCTTCGCCAAATGCCCATGGGGAGGGTGAGGCACAGAACAGATGAAGAAGACTGATGCTTGTTCTGAAGGGGGGACAGAGGAGAGGGATGAAGAGGAGGATCTGCCCTGGATATTTCAGTTGTTGTCTGCCTTAGAAGTCTGTGAATATAGTAGAGTTGGTGGTTGGGAGGTGGCTTTGGCTTTTCCTAACCACACTGTTGAGTATTTATTTTTCAAACTTTCCTTTCCACCAAGAGAAGCATTTGCTGTTCAGAGACTTGTCCCCCTACCTTAAGCGTTTTGTGAAGTGTCATCTTCTCTGATTCCCTGAGTCCCCAGAGGTGAATCGGAGCTTCCTGTGTTTCTGAGGTCCCTCCCCTTCACCGGCATTCGCTTCACACACATACACAAGCATGCTTTTCGGCTTCCCTCCCTCTTCCCTTCACTGCATGACAAATGCTTTCTCCTCAGCCCTCCTCCCGACGCAAGTTTGAAGACAGGAGGAAAGCAAAACCAGGCCATTGCCAGGCGCCAGCGAGAACATATTAGGAAACTGCCATGGTCTTCATCTGTTCACTTGGAGAGGGCCCGGGCACAGAAGCTCCTTTTTCTCCCGGGCAGCATGGCTTAGAACAGAGCCTCCCAAAGCCACCTGTTCATGTGTCCCCTCTGTGGCTTTTGCCACATCTAGGGACCTGCCCTACTGCTGAGAGGCAATTCTGGGTCGTAATTCTGCTTTCAGGACCTTGCCTGGGTTCCTGTCTCAGTTCTGCCACTTGGCAGCTGTGTGTCTCTCTAAACCTCAGTGTCAGTGTCGTTATCTATAAAGTGAGAATTGAGATAGTTTGTACCTTACAAGGTTGTTAGAAAAATTAAATAAGTTAATACTGAAGTTCATGAGAACCAGTCTTCAAATCCAGATCTGTCTGGTCTGAAAAACTAGGACAAGTTCCTTACTCTTACTGATCGTTACTGCTTCACCTGGACAGTGATACTTATCTCAAAAAATAGTTACAGGATTCAACCAAGAGGGACTCTGTGAGGTTTATGGAGTTTTGTGAGGATTAAATGAGATCATAACGTTAATAAGCTTAGAAAAGTGGCTGCCACATATTAAATTAAATTCTTCCATATAAATGCTAATTACCACACCTGACTAATAAAGGTATTTAATAAATGTTAACTTTCGTTGTTGTCATTAAGCCTCTAGGCTCAGTACTCTTTGTTCATTCTCATTATTGAGTGCATGTCTTTAATGTTATCTGGTAATGGCTACTCCTTGGAGCTAAACATCTAATTGCACAGGGAAGACTTTTTACTGATGACGCCTAATAAAAGTGGAACGTCTTTTTAATCGATTGACTCTCCCACTGCACAATTAGTTCGCTTTCAATTTTTGTTTTCTGCCACAGTTGGTAGTCTGTGAAAAGAGGCCTGCCTGTTTTGTTTCTTAAAGACCGAATATTTTTTCTTGGCTTGGTATTCACACCTAGCTACTTAGAATTTAAAGGAAGAAAAAAATGGGATTTTAGAAAATCATTTTAATATCCTCTGTGTGAAAAGGGAAAAATTCACTGTAAGACATTTAGTTTAGACTATTATGAAATATTATCTCTGAGAAATGTAATGTGTTCATCTAAAAAATTTAAAGTCATATTACCTTCACTTTAACTGAAATATCAGCAGTGCTTTTTAATTAGGTTTCTTTTAACTCCCCACATTTTCAGGCTAGGATAGAAAAGGTCAAGACAGTTTCTGAAGAAAGATCTAAGTTTAATTTTTCTCACTTTATAATCACGTTCTTTTTTGACTTCTCAATAGCTGACATTCTAAAAATAATCTTGTTTTGGCTCATAGGCTTCATCTATCTGGCCTAGAATGATTTTTTTGGAGGGGGGAGATGTTATCACTGCATTTGGTTTCCAGTGATAATCTAGGTGGACTTAGAAGAATTCCCCAGCAAAACCTTGTGAGGTCAGCCAGGGCAAATGTTTAACATTTCAGCAACTTATCTCCTTGTTTGTTTAGCATTTCTTAGCCTTTGAAGCGTCCCATAAATAGTCATGAAGTTATCACAGAGGGGATCAGCTAAGATGAATTGATGTTATTCCCAAATGCAAGTCCCGTGCCAGGAGCTGGCTGGTGCTTCAGGAAGATGGCGGTGGGAGCAATCTTGCCTGCCCCACCGATGGCCTAATAAACTACACCATTATTGGTTCTCTTGGTGGCTAGGCCTATCGGACCTTTAATAATCCTATTGGATTTTTATTTCATCCTGGTGGTTTGGAGTATGAGGTAGTAAACAGAAACCTGTGTCTCGAAACTACAGAGGTAATTTGCCAGTTATATGGATGCTTGTTGGGGGATAATAAATGCGTCCAAAGTACAGCCCCTAATACATGCACACTCCTCAGTGCTACCGTCAATTGCAAGGAATTCAGAATAGAAAAATATACCAGGCTCAATGAACTGGATAATTGTCCCGAGTACCTCTTTTGCTTTAACAACAGAGGCAAACTGTTGTGAAATATGGCGGTTACATTGCTCCTCATTGAAAGTCCTGCCGGTGGCACCATGTCAGCTTCAGAAAATGAGGAGACTCGTGCTCCAGGTGGAAGATAAAACATGAAAAAGGCCCTTTTTCCCTGATCCCTTACCTCCTCTTCTAGTCTGCATGGGTACAGCATGGACTTGCGTCTGTGAGCCAATCCTTCAGCCTCAGTGGCTGACTTGAAATTGAGAGATGGAAAGGAAGGAAAGGTTTCTGCATTGGGAGACTGGGTGATGCTGAATACCGAAAGCCAGGAGGAGGAAGAGAAGATATAGTGAAGGAGAGGAGGAGGGATTCAGATAAGATGGGTTGAATGGCCTAGAGGACTTTCTGATAGACACGTTCTGGATGCTTATCCTGGATTCGGGCTCAAGAGTATGGTTGGGGCTTCAGATGAAGACGTTGTTAGTCGGACTTCCCTGGTGGTTCCGTGTTTAAGCATCCTCCTGCCAATGCGGAGGACACAGGTTTGATCCCTGGGCTGGGAAGATTCCATGTGCCACAGGGCAACGAAGCCCGCATGCCACAGCTACTGAAGCCCTCTTACCTTAGAGCCCGTGCTCTGCAACAGGAGAAACCACCACAATGAGAAACCCATGCCCTGCAACTGGAGAGAGTAGACGCTGCTCGCTTCAACAAGAGAAAGCCCGTGAATAGCAGCGAAGACCCAGTGCAGCCAAAAATAAATACATAAAAAAATTTAAAATAGATATTGTTAGTCATCTGTGTTTAGGAAGTTGAGGGTAGGTAGTTGAAACCGTGGAAGCAGTATGACCAGGAAAAGTTATGTGTGTCTGTTAGTTGCTCAGTCGTGTCCAACTCTTTGCAACCCCATGGACTGTAGCCTGCCAGATTCCTCTGTCCATAGAATTCTCCAGGCAAGAATACTAGAGCGGGTTGTCATTTTCTTCTCCAGGGGATCTTCCTGACCCAGGCATTGAACCCGGGTCTCCTGAATTATGCACAGATTTTTTATCATCGGAGCCACCAGGGAAGCCCAGGAAAAGGTGTAGACACTGTTCTGTAAGGTAAGAAAAGTGTGTTATTGGTGAAGAATTGTATGTGCCTGCAGGTAACACAGACCCCCTCCAAAAAACAAAAGTTAGCTTAAATGCAGTATGAGTTTTAATATATATGAGGAACAGCGAGTAAGGGCAATCGAGGGTGGGTTGCCAGCTCAGTGCTGTCACCTGAGACCCTTCTATTCCAGCTCATCCAGTCCTTAGCATGTTCTCTTGTCCTCAAGAGAACATTGTGGCTTTTCTTGCCCCCTCCCCACCTCCCGGTCCCATCCCCACTCTGTACATTCAGTGTATTTCAGGCAGGAAGAAAGGAGAGGGAAGGAGGAAAAGTGCTGTTTCAGGTGAATTATCTTCCTTTCCTGGATGATCCACTCATGCCATCTCATTGGCCTAATGTGGTCGCATGACCATCCCTACCTGCAAGGGAAGTTAGGGAATGTAGTTGTTGAACAGGATTCATTGGCATCCTGACTGTAATATTGGTGTTCTGTCAGCAGGGCACAAGGACCAAAGGAAAGTTTAAATTAATGACTTAAACATTGAGCAATATTTATTGAATGCTGACTGCATGAAATATGTAAGAATTCTTCAAATGGCTTTCTTTTTTTTACAATCTTCTTCCAATTGGATCAAGTCCCACCCTGGGAAAAATTGTATGGTCAAGGACCAGTCTGTTGCTTAACTTCCATTATTGCATTTGGTCTTCACCTAAAACCCTCTGAGACTGGCACTGTTATATCCATTCTACGGGTAAAGAAACTAAGGCACAGAGAGGTTATGTCATTTGCCTGGTGTCACACAGCTACTGACCCTATTTTCAGTGCTCTCTGCTACTATTTTGCCCCCATATACTCAACCAGATCCTACCTTCTGCCAAATCCCTTTTGGTGCCCAGTTCTCTTATATCTGTTCATTTCATAAGTTAAATTCCTCACTACTGAAAGGTAAAGTACTTGGTTGCCTCTAAAAAAATTACCTAGAATTCACATTTCTTATAAGAATTTGCATTTTAATAGGCTCATTTTGTATGAGAAAGTGACGAAGCCAGAAGAATGAATCCTCTAGAGTTTTCACCTGCATGGAAGTGGGAAGTGTTTGGGGGGATGTTGCTAGAGGCATTTCAGTGGACGGAAAGCTGACCCTGTTGGCAAGACTGGGGCGGGTGTGTTCACGTTTCACCACCTAATCTGTTTGGGAAAGACAGAGTGAAAGAGAAGGAAATAAGTAAGTGTGGACATTCTGCCTTTCATTCTACTCATGGTGGTACCTAGCACAACATGAGCAGAACAAGAAGTACACGAATCTTTTGGTTCTTGTTGATTTCAGCTTCCCAGTGCCTCTGGTGGTGTGGGCTTTTTGCCACATCGAGGGGGATGTTAGTATTTAAAGATACACATTTTTAATGCACTGTGGCTCTTTGGTGCAAGCTCGTGACTGGCACTCATATGAAGCAGCAGTGCCTTCTGTAAATACTAGAGGAAAGCTGGTGGGATGGATATATCAGGAGAAACGGCTATCACTTTCCAAGATGGCACCTCTTTCAAGTGTGTTGTGAAGAGTTATCTTACTCTTGTCAACTTAAAAAAAATGCACAACGTGAGTGTTGTGAGTCAGGTTTTATTTGGGGCCAAATGAGGACTATCGCTGGGGCAGGGAAGGGAAGCAGCATTTCACATAGCTCTGAGAAATTGCTCCCAAGGGGGAAGGTCAGTATATATGTGATTTTGGTGAAGTGGGAGTACGTGTAGTCCAGCACACATTTTTTTGCAGAAAGTTTCTGCTAGTCTCATGAAGCTTACCTCTAACCATGAGGAGCAGACATCACCATGAAGGATCTTAGTGCTTTTTCAGATATGAAGAGATGCAAGAATTGGGCTCATAAGATCAGCTCCTGAAAATATCTAATTATCTGAAGACCTGTTTATCACCAGTTTTTCCCAGAGCACAGAGTGCCTCGTTTCTGTTCTCTCTCTGAACTCCTTTCAGGAGGGTGTTCAAAATCACCAACCGCAGAAGCAACATGATATAATCCTTGTAGAGGTAGATGGCAGCTGCCAGTGGCAAGTGCCAGTTTGTGGTTGACAGTCTACATGCGTGCTTCTCAGCCTGGGCACTATTGACATTGTGGACTGAATAATTGTGTTTTGTTTTGTTTTTTTTGGTGGGGAGCTGTCTTCTGCATTGTATATTTAGCACCATCCCTGATCTCTACCAGTCAGATGCTCTGACAACCCAAAGTGTCTTTGGATATCACCACATGTGCCCTAGAAGCAAATCACCCCTGGTTGAGAACCAGTATTTTTCTTGATCTGACCTTGTATACTAACTCAAAACCTAAACCCTGCCTGAGATGTAACTCCAGTCCATATTTTTCTAGCTTTATTGAGGTATAATTGATTCAGAACATTTCCAGTCCATATTTATGAAATCCTGTCAAACTGACAGGGATGGGATATTTGGGGCTTAGAAAACTACCATGCCTCTTCATTGGGTAGAGACAATTAGAATCTGCCTAATTGTAACGTGCCATTAAATCATCTATCCATTAAATATTGAGTGCCCGCAACATAAAAGGCACTGCACTAAGGCCATGTACAGCAGGGCAAAGCATACATGTAGTTCCTGTCCTCATAAAGCTGCTACTTCTTCATATTCATGGAGCATGAAGCATCCAATTACAAATTTTATTTATTTGTAGCAAGTACTCTACAGGGAAGGGCGAGTCGAGCTGATCAAGCTTCAAGGACTGAAGAAGATGATATATAGCCATTTAATCTGGAAGATAACCAAGTGATAGCAAGTGAAGGGGGAACAGTATCCTGGGCAGAGGTAACTGCATGTGCAAAGGTCCTGAAGCAGGAAGGAATGTCACATATTTGCACTGAACACAAGGACAGCCGATGTACAGAAAATAAGGGAGAGAATGGACAAGATGAATGAAAGGCAGAGAAGAACGTGTGCACCAGATCATCTTGGAAATTGAGGAGTTTATCTTAAGATTAATGGGACGCTGTTGAATGATTTTACACAAGCAGCTAAGATTCAATTTGTGCTTTAAAAGATCAGCCTGTCTCTGTGTAGGTCCAAGAATCGCAGGTTTCTCTCCAGACTATAAGGGATTGATCTTTTTCCCTGCTGGGCAACTCTGATGGAGCCTTTTGAGGTTACCATGACTGTTGGTGCCAGCACCCATCCTCCAACCACCCCAGTATGGAAGCTTTTAAAATTTTAAGTAAAAGAAGCCATTTCTGTTCGTGTTCTCTCTTTGTTGTCCTTCTTTAAACCGTGATTGAAGCTAGGCTCACATATCTGAAAACCCCAGAGAAGAAAATCATTTCCATAGCAGCTGTAACCATGGGAAACCTTCAAAATAGCTCCCGTTCCTATATTCCGCTCCGCTCTATTTATTGGTTGGCTGAAAATGAGGACTCGCATTTTGGTGTTCTTCTTTTTGTCAAAATCCACGAAGATGAGAGTCGTCTTTTCACTTCCACATGCACCTTATGATAGCTTGAGAATCGAAAGATGGCCTATTGAGGGTGAGGTAGAAAATATGAAGCCATTAGGATGCCTCCGCTTGTTCATAAGTTAAAAACACTCAAGGGGAATGTTGATTTAGATAATGAGGTCTCCGGTTTCTCTTCCTCTTGCTTGTTTCCTCCCAGGAAGTACGATAGCACCATAGTACATCTTCCCTGAGAGCTACCAGGAGCAAACCTCTTTTTTTTTCTTTTCTTTTTGAGACACTTGAAAGAGGTTTCATTAGTTTCCTTTCCATTATATTCTCATGGGCTTTTGGTAACAAGCCATCTTTTTGTCACTGCAGAGAGATGCTCGAAATTCTTCCAGAAACACTTGATTCCCCTTTGGAGAGTTTCTGTCATGAAAGTCAGGGCTTGTTTTGGGCTGAATCTCTGGTATGGCACCTCTTTTTTTAAGGGGTGGGCACAGGGTAGACATGGGCAGGTCATTTCTCTTGATGAGCTGATTTTAAGGAAATGAAGACATGACAGTGAATCAGAAGTTATTGCTGTAAAGGTTAATAAGGAGACTGAAACATACGAGTTTAGTGTTTGCTTTTGGACTTTGGCCAGGCCCCTGGGAGAGGCTCAGAAGGAGAGCCGAGAGAGGAAACATGAAGTTCAGGCAAGTTCGTTATGTGCGCACTCATTTCCAAAATGTTTGAAAACCATGTCGAGAAATGCATTGCCTCAGTTAAACCAGCTGCTGGCGACTTTTATGTTCATAGCGTCCCAGGGTCACCACAGATAACAGGGCAAGTTCTCCAGGTTCTCAGCATGTATGAGAGAAGGCTGGGGAGGCTTCCTTCATGCAGCACTCTTACCGTAACAGGGGGGCATCCTTTTACCTCTGGAACTCACTGCACAAAAAAGAACTCATGACTATTGTTGGGCTGGACCCAATAAGGGTTAGCATCCCTTATTGAACTTTGAGTATTTTGTTTTCAAACAAGGTACTCAGGCTCTGGCAATCAGTTAGTCAGAATCATGACACAGGAATTTAAGAGCTTTACCCTGGTTCAAGAGCTTGGCCTGGCCTTCTGGAGTTTTCCTGTTGACATTCATGGGCTTGATTAGAGTACAGTTGTAAAAATTAAATACGACGATCTATGCAGCTTGCCTAGCATATGCTCCATAAATGTCAGTTCTTGTCTCTTATTAAACTTTTATAAGGGCAGTCTTAAGAGAATACAATTGGATATGTTTGACCGAATCACATTGGGGCTGGGCACGTTGAGATATTGTCAACGGCTTCAGTTTTCCACAAAGTGAGTGGTGTATCATCCTGTGAGAGGCCTGGAACGGTAACCGTGCCTTGAGTCTCTTGCTTGAGGTCAAGACTGGCTAGCCTGAAAGCAGTGTTGTCAAAACAGTCTCCAGAGCGATGAGCTTGACAGCTTGCCCTGCTAGCAGTCAGTCGGTGGTCTCTTTCAGGCCAGCAGAGTTGGTTGGTCATCACCAAAGATGCAAGTGCCCATGCTTATAAAACGTACTACCCAAAGCTGCCTATTAACATGTTTTTCCAGTTGAGAAGGCATTAATCATTAAATAACAAGTGCCTCTGTGTCCTTTAGACTATGTTTTGGCTCACTGAAAATTTTTTTCAGTATGCATCCATCTTTCAAGAGTATTTTGAGAAATTCCTAGATGCAAGACTTTTCTTCAGAGACCCTATTACTCAATTCTTTTTTAAAAAGGTTTGTTTGTTTATTTTTGGCTGTGCTGTCTTCATTGGCTTGCAGACTTTCTCTGCTGCTGCTGCTAAGTCGCTTCAGTCGTGTCCGACTCTGTGCGACCCCATCGACGGCAGCCCACCAGGCTCCCCCATCCCTGGGATTCTCTAGGCAAGAATGCTGGAGTGGGTTGCCATTTCCTTCAATGCATGAGAGTGAAAAGTGAAAGTGAAGTCGCTCAGTCATAATCCGACTCTTCGTGACCCCATGGACTGCAGGCTCCTCCGTCCATGGGATTTTCCAGGCAAGAGTACTGGAGTGGGCTGCCATTGCCTTCTCCAAGACTTTCTCTGGTTGTGGCGAACGGGGGTTGCTCTCCAGCTGTGGCGTGCGGGCCTCTCACTGAGGTGGCTTCTCTTGTTGCAGAGCATGGGCTCTGGGCACGGGGGCATCAGTAGCTGTGGCCCTTGGGCTCTACAGCACAGGCTCAGTAGTTGTGGTGCACAGACCTAGCTGCTCCAAGCAGATGGGATCCTCCGGGACCAGGGATCAAACCCGTGTCCCCCTTCACTGTCAGGCAGATTCTTAGTCACTAGACCACCAGGGAAGTCTGTGTTCAGTTGCTCGGTCATGTCTGACTGTGGCCCACTAGGGTCCTCTGTCCATGGAATTGTCCAAGGCAAGAAGATTGGAGAGGGTTGCCATTTCTTCATAGAGGGAATCTTCCCTGCCCCCACTGGGGGGCCCTTCTCCTGCATTGGCAGGTGGATTCTTTACCACTGAGCCACCAGCGAAGCTCCTGCTCAATTCTTGATGAGCAAATCTTGCATAAATCCCAGAGTAAATCACCTTTCCTTTCTTTGTCCTTTAGAACCTCGGACCTAGGAAGCCTCTTGGAGACTACATGGAATATCCGGTTGAGGACACTGATTGGCAGGGAGAGGAAGCTCACTATTTTAAGCAAATGTTTTTGCTGGCAGATAAAAGACCAGAATCTGAATCAAATGTGGTGGTTTCCAAAGTAAGGTCTATAAATATTGCGAAAATTTAAAAAATGATCTTATAGTATTTATTTAAAAATTACAAGTTACAGATATAAAACTTCTACTTTGCAGTGGACAGTTCGTAACTGATAATCCTGTCAATTGCTTAAGCGTGTTGCTTAACTTGTTCTTGCTCTCAAACTAAGCCCTGCTCTCTGGAGATTGGCAGATGTGGGTAGGAGGGGTGTGAGGATGAGGAGGCTGTGTGAGACCTTCCTCCTTTTAAAGTCTGTCTTTAACAAGAAATTGTTTTATGCTAAAGACATCTGATTCTAGGAGATCAGAAGACTGGTGTTTCAAATCTCTCTGTAGATGTTATTTGAGTGGGGTGGGGGGACGGTTTTGAATTTAGACCGAATGGGATGCACTTTCTGACACTTCTAACACCTAAATTTGTGAGCAAATCCTACAACTTGTCAGGTTCCCATTTCCCCCTCAGCATGATGAAGTGCATAATATTTCTTTCATGAGATTACTGTGAATATTAAATGATGTATATTATATATGGAAAGCCTTGACCACAGTGTCTGGCAATAGCTAAATATTATTATTAGCATTAAAATCAGTGGCAGATTTCTACTCTTGAACTTGAGTCCCTGCTAACAGAGAAGGTCCTTCAACTTCCCTGTAATATGAACACATTATTGAAAATGTCTGACTTATTTTCCTTTTTGCTAATCTCTTCACCTGAGTGAATCAGACTACTTTACCAGTAGGAAAAGATGTGTATTAGTTGGGTGTTACCTTTTTCACCTCTGAAGACTCCTGTGACCACATTCAGGTGAATCTTCTGATTTTAGGCTATTTATTTATCAGCATCCTGATAAACTAAGCATATGAACATATTTTGTTTCCAGCCCTTTCATTTATCCTTGAGAATCTGAGTCCCGCAGCAGGGACACAAAGGTTCTATTTAAAACTTTGTGACAATGAAAAGAACAAGAAATCTTGCAGGAACAGTGCCTAGATGCAAAAGAGCTTGCTCTTCTCACACATGGAACTAATTGTGACCTTCATCCCAGGGCCCAAGTCCTGCATGAGGACCCCGGAGTGCATATTGTAAAGATGTTTTGGAATCCCACCTCTGTCATTGCCCAGTTGGAGGGGCTGTAATATCAGCTTGGAACTGTGCAAAAATAATAAAGTTGAACATTCTTTTGGAAAGGTGACCCATATGTTTAATATATCACAGTATGTGGACCAAAGTCAGCTTCTATTACAGGCCACATAAAAGCTTCACGTAGGTGGTTTGTCTCTGTCTTTTTTCTTCTCTCTTTTCTCAGAATGTGGATTTACTAAGCTAGCTCCCCTGTATGGCGCTGTTCTCTCATTCTGTGACCCACAAAATGAGGGAGATTTGAATCCTGCATTCACCCTTCTGCATTCTGGGATATGCTTTCATGAGCGTCATCTCCTCGGATCAAAAGGGCCATTAATCATAATACTGGAGCTAAAAGAACTCTGTGGTTTTCTACCCCTCTTTGAAAACCCCTTAAATCACATTTTTATTTTTGACTGGCTAGTTCTCAGTAAATGGATTTTATATAAATTCCTATGGTTTTTCATAACTAGTCTTCGATAGTATTTAATTATTAGGTATTTATTATTAAGTGAAGTGCCATTAAAACCAATACAGATGAAAATCTCACTGTATTTCTGTCCACGAATAAGAATTTATATTTGAATGGCTCTTAACAGTTTGTCAAAACCCTTTTGAACAGATTATCTCATGGGATTATTTCCTTGCTTTTGTTTTTTATGATCACCATTTTCAGGTGATGAAGCCAAAGGCTCAGAAGGTTGAAATGGTTTGTTCCACGTAGCTGGTGGGTGACGGAGCCAGGATGAGAGTCCATTTCTTACTCTGACATCAGAGTCCTTGCTTCTGCCCCAAGTGCCCTCCCTGTAGTCTTGTTGAAGTATATATTGATCAAGGCACCAACATGGGAGAATTAAGCATTTTTCAAGCACCTTCCATAGCCTTGTCCTGTATACTAGACTTCAACTTCTCTACAATCCTCTGAAGTAAGTAGGAGATTTTACAGATGAGAAAATAGCCTTAGAGAGGTCCAGTGTCTGGCACAAAGTCCAAAGTTACTGATTTGTAAATTTTAGATTTATTTCTGTAACCTGGGCTCCAGGCTGACTTTCTACAGAACAGTTAAAAAACTGTGGGCTACACACAGTGCTTGCTAATGAAGGCAAGTCAGTGAAAAATTCAGAACAATAGCAAGTGAATTTGTTAAAGTCGGAGCTTCTACAAAGATAATCTGCAAATATTTGAAAAACACGCATATCCATTGACGTTAAGTGGCCAAAGCAGCAGGATACGGTGGCCCATCTCGGTCCCAGGCAACTTGTTTTGTTTTTTCTTTGCTTGAGCAGAAGGTTCTATTTTCTCTTAGAACCAGGGAATAGGAAAAGGGTTCAAAGTGTAGATAAAAGCTTGGTGGGGGTGAGATTAAGAGCTGTGCTGTGCTTCATGTCACCTCTTCCACTCAGCCCTGATGGCATTCCTTCCACTGTAGGAAGAGGATGGAATTTAGATCCTCTATCAGTTAGCTATCACAATAGTGGTGTGTAACAAATAACCCCTGAACCTCAGTGGCATGCAACACTAAGCTTTTTTTCTGTATTTGTGTATTTTCTGGGTTTGCTGGAGTGGCTCTGCCCCTCCTGTCTTTCATCCTCTTCCTGGCAGCAGTGACCAACCCCAAAATATATATATTCGGATTCTTTTCCCTTACCAGATATGCCAAAATGTTGAGTATAGTGCCTTGTGCTATACAGCAGGTCCTTGTTGGTTATCTGTTTTATATACAATTGTGTATCTGTTAATTCCATACTCCTAATTTATCTGTCCCCCTTTCTCCTTAGGTAGCTGTAAGTTTGTTTTCTAGGTCTGTGAGTCTATTTCTGTTTTTTAAGTAAGTTGTATTGATATCATTTTTTTACATTCCACATATAAATGATAGTATAGTAATATGATTTGTCTTTCTCTGACTTTCAGCTTTTCACCATGGAGTAAGATGTTAGCTGTGGGTTAGTTACATACGGCCTTTATTATATTTAGGTATGTTCCCTCCTTGGCTACTTTCTGGAGAGTTTTTATAATAAATGGATGCTGATTTATCAGAAGTTTTTTTCTGCATCTATTGAAATGATCATATGGTTTTTATTCTTCAGGTTGTTACTGTGTATCATACTGATTGTCTTGCCCTGTGCTTAATCGCTCAGTCATATCGGACTCTTTGTGACCCCATGAACTGTAGACCTCCAGGCTCCTCTGTCCATGGGGATTCTCCAGGCAAGAATACTGGAGTGGGTTGCCATGCCCTCCTTCAGAAGATCTTCTCAACCCAGGAGTCAGACCTGGGTTTCCTACATTGCAGGCAGACTCTTTACCATCTGTTTGGAAAATACCTGCAAATCCTTGCATCCTTGGGATAAATCCCACTTGATCGTGATGTGTGATCCTTTTAATGTATTGTTGGATTCATTTTGCTAGTATTTTTTGAGGATTTTTGTGTCTGTGTTCATCAATCATACTGCTGCTGCTGCTAAGTCACTTCAGTCGTGTCCGATTCTGTATGACCCCATAGATGGCAGCCCACCAGGCTCTTCTGTCCCTGGGATTCTCCAGGCAAGAACACTGGAGTGGGTTGCCATTTCCTTCTCCAATGCATGCATGCATGCTAAGTCGTTTCAGTCATATCTGACTCTGGGCGACCCTATGGACAGCGGCCCACCAGGCTCCTCTGTCCACAGGATTCCCTAGGCAAGGGTGCTGGAGTGGGTCATCAATGATACTGGCCTGTAATTTTCTTTTTATGTGGTATCTTTGTCTGGTTTTGGTATCTCAGTGGTGGTGGACTCATAGAATGAGATAGGAAGTATTCCTTTCTCCACAGTTTGTTGGAATAGTTTCAGAAGGATAGGTGTTAGCTCTTCTCTAAACATTTGGTAGAATTCTTTGGTAGAATTTTTACTTTTTTTATTTTAAAAAGTGTTTCTTCTTTTAAGAAACCATAGTGATATTAAACACAGATATTCCATTTTCTGAAAGTCCTCTTTATGCTGCTTTGCTTTTACGAAAGACTTTCATTAGTGTCTGTTTTCACTAACTGAAAGAAATTCAAAGAGAAGTCTTTTGCATTTATGAAAAAGAATTGCTTCTTCACTTTACACTGTTTCAGCTTATGAAAGGTTTCATAGGAACGTTCTACTTTCAGGTAGCTGGGGAAACCTGTAGTAGTTTTTATAAGTGTCTTTAAACCCTGTATTGCTCCCCCAAGTTATTTTGGATTTTTTTTTTTTTTTTTTTTTTGTGGCCTGGGAAATTTCAGACTCTGAGAACTACTGATGTAGACCAACTATCCCTCTGAAGCTGGAATCTGGAGATTTCTCCACGTCCGTAAGGACACTTTCAGATTCTGTTGGATTACCTCCAGAGATAGACAGTTGCCATTACTGGCCAATTATGACCATTGGATCATCCTTCCTTATGTCAGTGAAAAACCCTCTTCCCAGTCGTGATAGGAGACACTCAGTCAGCAGTGATCTTTAGCACTGCAAGAATAGAGGAACACACTTACCTTCCATCTGCCTATTGTGGGTTCTTTTGAACTCGCTAAGTTGGAATTTTGTAAGAATTTGCTGTCCATCTGAAACATAGGGGTGCTGCAGAAGTTAACTGGCCTGTTTTGTAATTTAGAGCCCTGTCTGGACCCAGGGTTGAGTAATCAGTGAAGAGAGAGTATGGTTATGTAGCCTCAGCCTTTCCCCTAGAATTCCTCATTTGGCTGAGAGCCCTGTAGGTTGTTCATTCCATATTGGGGACTCAAAACCTGAAGAAGTCAGTGTCCTCCACTCTCAGAGGACCTTCAGGCTTGTTGGACTTCGCTCCTCTCCCAGACCCAGATCTCCACAATACCAGCAATGAGTGCACTAATGAAATCGTACAGCAGAGGGCGATCTCTCACGCATATCGAGGCTGCCTTTGCGGTAATGTCTATTAGATTGAAAAACCCATGGAAAAGTTTCTTTAATTAGGCCAGCTTCATAAAGGAGAGAGAAATTCCTTCTCCTAGAGGCCATCTTTTATGTGTAGGAAGGGTGATTTTCTTGAAGGGGCAATTTCCCTCTTCCGCCTACCCCACCTCCTGACACTGTTGGGTCTAATTTGTGAAGTTCAAAGACAGAAGGGGCTTTGCTGTAGAGTAGCTCTTTTGGCTTTTGTTCATTTGTTTTTGCTTTTTAAATCAAATGTACAGAGTGGTGGGACATTTGAACACAATGCAGCCAGCCGTGCTGACTTATTAGACTATCTTCACAGCCCCCTGCACAGAGGATTAGCCCAGAGAGGATCATTAATGCCAAACATCTGTTTTTCTTTCATGTGCCAGGCACTCACTCTGCTGAATCTGTCTTATGCAATATTTCATTTAATAGTCGCAAAACCCCATAAGGTAGATAGGTTTCTTATTGCCATTTTATGGGAAGGGAAATGGAGACCCTGAGATAAAGGGAATTGCTGTATGACCTTGAGCAAGTCCCTGGATTTCTCGGGGCTCCACCTTGCTCTTCTCTGAAACAAAGACAGATTAAATAGCCTCCAAGATCCCCGTTTCCTCTAGGTTCCAGACAAAATCAAATTAAAAGCACTGAGGCAAAACTTATTATGAAAATGGGAAATCTTTAATATGCGGGGGTAGGGATGTTATCATAATTGACAAGGAACTAGGGCTGTGCTTTTGCTATTTGTTGAAAATTGCCTGAGCTGAGCCTATGGTGTGTTGAGGAACCCAGCATCAGTTTAGTTTAACATTCATAAATGTTGAAATGCTGAGCCTGGACCAATTTTAGCAATAACCTGCCTCAGTTTCTGGGTAAAATGGGAACTGCATGAGAGGCTCTGAAAGCTTGGCCGCTTAGCATCTGCTTCAGCTCATCCATGAAATGCAGAAGCAAAGTGTTAGCATATTGAATTATGCAAAAGAGATGAGTCTCCTTTTATTTTTCCTGATAAAAATTTAGCAAAATTCCTGACTTGCCCCAGCTCCTAAAGTAAATTTTCAAGAAGGAAACAAATAAAGCTTTTAGTGGCCGATCTTCTTAGATGCAAGTTTCATTCTCTGAAGCATCAGCCACTGTCAGAGGTCTTACTGTGAATCTGTTCTAGTGGTTTTATATTAGTTCATACCTCTCACTGAGTTAGTTTCATACTCAACCTCTCACTAGGTTCTGCATGCTGGGTGCTACTTAGCAGAGACGCCGTGGAGATAAGAGAGAAAAAGTCATGCTAAATGGTCCTTAAGGAACAGGGGGTATGCCTTGGTTGCATCTGAACTGGGCCATGCGCATTATAAAAGGCAGGGGTGATTCTTTAATGTTTAGAGGGTTTTATAGACCATGTGATGACAAGGAATCATTTTAAAGAGAGAAAAAACTTTCATGTACAGGTGAGATGCTTATTGGATATATTAAGGTGAATATATTAAGTTTTACTGTAAGAAACTGGCAGGGAAGATCTGGGTTGGCTGGGAAAAAATATATTCAGGAGTTATCAGCACATCGATGGTATTTAAATTGTGGTAAAGAGCAGTTAAGGAGAGGATTGATGTCAGACAGAGAGCCTGTCCAAAGCTTGAGGCTTTGCACTGTTCAGAGGATTTAGAGAGGCAGAGGAATCAGTGAAGGAATCAGAAGGGGAAAATGTGTCCTTAGATAAATATTCTATTAGCAGAGTTTAGCTCACATGCACACATATGCGCAGAGCACTGTTAAAAGTCCTGGTTCCAGCTTTCCAAAAGTGAATTCTCCCCTCCCAAATAACCTTGCCTGGCAGAGATGCTGTTTTGTCAGAGGAAGCAGCAGGAGCTGCTAAGCTGAGATGATGATTCATTATCTGTTAATGGTTCCCCCCGTGGTTTTTCTTTATTCTCACAACCCCCCACCCTCTTTTAGTGGAGTTTTCCATGGGCTGCAAAATCTATCTCTGGAAAATATCCAAGATTCTTAAGCCTTCTGGACTTTTCTTGACTCATGGAACCTGAGAACTTCTAGGCCAATCAGAATCAGTGGCTGTTAAACTCTGCCTGAAATTTGGTTCACTTCTCTGTACACATACTTGTGATGGTTGATTTTAGGTGTCAACTGGATAGAGCTGTGTGGTACCCAGAAGGTTGGTTAAGCTTTATTCTGGGTGCTTCTGTAAGAATGTTTGGGGATGAGATTAACGTTTATATCAGTGGACTTGAGTAAAGCAGAGTGCTCTCCCTAGTGTGGGGCAGGCCTTGTCTAATTAGCTGAAGGCCTGCAGAGAACACAACGGCTAGTCCTTCATGGAGTAAGAGAGAATGGTCAGGATAACTACTTTTGGACTTCATCCTGCAATATCACTTTAACTCTTTCTACCTGGTAACCTTCAGACTGGCATAGGGCCCTGCATGCACATTTTCAACTTCTCAGCTTCCATCATTTTGTGAGATAATTCCTTATATAGGCATACCTTATTTGACCGTGCTTCGCAGATACTACATTTTTCACAGATTGAAATGTTTGTGGCAACCCTGTGTTGAGCAATCCCACTGGGGTCGTTTTCCCAACAGCATTTGCTCACTTCATGTCTCTGTGTCATATTTTAGTAATTCTCAGACTATTTCAAACCCTCCACCAGGACAAAAGATTATGACCGGCTGAAAGCTCAAATGATGGTTAGCATTTTAGCTATTAAATATTCTTGACAGTATGAACATTGTTTTTTTAGACATATAAACTGTGGAAAATTCTCCAAGAGATGGGAATACCAGACCACCTAACTTGCCTCTTGAGAAATCTGTATGCAGGTCAGGAAGCAACAGTTAGAACTGGACATGGAACAACAGACTGGTTCCAAATAGGAAAAGGAGTACGTCAAGGCTGTATATTGTCACCCTGCTTATTTAACTTCTATGCAGAGTACATCATGAGAAACGCTGGACTGGAAGAAACACAAGCTGGAATCAAGATTGCCGGGAGAAATATCAATAACCTCAGATATGCAGATGACATCACCTTTATGGCAGAAAGTGAAGAGGAACTCAAAAGCCTCTTGATGAAAGTGAAAGAGGAGGGTGAAAAAGTTGGCTTAAAGCTCAACATTCAGAAAACGAAGATCATGGCATCTGGTCCCATCACTTCATGGGAAATAGATGGGGAAACAGTGGAAACAGTGTCAGACTTTATTTTTTTGGGCTCCAAAATCACTGCAGATGGTGATTGCAGCCATGAAATTAAAAGATGCTTACTCCTTGGAAGAAAAGTTATGACCAACCTAGACAGCATATTCAAAAGCAGAGACATTACTTTGCTGACTAAGGTCCGCCTAGTCAAGGCTATGGTTTTTCCAGTGGTCATGTATGGATGTGACAGTTGGACTGTGAAGAAAGCTGAGCGCCAAAGAATTGATGCTTTTGAACTGTGGTGTTGGAGAAGACTCTTGAGAGTCCCTTGGACTGCAAGGAGATCCAACCAGTCCATTCTGAAGGAGATCAACCCTGGGGTTTCTTTGGAAGGAATGATGCTAAAGCTGAAACTTCAGTACTTTGGCCACCTCATGCGAAGAGTTGACTCATTGGAAAAGACTCTGATGCTGGGAGGGATTGGGGGCAGGAGGAGAAGGGGATGACAGAGGATGAGATGGCTGGATGGCATCACAGACTCGATGGACGTGAGTCTGAGTGAACTCTGGGAGTTGGTGATGGACAGGGAGGCCTGGAGTGCTGTGATTCATGGGGACGCAAAGAGTCGGACACCACTGAGCGACTGAACTGAACTGAACTGAATAGCCTATAGGATAGTATAAACATAACTACATAACTTTTGTATGCACTGGGAAACCAAAAAATCTGTGCAACCCGCTTTGTTGTGATATTCACTTTGTGGCAGTGGTCTGGAACTGAACCTGCAGTGTCCCTGAGGTGCGCGTGTAATCAGTTAATATCTCTCTCTCAGTGTCTCTCTCTCCCCCACCTGCTCCGTCCTTTTCTTCCCCCGCTTCCCCACCTCTCTCTATATATCCCTATTGGTCTGTTTCTGATGGAGTTACCATTATTCTGTATCTGTCTCTCTATGAGCATGAACTTCAAAGGCCTAGCCAGATATGACCTGACCGTTGTGCTGTGGAGATCTCCATTTGTTTTGGGGCGGCATGGACGATGGTGGAGGTTTTAGCACTGTCTGCATTGCATATGTGCATACGCAGTCGTGATCGACTCTTTTGCAATCCTGTGGACTGTAGCCCACCTGGCTCCTCTGTCTGTGGGAATTTTCCAGGCAAGAGTCCTGAAGTGGATTGTTATTTCCTCCTCCAGGGATCTTTCTGACCCAGGGATTGAACGGGTGTCTCCTACATCTCTTGCCTTGGCAGACGGATTCTTTACCGCTAAACCACCTGGGGAGCCCACTGGCGACACTGAGTGAAAGTTTATTATACAGACTCCAGTGCTGGGAGTGCTGCCGTTACTAGGTGGTTGTAGGATGCCCGTTGGCCTGAAAGGGCTGTTTTTACCCCATTCTACTGACTGAGCTCTTCCCAGCACAGTAGTCTGCTGACAAACAGCCTTCTTTGCACACTTAACAGATTGCAGAGAACAGCGAGTTAGTGAACAGCAAGAGAAGAGTGAAGGACTAATCTGTGGGCCTTTACTTTAGCAAGTGTATGTTCAGTGGATGAAAAGAGACCCAGAAGCATTTATAAGCAATGTTTGCTCACTGTTTGAGAAGCCATCTTCTCATACCTCAGCACCAGAATAGCTGGACTGTGGTTACACTGTCCGTTGATGTTAGCACCGAACCAGTATGGTGGTGAAGGAGGACAGGAGTGGTGCCAACTTCCAGGAGCAGCTGAATGGACCAAGGTGGGACCCGGGCAGTGCCTACCGCAGCACTGACCAGGCTTCAGAGAAGGAGGCAGAGGTGACATTGTCAGCAGAGGCCAAGCTCAAGGGCTCTAGGGTATGTGGGAAGAGGTGGCACCCATTCACCAGCCAAGATAAACCAGCATCTGGCCTCCCTCTCACTACAGCAAGGTGCTGGGAGCCGAGCGGGGCCCTCATGACTCTTTACTGTCACGAGAATGTCTTTCAAAGACCTTATCGTGGTTCCCTGTGTCAACGATGGATCAGACATAGCCAACATTTACTACTGACGAGTGCATCAAACAAAGGAGTGTGCCAACAAATCTGGATCAACAATTAGGAAAATTTTAGACCAATTTGAAACACAATACGTGCTTCAGCCTATATATCACTTAGCAATTTCTGACCAGCCGTTCACTTTTATACACACATATGTTATAGAGAGAATACAAGAAATTGCAGTTTGGAATTTCAGTGTGCATTTTTGTATCAATTTAGAATAAGTTTAGTGTTTTGAATATAATCACGGAATGGTCTCACTCGACACAAAAGGAACCAAGCCAAGTGCTGGGCTTTTTCCCTTTCTCCTCTGCTTCTTGGAACTTTATTGATTTCCTCCCTGCATGATCTATATTCAGAGATTGGCAGTAGCCAGTCAGACCTCTCATCTTGAATCTTATCCTGTGTTCTCCCTGGAAACTGTTTTAGTTAATATACAAATGGAAGAAACACTAAATTAGACTAGCCAGGCACTGAGTAAAATGTAGGCGTTTTTAGACAGAATAGTCTTTCTGTCAGGAACAAAAGATTCAGAAGCTCAGAGGGTTATTTATAAATCGGGCATATGACAAGGCTCTCGAGCTCACCCGAGTCAAGAGAGGAATGGTACATGGTAGTGGCAAAAAATGCGATCTGTGGGACCACACAGACCCGGGTTCAGGTCCTGGCTTTTCTTTTTACTATGTGTGGACTCTTAGACCAGTTATGAAACCCCAGATGTGGCCTCAGTTTCCACATCTGTACAAGTGGCATCCTCTCAACATCTATTGCATGGTTTATTTTAAAAATTAAGAGGAATAATTCATAGAAAGTGCTTAACACAGAGCCCATGACATAGCAATTGCTGAATGATTATTCGCCATTATTGCAATTACTGTTGCTTAGTGTATGTTAAGTCGCTTCAGTTCTGTACGACTTTTTGCAACCCCATGAACTGTAGCCCACCAGGCTCCTCTGTCCGTGAGATTCTCCAGGCAAGAATACTGGAGTGGGTTGCCATTTCTTTCTCTGGGGGATCTTCCTGACCCAGGGATCTGAGCCCATGTTTCTTACTTCTCCTGCGTTGGCAGGTGGGTTCTTTACCACTAACTGTTGCTTAGTAGTTCTAGGCAATAAATCATAAGCTCTGTTCTAGGTCTGCCAGAAGTGTCAACCTTTGTTCAGAGTGACTTGGTCTCTCTGTTGGTGACTGTCCCTCCTGGTTTTCATAACAGCTTATAAATATTATTTCAAGTGATTCATGAATTACCTGAAATACACCCTCAAAATGTCTCCAGGATGTCCAGCTTTTGCATTTGGACCACTCTTCCCAGGATATGTTTCTGACTTTGGGCTCAGAAAATATTACTCCTGTCCCTCTGAGTGACCACCAGGGCCTGTGTGGTCATTGGTCACATCAGTGGCCCCAGTTCTTCCCTCCGTCTTCTTTTTGTGTAGTTTATGATCCTCTCCTCCTCACACCCTGTGCTCAGCCAAGGAATTGCTTTGGCCACTGGGATGTCAGCAAACCTAGGACAACCACTTAAAAAAGTGCAGGCATGTTTCTGTTCTGTCTTTTCCCTGTGTCATCTTCCAGAGAAAGATGCACCTGCTTATTAGCCTCCTGGTCCAGGAAAGGAATGAGAGGCATTAAACGAGAGCAGAGCAGACCAGCCAGACTCATCTGAAATCAGCCAGCCCACCCCCCAGATGCAGCAGGCAGCCCGGCTCCCACAGACACCCGGGGAAGAGCTGCCAATAGACAACTGATACAGCCAGGCAGGGAGGAAATGCTCTCTTCCTGTGGTCGATGTATCCACGAGGAAAACGTTGGGATTTTTGTCTTTTTAAATTTTTATATTGCAGATAGGCTTGATGTTACAAAGAGAATGTTGCTGCAAGCTGACACGTCCTCAGGAGTGCCAACCAGATTTTCAGCTTGTGGCAGGATGTCGTTATTTAATGTCTGTTGGGAAATAAAACCCGTGTACTCATTTGAAGCTGCTTGTAAGTGCCACCAACAATCATCTGTATAAATGGGGAAGGGGGCGGGAAGGGGACTTTGTTTCCTTGCCACATTTTGCTGAAAAGTACACAGACTAGTGAAGGCCCAGTCCTTACATCACCACCTTGCAAGGCCTCAGAGGTCACAGCTGCTGGTAGCAGTGATGCTGCTCAGGCTCCATTGCGAGGGACTCTGGCAGGGGCAGACACCCAAGACCACCTGGATCCTCCTGCTTCTGATGCCTGTACCCTCAGCTGTTTAGGAACCCAAGCATTCCACCATGATTGCACTCATTATATCCTGGGGGCCTGTTGGGAGGGAAGGAGGCTTCTCCCACTAGCCTGTGAGTCTTCTGAGGGCAGCAAGTTTGGCCTGTTCTTTGTGTTTATGAACTGTCTGGCATGTAGTGGACCCTGAGAGTGAGTGAGTGAATGAATGAATGATGTACCATTAAGTATATTCAAGGTGCTGAATTTTATCCTTGATGAACATATGTACTTCAGAGACTGCAAAAAAAGGGGGAAAAAAAAAAGACATGTATGATACTGGACAAATTCTATAATGTTTTGAGGGGAGCTTTAGGTTTCACATGTATAGAGGGCAATAAAGATGAGAATGATTTTGCTTCAACATGCTGCTGCTGCTGCTAAGTCGCTTCAGTGTGTCTGACTCTGTGTGACCCCATAGATGGCAGCCCACCGGTCTCCCCCATCCCTGGGATTCTCCAGGCAAGAATACTGGAGTGAGTTGCCATTTCCTTCTCCAATGGAGAAAAATGAAAAGTGAAAGTGAAGTCTCTCAGTCGTGTCCGACTCTTAGCGACCCCACGGACTGCAGCCCACCAGGCTCCTCTGTCCATTGGATTTTCCAGGCAAGAGTACTGGGGTGGGGTGCCATTGCCTTAGACGCTCTAGGCCTCCAATAATGTGCTGAATGAATGACAGAGCCATACTTGACATCATAGAAAAGACTTTGACACACATGCTATCACTCATCATAACATCCTGAGACATTAAAAGGGCTTGTTCCACGCCTGATCTTCCGAAACAGGGAAACTAGATCTTCAAAGGACCAAATGACTTTCCCAAGGTCACACATACCTCTTCCAACTCCAAGTTCAGCTTTCTTTTCACCTAACTTGGCACCTCTCACATGAGAATTAGTCAAATAAACGTAAAGGATTTAGCATTGCTCCTGGCGTACTGTCCATGGCTAATAGTATGTGAGTGATGGTGGTAAGGCTGATGCTGAGATTTATACTTTAATAAAATAAATTATGCACACAGACAGAAGTTCCCCAAAGAGAATCCATATGCAAATACTCAAGTGGGGAGTTATGAGAAACCCACAGTCCTCGTGGAAATCTAGGCAGGGACACAGCTACGTAACCAGAGCGCTGCTGCCCCTGGGAGAGGTTGGGAGCAAAGCAGAGAAGCTGTAGGTGGGACTCTAAGGAGAAGGTGGAGTTGAAGGATGGGTGAGTTGTTGACAGTGGTCGTTCATGTGATCCAGACTTTGGGTCTTGAAGGAATTCTGAGAAGGTACGGTTCCCTCAGGGTGTGTGATTCTGGAAGAGGTTGGTGAGGAAAACGCTGCTTCCGGCGGGTCTTGCCAAACAGAGGTCGGTGTTTACTTGAAGTGAATATAGAAGAGACAGCCGTACTTTATTTAATGGGCTCGGTAAAACTGCATTCCTATATTCAGGATAGAAAAGTTGTATTCCAGAGGACATCCGCAGCTCCTCCTGCTCTCTCTTCCTATTTCTACCTTTGTTGCTTCCATGCTTTTTCGCTATTCATGAGAGGTCAAAACTGTAGAGCACATCTGGCTTCCAACCTCACGTGCTGCTACTTACTTCCCATGTGGGGAAAGGTGTGTTGCTTTCTATTTCTTGAATTTTTTTTAAATTTATTTTATTGAAATATAGTTGATTTACAGCGCTGGGTTCATTTCTTCTATACGCCAAAGTGATTCAGGGTTTATACACACATACATTCTTTTCTTTCTCATGTTCTTTAACATTATAGTTTATCACGGGGTATTGAATATGATTCCCTGAGCTGTACAGTAGAACCTTGTTGTTTATTCATTTTATATGTGCCAGTTTGGATCCACTAAGCCCACATTCCCAATGCCTCCCTCCTTACCCCTTAGCAACCATGTGTCTGATTCTGTCTGTGAGTCTGTTTCATAGATGAGTTCATTTGTGCCATAGTTTAGATTTCACATGTACATAATATATGGTGTTTGTCTTTCTGTTTCTATGGGTCTTGATTTTCTCTATCTGTAAAAATGGGAAAGCAGTTCCTACTTCAAGTTTCGTGAGAAGGTCACTTTGCGTAATATGTGCTAAGGTTTCTTAATAAATGATGGTGACCTCCATTACTCAGTTTTCATTCCTTCTGCCATTCAAGTACAGAGGACTCTTTTCACCCTTCCTCAGGCCCTGATGATAAGCCAGGCATCTTCCCAAGGGATAGTTGGTTATTTACCGTCAAGTGCCATGTTTTCATATAGAAATCTTATAGAAATCTCCTTTGAGCATGTTTTATCCCTGAGGCCTCACCTACTATTATCAGCTGGGCTCGCATTTTACTTCTTACCTTTCATCAACTGGTGGCCACCCCCCAGAGCTGATAACCAGCACTCAAGAGATGGGTCTAGCCCCTTAATTCATGCCAACCTCCAGTCCAATTGGCTGGTGCTGGTGACTCAATGTTTTGGTGATCATACCTGGTTGCCACCTTTACAGTCATGGATTTGCAGGACAAGTGATTAGGAGGTGAATTATCAGTGCTTATCCATGAGGACTGTAATTCAGGGACTGGCAACAGCTGGACTGTGATCAGATGGCCCACATATACAAACACAAGAGTGTGAGGGAATCAGAGACAGTGTCCATTCAGGTAGCCACTTTCTAGAAGAATAACGTTCATAAATGTTGTCTCATCTTGGGAACTATAGGCATCTTGGTTTTGGTCAATTCTTCCTGACACAGGACTGAGTCACATGTACAGCATCCTTGTCCTTTATGCACTAAATACGCAAAGCACCAAAAAATGCCCTCAAGCATTTCTGGATGTTCCTGGTGGGAGGATGATGGTGGACATGGTTCTCCACTCATGTGTTTGGTGGAAAACCTCTGTGTGACTGGCCAAACAGAAGCAGTAACAATGTTTTATAAGCACATTGCAGAGTAAACTTTAAAATAGAAAAGCCTACTTAATAAATAAAATCAATGAACATTGGCCCTGATACTCAGTGTAACCCTAGCCATTCTTCAAGCCTGACAGATAGCAGCCCAGAACTATTTCCTCTGCTTATAGCCACCAGCTCCACTTGGCCAGGGGCTCGTCTGTGTGGGAAACAAGATGCAGTTCTTGCCCTTCAGAAGCTGACGTTTGTAGACCTGCCAGGGTGAAACACTGCTGGCTTCAAAGCGTCGGGCAGCAGAAGCCTGGGCAGGGAACTTATATTTCCTTTACTGTCTCACTCTAGAAAGGAGTAGACCTTTATCTCATTTACCTGGGATCTTGTAAAGCAGTATTACCCCACGGACCCCAGTTGATGGCTTCATCTTCTTTTCACACTTAGAATGAAGTAGAGAAATGCTATGTGAACAAAAATGCTTTTCACGGTATTCAGTAAACACTGGGACACAGATGGTCAGACTTGATAAACAGCACTGGCCACAGCATTGGAAATGGCCTTTGGGGCCACCCTCTGGTATTATGAATTAACCCTTCGTTGTTGGTTGGGCTGCCTCAGGGAAGTTGCTGGGGAAGCAGTTATTTTGCCAAGCGTTACAATATTTTAACGATAGGTATGGGGGTTCTTGCTTACTGCCCAGAGGCAGCCTTATGTGTCAGTCCTCAGGACCCTCCTTTTCCAGACTGGAGGGCACTGCCCAGGTAACCAGATTCCAAGGCCCGTGCCAAGCCTCCCCAACCCCCACGTACCTTTCCATTTTTGCCCTAACAGTTGTGTGTCCTCATTAAGCACTGTTAGTGACACACAGGTTGGACCGAAGAGCTTTTAGAAAAAGTATATCTGTTTATCCCAGGGCAGACCTTATAAACACATTTAATAAAGATGTAAGAAATTTTTAGTTCCGTTCAGTGGCTCGGTCATGTCTGACTCCTTGCCATCCCATGGACTGCAGCACCCTAGGCTTCCCTGTCCATCACCAACTCCCGGAGCTTCCTTAAACTCATGCCCATAAAGTCGGTGATGCCATCCAACCATCTCATCCTCTGTCATCCCCTTCTGCCTTCAGTCTTTCCCAGCTTAGTTTTTAAGCTAAACAGAAAGTTTTTTTTATTTTTTTAATTTCCCCTCTGTCAAGTACCAGTTATGTTTTTTCTCTTTTTATACAAATACAATCTCATGTGGTATCTTTCTAAAGGTGGTTCCACCCTCCTTTGAACCAGATCACTTACACAGGGCTGGCTCCCCAGCAATCTCCTCCCAGCCCTGACTGAGGTTGTTTTTGTTTCTGTGGTTTCAAGACAAACCTCTCACATTTGTCCAACGTAGCGTTTTGTGGTCAGGGACATACGTGAGAAAGCTTATTGAAGTTGACTGGCATCCTCCTTTTACAAATTGCTACCTTTTGAGATTTTCCTTTGGTTTTCTTTGGCAACATTATATTTCGGTCTGGAGAATTTGGCAGTGTCATATTTCTGCTGGCTTTTCTGTGTTTAATATTATAATTGCCTTTATCTGTTCTTTTTACCTCCAACTTGGGAAGAACGTTTATGCACGGTGCTCTGTGTTTGCACAAAGGGTACTATACGTGTATAAATGTGTTTGATTTCTGTTCACTGGTTTGTTTTAACATGGCTTTTCAGTACAACATGGTGGAAATGGAGGCCTTTGAATCCATTTGATGATCATCAACAACCCAAACAAGAACATGAAAAGGGGTATTTATCCCAATCATAACCCCTAAAGATGTATTAGCATTTGAAAGAAAAATGTGCCTGAGAAGATAGAACAGCAAAATGGACTGTTTAGCAAACATTTGGTAGAGTTGTAAGTCATTAAGTCATCTTTGTTCAAGGCTTTAGGTGAAAAGACCTAATTTGTCAACTGCCTTATGGAGGAAGAGAAATTTGTGCCTCTAAGACTTGGTAATTTTAGTCAAATCAGGTCTTTATTGACATGTAGCGTTGAAACTCTGCCCAGGAACATTTTTTAAACAGATAATTATTTAGTCATGAATCAGAGCCTCTGTAAAAAGGAAAGTGTTGGTGAGTGGAATGGGGAGTGCTCCCTTTGAAATTTAATATCCCTCAATTTGTTCCTTTTCTGAAACTGGGAGAGGCTCATTCTGAGTCCTTTCTTCCTTTTCTCCTGTGGTTCTGAGCCACGTCTTGAGCTCTCTTTGCAGAGTCCTTGTGGAAGGCTTTGGAGCACCAGAGAGAAATAGAGTCACTGCAGGGATCTGTACACAGGAAGTGGTGTTGAAGGAGAAGGGAGATGCGACTCAGGATAGAGGAGGGAGGGCAGATTGATAGGTTAGAGCAGTAGAAAGACAGGCAGACAGGGGCCAGTCCTAGGCCTGGCTGAGCCTCTGGGAACAGCCCAGGGCACAATGGTACAGCCAGCCAGGCACATGCTTTTGTTGTTACGATGAACCTGGGTAGGAGTTTAGAATAGCTTGGTAGTAATAGTAGCAGCACCAGCAGCTACTTTTTTACGTATTTTGTTAGTTTCAGGTGTGTATTGTGAAGTGAATCGGTTATACATATATTAATACATACACCTTTTCTTTTTTAGATTATTTCCCCATGCAGGCCATTACAGAATATTGAGTAGAGTTCCCTGTGACCAGCAGCTGGTTTTCATGGAGGCCCACTGTTGGCCATTTAACATGCAAGTGTTTTGATTGAATTGTTCCCTCTAATCCTTACAGCATCCTTAGGAGAATGAAATTTATTATCCTCATTTTCCATAGAGGAAACTGAGACTTAGAGTTAAAAAAACTCTGAAGTTAAAAGAAATAATCATTCCGTTGGAGAAGGGGGCTTGCCGTAAATGATTTTCTTTTCGCATGATGCAATCCGTAGGAGTCTCTTTGAGACCCATCTCCATGGGGATATTCCGATTGAGATGTGACAGAGACAGCATAAGTGTGACAGTGAAAAATACTTTGAAGTAGCCTTCCACTGTTTGGAAAGTCTCAAATTACACTAAGTCAAAGAGGCCAGAGTTTATTGATCTGTTTTCATTTTCATTTTCATTTTTATTGCAAGACGTAGAACTTTTAGTTCTGTGTGTCTTTTAGTTCCTTGTGCCGCAGTTACTCTAGTCGGGGTTCTAGCACTGCTTCTAAACTTGGTCATAAAACCACTCTTCCCTCCCTCCCTTCTATCCTTCTCTCCGCCCCCCGCCTCTTCCTTCACTATCTATTAACTTCTCAAAAAATATACATGAAGTCCCTTTAGAGAAGCATGGATGAAAGTGTAGAATGGATGACTAGAAGGAAAATGATCTAGGTACCCTCCTCGGTTGTACTCCTGACTCTTCCTAATTTGGGGTAGATTTTCATTTCTCTCAGCCAAAGTTTTCCCTCTATAGCTTGGAATTTGTGTGTTTCTTGTACTGTTACAGAGATGTGTTATTGTGAATTAAAACATTTCATAAAGTTAGTGAAAGTGAAGTCGCTCAGTTGTGTCCGACTCTTTGCAACCCCATGGACTGTAGCCCACCAGGCTCCTCCGTCCATGGGATTCTCCAAGCAGGAATACTGGAGTGGGTTGCCATTTCATTCCAGACACTAAATTGATGTGAAGAGCATTTCATTCTCCTAATATGTTGAGAATATGTTGTCATTCTTTAATAGTGGTCCCAGAGAAGAGGGAATTCGAGTTTTCTTTCAGTGCCTAAGAGTTAATTAATCTGAAACTATTGAAATCAGTGGTTTTCTTCATGCCTGGGAAGTTGGAAAGAGCACGTTCAAGATGACTGAGATGATCAGATCCTGCTGAGGTTGTATTAACTCCATTGAAAGCCTCAGATGGAAGCTGATAACCCTACTTGGATTAAGAGCTGGATTCTGAGCTGGAGCCCATGAAAACCTTGGTTTTGTTCTTTTGATGTAGGGTTCATGGTGACACTTAAGCCCACATGGGACAGACCTAGAGAGCAGTCACTAGACCAAGGACAGTTTGTATAGTCAAAGAAGAAAAGTCACCCCTCCCAGAATCCCATGGGCCCAAAGAGCCTGGACCAAATTAGACTCACACAGAGTGTGGCAACCATATTGTGGAAGGAGTCACTGGATGTTGTGTGGATTTGTCTTTGTTTTCCTTTGAAGGATCACATGTAGAGCCAGAAGGAAAAAAGACATTTTCCCAGCACCGAAAGGGAAAAATGCAGTTGAGGCTTCTGAAATGAACTGTGAAAGGCACAGACCTGTGGAAAGAATACATTTTCTGCTTAGTGAAGTTATGTATTTAGCAGCTTTCTGATGACACTCGGCCTCTGAAGCATGAGTGTAACAAAGTTATGTTACTGAAACTTAAGACCAAGTCTTAATGACTGAGGGCCATGGAGGCAAGGCTGCCACCTCACTTGTCCGTCAAAGATTCCGTCCCAGTTAGAAAGAATGTAAATTATCTTTCCATCCTCATAGCTCCAGGCTGGTGGTAGTTTGTGCTTTTTCCACCCTTCTTTCTTGTATAGTTCATTGACAATTCTGCTCATGCTTTAAAATAATCTGAGCTCCAAGTGGGGCTTGCATTTCGCTGATTTTGATTACTCCCACATACTGTATGTATTTGCCATTTAAATCGTCTTCGTCTGGAGATTTCAGTTCTGCCGCATCTGATCTCTGCTGTTCTTAACTAAGGAAAAGGAAGGGAAGGCAGGTCCCTTCAGAGGGGCCTGTTGTTTGAGGATGCCTCCAAGGAAGACGGGGAGAAAATAAAATTCCTCCTGACAAGGAAGGCTTGACTGCTTACTCAAGCCCTTGTCTGGTGCCTCTCACTCTTTCTGGAACTTGATGGATGGATGTGCTTTCAGGAAGGTCCTTATCATGTGAAATACACAACACTTATTGTTTCCATGCAGCTGGGCCCTAGACTCTGTTCCATAGACTCTTGTCCTGGAACTCTGCTTTCCTTTGTCCTGCCCCACGGGGCAACATGAGGCACTGGGTGACCAAGGGCTCTCCCCCTGAGTTCAAGGACCTGGAGTCCTGGCACATGAACCAAATATCAAAATTCGGGATAAATTCAGTTAATTTTCCAGAAAGACTGCACATTCACAGTGCCCTCCAGAGCAATGCTGGAGCCTGAGGCAAAAGGGGAAAAAAGATCAGTACTATGATAAAATGTTGGTATTTATTCCTTGTCCATGTTGATAAGGCCGTTTACCCTATATTAAGTACTTACTCTGTTGGATTGTGAAGAAAGCTGAGTGCTGAAGAATTGATGTTTTTGAACTGTGGTTGGAGAAGACTCTTGGGAGTCCCTTGGACTGCAAGGAGATCCAACCAGTCCATCCTAAAGAAGATCAATCCTGGGTGTTCATTGGAAGGACTGATGCTGAAGCTGAAACTCCAATACTTTGGCCACCTCATGGGAAGAGTTGACTCACTGGAAAAGATCCTGAAGCTGGGAGGGATTGGGTCAGGAGGAGAAGGGGACGACAGAGGATGAGATGGCTGGATTGCATCACCAACTCGCTGGACATGAGTTTGAGTGAACTCTGGGAGTTGGTGATGGACAGGGAGGCCTGGCATGCTGCGATTCATGGGGTCGCAAAGAGTCGGACATGACTCAGCTACTGAACTGCACTGTGCCTTTTGGACATAGATGTCTAGCATGTGGAACGTGCATCCCTGGAAACGTTAACAAATAGTAATCATGAAATCACCCTGACATAGGTACAGTGATTATCCTGATTCTAGAAATCAAGAAACTGAGGCAGCAAGAAATTAAATTACTTCTCTGAAGTCATCACTTAGGCACGAAGGCAGAAGCAGGATGCTAGTCTCCATATGTCTGGCTCTGAGCCTCTTCTGATCTCTTGTTCTTGAGGGACAGAACATTTTTCACTCTGTTCCATGAGACTTGATTTCTATTCAACTACTTGAAGTTTTCCATTTCCATTTCCAAGAGGACTTGACTTCTGCCCGGGAGATAATGCATCAAATTCAAGTGGAACCTGAAATGTAAGATCCGAGGAAAGTATGTGGAAGACCTTGATTCAGTTAATCCAGGTAAAAGAGGGAGATGGGTGTTGGTCTAGTTTCTTCCCACATGTACTGGGCATGATTTTTATAGCTTCTTAAAAATTGTAATATAGAAAATATCTGTGTGAATACTAGTTGGTTCTTCAGTGATGTTGCAGCATAGTTTCATTGCTTTTACTTTCTTTTTCTTCAGATACGTTAATCTCAGAATTCTTGTTTGGAAATTTAGGTTTTGACTTAAAATTTTACCACCCTTGATCCATAGACATGTGTTGACCAGCGTGGGAAGTGCTCTTAGCACATATGATTATTGACCACTTGAAATGAACTTCATATTAATTGAGATGTGCTCTCAGCTCAGAGCTGTTTGAAGACTTAGTGTGATCAACAGAATCTAAATTATCTCATTAATTTTTATATTGATTACATACGACAGTGATTTTCTGGATCTACTCATTTAAATAAATATACTGTTAAAATTAATTTCACTTGTTAGTATTTTTTAATGTGGCTAGTAGAAAATTTTACATCACATATGTGACTCAAATTTATTTCTGTTGCACAGTGCTGGTATAAAATATTGCCTGTCAGCTGTTCCATTTTGAGGCAAGAGGTTGGTGTGTTTGTTTTGATTTGTTTGTTAACTGTCACAGGAGCAAGTAAAATTTGCCAAAAGAGAAAGAAAGGGAAAATCGTAGGCGCTTAAGACTTTTAGCCCAGTTATAGTTACTTTGTTAAAGAATTTTCACCTTTTGTCTCTGCTGTCTCAGCAGGCATGTGAATTCTTTTGGCTGTAGCATTAATTTGTATTCTGAGAGGTTTGTAAACAGCAAAAAACTGGGCCTGTTTTTCAGAACAGCTGCCTCTAAATGACTTCATCGGACTCTAAATACAGCTTAGGTGTTCATTTTGGCGTTGAATACTGATAGGCCTGCCTGTGTTTGCCATGTGCAGGGCTCTGGTGCCTCTTCCTCGAAGTCTTTGTGCAGAATGGTTCTCTGGGCCCTAGGGCCTGATGTCATAGTCCTCAGACTTGAGTTTTCAGAAGAACCACCTGGTGACCCAGAGCGGCTGCACATCCCTGGGGGCTGATCCCTGGGGCATCTGGTTTAGGTCCTCTGGACCAAGCACATCAGTTGTATTATTTCTAACAAACCCCTCAGGCTCACCTCTCCATTGTAACTCAGGTATTAACATGGTCTGTCTCCCATTCTGTCTTAAGGATATCTTTGCTTTTTCCAGAAAGTGTTCCTCGGTCATCCAGTCAGTTTCCCTTTCTCCTTCCTTCTCACACACTATAGAATCTAATTTACTTACAAGTAGATATCAGCCAGTCTTAGCTATCCAAAAAAAAAAAAAAAATCCTTTTAGTGAAAGTGCCTTTATGTCTTAATTGTCTTAACTGCCTTATGGATCGGTGAAATTGAACTTGAAAGATAGCTGAAGTCCTCTTTGAAGTAAATGAGATAATTTTTCAGCAAATGTTAACTTCAGTGCTCTGCACAAAGACAATGCTCCATAAATATTTATTAAATGAATGAATTTCTGTCCTGTTCATATTCCTTGCAAGTTGCATGAATCCTGCTGATCACCTAGGGTGTTTATCTGTAGTGCCAGAGGCAGAAACTAAGTAAACACCTACATGGAGGATTCAAATGAGGGCTTTAATGCCATACTGTAGAAGGTACCTTAATGGAACAAGTAAGAAGGACCCTCATAACTAGCTGAACATCATTTCCCCCTCCATATTTTCTTCAGCTCTTTTTGATCCAGTGCCTGTAACCATTCCCCAATCTCCATCTCTTCCTTAGAGTGGAACTAGATTTGTCTGAACTCTGGGTTGCAAGTGACAGAGACCAGTTTTATAAAGGGGTTTACGCACAAAAGCAAGAATTTATAAGTTGAGCTTATTGCAATACTGAGGCAAGACTTCATCCAGAGGCTCAAGGAATATTATTAGGACATGAATCTTTCTGTCGCTTGGTTTTACTGTCAGACTGTCTCCACCCTCATGGTTAACTTCCTCTTAAATGTCCTCACTCCACCAAAGACCTTGGCTTCCCACATAGCTCCAGGAAAATTTCTGGGAATTGGCTCTGGTTGAAATGTGTATCTTACCTGGAACGTGGCCATGCAAATGAAATGCTTGACTTTGCAAATCTGGGACACATAACCTCCCCTAGATCAGGGTGTAAAGCCAGCCTCACCCAAACTGCCGGAGTAGAGAATGGAGAATGGTATGGCACCCCAAAGTCAATTCAAGGTCAGTTGACCATTGTAAAGAGGAAAAGGTACAGCTGGCAAATCAAAGAACCACTTTAAAAACCTACAAAGGAATTGGTTTTTCTCTTTCTAAATGTGATTGACTATCACTACAGAAACCATAACCTTTCCCCCACTTCCGAAGTCATTGTTGCAGGCATTCCCAAGTCATCAGCAGACTGGGAGCTCCTCGGGGCAGAGAATGGTCCATATTGACCTTTGGACGTACCCTGGTACACTGCATAATCAGTGTTCCAATAGACAGAGGACTTCCCTTGAGGCTCAGCTGGTAAAGAAACACGCCTGCAATGCATGAGACCTGGGTTTGATCCCTGGGTTGGGAAGATCCCCTGAGAAGGGAAAGGCTACCCACTCCAGTATTCTGGCCTGGAGAATTCCATGGACTGTATAGTCCATGGGGTCGCAAAGAGTTGGACACAACTGAGCGACTCTCACTTCGCTTCAGTAGAATCGCGTGGTGTACCTAGTACTCTTACATTAATGTCTCTGTTGCAGTAATCATTCAAACTGGCTTTTATCCCACAGCCTGCTGAAGGAGAACTTTGAGATGATGCAGACGTGGCTCTAAATCTGATGCTGCCATTGACTGAACAAGTCACCTGCGCCTGTAGGCCTCACTTTGTGTGTTTATAAAATGAGACTAGTATAGTCCCTCCACCCAGAGCCAGTGTGATGATTAAATGAGATTATGCAGGTGAAGTGCTTTACACAGTAGCTGGCCTGTAGTGAGGGCTGATGCACAGTAATTAACATCAGTATCTCTATATTTCAAAGAGCAAGTGCTGACCATTTGTATCTGTTCAGTTGGCATCTGCTGAGTTTATGCTATATCCTAGACCCTTTACTAGACAAGATAAAGATAAAATGAAGAAGATAAAGACCCCCTTCTAGAGGAATGTGTGGTTTCTTGGAAGGGGCAATCATGTAAATAAGATAGCGAAGGTGATGCTTACGATTGCCTGATCCATGTGGTTGCTTCCCCGAGTGGTGTCCAATGAAAAGGAATTTCAAACTCACCCAGATTTCTAGAATGGCATGAAGGGGGAGCATGCACCTGCCAAGATGTGCCATTCCCTTTTTCTCCTCCTCTGCTGACTGCCCTCAGCCTGCCGAGACAGGCAGTGCCTGCATGTCATGGACCTCGCTGACCTCTCCTGCCCCACCCCAGTCACACCCTACTGCCAAGATTCCTTGAGTTCAGAGGCTATGTCCTTTCTGACCTTGAATTCTCCACGCAGTTACTTTCTCTGCCTCAAAGGCTGTCTCTATCCACTTTCCCTTCAAGACTTAATTCAAGCATCACCTTCTATGATAGGCCTTCCCAGCCTGTTGGCCTCAGCTGGGTACCTCTCTTCTCTTTTTTCATCTCTCTTGCCTTCCTGGTTCCCTTAGAACCTAGTGCATGTCCCCCTTACACTCTGGACCCTCTGATAATGTGACTGTCAGCATCCCTCAGCCTCCCTAATTGTCACGTGTAGTTAGGCTGGTCCTCCTAATAACCAGGGAGGGAAGGGGGGAGGGATGAATGGGGAGAAGGGGATGGACATGTGCGCACTACTGTATATAAAATAGGTAGCTGTGTTGTACAGCACAGGGAACTCCACTGAATACTCTGTAATGACCTGTATGGGAAGGCAGTCTGAAAAAGAGTGGATAGATGTATATGTATAACTGATTCACTTTGTTGTACACCTGAAACCAACACAACGTTGTAAATCAACTATACTCCGATATTTCTTCTTAATAAATTTTTTTTTTAAAAGAGGAGGTCATGTTTTTCTGTATTCTCAGGCAGCCTGGCACCATACGGGATGGTAGGAGAGAAGGAAAAGGACCTTCCCAGAGATGAGCCAGCAAGTCCTCTAAGATTGACAGTCCTCTGTGGGGGCATTTTAAACAGGGTCTCTACCTCGTGAATGTTGTTTTCTGATACAGGCTATAAAGTGGCAGTAAAGGCAGAATAGCATAGGGATGGCTAGACTTCTTCCATGAGGATGAACTTTTAGCTCTTACTGACAATGAGCAAGGTGCTTAACCTCTTAAACCTCCTTATCACTTAAAAAAAAAAAAAAGACAATGACAAGTCTTGTTTCATAGGGTTCAGTTCAGTTCAGTCGCTCAGTCGTGTCCGACTCCTTGCGACCCCATGAGTCGCAGCACGCCAGGCCTCCCTGTCCAGCACCAACTCCCGGAGTTCACTCAGACTCAGGTCCATCGAGTCTGTGATGCCATCCAGCCTCTCATCCTCTGTCGTCCCCTTCTGCTCCTGCCCCCAATCTCTCCCAGCATCAGAGTCTTTTCCAATGAGTCAACTCCTCGCATGAGGTGGCCAAAGTACTGGACTTTCAGCTTTAGCATCCTTCCTTCCAAAGAAATCCCAGGGTTGATCTCCTTCAGAATGGACTGGTTGGATCTCCTTGCAGTCCAAGGGACTCTCAAGAGTCTTCTCCAACACCACAGCTCAAAAGCATCAATTCTTCGGCACTCAGCCTTCTTCACAGTCCAACTCTCACATCCATACATGACCACTGGAAAAACCATAGCTTTGACTAGATGGACTGTAGTCGGTAAAGTAATGTCTCTGCTTTTGAATATGCTGTCTAGGTTGGTCATAACTTTTCTTCCAAGGAGTAAGCGTCTTTTAATTGCATGGCTGCAGTCACCATCTGCAGTGATTTTGGAGCCCCCAAAAATAAAGTCTGACACTGTTTCCACTGTTTCCCCGTCTATTTGCAATGAAGTGATGGGACCGGATGCCATGATCTTCGTTTTCTGAATGTTGAGCTTTAAGCCAACTTTTTCACTCTCCTCTTTCACTTTCATCAAGAGGCTTTTTAGTTCCTCTTCACTTTCTGCCATGAGGATGATGTCATCTGCATATCTGAGGTTATTGATATTTCTCCCAGCAATCTTGATTCCAGCTTGTGTTTCTTCCAGTCCAGCGTTTCTCATGATGTACTCTGCATATAAGTTAAATAAGCAGGGTGACAATATATAGCCTTGACGTCCTTTTCCTATTTGGAACCAGTCTGTTGTTCCATGTCCAGTTCTAACTGTTGCTTCCTGACCTGCATACAGATTTCTCAAGAGGCAGGTCAGGTGGTCTGGTATTCCCATCTCTTTCAGAATTTCCTACAGTTTATTGTGATCCACACAGTCAAAGGCTTTGGCATAGTTACTATGAGCATTTTATGAGATGATGTAAGGAAAACCCTTTGCACAGTACTTAGCATCTAATGAAGTCCCCAGTAATAGTGGGTGCTGTTGTTATAAATGTGTAAATATATTTTGGAGACCTCCAATGGTTTTTCAAAATGAACCATCAGTAACAGTTTTCGTCCAGAAAGTGGTTTGATGGTTTTGTATGACAGTTGGGAAGAAGGAAACAAGAACATGTCAGTTGCAGAGGGGGAACATAATTTTGTTTTGGTTGCTTTTTGCTTTTGTTTTTCACACCTGTTTTCTCAGGGGAATGGGACTTAGTGTCTTGCCAAATCTTAACAACAAGTAAAATATGTGGTTTAATGTCCTCAGCAGTCATCACAAATTGTGAAATCAAATCTCTCATTTGCTTTGGAGCGTCCGGACAGCAAGGACAGCTGGAGTGTTGCTATTTTTTCTTTCAAATAAAAGAGTCAGCTCCTCGTTACCATAGAAACCACCAACCTAATTATAAGGAGTTTTGTTCACTAAATAAAAGTCATCATTTCTCTCTCCTCCCCACGCTCATACAGGTCCCCAAAATATTGCTGTGGATTTGGTCCTGGATGAAAAGATCTGCCCCCTTTAGCTAAAGGGTTCTAGTGCACTGATCAGCTCACACAGGAAAACGAGCAATCAGGCTGGCCTGAGACTTCATCATATACCATCCACAGCTCACATTCTCCTTCAGAAACAGTCATGAGCATTTAGCAGGAACACATTGGCGTTTTGAAAAGTAAACTTCAAAGAAAGATGCTCCTAACCCTTCCTACCATGAAGTAGACATGCTGTTTCTTGTTTGCAAATAGAAGGGTAGACCCCAGCTCTGGAATTCTCCTGTTCTAGGCTTTTGTGTTAAGATTGGGAGATCAGTCATATTATATAACATTGCAGTGTTTGGAGAGGAAATGCTAAACCATGAGTTTCTAAGAGCTGACAGTCTGTTTCACATGCGTGTGGATTTTGCTAGGATGGGAAGTAGTTGTTTTCCCTTTACAAATGTGGGTACCATCAGGGCTCACCCAGAGAATGGGGAGGCTTCTTTGTGCCTGCTTCTCTCTCCTTGAACTTGTCCCATCTGTTTACTGACCTTCATGCATCTGTGTATCTGAGTGGAGATACTTTTCTTTGACCCTAGAGAGGTGTTCTCTCAGAGATCAGCTGATAGAAAGCTAAGTGGCCCTGAAGACCAAGAGTCTTGGATATATTTTGGGCATAAGGCTACTTAGGGATTAGAGATTTACAAATGCAATTAATGCCTCTTTTTTCTTTTTTTTTTTGAGATTCCATTTATAGAATATACCAGCTGTAGGTCAGTGCTGGTGTTGAGCACATTGCTTGCATTTTGTAGACACCGTAATACTAATTTGAGAAGGGAATGTCCCATAAGCACATGCAGGAGTTTTGGAAGATACATCAGGCCATTTGGCATGGGGGTAGGGGGTGGGGTGGCTAGACTATGACGGAGCCAGGAGAAAGCCTGAGAGTAAAGGCAGGACTCCCAGAAGAAGCTGTAAAAATATGTGTGGGGGATGGCAGGGGGAGAGCATGGTGGAAATGAATTAGGCCCTACAACTTGGGTAACATCCCAGGACAGGTAAGTGTTTCCTTTGTCCGGAAAAGATATCTTGATTTGGATGGGGATTTATTTGACCTGCACTCGTTCCTTGGGTGGTGGTCTCTGCTGTTCCTGCCTTGTGACCCCTGTTCCTGCTGGTGCTGATGATTGTAGTTGTAACGGTCATGGCAGCAAGGATGGTGGAAGTTGGAAATGCTGGTGATCACAATATTGATTCAGTGCTGGGTGGTCAATACTTTTTGAGTACTTTCTCAGTGCCAGACCTTGTTCTGAACAGTTATATGTCTATTTTTCCATGTTTAGGGAAGAAACCTAGAAATCTTTGTTCTTTGTCTCATACCTGCCATCAACTGCTGGCATGCTTGCTCAGCTCTGTCTTGAGAGCATCTCTCTCGCGCCTCTCTGGCTGTCCCCTTTGCTGCCATCTTTCACTGTCTTGCCTCCAGAGGGCTACTCCCTGGGCTCCCAGATTTCATCCCTGTCTCTTAGAGTGCATTCTCACTGCAGGCAGGTGGCCTTCTGAAACCCCACCTCCTGTTCTCCTCAGAGCCTTCTCATGGCTTCCCTTCACATGGACAGTAAAACCCAGGGCGTTACAACCATTTAGGCCCCAAACGCCCGTCTCACTGGTTTTACTCCCTGAGGCTTACTCTGCTGTAGTCACCAACCTTCTCCCTTCAGGCAGGAGATTACAGGGTCAAGTAGAATTTTTTAAATAGTATTTGACATTGATAATATTTTGTAACTAGTGTATCACTTTCTTTTTACTTCTTGTGTTTGAAAGTGTGCATATTATATTGGCATTTAAAAAGCATCTTTATTCAGATAGCTTACATCCCACACATTTCACCCATTTTAAGTGTGTAATGCAATGGCTTTTAGTATATTCAGAGGAGTTGGGCATCCATTATCACCATCAGTTTTTAGATGTTTTTATTACTTCACAAGGAAATCGCATACCCCTTTGCCCTGATCCCCCAAATTTCCCTTCACTCCCATCCCTGACAACCACTTATCTATTTCTTAGCTCTACAGCTTTGTCCATTCTAGACATTTCAGGTTTTATTTATTTTTTAATGATTAACTTACATTCCAGCGATGTGTATTGGTATTCCTATGGAAATATAAAGTTTGCTGTTAGAATAAACTTACTAAAATAAATTAATAAGCTTAAACAATGTTGACTAGAATAAGTGGTATGTGCATAAAGGTACAAATTGCTCTGGTGGCTGGTGGCGGCCTGGAGGTAGGCAGGCATCCTCACAGGGGAACACACCAGGACGATTTGGGAATTGTGGCTGGTGGATGTCCTTGAGCTCAACTGGTCTAGTCATCTTTGGACTAGAACAGAGGTTCTGAGTGCCCGCACATGCGTGTCATCAGAAAGCACCCAACACTTGACACTGCCTCATGCAAACCGAGTGCTTATCAGGCAGGCGATCGTTGCTGGCCAAGTTCAGTCATAGCTGAGAGGAAGCTCTGAGTCTCCCCACCCTCCACCGTGCTGCAGTTTGATCACTTCTTTGTTGCTTTGTCTGCCCCTGCTGCTTCGCCTGCCCCAGCAGAGAGCTTTACTTGAAGAGTATCCCCCGACCAAGAGCGAGGGGTAAAGCCTGCCATTTGAGGGTATCTGAGTAGTTGCCTCCACCCGCTGAAACATCACAGCTAGCTTTTAAGTTAGAAATGCATCGCCCTTAACCAAGTTGACAAAACCACAGCTTACCTCTTTATGTTTTTGCAAATTCCATCAAACCAAACATCGAAAGCTCAATTCCATGGGGGCTGAGTGCATTTGTTATCAGTTTAGCAAATGACCCCTGGACATGTTTCCATACCCCAACATGTGGAATGCATCAGCAGACCAGAAATATGATCAGTGTTGTTGTTGTTTGGTTTGGTTTGTTTTTTTTACAAAATCATTGTACAAGTAAATTGAGATTTTAAAAATGCTTTTTTCACATGTTATTCTCTGGTTGGAGCAGCCATATGTTAAAGTAAGCTTCACCTATGGCAACAGTTTTCATCTGAGACTTATTTTAGCTGTTAATGAAAGAGTCCGTGGGTGGTGAGCAAAATCTTGTGCAGAGCTGCTAGAGAATCAGAAGTAATGGCTTTTGTCTTTTTGCCTTGTGGATCTAAACTGTTTTGATTTTTGCCCAGATTATGGATGGGGTGAAGCCAAGCCACCATTATTGCAAGACCTAAGCTAGCCTCTGTCTGCATCCAGGGAGAAGTTATTATTTAGGGTGAAGCTCAGGAGGGGAGAGAAGGAGCCGGGACTCAGACCATTGGCTCCTAATCCCAGCTCAACCACCACTTAATAGCTGTGTGAAAATTATGAGTTCTTACCCTTCCAGGTTTAGGTTGCTTTATCTGAAAAGTGGGCATGATGACACCTACCTTACAGGACTTGTCGGTCAAATGAAATAGCGCATGCCAAGTTCTTTGCATAATGCTTGGCATACAGTGAACTCAGCTGCCATTACTGGTGTTATTTTTGTTGTTTTCCCCTCATTTTCAGAGGCAGTGGAGAATTCGGCTCTCTGGGTACATCCGAAATGTTCTCTGATATCTGGTCTAGTTGCATTTACTTGCCACACTGGCCTCTTTGTTTCTTGAAGACACCAGCTTTGATCCCACCTCAGAGCCTTTGTGCTTGCTGGTCCCCCTGTCCAGCCTGCCCTTCTCCCAGCGCTTCACGTGGTCACTCCTTGTTAACCTTCAGGTCTCTCCTTAATGTCTCCTCCCCCGCTTCCGATTCTCTGTTACCTCACTGTGTTTCCTTTTTTGTACTTGCCTCCCCCTGGAATTGTCTTATTCATTTGTCTCCTTGCCTCTTGTCTATTACCCCGACTAGAATTGGGAGCTCCATAAAGGAAGGATCCTTATCTGCCTTCTCTGAGATCACTGCCTGGTACACAGTAGGTACTCCTTAAATATCTGTGGAATTGCAGTGTAAACGTTGGAGTTCAAATACAGGGTTGGGTTTTTAAGTAGTGGGACATGTAGTTCTGGAATGAGCCTAATGCTAGAAGAGTTACTGTAAGATTTTTTTAAAATCTTGCATTCTGAATTTCGGTGTTACCTCTTCCCCAGCAGCCCCTGGATCCAATTTGTTGTCATCAGGAAGAAGGCAGAAAGAATGACAACTAATGTTGCTGGAAACTGGAATTGGTTTAAAGGCCATCACAGGATTTAGTTTTCACAACAGGATATAAGAAACCATGTTTTTCCTTTGGCAGAATGCAGACAAATGGATGAACTGTGTTACCCTCTTCTTGACCACTTAGTGGATGTGTCAAGGGAATAATTGGAAGGATTATAATGAAAAATTTTGTGCCTTGAATGCCACAATCATTTAGGGAAAAAGAGCATCCTTCATAGGACAGGCATCTCAGTGGATACATCCTGTTCTGTCTCTAGTTCCTTTGGGTAATTGGAGGCAGGAATAAAGAAGTAAACTCATAATTATATATACTTATTACTGCTTATTATAATAAATGCCATGAAGGAAAAATAAGGCAAAGGTACGGTTTTGATAAGAGAGATAATCATTGCAGGCAACCTAGTATAATTTGGATAATCAAAGTAAGTGAAGGAATACCTTAGAGAAGATGAATATAGTTTCATTATTTTGGCATGAAAAAAAATAGACTCTGATAGCCCTTGCACCAGATTCCTGGCTCCTCCACTGCTAACACAGGACAGAGGACAGTACTGACTCTTGAAAGACCCAGTTGATTTATCTCTTTCTCAGACTCTCCTTGCTCCAGCATCCCTCCCTTTCCCTGTCTCCATCCCCACCTGATAGGAATGAGCATCTTGTGGTACATAGCCTCACAGAGCCTTGGACCTGCTGGACATCCTGCTTACGGGGCACTTCAATGAAAAACAAAATCTTCTTGCGGGGAGGGGGAGTAAGGACAATGATGGCTTCTGAGTAAATGTGCTTGTCAGAGCACAGGCTCACCTGCAGTGCTCCAGAAACCTCCAGAACAGAACCTTAGTGCTATTTGGAATTGCACAGAAAAGTGGGCATTTTGGCGGCTGCCATCCATTCTCCCACCCATTCCCCAACCCAGCAGTGCTATTTCTTTAAATCTACTTCTGTTTAGAAGGTGCAGATTTACTTGAGGGCTGACTGTGTGCCAGTGTCTGGAAGAAGCACCTGACAGAAATCTCCATATAAGGTTTCTGCCACAGCGTGTGCCTCTATATGTGTTATTATTATTGGCCACTTTTTCTATATCACATGATATGTACCTCTATGTTAATTATATTTTGCCATTTTTTCAACAAACAGCAAAACTAACTTACTATATCAGTATGTATCTACAGTCATTTTAATAACAGCATACTTTTCTATGTATCATGTGTATCCTAATTTATTTCACCAAGTCCCTATAACTGGACACCTGCTGGTCCTTCTCCCTCAGATGAAAGGATAAGGTTGCTGCAATGCTTTCATGGTTCCAAAACATAGGTCTGGATGTGTTTGTACACAGGTCTTTGTAAACTCGGCTAGTTGTTTCTTTGGGATAATTCCTAGAATGGTATCTGCTCCTTACTAAAAAGGATATTTCAGGAAAATTCCATGGCCACAGACATTCAGACCTGCAAAGAATATAGCTACTGTGATTAAGCTTTTAGCCTGACTCTCTGTTTCCTGGATTAGTAACTGCTGGTTGGCTGGCTGGCTGACTGCCTGCAGCTTCCAAAGAGCAATGCAGTCGGGTAGAGAGAGATGGAAGCTTGGTGTTATATTATGACATGGTACGTTTAATAAGAGAAACATGCTAAATATCTAGGACAGAGGGAAGCTGCACCTACCTCACCCCACCTAAGCATCACGTGCTTCCATAGCATTAGCCATATGAAGAGCCGGGAGGGTGAGCAGTTTGGGCTTATAAAGTGAGATGTACCAGGCAGGGCAGCCAGAGACAGAGCCAGAAAAATAGCCAACTGCCATAGCAGAGATAGCCGGATATGAATTATTGAGAATCTTAGGACCAGCCTCTGGATTTAATATCAGATATGCTGAGGCAAACCTTGGAAGGACCCTTTTGTTGTTGCTAAGTCATGTCTGACCATTTGTGACACCATGAACTACAGCACACCAGGCTTCCCTGTCCTTCACTGTCTCCTGGAGCTTGGGCTCTAAGGGTGGCTAATTTGCAGTTTAGAAGCTTTCTTCTGGCTTAGGGATGGAGAATGGTTGCACAACAGACATGTTTAGAGCCAGAGAGATGTGTTAGGAGGAGGATGCAGTTTTAAAAGTAAGAAGCATCTATTTTTCCAGGTCATGGGGTTTTAGACACTGCAATGGTCAAAGAACAGGAATGAGAGGAACAGATTGGAGATTATTTACATGAGAGGCCTCCACCTAAAGCTAAGCTAACAGGAATATTTGACCCCTGGAATTCTACCCCAGAGTGTGCTTATATGCCAGTCGTTATTAAAAATATTTCCAGTGAGTGGTAAGTTCTTGGGTGTTGGGCATAAACATCCTGTAGAACCTGTTTGTTCTGGCTAGAGTTAGCAGATTTTCAAAAGGACCCCCATAGATGAGTAGTCTTAATGGAATGATGACCATCTTCTAAAGCTGGAGTATGGTAATACTCACACGACTTGATAAACTTACTAAAAATCACTGATTTATATATTTTAAGTGTATGAATTTTATGATATGCTCCAAACACTTAAAAAGTGGAAGGGTCTTCATAGTCCCAAAGTAAATGAAAAGCCACTAAATTCTACATGTTGAATTAAGATGTAATGATTAACTTCATTGTTTCAGTTCTGCTAGGTTATGGTGCCTTCTTGTTTGGTCAAAGACTAGTTAGTCTAGATGGTACCCTGAAGATATTTTTTAGACGTGACTGAGGTTTACAATCGCTTGACTTTAAGTAAAGCGGATTACTCTGTATGTTCTGTGCGTATATGTGTGTTAGTCACTCAGTCATGTCCGACTCTTTGCAACCCCATGGACTATAGCCTGCTTGGCTTATCTATCCAGGGTATTCTCCAGGCAATAATACTGGAGTGGATTACCATCCCCTTCTCCAGGGGATCTTCCTGACTCAGGGATTGAACCTGGGTCTCCTGCATTGCAGGTGGTTTCTTGACCATCTGAGCCAGTGGCCTGTATCGTGTGCCCGGGCCTTATCCAATTATCTGAAGGCCTTAAGAGAAAGAATTGAGTTCCCATGAGAAAAAAAATTTATGCCTCCAGGGTGCCACATAGAAACCTTACTCAAACACCCAGGCTGCTGGCTTGCCCTACAGATTTCAGACTCAAGACAGCAATGACTCTTAGCCAAATTGTCAGCCTGCCCTAAGTATTTCAGACTTGCCAGCCCCCACAATTGTATGAGCCAATTCCTTAAAATACATCTCTCTCTATAGATAGATACAGGCATAGAAGATAATTTACTGATTCTGCTTCTCTGGAGACCCCTGAATGATGCATAAGGTAAATTGAAGTATTTCAGTTGCTTTCATTTTTTAAGTTGGTGTCACTATAGAAATCATATTCTGTCCTGTTATTCACAGTTGTGCCACTCTTATTTGTATGTTGGGCTGCCCTGTTGGATCTGGTTGGTATGGCATGTGTTATGGTGGAAGGGAATTAGGCAGAGACCCTGAGAGTTCTGGATCTGCTCCATGCACACTGAAGGTGTCAGCTCCAGGATACTATGGGTGGGTAGGTAGGCCATGTAGTCTGGCTTTGGATGGTGGTCTGAAAAAGGGAGGTGGGAGGCAGGCCAGCCCACTGGCCACTTCTTGTACAGTGAAGGACCCAACTGAAACATGGGGAATGACTGTCCCTGTGTGACTGAGGCTTTCTGAAACCCAGCCACGCTTCCTTGGTCTTCAGTCCGAGCGTGTGTTTTGAAAGAAGACACACCAGTGATGGTCAGCTGCAGCTCCGACTTTTATTAAGGGTTGGCTGGAATCCATATGAAAATGACAGTCGGTCCCCAGATGAGCTCTGGTTCTCTTCACGTAGTGTTAAAACACAGTTTGTCATGTTGCATCTTTGCACTGAGGAAGCTAGTGGCTCTTTCTCCTATTTCACTCTTTGCCATGGCTTGTGGGAATGGGGAGAAAAGTCATCTAGGGAAACATTTCTGGGGAAAACCCTTAGGAGAGTGGAGACTTCTTGCACAGAACATACTGGCACTTAAGTTCACATTGGAATGATCCAGTCTATTGAACACATGCTGTGTGCCAGGAATTGTGTCAGGCTTTGGGACTACTATTAGTCGGAACACACAATGTTCTTGCAGTCTTGTTGGCTGAAGGAAGAAACGAAGAAAGAGAACCTACCCTAACTTGAAAATTGGTACAAAGTTCTATTCTGAAACAGAGAAAGAAAACAACTGTTGGCCATGTCCACGGTTAACCTATGAAAGATTGCCCAAGTGTGGTGCCTGAGAAAGTCTTGTCTGGAGACTCAGTTGTGGTTCACAGTTGGTATTTAGTTCTGCCTAGGTTCTAGAATATTTGTAGGAGATCACCATATGATTTAGTAGAAAGTTGCTGGTGAACTGTAGGCATATTACCTAGTCCAAAGTCTTCCTGCATGCTGTATCACAGGCCAATAAATCGAGTTGTTGGGGGCAGGAAATAGTGACTTCATTAGAAAAGCTAGCAGACCAAGGAAATGGTGGACTGGTATCCCAAAGCACCATCTTAACCAAGTTTGAATTCAGGCTTCTTTTATACAAAAAAGGAAAGGGGTATGGTTCGCTGTTATAAACTTCTTGGTGCCAAAATCTTTTGTTCCTTGCAGCTGTCCAAGTAGGTCTGGTCACCATATTCCTGTAAACCTCCAAGACAAATGTTACACTCTGTTCTGTAACTTTTAATCTATATATGAATGGATGTGTTATATTTCAAAGATCAGAGCCTTAAGAATGGGCTACCCCATATATTTCAGGCTATAGACATCATTCTACAAAAGCATGACTAAATATTTGCAATGGAGCTCAAAAATTAAAGCTACAAGAATAGATTAAATATGGAGTCAACGTTTGTCCTTCCATGTTAGTTTTCACTGTTTATTGACTCTTTTTTCCAGGTCCTTATTCTCTTTAAGGGAACAGTCCTTGTTCCTTCATGAATAAAATCCTTCCACTCAGAGTACTGTGGCGAGGGGCAGATGAAATATTACCATAAAAATAGTGTGTATGGAGATGCCCTGTGCTGAGCACTAAGAGCTATGCTGTAACAGTCTAAGAAGTGCCCCCTGATTTTTGTGAAATTACAATATATGGAGAGAAGTGGTTCTGAAATGGAGTGTGTACAATTCTCTGTGAATGTGTATGTGTGAAGGGGTGTGTGTGAGCCTGCAGAGACCCATGTGTTTAGGAGAGGTATTGTCATCAAAGAAATACGTTTTGACAACTAAAGATAATTTCATAAAGCCATTCATTCTTTCCTTGCTTTTCTCAAACATTGTGGAAAGATACTTGAAAACAGTCTTTAAAAAAAACTATTTTCCCCACCCATCCGCTTCCCTCATGCAGTTAGTTGCTCTTCATCTTTCTTGCAAACTTCCCTAGGAATTTCTCGGAAAACACTCTTCTCCCTGGCCCCCTCCTCCACACATCTCTTTGGTTTCTCCTTTCCTACCTGCCCCCACTTTCTCTCAGTTCAGCTTCATAAAGGCTTAAATTAGTCTCCTGGATCAATAATGCAAACTGTCCTGTGTCTTCAAACCAGATACCTCAGATGGGTAACAGGGAGGGTTTAAGGTAGACATGGGAAGTCAGGTTGACAAAGCCAAAACCTGTGTACATAGACGGAGAAAGGCTGAAAACATGTGCGTCAGTGTAAATCACATGGTCTCCTGTACCTGCTGCTGCAACATGCCCCAACTGTGGGAATCCATGATTAGAGCCCCAGATGCTGCCTGGGAAGGTCATGGGAAACCTCAAAGAGGAGGTCTCTGCACTGGGTCTTAGAGTGTTACTGAATGGAAGTTCATGTGCTTGACACACAGTGAGGACAGACAAACCAAAATGTCAGAGTTTGGAACAGAGAAAGGTTTATTGCAGGGCCATGCAAGGAGACAGGTGACTGGTGCCTCCCAAGCCCTGAACCCCCTGAAGGGTTTCAGCAAAGCGTTTTTAAAGGCAAGGGTAGTTGCAGACTTCTTGGTGTAGCAGTCCCTTGTTCTTGCAGCTATACACGTAGGTCCGGTCACCATATTCCTATAAACCTCCAATAAGACAAATGTTATTCTCAGTTCTGTCACTTTTTATTTCGACATGAATGGAGAAGTGTTATACTCCTAACTTTAAAGTGAGAGCCTTGAGAATGGGCTACCCTGTATTTCAGGCTATTGGCAACATTCTTAACTTGAAGCCAAAGCAATAGCATACAAAGGTTAACATTCAAGAAATAGATATAATATGGAGTCAGATTTGTTCTTCTCTGTTAGAAGAGGATAGGCCTAAGTGCGTTAGTGTGGCAGCCTGAAGCCATGTGCTGTGAACTAAGGAAGGGAATGATGATCTTTGTGCCTGAAATGTCAGAGACATGGGAAGCAGAAGGTAGAAAATGAGACTGAACTGGTTGTTTGGGGGCTGTGTACTATGTGCTCACTCTACACAGAAAATCTCCATTTGCAGATGGCTCTTGACACCTGCAGGTTGATTTGTAAATGATCCCTCCCATGACTTCAAGGGAAGGTGGCTAAGGTTGTTGTGGCTGATCCTGGGCATCCATCCCTGTCCCCTGAAAAACTGTGGACCCATGCTGGCAGCATCTTAGTTCACAAAGGGAAGTGTTCAGTATTTATTTAGCTGCTTTCTGGAAGTCACATCACTCTGGGCTACAATGAACAGAAACCTAACTTAAAGTGAGTGATACAAAAAAGCCTTACATTTTGTTATACACAGTTCCCTGAGGGAAAGGGAGCTCTCTTTTTCCACTCCTTCCTGCAAAAGTCACGTGATTGTCTTTTCTTGTACTTAGGTGGGCACATATGCCGATCTGTGAACTCTGGTCAAGATGATGGGGTATGCTGATTGGCCAGTCCTGGCTTCTTTGTAATGGGATGGGAGCTGCCCAACCTATTGAAGCCTCATAAATTGAGAGTAGGGGAAGGAGGGGGTTCCCCAGAAGAAAACCTAGATGCTGGTACCAGAAGGATCTGGAGGAGACTAAAACCCAAATGCCCACCACAAATAGCTTCCTGTCCGTCTCATATTCTCACACTGATGAGCAATGAGAAAAATGACCTCCATCAGAGATAATGAGTATAGCAATTGTTAGGGCTTTTTATGGAGGAAGGAGTAGAGTGACTTTAGGGAATATATGTGCAGCAGGAAAAAAAAAAGATTTGAAATGAAGCCCAGCTTCTTATTGGTTTTTTAGTGTCTTGTTTGCTGAGGAGAATTAAGCAAGAAGAGAACTGATTGCATCTAATTGCCTGTAAAAAGTGTTCAAAAGACATTTTATCACACAGTTTAGATGAGTAAACAGCTAGGAGGTGAATGCCACCCTCTGAAGTAATAAACAGAAGGGGAAAGTCTTTCTTCATATTGTGTCTGTTTGTGCTGTCACCAGTGCTGCCTGTGTTCATTGCTAAAACTGAGGAGGAGTTACATTAACTCAGGACAGATGGTGCTTAATACTGACCACACATGAAGACTGGTGGCCCCAGGCTCCAAGTTCAGGCAGAAGGCAAGACAGATTTACTTCCATATGGGATGAGTACCAGTAAATGCTAGGATGCTGTGTTTGTAGTTTGGGAGTGGAAATGGCAGAATTACCTTGGTTAGGTAGATACTGTTGTTACTCTTGGTAATTTTAATAGCCATTTAATACCAGGGCTTTACTGTTTACTGCATGCTTTCAGGCGCACCTGTTCACTTTATCCTCCCCCAAATTATGTGCAATTAAAAAGTTTGTCTCCGTTTTTACAGATCATTGATTCAAGATCATAAAGTTATACTGTATTGGGCTCAATGCTTGGGCATTTGTGTCCATACCTTTGACTCAAAACCCAGGGATATTTTGACTACTCCATAATTACTTGCCCATAAGTCACTCTCAGTTGTTAAATGCTTACATTTCTCTTTTGGGGGTAGTGGAGGGAGTAGAAGGAAAGATAGCTTTATTGAGGAAGCTGCCAGTCCTGGGGAGAAGGTGGACTCATGTCCCAAAGAACCAACTCCTGCCTCCTCAGACTTTGCTCAGAGATAATATAGGGGAAAGAGGAAGGGGACACATTCTGGGCAGAGTGTAGTGTTCTGTTTTCAGAAACGGTTGTCATGACCATTGGTGCCACACTTCGTTCACATCTCTCTTGCAATTGGAATATTATCAGGCCAGGTCTCTAGTTAGTTATTTCTGCTGATCTTGGCGAGTATTTCGGGGAGGCAGAAGGTAGCAGTGGCTCTCCCTGGAGTCACAAAAGCTAGTGGTAGAAACATCAAGGAGTGAGTTCCACCCACTGGAACTGTAGGCAGACACCCTGCCTGCGTCCTTACATTTCTCTATATGCCCACCAGGGAGGGATTAAGAACTAAACTGCCTAGGTTCAAGGCTAAATTCACCTCCTCTACCCACAGGGTCTTAGTAATCTTCCTAAGTCTTCTTGACTCCATTCTTTAATCCTCTAAGTACAGGTACATGACAGTTGAATGGGGGAGGGAAGAATATATCAACATTCATATTAATGTTTATTTTTAAATAATTTAACTTCACTAATACTTGAAAACTTTCTTTTGAAATTATCTAAAATTATAGAAAGTTACAGAATTAGTACAGAGAGTCCCCAGGTACCCTTCTGTCAGTTTTCCCTAAGGCTAATATCTTAAAAAAAAAATTATTGTACGATCATCATAACCAGGAAATTAACATCGACACAATGTCATTAACTCAACCACAGACCTTATTCATAATTCACCAGCTTTCCCATTAATGTCTTCGTTTCCTGCTCCTGGGTCTTTTCCAGGATCTCACGTTGCATTTGGTTTTCATATCTTCTTGTCTATAACTCTAATCTGTGACAGTTCCTTTTTATTTCATGACTTTGACACAGTTGAACAGAACGGATCATTTATCTGAGTGTCCCTCACTTTGGATTTGTCTGATATTCTTGCATGATTTGATTGGGGAATGCTATTTGACTGGAAGACCACTGAAGTCATGCTGTTCTTTCCATCTTGTCAGGAAGTACATGATACCAGCATGTCTTGCTATCAGTGATGCTGATGCTAGTTTTGACCACTTTTTTTAAGGTACTGTCTGCCAGGTGTCTCTGCTGTAAAGTTACTATTTCTCCCTTTGTAAGTATTGCTTGTCTTGGGGGAGACACTTTGATATAAAGCACGTATTCGGTTTGTCATGGTACTTTTGCTTACCAGTTTTAGCTTCCGTTGAGGATGTTTGCCTGCAACAGTTACCAAAGCATTTGCCTAATGTACTTGATTAAAATTTATTAAGTAAGTTCTCTTCAGTGCTCTTATTCAGATGTCATGTTTTATAGTGACATGCCATAGTAGTATTTATTTTCCCATTTTCTTCCCCTGTGTTCATTCACATGAGTATTTTTACCCTCTTCGAGTAATGGTTCATGGGAAATTTGATAAATATCTCATTTTATAAAAATTAACTCCAGAAGAACTTTTTGGAAGCATTATCACTGACTTGTAGAATTGGCAGAAGGCTGAAGAATTTAGCTTGGAAGTCCGAGGTCAGGCAGGACCCATGGGAAAGACAGTATTCTACTTTTGATTGCCCACTGGAGGCAAAGTCAGCCTGACCATTTCACCTGATGTTATATCATCAAGATTTCTATATGCTTCCAGTATTACCAGTTACCATGTTACATACCTGCATAATATTCCACATATTATGGGGGATATTGTATGTTTAGGTTGTTCCAAATTTAATAGTAGGTACATTAATAAATACCTTCATGCTCAAGTGTTTCTGAAACTTGGGTGCATGCTGGAATCATCCAGGGAGTTGAAGAAATACTGATGTCTGGGTCCCACTTCCCTTCAGAGTCTGATATAACAGATGAGGCTGTTTCTTGGACATAGGGATCTTTCCGAGATCTCCGCAGATGCTAATATGTAGCTGAGGTTGAGAACCACGCTGGTCTAGAAGCTTCTGTGGCTCATGTGACATACGTTTTCTTGTACATTCACTATTTCTTGTTGACCACAGAAACTTGTTCTGTTTTCTCTCCACTTGACCTAAAGCACACAAATACTCACACTCAGATGCATTCACACATGTAGGCAACCTAATTACTGCTTTATAGTATTACTACTTACTTCCTGCTTATATGAACAAAGTAAGTTTTATGACTTCACTGTGCTTTTCTTTTTCTTCATCTATAAAAAGGTGATATATTAGTGTCTCTCTCCTTGCATATTGCAGATGATTCAAGAGTCAAAATTCATATTCCTTATGCAAAACTCTTTAGTGCAAGCATTTTAGAGCACAGTTTGGCAATAACAATTAGACAGAATGCGTATCCCTGGCCCTGTGAAAAAAACTTTCAGGTTTACCAGTATCTTCACAATATTATGTTGAGAAACCACCATGATAATGTTTGTCTAGGGCTGAGTTTAAGGTCATGGCACCATGGCAATGATGGCTGGGTTTGATACAATGTATGGAGGAGTGTCAGCCTCCTCTTCTCATTTGGAGCTGGCCGCTTTTACTGTTGCCATCTCAGCATATGGTAGGTTTCTATACCAGTTCTTTTGTTTGTTTGTTTTTCTTATTTCATTTAAAATGTGATTTTGACTTTAACAACTGATACCATAGTTTTAAGTGACCTGTGTGACATCCTAAGCATTTGCTCACAAATGCCAGATTCTCAAATGAAAGTTGAAATATAAAGTTAAGTAACAGAGTGGATGTGAGAGTCGGACTGTGAAGAAGGCTGAGCCGAAGAATTGATGCTTTTGAACTGTGGTGTTGGAGAAGACTCTTGAGAGTCCCTTGGACTGCAAGGAGATCCAACCAGTCCATTCTGAAGGAGATCAGCCTTGGGATTTCTTTGGAGGGAATGATGCTGAAGCTGAAACTCCAATACTTTGGCCACCTCATGCGAAGCGTTGACTCATTGGAAAAGACTCTGATGCTGGGAGGGATTGGGGGCAGGAGGAGAAGGGGACGACAGAGGTTGAGATGGTTGGATGGCATCACAGACTCGATGGACGCGAGTCTGAGTGAACTCCGGGAGTTGGTGATGGGCAGGGAGGCCTGGCGTGCTGCGATTCATGGGGTCACAAAGAGTCGGACACGACTGAGCAACTGAACTGAACACAGTGGATGACAGTAAATTCAGGACTAGAATCAACCTATATATAATTCTTTTTAAATCCTGAAGCTTTTCATTAATTAAAAATAATAGCTACTGATACTGAGCACTTACTCTTGACCAGGTATCATGATGAACGTTTCACAAGTTTTATTTACTCTTCACAATTGAACCTCCAAGGGATAGCGTGAGTTTGAATGTTTATTCCTTTACTGAGATAAAGTTGATATGTAATATTGTGTTAGTTTCAGGTATACAGTAGTGATTTGGTCATTGCTTCTACATTGCTACATGTATACAGATATGTATACATATATATACATTCTTTATTTTCCAATTTTTATCCATTATAGATATTGAATATAGTTTCCTGTGCCATATAGTAAATCCTTGTTTAATTTACTTTATATGTAGTATTGTGTATCTGTTCAAAACACACCTAATTTATCCTTCCTGCTCCTTCCCCTTTGGTAACAGTATGTTTGTTTTCTATGTCTGTGATTCTCTTTCTCTTTAGTAAATACGTTCATTTGTACTATTGTTTAGATTCCATGTATAAGTGATATCATACAATATTTATCTTTCTGTGACTTACTTCACTTAGTATAATAATCTCTAGGTCTATCTAGGCTGCTGCAAATGGTATTATTTCCTTCTCATGGCTGAGTAGTATTCCATTGTGTATGTATACGACATCACCTTTATCCATCCATCTGCTGATGGGCAGTTAGTATTTATTTTAAAGTTGAGGAAATGTAATAATAATAATTTATTCAGTCCTTTTCATATTCCAGATGCTATTCAAACAGTCTTGTTTGAATGCCTTTGCTAATAACTTATTTGCTCCAGGAGAGGATAAGTAACTTGCTCATTGTCATACAACCCATCAGCACAGAGCTGGGAATTAAACCCCTTCCAGTCTGCCTGACTGCCAGTGGCAGTTAACTTAATCGCTAGATTTGATTGCTTTCCCTAAAGGCTGATGCTTGGTCAGCTCCCTAAGTATCCAGGTGCAGAGGATACAAGGGAGATTTTTTTTTTTTTTTTCATTTCAGTCTCAGCCAAGCGTCTACCATACAGGCAGGTGACATCTAGGAACAGAGGGACTGTAGCAGCTTGGTGATTGCTGGCCCCTGGTCCTGTGCTTGCCTGTCTCTTTATGATGCAGTGCCTGTAAGGTAGGGTACGCTTAATCAGTGTTTTGTGGCATTAGGTTTATGAATTAAAAATATCAAATAGAATAAATAGGCTTTTGTTAATAACGTTCACACCAAAGGGAAGAAAAGTGCCTGTTGATTTTCATGCCAGAGAAGAGTGGACCCTGCAAGGCAAATCTGCTTAGAATCAGTTGTCCTAAAGCTTGTGCAGTTCATCCCAGCCATGCAGGGAAAACCAGTTCCTTCTTGTTTATCATTCACAGTGAAGATGCTTACTTTGAGGGGTGCTGGTGTTGCTAGATGGATTTTGTAAATGCAAGCCCATTTATGCTAGCCTTAAATGCTAGTCTGTAATTGAATCTTGAAGGTTGAACTTCGGGTTCTTTATTCTGTTGGCTTGGAAACCCCCACATTTCTGTGACTTTTCAGAGTCCAAGTTTTCATTCTGTGCCTAGCGAATTTCCCTGAAACAGAAATGTTTCCAAAGGATTAATGCCCAGCTCTGTCGCAAGGTGGTCCTTTCCTCCTCACGCCAGCAACCTGCTCCATGCCCAGTTGTCATGTTTCATGAGAAGCGTCCTGCTCAGTGGGCATTTCAGCATGTGTGTGCCAGCGTCTTGCAGCAGCAGTTTCCATGCCTCTTGAGAAACAGATTAGGGGAAGTGATGGATGCTGAAATTGGTTTTGACAGATCTCTAATCTTCTTTATAACTGAAAGCTGTTAGTGGAGGGGGGTTCTTAGGGGTGCTTCTTGCACAAATTCCATTTCCATCCCTTTCAGAGCTCTTGTAGCTTCCTCATCCCACCAGCATCTGTGGACTCTGGGTGCTAAGGAGTGAGGGGAAGGACAGCAGTAATTGTGTTCTCACTGTGGAGGAAGAGACAGGTCTTTATTCTCTAGGTGGGAATGGATTCTTTGGCATTAATGTTCACTTATTAGTGTTAGGTCAGCAGTAAGAAGATGAGGTGGGGGAAAAGGATTAAATGGTGGGGACACACCCTGTTCTCTTTTATACAGATGATGACTGTTTGCTTTCAAAGTGCATTCCAGATGGGCCAAAGGAATGAACAGAAAGTGTAGAGAAGCTGAATGCGTGTGGCAGATGGGGATTTTAGAAGTTCAGCTCAGCAGCAATAAGCAGTAGAAAGTAAAACAGAAATGAGACAGCATTTTACCTATTAAATAACAAAGCTCCATTTTTTTTGAATTGCCAGTGATAATACTTAATGTTGAAGGATGCTGGGTGATAGGCATATACTGCTGTTGGGAATACACATTGGTTCAAAATCTCTGGCAAGATATTATAAGCCTGAAAAATATTCATGCACTGTAACTCAGTGATGAAATTTCCAGGAATTTTTACTAAGCAAATAATAATTTTTTTAAAAGGAGGTGTATCACTTGGGTATTCATAAAAATGTGTTTTTTCATAATTGCAAAATTAGAAATAAATATCTAGCAGTAAGGTTATAGAACATTTTAGCAACAGCTGGAATATTATTAATGTGTTGAAACAGTGTATCCATTAAAACTGTTAACTACAGTTTTTATGATATGGAAAATGCGTATGATATATTGATAAGTAAAAGTTGTCTATTTAGTGGTTTTTCCTTTTTTTCATATAATACATACATAGAAGAAAAAAGACAAAGGATTTATATAAAAATGTTAATGACTATCATGTCTGGGTGGTATAATTTTCTTTGCCTTATTTAAAAAATTCTGTGTATACTTCATTTATTTAATGCTGCTCTGTTCAGCATTCATTTAACCAGTGACTATTAAGTGCCAGTTATATATCAGCACTGACTTTTTATAGCAGTGTTTGTCTTAGGAGCGTTTTTATTTTTACATGTACATCAGTTGGTGACAGTATTGAGAGCTGCTTTCTCAGGGCTGTCAGTGGAGTGTGAGTTTCTACAGATGAGGACTAATGAGCCCTCCTGTGCTTCCCACTGTATGAGCCTGCTGGTCAGGAGGAGAAACATGGAGAGGGCCTCTTCCTCCTTCTGTCCTTATTTCACGGTCTCATGAACACTGTGGATTCATGATACTTGGAAAAGGATAATAGGAAATAGTACTAGAGGTGCCATGAACTTACCGAGGGAAATCCACAAACAATGGATATTAAAAATGCAGGAGCTACAAAGAATGACTTTTCTATTTTGGGAGCAGGATTTTATTTTTAAAATAAGGAAGAAAAGATGGGAAAGAGGAAGGGAGGGTCGAGGGAGAGGTGGAAAGAGTTCCCCAAAATGCCATCACAATAAATAATGACATTTAAATATTTGTTTAAATGTTTGTAAAATGTTTTAATTTGTAAAACATTTGTTATATGTTTCTTTGGATATGCCAATGCTCTTTCATTGTATAAGTTAGGGCTTTCCTGTTTTAAAAAAATTACTCCAAATGCATATGAATTATATTATCATTGATTTTGTTTATGAAATGATGGTACTCCAAGCCTTAACTGTTTGAGTCAAATATCTTCACCTCTAGCAAGGAGCCTGTCTCTCCAGCACAGTCCTCATGTTTGGTTGGCACAGCTTAGATAACCTTCGTCATGATGTCTGGCATATTGGGGTTATGGTCCTATCATTTTGGTCAACTGAGTAGTTACCTATATGGATGAATAGCTTTTGGTAGTTGACTTTGCAGTTATTACATCTGTCTAGCGTTTGCAGAAAGCAGGCACATCTCTAGAGATTTGAGTATAAATTCTGAAGTTAGACAATCAGGGGCCACATGCCAGCTCTGTATATTAGCCACGTGACCTCAGCAAGCTCAACTCTCTGGATCTCAGTTTCTACATCAGTAATATGGGGAAAGTAGTTTCTGTCTTAAGGGATTGTTATGAAGATAGAATAAGTTTTTGTTGTGGACTGTATTATTTTCACAAGTATTGCCTCCCCTAGACCTCCAGAAGAATTTATCTGTTTGTTCTGTTGATTTCAAGCATGACCATGTAATATGTTTTGGCCAGTGACTTTTGAGTGGAAGGACACATGTTGCTTCCTGGCCTGCTTTGCCATGTTCTCCTTTCCCTCTCCCTTAAGACTGGCAGTGCTCTTGGTAGAAGCTGCTCCATCAGCCCTGATTCAGGAGTGGGAAGCGATGGGGCGGAGCTACAGCCAGTGACCATGCTGCATGAGGGGGGTTCTCCTTGTATGTGATCAGAAGCATGGAGCTTCTCAGATCACTAGTTACTGTGGCATGACTTCTCCTGACCTTACTGATATGTGAATTAAATTTTCAGCTCTCAAGTTGGTGCCTGTCACATATGTGATGTTCATCCAGCATTAGTTTGTGTAGTTATGTGTCTCCACATCTCATATTTTTTCATTTATCGGCCCCAATATTTGGCTCCTTTTAAAAAATCTCTTCCATCTTTTGCTGTCCATTAAGACATGAAAATGTCACTGACTTTGGCCGGTTTGTTCCTGTAATTCAAGAGTAGAACAGCAAAGGGATTATGAGGGAAGATGTTTTTAGGAGAGAAGCAGATATATCAGTATTTTTGATCAGGGGTCAAGACCAGTGACTTAAGGACCAAATCTGGTCCAGTGCCTTAGTTTTGTAATAACTGTTAGCTAAGAATGGTTTTTATATTTGTTAATAGCTAGAGAAAACAAAAACAGAGAAAATGTTTTCTGACAGCTGAAAATTAAGTGAAATTGAAATTTCAGTATCCATAAACTTTTGTTCCAACAGAGCCACACCCTTTCATGTAAGTATTATGTGTGGCTGCTTGCCCAGGTTGCATTAATAATTGGTCCCGGTGTCCTGATCTGTGCATATCATAGGATTACTTTAAATACCTAAAGAACCTGTATGAATAGCAACATACTGAAAAGAACAAAAGTCAGTGGTACACTCTTAAATGAGGAAATCCTGTATTACAGAGGGTGTCATTTAAACCTCTCTTTTTGTTTCAATGTGTTCCTGAAAAAAATATTAAATATAGACTAAAATCTTAAAAGGAATGGCCAGGCAGTGGGCTTTTGCCTGATTTTTGTTACACGATTCTGTGCCTTTTGATATTTTCTTTCCGTTTAAGGCATTGAGTATGTAATTTGAGAAGTTATTTCAGAAGAATAAAATAAAAGTATACTATAAGTTAAAGAGAGCAATAACTCCTTTCACAATGTTTAGGGCCTCTCAAGCCCTCATCCTGGGTTGTGCTGAAAAGACAGAAAAGGTTCTGTGCCAGAGAGTGTCTCCTTCCAACCCCATCAACCCCATTCCATTGTTTTATGGGCCATCTGGAAACAGAAACATCCTGTTCTTTCCATACTTTTTCAGTCTTGGCATCTGAACCTGGCATCACCTATGTGCTTTGGAAATTGTACTTCGAATTTGAGAGTTTCCTAGAACCCCATGGAACTCCCAGATGCTCTAGGACCTATGTACTCAGCTGTGACTGGAAGACACCAGTTCCAACTTGTGCAAGTGCTCCAAGGCCAATTCTGCTTTTTGAGGGTGTCCTTCTAGGACTCAGGGCCAGGACTGCCAAGTCCTTGTAACCTCAGGCTTGAGCGTCAGATGTTCATCTGTAGAGGTGTCACTGGTGCAGCTGAAGAGGGGTGGTGGTGTGGGTTTTTTTTGGCAGAGCAGACTTCCTCACTGGTGGACACACCTGAACTTGGGAGAAGGGGTGCTGGTCATCTGAGCCATCTGTCTCGGCCGTGGACTCCTCACTCCCAGGCAGGCAGCCTCCTCAGTATCCCAGGAACCACCCTTTGTATAAGTGATGTGACTCTGGAGCCTCCTTCAATGAGTGTGCTTACACAATTCCTTCTTTGTTCTCCGGGGCCTGGGCAGACCAAATGCTCTCCAGAAGGCATCTCAGCAGGTGTCCTGGGATGTGTGTGCTTTATTTAGGCTTCCTCATGCTATAGCACTTGGTGGACAGCCTAGATCAAAAAGGCGGCAGACCCCCCTCCCCCCCCAAAAAAAGAATGCAGGAACAGAGTATGTTGTTCACGTCCATTAGTGGGAAACTGATTCACCACTGTGCATCCTTAGGTCATACTGTACTTTTGTTCCCAGGATAAAAGACAGGCAGAGGCGATATAACTCAATGGTTAAATAGTTTGATGAGGGTCAAGTGCACCTGCATTCAGGTCCAGGTGCTGACATAAGTTGTCTAAGTGCCCTTGGACCTGGGCCTTAACCTTGGTAAATTTTGCTTGCCCCATTGCTAGAAGGAAGATGCAGAAAAAGCACCTACTTCCTGGCATTAAAAACAATAACTGAGGTGTGACGTGAGGCATAGTGTGATGCGTGGTGCACACTTAAGTACTCAGGGAGTGTAGTTGTTTATCTTTTTAGACATTTCTTGACACATTTAGCCCTTGGAGCAGGTGCAAAGGACCTGCTGTATCTGTGATCCATGCCAGGATTTTTTTGCTAAGCTTAAGAAACGTAGTAGCCAAAGTTGAATTTGGGAACAATTTGCATCTTCTGAAATTTCTATTTATTCTTAAAATCTTTCTCAAGTTCAAAACTTCCTCCCATTCTCGTCTTCCACCAAGAGAATAATACCAGTAATCGTCACAATAATGGCAACAACAAATACTCAGACCCATCATTGTGTAAGTATTTTGCTCCATTCATCCTTATAATAAACCATATGAAGTTCAAGCTATTATCATCCCCATTTTTCAGGTCAGGAAAATGAGGCACAAAGAGTTTTTTAAGTAAGTCACCCAAGGTTATGCAACTAATAAATGGTGGAGCTGGGATTCAGTTGCAGACCATCTGGTTCTGGACCACTGGCTCTTCATGGCACCTTAGGAAGAATTTTCCACATAGCAATGCTCGTTATTTTCATACTTGAATCTAGCCTGTTCCTTTAAGAAGAACTAGACAGTAAATAGTTGAGCACATTCAAAGCAAGGTCTCATTCTGGCCTTGGAAGGAAATGAATCATACTTACTCTTTGAACAGTTTTGAAAAGAACTTTCACTAGATCTATGAAATGTCAAACAAACTGAATCAGATTTTTCCTTTTGTAGGAAGGTAAACTCTAGGTAGCTCAGATTGATAATCAAACGAGTTATTAAGTTGAAAAGTATAAACAGTTTTCTGCACCTAAATCTTTTTTGCTTTCATTTGTCAATCTGTCAGGACTGGAGGATTCTACTGGAGACTTCTGCAAGGCCGAGTTTCTCAACCATAGCACTATTGACATTTTGGGTCACAAAATTCTTCATTGTGCAGCCTGCCCTGTGCATTATGGGATGTTTAGCAGCATCCCTGACTTCTATATCACCCTCTAAATTTATTTCATTTTTTGACTGTACCACATAACACATGGGATCTCAGTTCCCCAACCAGGAATCAAACCCACACCCCCTACATTGGAAGCGCAGAGTCTTAACCACTGGACCACTAGGCAAGTCCCCTAGAGGACCCTCTAGATGCCAGTGGAGCCCCCCTGTTCCCAGTGGCACAACCAAAAATGTCTCTAGACGTCCCATTCCTAATGTCCCTGGGGAGCAGAATTGCCCCCTGGTGGAGAACTGTGGCTCCAAATTCCCAGTAGATCTGTCTTGGAATCCAGGTTCTGTCACATGCTCGCTCAGTAGGTTAATGTGTGACCATGTCTTAAAAGCCTTCCCATCTTTGATTCTCTCATCTGTGCAGAAGGCATGTAGATCCCCTCCTATAGGATGACTGGGAGTATGAAATGAGAAAACCTAATTAAATTATACTGAATGATTAATATGTATGCTTTTTTTTTTTTGGACTCTTCTTTTCTTTCCAAGCTCTAAAATTCAACGATTCTAATCGTAACTATAGTTTTTAGTTTCTCTCCAGATGCTAACATGTGTATGTGATAAATCAATTTATATTTCTCTGGAAGACAACTCTTGGGATTGAACGTTGAGAACAATTTCTTTTCTTTTTCCTTTTTTCCCCCTTGTTTTGGCTGAATTTATATATTCTAACACAGAAAAAAATTTTTTTTAAATTTTTATTCCATGTGAAGAATTGTTCAGAGAAGATCAAGGCCATCTCTTTTGTATATCCACTAACAGTTGAAAAGGAGATGAGTTTAATTAACAGCTCTAGGGGTTTCTGTTAGCTAAGACGGGGAACTTTCAGACCAAGATCTCGGACAGTGAAAGTTCATCACCAGAGCAGGTGATAGAATTGCCTTTCTTGGAAACTAGCGAAACCTAGAAAGCCGCTGATCCGGAACGCTCTGAAGCCTGCCTTCTAAATGTGGGAAACAGTTTTCGCCTTGCAGGTTTGCCCTTGACTGTGCTGCGGGCTCTGCTTCTGTTCTGAGCTCCTGAGAGATTCTGGAATGATTCGCCGAGTGTTTCATCTTTCTTCCCCATGGCTCAGGCCCCTTCCTTCCCAACCCTCTCTCACTGCGCGGCTAACAGAAGGACTCAAGAAACAGTTGGCTGAACTTGAGCACTTAAGACCTTGATGAAGGCAAGAACAAAAACAGGGAATCGTTAGTCCCAGTTTGTCAGCAATTAATTGTACTTTGAATGCAATTTTTTATTATTGGAGGCTTAGGCGAACAGGATGCCGTGGTTCTATGATTCTTAAGCAGCCAGAGCATGCCTGAGGTACCCCTGCACTGAGTCATCTGTACAGCTTCTTAGAAAGATGGATGTTTGGACCCTATCTCTGGGCTGTAAGTCAGGAGGGTAGAGAGGTGCCAGACAAATGTATTAAATACACATACACACCATGCTCCTCATAATTACTTAATTGTTGAAAGCATGAGCTTCGGATCTTGGACATTTCATATCTGTGTTTCTTCTCATTTGTAAAGTGGGAATAATGATAGCTTCCAACCACACGGACTTGTTGAGAGGATGGCGAAGATGATTCAAACCAAGTGCTTAGCAGAGCCCAGCAGAGATGAGGCCTCAGTTTGCGTTAGCTGATGTTGCCGCTTGGATCATTGTCATCATCACCTCTCCTGCCCTGGAAATCTTGGGCCGCTCTCGATTCCTCTCTTTGTGGATTTCCTTCCTAATTATCTAAAACCACTTGCCAAATCCTGATGAGTCCAGGTCCTCTTGAGGCTGTTTGTAGCCTTGCCCTTCCCCCCTTTTCCTACTTTTCTCCTCTGCTTCATGCCTTGCCTGGACTGCAGGCAGCCTCTTCACTGATCTTCCTGCCTTCCTGTTTGTTCTTGAAGGTGCAGCCAGAGTGGTGTTTCAATCTTTCAAGTGGTATATCCTTCCCTGGGCTTCTCACCCTCCATTGCATTTAGAATAAAACCAAATTTTGCCCTCAGTTTACACAGCCTGCCCACTCTGATCACCAGGCATCGCCTCATGCCACTTTCTTCCTTGTCTGCCATGTGTGAGGCACCATGATCTCTGACTACGTTCAGCTGTAGTTGTGCTGAGTTCTTTTCTACCACAGGACCTTTGCACAGGCTCCTTCTGAAGCTCTTGATGACTCTCCACATTGCTGCCTCCTTCTCACTGCAGGTCTCAGCCATTACTGTCTCTTTAGCTAGGTTTTGTCTGACCACACCCATTCAACATCTGTCTCTTACTCCCACTATTTCAACCTCAGGCTCCTGTCTGTCCTCTTCTTAGCACGAGGCACTCTGCCATTATTTTGTTTATTTGCTGTATTTTCTTACACCCTTTCACTGTAATGTGAGAACCATAGGGGAAGTGCCTATGTTTTTTTAATTCACCAACCTGTCTCTGGAACCTCGTTCAGTGTTTATCCCACAGAGGATGCTCAGAAAATATTAGTGGGATGAAAGAATGAATGAATTCCAAGTGAATGACTTTGCTTGTTTATTCATTCGCACATCCACAGACGTGTGTTGAGTAGCTCCTGGAGACAGGGCGAGCTGAGTATCTGAAAAAAAGAAGAGATAGAGGGGTGTAATCTAGAACCCATGGGAATGTTTTGATTTTTCCAGAGCCCTTGGACTGATTTTACTTTTTGAACATAGCAAGTTGTGTAATTATATGATTTTTCCTTTTCCACATCAGCTGCTGCAGATTTGGAGCCAAATTTGTGGCCCATACATCTTCTTGGTATGCAGTTTCGCCTCATTCTTGGATCCACTTCACATCCCTGTCCTCATTTTTCTTTTCCTTTTGTTCCTATTTTTAATTTATGCTGTCTTGTATTTGATGTATCCTCATAAGCTGCCTTAACTTCTCCCTGTAACAAGACAAAGTAGACATCCATCAATCTATACAAATTTGACGAGAAGCGCTTTATGAGAGGGATAAATAAAGTGCTTCTGGTGTTAGAGAGGCGGATTATTTCCCAGGGGACATCTGTAAGCTCCAGGGAGTGGGGAACGGGAGGTGAGCACCTTCTCCCGGAGAGACTGAACATGCCCTAGGCACAGGAAATATGACTGCAGTTGAGATTAGTAAACGGAGGATTTAATTCAGGTAACTGGTTATTTTGCCTGTTCTGACTGCACACTGGAGCTCTGGACCTCATACTGTTTTTTTTCATTATCTTCCTTCTCTAGAAGCACCATAGAATTTTCAAAATAATCAGGAGGAGGTACCCACTCTGCTGTGTCTCTGAAAGGTTCAGACACGTTTTCTCATAACTATCTTATCGATTCTCAGCCGATCTGTGTGATTTGGGAGCTCAGGAGCTTGCTGCTTCTCCTTTTTTGTCCACTATTGTGTTTGTTTACAGGGCATCAGACGTCTTTGGGGTTCTAGGGGACTTTTATGTACAATGGGGTGAGCTCACCCTTCCCATGGTTCTGCCTACCTGGTCTACTCCATACGTGGAGCCTGAGTCTCTGGTCCAGACCTCTCCCAGGACCCCAACTTGTGTATTCAGAGCTCCTCTCTGTGTCTCTCTCTCTTCTTGGATGATTGGTAGATGTCAGAAGCTTGACGTGTCCAAAACTGGATTCCTGGTCTCTCCCCACCCCCCGACTCCAGCTTCATCTTTTGCCACCTCCGTTGATGATAATTCCATTCATCTGACTTTTCAGGCCAAAAGCTTTGAGGTCATCTTGGACTCTTCTCTTACTCTGGCATCTCTCACTCAGTCCAGCAGGAAGCACTGGGGTCCTGCCTTCACAGTAGGCAGCATGTGTGAGTCACCCAGTTGTGTCCAACTCTTTGCAAACCCATGGACTGTAGCCCACCAGGCTCCTCTGTCCATAGAATTCTCCCGGCAGGAATACTGGAGTGGGTTGCCATTCCATTCTCCAGGGAATCTTCCCAATCCAGAGATAGAACCTGGGTCTCCTGCATTGCAGGCAGATTCTTTACCATTGGAGCCACCAGGAAGCCCCCACAGTAGGCAGACTTTGATCTTTTCCCACCACCACACCATGATTCCCTGATTGTGGTCACTCTCATCTGTTGCCTGAATCCCAGTGATAGCATCATTTCTATCCCAGCCTCCAGCAGTCTTTGGAGAACCTTCCAGATGGGCTCCCCACACCCACTATTTCATCATGCTCAGTCTAAAACCCAAAGTTCTTCAGTGGACTCATGTCACCACGTGATCAACCGACCCTTGTCCCTACCATTAATTCCTCTTGGTCCTTATGAGTCTCATAAACCCCTACACTCTCTCCAGCTTACTGCTTCAGCCACAGTGAGCTGTTTCTGTTCCTTGAAGAAGCCTTGCCTGCTCCTACCTCAGGACCTTTGCATCACATGTCCCTTTTGCCTGGCATGCCTTTACCTCCCTAAAGTCTTTGGTCTCCTTGGGCAACCTGTTTCAGATGCCTACATTTGTCTCTGGGATTCCCCATCTCTCTAGCGCACTGTTTTTCTTCCATGCAAAACACTTAACGGTTTTTCTTTTTTTGAAATTTTATTTATGTGTTTATTTTTACCTGTGCTGAGTGTTCGTTGCCACACAGGCTTTTTTCTAGTTGTGGCAAGTGCGGACCACTCTTTGGTTGCAGTACATGGGTTTCTCATTGCAGTGGCTTCTTATTGTGGAATGTGGGCTGTAGGGCACATGGTCTTCCATAGTTGTAGCACCTGGGGTCAGTAGTTGCAGCTCCCAGGCTCTTGAGCACAGCCTCCATGGTTGTGGCACATGGGTTTAGTTGTTCTTCAGCATGTGGGATCATCCCAGGCCAGGAATCGAACCCATGTCTCCTGCATTGGCAGGCAGAGCTTCACCACTGAGCCACCAGGAAAGCCCCACTTAACCACTTTATGACACAATGTTTTGTTTTGTTTTGTTTTTTTGACTGCGCTGGGTCTTAGTTGCAACATGAGGGATCTTTAGTCTTCATTTAGGAATATTTAGTAGCAGCATGTGAACTCTTACTTGTTGCCTGTGGGATCTAGTTCCCTGATGAGGGATCCTACTTGAGCCTCCTGCATTGGGAGTGCAGAATCTTAGCCACTGGATCACCAGGGAAGTCCCAATGTGTTTTTTTTTTTTCCTTAGTCTGTTTATCCTTCTCCCTTTCCATACTGATAAAGGTCCGTCTAGTCAAAGCTATGGTTTTCCAGTAGTCATGTATGAATGTGAGAGTTGGACCCTAAAGAAAGCTGAGTGCCAAAGAATTGATACTTTTGAATTGTGTTGAAGAGGGCTCTTGAGAGTCCCTTGGAGTGCAAGAAAATCAAACCAGTCCATCCTAAAGGAAATCCATCCTGAATATTCATTGGAAGGACTGATGCTGAAGCTCCAATACATTGTCCACCTGATGCAAAGAACTGACTCATTTGCAAAGACCCTGATGCTTGGAAAGATTGAAGGCAAGAGGAAAAGGGGACGACAGAGGATGCGATGGTTGGATAGCATCACTGACTCGATGGAGATGAGTTTGAGCAAGCTCTGGGAGTTGGTGATGGACAGGGATGCCTGGTGTGCTGCAGTCCATGGGGTCGCAAAGAATCAGACATGACTGAGTGAGTGAACTGAACTGATTCCTCTCCTGCCCTGCACTAAATGTAAGGCTGGGGATATTTGTCTTATTCTCTAATCCCAGGGCCCTAGAACGGTGCCTGACACATTGCTGATTCTTCATCATCATTGTTGAATTAGTAAATAAAGCCCTGTCTCTTCTCCAGTCAGTGTGCTCCTCATCCCTTACGGTCATTTGATCTGATACACTGTCCTAGTTTAGGAGCCCATCTATAAAGTCTTAATTACATTGATAAGGCTGGGGCAGATTCTTCCAGGATAAATTATGACATACCAGCACCCTCCACATGAACCTTGCTCAATTCCTCTGTAACCCTCTCTTCTGGAGCCTCCTGGATCCATCTGGAAACCATTCCAGTAAACATCCATCCTGTATAATAGATCACTATTTTCCTTGTGCATATGACTCTGGCTCCCCAGAGCCTGCAGTCAGCATGGAGATGGATTTCTTATCTCCGTGGCTTCATTAAGAGTGTACATATTTGGTTGCCAGTGCTACGCTTCTCCACAGTGCAGTTTGTTGCAACAAAAGAAAGCGTTTGCCAAATGATTTGTCAGCATATGCTATAAAGCCACACAGGAACTCTTTATGTAACTGGAAAGTACTGATCCCAATTAGTGACAAATTAAAGACTGAGAAGGAAAAAATGGTGTTGCTTTCTTCAAAGGAATCTAGAGGGTTGATGTGAATGTGTATGGGGGGGGTGGGAAGGAAGAGGAGTAGAGAGGCAGAGAGCAGCAAAGGAGCAGACTGTGGGTGATGGGATCTAGTTCAGGGCTCCAGGAAGCAGAGTTTAGCATCATGGGGCCCAGTTATCTACTCAACTCCCATATTCTTCAAGGTGATAACCTTTCCAGGCCAGCTGGTCTCATGCCTCAAGTTCTTGGAAAGAGAGACATTCATAGAGGCTTTCTGAAACAGCAGGGACCGGAGCTGACTTCCCAAGGACTGGGAGTCATGCTGTGGTGCCAGGCGGAGCCCCCGGGTTGCTTGGTGAGCTGGGATGGTGCAGCTCAGGGAAGGAGCTGAAGTTGGCAGCCCCATGCGAACTCAGCCGCTTGCAATCCTGGCTGCCATTGAAAGTGACTCACCTCCACATCAGGGGAGCACATTAGACAAGTCTGGCTTCTTCTCCACGAATAAATATTTGACCTCTTGATGTTCTCCAGGCGTCTTCCTAATTAGGAAACTCAGACAGATCTCTAAGAACAAAACCAAACATGGCTTCCCAGGGCAGGACAGGGCCGGGCCTCCTTCCCCTGCCTTAATACCCCGAGCCCGCAGCATCCGGGTCTGTCTCTGAGACTTGCCTCCTGTGATAGAGTGTGTAAGTGGCATTTTTGGTTTGTTTCCATTAGAAGAAAAGAACTTCCCTTATCAAAACCAAATGTTTATCTAGTAAGAGACTTGCTTCATCTCACATTCTTTTTGGCAACGTCAGCAAGTAAATGTCAGCACTAGGAGGATAGACAAATATGTGTGCTCAGCTGGTTGGTAGACGAGGGTCTGAATTGGGACTGCCCCACAAAGGACCCATCGCTCTGATCGCCTCCATGCCTGGGGGTGGGGAGGACGGTGGAAATACTGCCTGGTTTATGCTGAAGCTCTTTCTGTGGTAATGTTCCTTAGAATGTTTTGTAAACTGAGTAAATTCAAGAATTTACAACTGTTAGATCAGGGCAGGGTTTTAAACTTTTATGATGTAGCCGTGAGGCTCTCAGACTAAACGGACACCAAATATATTCAGGGCACGGGGCGTGGTTTGGGGGTCCGGACTCCTTTACTTCAAGACATTGTTCTTGAGCTCAGTTTTCTCTGAATGAAAACAAGTCTTCCTCTACCTGACCCCCCCCCCACCAACTCCTACCCTCATCAGCAGGAAGATATTGTACATTAAGAAAATATTTCTTGGGAAATGAAGAAAGGGAATTGGGAGCTGGGCTGCGAACTTCCAAATGGTTCTTGAGTCGAGTGATTTTTGCCTCGCTGTCTGGTTGCCGGAGTGACTTCACCCACAGCCCCCCTTATACGCTTATCCTAGAGTTAGTGCAAGTTGAGGATACAAAAGACAGTCTCTGGCCACACAGTCAGTGGAGAAGCTCTCCTGCACATTGTTTAATGATCAGCCCAGATGTCTGTCCTGAGTGTCGGATAAGACAGTCCCAGCAGAGGCGGGATGAGAAACAGGCACGTCTCCACAGTTCACAGTGTCGTATCTCTCTTCAGCTAGCATCTGATTACAGCCATGTATATTATTTAAAAGGTGCTTAAAAAAAAAAAAAAAAAAAAAAACCCTGACCACAGGGGAAAATCAAGTGGCTTTCTCTTCCTGCTCTCTGTGGATGATGTTTTAATCACGATGCACATAAAGATGTGGTGTTTGCTGGTGGAATTTGTCAAAACTAATAAGGCAGTTTTCTGTCCTGTGGCAGCCCCGCTTAAGTAGCTCATGTCATTACTCGGGACAGCCCCCGGTGTGCTCTGCATTTCTAGACTGTGCTGTTACCGGTCTCTCTCCTTTAAGACCTACTTGGAAAGAACCATGTCACCGTGTTCATCACTTTCACGCAAGTCCTGCCAATGTATGTGGACCTGCATGCTCTAGGGGTGAAAATGATGACTGTTTAGGTAGTTAGGTTCATTAATAAAGACGGGGTTTTTAAATACCAATAGCTCAGGGCACGTGGGGCTTGAGAGTCTGAGGTCCAGAGCTGGGTTTGAGGTAGGCAGCGCCTCCTTGGAACTGCTATGGTCCTAGAAGCCCAGACTAGTTAGTACATTCAGAAGATGCTCAGCCAGGACTGGGATGACTTGCAGGGTGGAAGATATGGCCAACCATGAGACCACAGTCCACAATAGGCTTCAGACTAACATGTTCCCCAAGTGACATTTGACCCACAGTGGTGTAGCAAAACTCTAAAGCAGGGGTCAGCAATTTACAACTCAAGGCTGGCGTATTGCATGCTTTTGTAAATAAAGTTGTACTGAGACATAGTTAGGTTTATCATCAGTGGCTGCTTTCCCTCTGCAGTGGCAGAGGTAGGTAGCTAGAAGAGAGACCACACAACCTGCAAAGATGAAAATACTAACTTGTGGGTCCTTTACAGAAAGAGTTTGCCAGCCTTTGATGGATTTTCAACTTAGAGGCCCCAGTTTTCCAAGAGTATTCATTCATGGCCTTCCATCGAATGAATCCCCTGAAATAACATGCAGAATATTTTGTGTGTGTGTCTGTGTTCCACGTAGAAATTTCTGGAGAAAGAGTGCATAGGTTATAATAGTTTTGGCAAGGTGTCTATGACCTTAAGATAAAGGTCCTTATTGATAGGCAGATTTTACCCAATTTATAAGCTTGTCTTCTCCTCTTCCATAACTTCTATCTCTGACTTAAGCCCTCTAGGATCCTGCTAAGTAACTGGTGTGAAAGGTAAATTATATGTGGAGTATGAGTGCCTAACAGGAATGTGTTTTCCTCCATGAGAATAGTTTTATTTTAATCAGAGCCCTCCTTCCATGCCAGAATCTAATGGCCGTGTTATGGGGGCAACATTAGACACAGAGTGAAAGGTGGGGTGGGGGAGGAGTGGCCAGGAAGGTGTTGTCTGGAGGCAGGTAGAGCTGCACTAGAAAGAAAGCTGAGCGCTGAAGAATTGATGCTTCTGTACTGTGGTGCTGGAGAAGACTCTTGAGAGTCCCTAGGACAGCAAGGAGATCCAACCAGTCCATCCTAAAGGACATCAGTCCTGAATATTCATTGGAAGGACTGATGGTGAAGCTGAAACTCCAGTACTTTGACGACCTGATGTAAAGAACTGACTCCTTGGAAAAGACCCTGATGCTGGGAAAGATTGAAGGCAGGAGGAGAAGGGGACGACAGAGGATGAGATGGTTGGATGGCATCACTGACTTGATGGACGTGAGTTTGAGTAAACTCCAGGAGTTGGTGATGGACAGGGAGGCCTGTCATGCTGCAGTCCGTGGGGTCTCAGAGTCGGACACGACTGAGCAACTGAACTGAACTAAGTGGAACTTTTTTATGTCCTTTTTAAAGAGACAGTAGGGCAGTCATCTTTCTGACCAGGAAAGCCAGAAAACCATAGTAGAGCATGTAAGGCAGTAGGCTAAGTATTCTATATGAAATGGCTTACATGCTACTCACATCTCCCTCAGGAGTTAGCATATGTAACGTTAGAATGTTGGCCAGTGCAAAGTGCACACAATATGACTGTTAGTGACTAGTTATCATCCTCCGTCCGTGGGATTTCCCGGGCAGCTAAACAACAAAAATTACCTTCCTCAGACTCAGCATCCCCATCGATTGTCCGAGGAAACTGAGGCTCTGGCTTACTGTCTTAAAATTTAGAAGTTCTTGGCAATCACAGGCATGGGACCTTGTGTCGGTCAGTCTCAAGAGATGGCACTGGAGTCCAAGTCTGTTAACTTTCAAAGTTTTCACTTTGTTTTTGCACCCTCTTCTTCTAGCCAACTCCGTGGACACCATGATGTGGGTGTTTCCTCTTTCCAAAGCTACCCAGATAGAATCCTGTGGTGTCGGTCTCAAGAAACACATCCTCCTTTCCACTGTATTTCCTCCTCATCTCAGTTCTTTGAGAGACCTTGTCTTTAGTGTCCTGGCTCTAGAGCAGAGGTTTTCAAACCTGGCTGTCCATCTATACATCCTAGGAGGCATCAGAAGGATGCAGATTCTCAGTAACTACGCTAGGACCTAGTAGATAGCACTGCTGAGGATGGGCCTTGAAAGTCTGTGTATTTTATAACCCTCTCTTTGTCGTCATGTTTCGACCAGCCAAGCGTTGGCCCATCAACTGCTGCTTGGACACCGCTGCTGTCAATGCCACCCAGGCTCTGGCCATGTCAGGTGGTCAGGACGGGGGCGTAATTGTTACTGAGATCTGACTGCTTCCATCAAGGTGACTCACCCTCCTTTTGGAAACAGGCAAGATGTTCCCTCTTTGCAGTTGGGTCCTCCTGTCCAAACAGAGCCCAGAGTCTGTGGGTGGTCCTAGGCAGGCAGGAGGGCTCCCTTCTGGCAGAGCCGAGAGGGAACAGGCTGAGCTGCAGTTGGTTCTTGGGAAGAGAATAGAGAAGGGTGGGGGTGGTTGGCCCAGAAACAGCAGGATCAGGAAGTTGGTTCCCAACTCCAAGTGGAGTTGGAGGAGGGAGAGAGTATTCCTCTTTTTCTCTTAGGCGTCATTTTAAGGTCTTTACTATGTCTTCATTTAACTCTTAAGAGCCGTGGAAGTTAGAGCTGCCCCGTTAAGAAGGAAAAAGAAAAGCTTCTTGTGTAACAAGCTATAGCCCCTTATTTCAGAGATTATGAGCAACATCCTCAGGGTTCATACCAGTGACCCTTCTTCCCCAGCCCTAGCTAGTTACGAATTGGTCACTGCACTTGAAATCCACGTAGGTCTAAATTACATACCGACTGAAAGTATGAGAGGGGGTAGGCTACGAGCTTGGAAATGAATACAGGACCCAGCAGGCAAACTTGCCAGATTCTTGATGAGAAATCCGAACCACTCAAAAAAAATTAGAGCAAGGTGCTCTCTGTGTGTGCCTGTTTGCATGTGAACATATTTGCTAGTCTGCATTGGTCTTTTTAGGGGGTCAGAGCAATTAACCTTTTTTCCTTCCTTTTAACTGAACGTTTGGAAAGAACTTGGAGAATTTAAAGTTTGGAAAGTAAGCAGCGCAAGATGTATTTATGTTAAAGTCGATATGTGAGAGTCTTCTTTCCTCCAAAGCAACATGAGTAACTACCAGTGGGAATTGAGCACTTTGAGTCATGCATTTTGATGTCTGTCTGGCTTTTCCTGGTGAGTTGATGTCCCTGGAATCTCAGAGGTATGTGGACACGTTTATGATGATGTGGTCCTCTCCTGGGTTAACTCAGGCAGGGGGCCATGTCATCACTGAAATGTAGATTGCCCATAATATCTCTGTTAATTGAAGTATTAATTATACAAAAAAAACAAAAGAGTCCCTTTTCTAATTCTAACTTCTCTAACTTCTTTGCTGCTCAGATGTGGCTGGGTACAAAGTTTGGATTGGGATGTAATCTCCTGTTCAGCTAGTAACATGGATTTGAGAAAGAATGGCAGATGAAGTCAGCCTAATTAAAATGAAGCTCTAATTAGTTGAAGAAAAGGAGAGAAATGTAGTATCACACTCATACAGCATTAATGGTCACACCCCCCACCCCAAGCATCTTCCCTCGGCTCTGTTAGTATTATTTAGAGACCAAGACTTGAACTCAGTTCCCTTGTGGGCTTCACTGCCTCCTCTGAGAGGGGTCCCAACCTAGGAGCATCCACGGAGAGTACTGAAAATTGCCAAGGAGGCCTGGCTTGTGAATTGGCAACTGTGTTCATTATGACTCTGGGCCTGGAGGGATCGCATTGCCTGGCTACCCATCACCATGTTCATTGTTCCTCAAGAATAAAAATATTTCTCTTTTTAACAGCAGGCACATACAGAAGTAGGACGAAGCCAGGTCTTGTCTTTTTTTTTTTAAACGTTTTTATTGGAGTCTAGTTGATTAACAATGTTGTGTTAGTTTCAGGTGTACAACAAAGTGAATCAGTTGTACATATACATATATCCACCGTTTTGTAGATTCTTTTCCCATATAGGTCGTTATAGACTATTGAGTAGGGTGCCTTGTGCCATACAGTAGGTCCTTATTAAAAAGTTATCTGTTTTATGTGTAGTACTGTGTATATGGCAACCCCAGTCCCCCAGTTTATCCCTCCCTCCTCCTTTCCCCACTGGTAATTGTACATTTGCTTTCTACATCTGTGACTCGATTTCTGTTTTGTAAATAAGTTCATTTTTATCACTTTTTTAGATTCCACATGTAAGATGAACCAGGTTTAAAGGAGCAGCTGAGCTTCAGCCACTGACCTGAATCATCAAAGCTGTCCTTAAGGGTGGGGAAATTACAGAAGTGGCCTAATTTAAACAATTTTTAATAGCTTTATTGAGAAATAATTTATGTACCATATGACTTGTCCATATAAAGTGTACAGTTCCATGATCATTAGTGTCTTCACAGAGCTGTGCAGCTATCAACATTGTCTGATTCCAGAACATTTTCGTAGTCTGAAGGAAAAAAATAAACCATACCCATTAACATCATCACTTCTTCTCTCCCAACCCTAGTAACCCCTAATCTAGATTATGTCAATGAATTTACTTATTCTGGGCCTTTCATATAAATCAGTCATATAATATATGACCTTTTGTGACTGGCCTCTTTGATTTAGCTTAAACTGTTCTCCAGTTTCATCTATGTTATAGCAGTTATCAGTACCTCACATATTTTTCTTGCTGGATAATACAGTAATTCCATTGTATGGGTATGCCACACTTTGTCTTTTCCAAATGTTGATGGGCATTTATGTTGTTTCCACTTTTTAGCTACTGTGAATAATATTGCTGTATACGTTCATGTACAGGGTTTTATGTAGACATCTGTTTTCTTTTCTCTTGGGTGTTATACCTATGAATGGAATTTCTGAATCAGAGAGTAAATCTATCTCTGACATTTTGAGAAATGGTCGAACTATCCCATAGTGGATACATAGTTTTACATGCCCATCAGCAATACATAAGAGGAGCCATCTCTCCACATCATCACCAATACTTATTATTTCTGTCCTTTTATTATAATCATCCTAGTAGATATGGTTTTCATTGTGGTTTTGATTTCTTTTTCTATGATGGTTCATAATGTTGAGCATTTTTTTGCATGCCTATTGATTATTGTATATTTTCTGCGAGAAATGTCTACTCAGATATTGCCCACTTTTGAGTTATCTTTTTCTTGTGGAGTGTTAAGTTTCTATATTCTAGATAGTAGTCCCATATCAGATATATGCTTTGCAGATATTTCTTTCCCATTCTGTGGATTGTCTCCACTTTCTTGGTGGTATCCTTTGAAGCACTAAATGTTTTTAATTATAACAAAGCCCAAGATATCCACATTTTTCTTTTGTCATTTGTGATTGGGGTCAGAGCTAAGAAACTATTGCCTATTCCAAGATTATGAAAAACTCTTGTTTTTTCGTGTAGGAATTTTATAGTCGTAGCTCTTACAGTTAAGTATGTGATCCATTTTGTGTTAATTTTTGTGTGTGATGTGAGGAAGGAGTTCAAATTCTTTATTTTACATGTGGATCCCCAGTTGTCCCAGAACCATTGGTTAAAAAGACTTATTTCCCCTGTTGAATTGTCTTGGCACTCTTTTGAAAAAATCAGTTGACAATAGATGCTCGAGTGTATTTCTGGGCTCTCCATTCTGTTTCATTAATCTAAATGTCTATCTTTATGCCTGTACCAGACTATCTATTAATTACTGCAACATTATAGTCCAATCACTTCATGGGAAATAGATGGGGAAACAGTGGAAACAATGACAGACTTTATTTGGGGGGGCTCCAAAATCACTGCAGATGGTGATTGAAGCCATGAAATTAAAAGACACTTACTCCTTGGAAGAAAAGTTATGACCAACCTAGACAGCATGTTGAAAAGCAGAGACATTACTTTGCCAACAAAGGTCCGTCCAGTCAAGGCTATGGTTTTTCCAGTGGTCATATATGGATGTGAGAGTTGGACTGTGAAGAAAGCTGAGCACCGAAGAATTGATGCTTTTGAACTGTGGTGTTGGAGAAGACTCTCAAGAGTCCCTTAGACTGCAAGGAGATCCAACCAGTCCATTCTGAAGGAGATCAGCCCTGGGATTTCTTTGGAAGGAATGATGCTAAAGCTGAAACTCCAGAACTTTGGCCACCTGATGTGAAGAGTTGCCTCATTGGAAAAGACTCTGATGCTGGGAGGGATTAGGAGCAGGAGGAGAAGGGGACAACAGAGGATGAGATGGCTGGATGGCATTACGGACTCGATGGACTGAGTCTGACTGAACTCCGGGAGTTGGTGATGGACAGGGAGGCCTGGCGTTCTACAATTCATGGGGTCACAAAGAGTCGGACACGACTGAATGACTGAACTGAACTGAACTGATAGTCAGCTTTGAAATGGGGAAATGAGAGTCTTCCAACTCTTCTTTTTTAGGATTATCTTGGCTGTTCGAGGTCCCTTGAATTTCCATATGAAACATGTCAACTGTGAAAAATAGCCAGTTGGGATTTTATATTATGTCCCATATTTGAGTAGGTCCTCAATTTACTGGTTGGAGTCAGTAACTCAGGGAGGTAGTCTAGAGCGAGACTTAAAAATGGAATGAGGAGAAGATGGTCACCCCACTGACTTTTCCTGCTACAATTAAAACACACACTGACACTCGCACACACACACCCTTAGGCCCACATATGCAGGTTAACTCGAAATTCTCATCTACCTCCACCATCATCTAGGCCCTCTGCAATTCTGCTACTGTATGTGTGTTGGAAGTAATATCATTATTCCCATTGTACACGTCATTTGAGTCTCATGGGAGATGATTGGTAGTTGGTTTATCACACTGTCTGGTGTAGAGTGAGTGCTTGGTTAAGTGTTTACCATTGTTGTTATTGCTTTCCTCAGTGATATCAGTCACCTAGAGAAGTAATAAGTCCTTAAACAAAAGGTAGATCTCAGTAATATGTACACTTAACTCCTTGGGATTAATGACATAGGGAATCAGATGTGAAGTCTAGAGTGAAAAGTGAAAGTGAATGTCACTCAGTCATGTCCAACTCTTTGGGACCCCATCGACCGTAGTCCATAGAATTCTCCAGGCCAGAATACTGGAGTGGGTAGCCTTTCCCTTCTCCAGGGGATCTTCCCAACCCAGGGATCACACCCAGGTCTCCCTCATTGCAGGCAGATTCTAGCCTGAAGTCTAGAGTAGCGCTTCTCAAATGTTAGAGTGTAAGAATCACTTGGGGATCCTATTAAAATACAGATTCTGATTCAGTGAGTCTTGGATGGAGTCTCAGATCCTGCCTTTCTAACAAGCCTTTGGGTGATGCTTTGGAGGAACGGGGTGGTGGAAGTCCTAAAGGGCACACCCAGGTAAGAGGTGTTCAAGACTGTCGCTGACACTTGGGGACAGACTGGACATTAGGAGGAAAGACTTGCATTAGTGGAAATTGAGAAAGCTATACCAAGAGACTTGGATTGTCTGCTGTTCCTCGTTACTGTGGTCTTTCCCCTTTTGCTGTCCCACAGTATTCAGTAAGTGTTGTCTGAGCCAGAGGTATCCAAAACTCTTTTAGAAGATGTTTGATCACAGACTGCCAAATAGTGTGTATTTATTTATCAATAAATTATATGCACATACTCCTGTGGTTAGCTGAAACAGGCCATACTTGCTTTGAATGACAGTATGGGACTGTAAAAATAACCATGCAAGCTGAAACTTTGCAGAGTGATCTTAATAAGCAATGTGAAAATTTACAATTGTATTGTGACCTTTAAGTTTTTTTTTTTTCAAAACAGTAAAAATTCTTACTGTTGGTTATAAATGCATAGGGAAATAAGATAACTACTAAAATTAACATTTAGTACATTGCAACTTAAAGAATTGGAAACATTGAGGATTACAGTGTTTTACTTCTTTCGACAAACCTTAAGAGCAGTTTGAACAGTGCTTGTCTTCCTCATCTTATGATACAGATGAAGCATCTTTTCTAGAACATGGCAGTTTGTCATATTCCTTTCTAAGTTGGGATCAGTTTCCATTTTATGCTTTGTAGTTTCATGAAGCATTACTGAGAGCTCCTTACGTTTTTGTCATGTGTCACTCACTCTGGAACATATGTGCATGCTCAGTCGCATCCCTTTGTGACCCTATGAACTGTAGGCCACCAGGCTCCTCTGTCCTTAATCCCAGGCAAGAGTACTGGAGAGGGTTGCCATTTAGTCCTTCAGGGGATCTCCCCAACCCAGGGGTCAAACCCATGTCTCCCACGTCTCCTGCACTGGCAGGCATGTTCTTTACCACCGAACCACCTGGGAAGCCCCTTCTGGAACGTACATCTTCACCCTTTTTTTTTTTTGTCACTACCATTTGCCTTCATGTCATTAAGTGTTCACCTTCGTTAAATTATTCTGGCTCCATATTGCATAGGTATCACTGGGAGATAAGAAGAGGACACAACTACATGCTTTGCTGTCTGTGCATGAACTGCATAAGAGATGCTCCGTGACCAGTCCCTGGCAGACTGAAAGAAATGACGTGACTGGTCCCTGATCATAATGTGCACCTGGTATTTATTGATAGGTAATGATTTGTGGACTGAAGCAGTGATGTTTATACTTTATGCAAATCACTCACAGTGAATATACTATAGAAAGTGAAATTTGAACCATGATGAGAGGCCACAGTTGAGAAAACTGGAATAACTGAAATTTGTGCATAAGCAACTATACAACGTAAAGACTGTATTCCAAAGTATGATATATATATAAAATAAGATTCACAGTTAATCGTAGTATGCAAAAATGTGTACTTCAAAGAGCCATCTTGATCACTTTTTACCAAATTATGGTTACTTCTCCTTGTTGCTGTTTATAATTTATACTCTGTCATCAGAGGAGTCCATATGAGAAGGAGGAGGTGCACTAACTCAGCCATTTGTCTCATTTTCTTGTGCTTTCATGAGACAGTTATATACTGGATTTTTTGTAGTAATCTGTTGAGATCAATTGTAAATTTTGGTTCAAATATACCAGGTGCCCACATCCCATAAACTCATTTAACGTGGCAATCAGTAACCTCAATGTCAACTGTCCCAGATTGTAGCTCTCCCGCCTTTTCCACAGTTCAGTTCAGTTCAGTCGCTCAGTCATGTCTGACTCTTTGCGACCCCATGAATTGCAGCACGCCAGGCCTCCCTGTCCATCACCAACTCCTGGAGTTCACTCAGACTCACGTCCATCGAGTCCTCAGGGTGCTGTCAATGCCACATAGGCATGCCGCATGACCATCTGACAAAAATCAAGTGAGGGCCCCTGTGTCAAACTGTATATAAAATACCCATAAGTTTAATGCCCTAAATTTTAAGTAAAAATCAATTTAAAGATAAACTCTAATATTGTCACTTAATTCACCATGGAGACCACTAGCCAAAACGTTCTGGTTATGCTCGAGTTGTGCTCTAGCTAAGGGAAGCGTCCTTTGTTGGAACCGGGAAGAAGTTGGTTTTTCTGTACTGCCAGTGTGGTGAATGGCACTTGAAGGTTCTTAAAGACAGTGTCCTCAAAACTTTTTGCACAATAGATTCACCTGGGACCCTAGTTTTATTTATTTTCTTATTCATTCATTCATTCTTGTATAGCTGTTGAGGCACCCACTCTGGCAAGCAGCCTTTGTACTGTCTTCTTAGTGACCATATTTACCAAGGAAGGTACCTCTTGTAGTCGCTTAAGTACCAGTAGAAGAAACTTACCATCCGTATGTCTTCTTTGGAGAAATGTCTATTTAGTTCTTTGGCCCATTTTTTGATTGGGTCGTTTATTTTTCTGGAATTGAGCTGCATAAGTTGCTTGTATATTTTTGAGATTAGTTGTTTGTCAGTTGCTTCATTTGCTATTATTTTCTCCCATTCTGAAGGCTGTCTTTTCACCTTGCGTATATTTTCCTTTGTTGTGCAGAAGCTTTTAATTTTAATTAGATCCAATTTGTTTATTTTTGCTTTTATTTCCAGAATTCTGGGAGGTGGATCATAGAGGATCCTGCTGTGATTTATGTCTGAGAGTGTTTTGCCTATGTTCTCCTCTAGAAGTTTTATAGTTTCTGGTCTTACATTTAGATCTTTAATCCATTTTGAGTTTATTTTTGTGTGCGGTGTTAGAAAGTGATCTAGTTTCATTCTTTTACAAGTGGTTGACCAGTTTTCCCAGCACCACTTGTTAAAGAGATTGTCTTTACTCCATTGTATATTCTTGCCTCCTTTGTCAAAGATAAGGTGTCCATATGTGTGTGGACTTATCTCTGGGCTTTCTATTTTGTTCCATTGATCTATATGTCTGTCTTTGTGCCAGTACCATACTGTTTTGATGACTGTGGCTTTGTAGTAGAGCCTGAAGTCAGGCAAGTTGATTCCTCCAGTTCCATTCTTCTTTCTCAAGATTGCTTTGGCAATTCGAGACATACGGATGGCTAACAAACACATGAAAAGATGCTCAACATCACTCATTATCAGAGAAATGCAAATCAAAACCACAATGAGGTACCACTTCACACCAGTCAGAATGGCTGCAATCCAAAAATCTGCAAGCAATAAATGCTGGAGAGGGTGTGGAGAAAAGGGAACCCTCCTACACTGTTGGTGGGAATGCAAACTAGTACAGCCACTATGGAGAACAGTGTGGAGATTCCTTAAAAAATTGCAAATAGAACTACCTTATGACCCAGCAATCCCACTGCTGGGCATACACACCGAGGAAACCAGAATTGAAAGAGACACGTGTACCCCAATGTTCATCGCAGCACTGTTTATAATAGCCAGGACATGGAAACAACCTAGATGTCCATCAGCAGATGAATGGATAAGAAAGCTTTGGTACATGTACACAATGGAGTATTACTCAGCCGTTAAAAAGAATTCATTTGAATCAGTTCTGATGAGATGGATGAAACTGGAGCCGATTATACAGAGTGAAGTAAGCCAGAAAGAAAAACACCAATACAGTATACTAACACATATATATGGAATTTAGAAAGATAGCAATGACGACCCTGTATGCAAGACAGGAAAAAAGACACAGCGGTGTATAACGGACTCTTGGACTCAGAGGGAGAGGGAGAGGGTGGGATGATTTGGGAGAATGGCATTCTATCATGTATACTATCATGTAAGAATTGAATCGCCAGTCTATGTCTGACGCAGGATACAGCATGCTTGGGGCTGGTGCATGGGGATGACCCACAGAGATGTTATGGGGAGGGAGGTGGGAGGGGGGTTCATGTTTGGGAACACATGTAAGAATTAAAGATTTTAAAATATAAAAAAAAAAAAAAAAAGAAAGAAACTTACCTGAGCATGAAGTCAGTGCTGGTAGCTCTGGCCTCCGGAGATGACTGCATGGTTGTAATAAAGTCCTACAAATGCTGGAATAGGCCTAGGTTTCTTTACAGTGTTCAGTTGTAGCTTCCCCTCTGAAGCCTGTTCTACAATTAAAAATGAAAGCATTTACTGGACATCCCAGTGGATAGCAGATGATATGGTCACCAAACACCAAAGAATAGTGTTGCCCTTCAAAAAGTTCTAAAGCAAACAAGATCCAGTCAGCCCACAAAGGACGAGGGTCAGGGATACCCAAGACAGAGTTAATTTCCAGACACAGAATCCCAAAGAGGCTGGTTGAGCTGTTGAAGGCCTCTCAAGAAGTGTGCCTCAGAGCTAGTCTTGGTCCCCCAGTTTCCTGGCCCTTTTCCTTGGCCTATTTAAGTGTAGTATAGTGTGAGACCCTCCTGCATCTCAATATCTGCAGAGTTTATTAAAACTCTGTTTCCTGGGCTCTACCCTAAGTGGTTGGAATTATAATGGGGTGACACAGAGGCTGGAAGTCTGCATTTTAAACAAGCTACCTGGGTAAGTGCCCATTAGTGAAAGTTGCTCAGTCGTGTCTGACTCTTTGCGACCCCGTGGACGATACAGTCCATGGAACTCTCCAGGCCAGAGTACTGGAGTGGGTAGCCTTTTCCTTCTCCAAGGGATCTTCCCAACCCAGGGATCAAACCCAGGTTTCCCACATTGCAGCCAATTCTTTACCAGCTGAAGCACAAGGAATACTGGAGTGGGTAGCCTATCCCTTCTTCAGGGGATCTTCCTAACCCAGGAATCAAACCGGGGTCTCCTGCATTGCAGGCGGATTCTTTACCAGCTGAGATGTCAAGGAAGACCAGGTGCTCATTCAGGCATGCTAAATTTGGAGAATCTTGGTCCTGGCTTAACCTGCCATTATGCAGTCTTCCACCCTGCATGCCATTATACACAAAGTTCTAGAATTCAGATAGTAAATGGAACAAGTTTCTAGTGTTATAAGATTGATGTGTATATATTGAGCACTGGTCCAAAAGAATGATTATCTCTCGTTGGTGAGAGGAGTCATTCCCTAAGAAATATTTGTAGACAGTACTGAGTTTTTCATAATATATCCAATTTTTTTTAAGAAGTTACTTGATGTTTAGTGGGCATTTAGAGCCACAGCAAGGTCCATCTGCCAGCCAAGCTTAGCACAACTTGAAAATGCAGGAGCTTTGAATTGAGCAAGGAAATGGTAGCCCACTCACTCCAGTGTTCTTGCCTGGAGAATCCCAGGGACGGCGGAGCCTGATGGGCTGCCATCTATGGGGTCGCACAGAGTCGGACACAACTGAAGTGACTTAGCAGCAGTAGCAGCAAGGTCAATTTTTGCCTCTCTTGCTTCTTAGTTAAGTGAAATTGGATGATTTATTTAAACTCTGAGTCTCAGTTTCCTCATCCCAAATGAAGTATAGTTATATCAGTTTTGAAGAGCTCTTGGGAAGAGTATATGAGAAAATGCAAAAAACTTAATAAAAGGGATATGATTTCTATTCTAGAACTGACATACTGTTTTTTCTATTTGGGGGGCAATCAGGTCATATTTCAAATGCATTAACTGCGTTGACTGAAGAAAACCTTAGGTGAACTCTTTTGTAGACAAAGATTTCTGAAACTCCTCCAAAGCCTCTGCTCTGCGTTTGACGTTATTGTGTGGTAATAATGTGGATAGAGGTACAAAGAGTATATTTAAGAGGTACAAGAAATATAAAGTGATGTCTTCTTTATACACAAGCAGCTCCCAAGGCCAGTTGGGGAGAAGATAGTGATACTAAGAGCCTTGCTTTTGTTTGACTGTCTCTTGACAGTTCCCAATGTGGTGTTATGTTTTATCCTCATGGCAACCCGAGGGTTGATAGGGCCGCAAGGATTGTCATCACCTCCATTCCACAGGCTGGGAAATTGAGACTCTGCAGGCTTTTGACTTGATTGTTGTAACTAATACTCAAAAAGACTCTGAATTCTGCTCATACTGCCTCCCATTGCCCATGAAACAATCAGAACACAGAGCTTGATCACTAACAGCCAGATGTGTACCTGGGGGTTTTAATGGATTGCTTTTCTTGCACCCGTTCCTTTTTATGCTTTGTTTGCAGGAATAAGGTGAGACCCATGCTGGCTTCTGAATGGGCTCTGATGTACTCGGGGGCCCTGGAATTCACTTACTGGCCTACTCTTTATCAACGTGTTCTGTCTTGGCATTTTTCATTCTATAACACGTCAAGTTTGTAAAAGCACATACCCCCGGCTACAGCTCATCTCCTTCGTGCTGACTTGAAAATAATTAAGGCACATGTAAAGTCAGCGTATCTGTCTTCCAAGTTTTTTTTAAAAAATGGGTGTCTTGTTGAAATTGAATTAACTGTTGGAATCAAGAACACAGTAACAATTTTAAGTAATTATCTTAGACTTTGTTTTTTAATCTGTTTTTCTATATGGAAAGTAGGCCTATGGCTTCTTACCTACCTCAGAGTAGAATCTAGTGGCTTTAATTAATGACTATTTCTTAAGGGCCAGACAGGGTCAGCATCAGCATCATCATTATTATTTTATTTTCACACGACCATCACTATCTTCATCCTCCTCACCATTGTCATGATTATCATCACATACAGCCCCTTTACATAATGCCTGTACTTCAAGGACACAGAAACATTTTGCTTTAATAAGCTCCAAAACTTTTTCTCCTCTCCCTCCCAAATACCTTTCCATTTCTGTTGCTCTGGGATTTGGCAACCCAATTTAATTTCTGATGAGAAGACACTCTGGAAAATTGAAATGAGATAACAGGAGTTGATTGGGGAAAAAAAATAACTTCATCTTAACTCTTAAAGCAGAAGACATCAGGTTCCCTAATCCCTTCCTTTCGTCCTTGAAAATAGAACATCAGCCACCGAGTGCACCTGTGCCGATTTCTAAAATGAATGTGTGGCAGCCGTTGCCAGAGTAGCAATTAGACAATTAAAGCTAAATTTCACCTGCAGAGGCAGGCTGCAGAATGCCAGTGGTTTGACCTTCCACACTTGGGGATGCGGTAAATAATCCGTGGGAGATGGAGTGATGTCATGGGATTGGTATTGGCAGGGAAATCCAGCGGTGGTGTGCTTCTCGGCTGACCTCGACGGCCTGGAGGATGTTGGATGCAGTGTAGAACTCAACCATTGTTCTCCACTTCTCCTCTGTGATACTCATATTACATCTTCCCTTCTTCCTGGTAGAGCTGCAGAAAAGGAAATCACCCAGCCTATCACCCTGCTGGGTTTTTTTTGTTTTTGTTTTTTTTCTTTTCCCCAAAGTACTTTTATCATAACTGGAAAGATCCTTTGGATTTCTTTAGTTATTTTTCTGTCTTTTCCACCATCCTCTGCTCCCTCACCATATCTGTAATCTCCACAAAGTGAGGCCTTCTTATGCATCTTGCTCCTCTTTCTATGCACAGTCCTCATGACAGGAGCGAGTAGCAAATGGTCAGTAAACATTGGTTGCATCAGTGTGTTAAAGATGCCTTGGACAGGGACTTCCCTGGCCACCCACACTTCCACTGAAGGAGGCATGGGTTCAGCCCCTGGTCAGGGAGTTAGGATCCCACATGCTGCATGGTACGATCGAAAATAAAGAAAAATGGTTAAAAACAAAAGTGCTTTGGACACAGCAGAACCTAAACAGCCCAGAAGCTAAATTTGGCCATTGGTTTGCACAGTTGGTTCAGTTCAGTCGCTCAGTCGTGTGCAGCTCTTTGCGACCCCATGAATCGCAGCATGCCACAATATTGTTAAAAATACTGAATTCACAGAGAGCATGTAAATTCGATAAGCTATCATACAGAAGACACATTTCTGGGTCTTCTTGATAGTCTGTCAAAAGATGTGGAACGTTGGACCAGTCTTAGGAGAAAAGGTGGGGCCTAAAACAGATTCTCAAAGTGTGTTCCTCAGTTCAGCAGCATCAGCATTACTGAGGAGCTTGTTAGAAATATACTCTCCATCCTGACCTACTAAAGCATTGGGCAGTTTTTAACAAGCTCTCTAGGTGATTTTTGGAGCCCAAAAATAGATGTTTTTCTGGAACTCTCACTGCACATGGTGACTGCAGCCATGAAATTAAAAGACGCTTACTCCTTGGAAGAAAAGTTATGACCAACCTAGATAGCATGTTGAAAAGCAGAGACATTACTTTGCCAACAAAGGTCCGTCTAGTCAAGGCTATTGTTTTTCCAGTGGTCATATATGGATGCAAGAGTTGCACTGTGAAGAAAGCTGAGTGCCGAAGAATTGATGCTTTTGAACTGTGGTGTTGGAGAAGACTCTTGAGAGTCCCTTGGACTGCAAGGAGATCCAACCAGTCCATTCTGAAGGAGATAAGCCCTAGGATTTCTTTGGAAGGAATGATGCTAAAGCTGAAACTCCAGTTCTTTGGCCACCTCGTGCGAAGAGTTGACTCATTGGAAAAGACTCTGATGCTGGGAAGGATTGGGGACAGGAGGAGAAGGGGATGACCGAGGATGAGATGGCTGGATGGCATCACTGACTCGATGGATGTGAATCTCAGTGAACTCCGGGAGTTGGTGATGGATAGGGAGGCCTGGCGTGCTGCAATTCGTGGGGTTGCAAAGAGTCGGACACGACTGAGCAACTGAACTGACTAACTGACCTGACTAGGTGATTTGTTGTGCCATAAAGCCTGAGACCCACTCACTGTCCCTAGAGGTTACTGAGTGACTGGCTTGGAGAACAGAATGCCTAGGTTAAAGTCTGGCTTTGCTGGGTGGGGTTAGAGTTACCTAACCTCAGAGCCTGGTGGGCGGCAGTCCATGGGGTCACTAAGAGTCAGACATGACTGATCAACTTCACTTTTACTTTTCGCTTTCATGCATTGGAGAAGGAAATGGCAACCCACTCCAGTGTTCTTGCCTGGAGAATCCCAGGGACGGGGGAGCCTGGTGGGCTGCCATCTTTGGGGTCGCACAGAGTCGGACATGACTGAAGCGACTTAGCAGCAGCAACCTCACTGTGTTCATGTATGTGAACGATAATGGGTCCTTCCTTTTGTGGTTAGGAGGATTAAATGAGTTAGTATATACAAAGCCCTTAGACCCTTAGCATCATAGCTTAACAGACGTTCCTGGCTGTTATCTTGGCTATAATAAGCTGACGTTGAACAGGCAGCTGCCTTTTTTAGATGCAACTTTTTTGTAGTTGGATGTCTACTTTATTAGGACCCTGCCCAGCCTGCCTCCTTCCTTCAAGTACCACGCTCCACCCCTGTGGGCCTTCAGGCTGTCATCCCTGACATAAAGGAACTCTCTTGTTGTCAGCAGTGACTCCCACACCCTCCCATCAAAGAGTAGTATTATGTACCTATTGTGTGCCTACTGGATTCCAAGCACTAAGCTAGGCTCCTGGGATGTTTTATCTTCTATTTCCCAACAGCCCTACAAAGTTAATATTATTAAACTTACTTTATAGATGAAGAATTAGCAATTCAGAGAGGTTAAGTAATTTGCCTCCAGGCCACACATCCTGGAGGAGGAATCTAATCCAGGTATTGAACTTCAAAGTCTGCTTTGTTTTCTCATAAGGGAAAAAAAAAAAAAAAAAAAGGATCCATGCCATTGTAGCTTACACATGATTTAAAAGGCATTGAAGTGTTTTTAGGTGGTGAAGAGGATGGTTTTAGTTGGTGTGCAAATTCTGTGTTGAAGAAAATAATCAGGTGCATAGTGAAAAAATTAATACATTTCTAATTCTTCCACAAACCTAAGGGGAAAGTCTGAACTGGTATTAGTAGGTCTGTTAACTATTATATGAAATTTCAGTTTCAGTTCAGTTGCTCAGTCGTGTCCGATTCTTTGCGACCCCATGGACTGCAGCACGCCAGGCTTCCCTGTCCATCACCAACTCCCGGAGTTTACTCACACTCATGTCCATTGAGTCAGTGATACCATCCAACCATCTCATCCTCTGTCATCCCCTTCTTCTCTGCCTTCAGTCTTTCCCAGCATCAGGGTCTTTTCAGATGAGTCAGTTCTTCGCATCAGGTGGCCAGAGTATTGGAGTTTCAGCTTCAGCATCAGTCCTTCCAACGAATATTCACGACTGATGTCCTTTAGGATGGACTGGTTGGATCTCCTTGCAGTCCAAGGGACTCTCAAGAGTCTTCTCCAACACCACAGTTTAAAAGCATCAGTGCTTTGACTGGAATTAAATGAAATTCCAGTTTAATAATCCTTAAGCTTATATGTTTTAGTGACATCTATACTCTTTATATAGACTCGTAAAGAGTCGGACACGACTGAGCGACTTCACTTTCACTTCACTTTTATATTTAAACATAATTGAAATAAATTCATCTTTTTACTCAGCCATTTCTGAGGCAACTCTTACTGAAATGATTTGTCAAGGCTAGTCAGTACAGGTTCTGACCAAGACGGGGTGTTCATTGAAGGTTTGCTTCATGCATTCCCCACCACCTTTTCAAGGGACATATTATTTAGTCTGATTCAAGGTCACCAGCTAATAGTGATCTGTTACTTTTAATACCCCTTTTCCCACAGGCTGAGAGCCTTTGATGAGCAAGTGTCTAGTGAAATTGAGTATGGGTGAGTGTGCATGCGTTCAGTTGTGTCCAGCTCTTTACGACCCCATGGACTGTAGCCTGAAAGGCTCCTCTATCCATGGGATTTTTCAGGCAAGAATACTGGAGTCCTTCTCCAGGGGATCTTCCCGATCTCCAGGGATAGAACATGCATCTGTGTCTCCTGCATTGACTGGTGGGTTCTTTGCCAGTTGAGCCACCAGGGAAGATGGAAATTGAGTATACTTTTAATAATTATTTTTGCAAGTTTAATTCTTGTTATGGCAAGTGAAAAGAATTTTTACATATAATAATTGTATAAAGTTCCATTTTCAAATACTTATTTTGATGAGACAAGGAGCTGATTAAAACTATGCAATACAGAAGTGGGGGAGCAGGAGGTATAAACTATTAGGTGTAAGATAGGTTCGAGGATGTATTGTACAACACAGGAAATATAGCCAATATTTTGTAATAACTGTAAATGGAGTATAACCTTTAAAAATTGTATAAAACATGTTTAAAACTGTGCTAAATCAGTAATAGTACATGTAGTCCGTAGACTTATCGTAGTTCATGGAAGTAGAATATAAATGACAAATGTGTGGAAACAACTGCTCCCATCATCATGTTGCTGATGGACAGCCATGTTGGAGAAGGACACCCTTGCCTGCCATCATGCCCAGGCTGGTCCTTAAGGCCTCTGTTTGGACTCAGCAGGGCTCTCAGAGGACACCAAGCACCGTTTTCTTCTTTCTCCTCTCTGGCAGCTTGCTGTCAACATTACCCTCAAGCTTCTTGCCAGCAGAGACCTGGTAGAAAATCAAGCCCTAACTGAGGACGGGGAGAAAGGGTATAGGTCTGTTAACTCTGGAGAGTGGGCCACATCGGTGTTTTGGGAAGTGGAGCTTGGATCTTACACTCCAGGGGCAGAGGCCTTGGCTGTGTGACTCACTCTAGACCAGCACCACCCGCAAGCAGGTTCGTAAACTGGGAAAAGGATCCTGACCAAGAAGCAGTGCTGGGGGAAGGGTGGGTGGGTGTTGGGGTGTGGGTGTGATCTTGCTTCTTCGTGTGATTTGAATCTGCTACCCCGACTCTTTGAGAAAGAAAAGAGCATCCTTGGGAATTTCCTCCCAGAAATAGGGCAGCTTGCCCAGTGGTTGAGCTCTTTGGGATGGATCAAGAGAGACCTGAATTGGATTCCTGGGTATCTGTTACCAGCATTTTGACTTGGGGCAGGTCTTTTAAGCTCTTGTTGTCTGCAAAATAGGCATGGCATGTTAAACAAGTAAGTTGACAGAAACCAAGGATGCTGCACAGAACCTGGTGTGCCAGGGGGGTGGTTATTGTTGAAGTTGAATGTCGAGCTGGGTGAGGGGATGCTAATACTATGTTCTTCCCAACTAAAACTCCGAAAGCTAACATGTAGGCCTGGGATCACCGGATCATGTACAAGTTAGGGTTCTCTGGAGAAAAAGAACCCAAAAGATACACAGTTGGCGCATGAAGAACATGGGTTTGAACTGTGTGTGTCCACTTATAGGACTTTTTCAATAAATGTGTACTAACACTACTATACAATCTGCAGTTGGTTGAATCTGCAGATGCGGAAGCATGGATATGAGGGCCAACTGTAAAGTTATAGGTGGAGTTTTGACTGCACAGGGGTCAGTGACCCTAATCTCCATGTTGTTGAAGGTTAATCTGTGTGTGTGTGGCGAGAGAGACAAAGGGGGAAGGAGAAAGAGAGGGAGGAGGGGTGAAGAATGAAGAGAGGGAGAGAGAGTGAGAGAAACGGGGTGGAGAATGAGGAGAGAGATTTATTTTAGGGAATTGATTCACACAGTTGTGGAGGCTGGCAAGTCCAAAGTCTGCAGGATAGACTGGCAGCCTGGAGATCCAGAAAAGAGTTGCAGTAAGAATCCAGAGGTCTTCTTCTGGCAGAACTTCCTCTTCTTCCAGGGAAGTCAGCTTCTCTGTTAAGGCCTTTGAACTGATGGCGTGAGACTCACATATGTTATGGAGGGCAATCTACTTCACTCACAGTGTACTGATTTAAATGTTCATCTGATCTTTAAAATATCTTTGCAGAAACACACGGGATCATGTTTGACCAGATATCTGGGTACTGTGACCTAGCTTACTTGACACATAAAATGAACCATCACAGATCTTGTTCCCTTGATCTGGTGGCCTTTGGGGAAATCACTAGTGGAACTGTATTATTGATTTCCTTCTATGTGAAGTAGAGTTCTTTATATCTCAACAGGCAGAACTATGATACAAACTAGTTTAAGGGAAAAAAGGAGGGGGTGGGTGCGAGTGACTCAAACCACCAGGGATTCTAGCTTCTAGATCAAGTTCCCCTGATATGAGGCCCCCTCCTGTTTTGTCTCCATTTTCATGCACGTGTTCCCTTTGTGGTGGCTAGATTGCTGCCACTGCTCTTGGCTTAAAATCTTCACAGAATGGTTTTCTTCTCAGGACCAGGGGAAATCCTGCACCTGCATCTCATTGGCTCAGTTGGGTCACATGCCCGCCCCTAAGCAAATCACTGCAGCAGGGGGAGTGAGTGCACTGATTGCTTAGACTGGGTCCGGGAGCCTGCATAGGAGCTGACCTTCACCCAGGCCAAGTGGGCTGTAGTGTAGAGAAGGAACAGTTCCCCGTGGGAATCAGTTGTTTCCAGGAGGAGGAGGACAGGTTGACGGAAGGGCTAGAACGTCACGTGACTACTCCAGCCTCACACATACAGCTCTTCTCTCCTCCTTGCCTGTCCCATTGCCCTCCTTTCAGTCTTTGCCTTCCTTAGCCTCATCCGTGCCTCAACCATTTTCTTTCCCTTTAAAAACCTGGTTCTTGCTCTGCTAATTTTGCAACTCCCAATTCGTCTAAGAAAGCAGATGCCTCAGAAGCAGGCTGCCTCAGAGAGCAGTTTTGCGCCTGATTCTGTACGTGTGATCATTGCCCAGGGACAGTCTGGTACCAGCCGATCAGTCAATGCAGTGCGTATGTTCCTGGCGTGGGTGGATGGCTCAGAGTGACTTAGTACTAACTGGTGCTGGGAAGAAGGCAAGTTATGACTGTTGTGTTTGTCCATTAGCCAGAGATCTGCAGGAGGGACTTTGGAAGGGAAACTGGGAGCTTACCTGTGAGTTGTAGCTGACTAGAAGACATCTCACACTAGAAGGATTGAACATTAGGGGCAAAGCTGCTTACAAACCCTTTTTTATTTTGGTCCTAATTGTGTGTGTGTGTGTGTGTGTGTATTTTAAGACAGCTTTATTGACATTTAATTCACATACCATACAGTTCACTCATTTAAAGTGAAGAATTTTTTTTTAAAGCTTATTTTCAGGGTTGTGAAACTATCACTGAAATCTAATTAAGAATATTTTTATCATCCCTGAAAGAAACTTCATATCTATTAGCAGTGACTGTCCATGTTCCTCTTCCTCTGGGCCCCTGGCAACCATACTTTCTGACCCCACAGATCTGAGTATTCTGAACATTTAATATAAATGGAATCATGCCATCTGTAGCCTTTTCTGATTGGCTTCTTGCACTTAGCACAATGTTTTCAAGCTTCATACATGTTGTTGCCTGCGTCCATATGTCATTTCCTTTTTATTGCCACATAATCATCCATTGTATGGATATACCACAGTGATGGACATATGGGTTACTTCCACTTTTGGACTTTTATGAATAATGCTACTGTGAACATTTGTGTAAGTTTTTGTGTGTATATGAATTTTCATTCCTTATGGGGTATATACCTAGGAAGGATTGTAATTGCTGGGTCATAGGGAAACTCTGTGCCTAACTAGGAGGAAGTTTGCAAAGCAGCTGCACAATTTTGCATTGTTGCCAGCATTGCATAACCTTACAAAGCTTGCTGTTGTCTATGTTTTTGATTATGGCCATTCTAGTGGGTGGGAGGTTGTGTCTTATGGTTTTGTTTGGCATTTCCCTAGTGGCTAGTGATACAGGCATCGTTTCATGTGCTCACTAGCTATTTGTATACCTTCTCTAAGGAAATACCTTTTACCTATTTTTATTTTATTGGGATGTCTTTCTATTAACAAGTTGTAAATGTTCTCAATATATTCTGGCTGCTCATATTTTTGATTTAGGCTCTTGAATTCATATGAATCTTCTGGGTCAATGAGAATATCTTCTGTTCAACCCTGGGGAAAATCAAAGGATACACTAAGTTGTCATGGATAATATTGCTAATAATTTTCAGGTGTCATTTAGAGATGTCTCTGAACCTGATTCCTCATTTCTCTCCCACTTTTTTTTTAAAAAAAGATGTCAAAATTACTGAAAGAACAGCACAAGAAATATCCCTGTACGTTTGTCTAGATCTGTTAGTCATTTATCTTTGGCCACATTTGCTTGCTTTTTCTATGTGTGTGTGTGCGTTTTTGATGGGGATGGGGGGAGAGGATGGTGGCAGGTATAATTTTTTCAAGCTGAATTCTTTGAAAGTAATTTGCAAACCTAAGGACCCATCACCTCAAAGGTCTTTAGCTGGCAGGCTGTGAACCAGGTTATGCTCCTCCATAACCACCATGCCTTTATCATATCTAAGAAGTGTCAGATTGTTTCAGTAGTCCCAAATATAATCCATATTCATATTTCCCCAAATGCTCTTTCCTGCCTTAAAAAAAAAAAAGTCCAAGAAAATCCATATAAGGTTCACCTATGGTTGTCATGTCTCCTAAATACTAGAAAAATTTCCCCCTTGCTTGTTTTTTGTGATACTGAATTTTTTGGAAGAGTTTAGGCTAGTTATCTTATAGAATGACCCATATTATGGATTTTTCTAATTGTTCCAGTAAGATGAGAATTAGAATAGACCTTTGTTGGCAAGCACATTGCATGGGTGACGTTATGTCCTTCCCTTGCGTCATATTGACAAGTGTATGATGTCAGTTTGTCCTGTAACTGTTGGTGCTTAGTTTGATCATTTGATCAAGGGGGTGTCTGCCAGATCTCTCTATTATAAAGGTAACTTTTCCCATTATAGTTAATAATTAACCTGTGTAAACCTCTTGTTCCCCAGAACCTTGCACCCAACTGTGGCATCCATTGATGATCCTTGCTTGAGCCAGTTATTACGTTGGGAGTTACAGAATGTTGAGTTCCTAATTCTATTATCCATCCACAGTTTTTCTGCTAGAATTCTTCTGTCAAGCAAAGCTTCTCATACTTTTAACAATTTCCTTTCTCTCTGCCCTCCTCTAGTTCATTTTTTTTCTTTTTAAAAAATAATCACCATGACTTGAGGGTCATTTTAATCACTGTCATTTTCTAATTAAAACAAAATTTTAATTGTTCACCCTCTCAATGGGCATTTTTGAGTTCCTACTATGCAGTAAGCATTATGGCTTAAAATCCTTAGATTATCTTTAAGTCTTCTTTCAGGCCTAAAATATTTTGTGATTCTATGAGATTCTAAGGTCCATCCTTGTATGTGCATTTTTATATTTTTCTCTGCTTCTAAATTGTGTGTTTAATTCCGTTTATTCATTCATTTTATCTTAGTGTTTTGTGAGACTGTCTTTGTAGACGTGTTTGTTTTTTATTAAAGGAAGCCAAAACAAGTGAGGCATTGTAGAATCATCTGGATCTCTCAGTGTTCAAGGCCTAAGGGAAAGCCATTTCTGTAGGCGTGATGAAGTTTCTGAAGCTGCCCAAGCTGTGTAGCAGCTTACCTAATTCCCTCCAGCTTACCTAATTCCTGATAAAGTAAATGGCTCTGCAAGTCACAGGCATAGTATTAGACAGGCTTCCAGCTTGCCTTGGCTAAGTCCTTGGCCACCAGCCCCCTTCTAAAATAAAAATAACACTTAAAATCCCACAGGCAGTTCTGCCTGCCATTCTGTTCACAAGGTCTGTGCTCAGCTTGTGTGTGAGACAGGGGATGTGCCTCTGCTCCTCCAGAACTCTCTCACTTCTCCAGTGTGGGCTTCTCACACACAGTCATTTCATGTGTTTAGATTCTCTCTTATGTAAAACTAACAATGTAAAATTACGCATTGCATTTGTACTCTTGTTATGCACCATAGCTTATAGTCTATGTATTAGTAATTGTCCTGTATGAGGTTATCAGTTATATTATACCTCATTGGTGATTCAAGAGATGAGTTAACTGTTGCTGTATTATTTTTGCCTCATTTGATGACTTCAGATCCTAACCTCTGGCTGAGTCTCTATTATCCTGCTCTTGCAAACCCATCTCTATATAGTTTTGACATATATCTCTTTTCCTTTCAAACCTTTTTTCCTTTTTATTATGCTGACGAAAGCCATTAGCCCTGGTTAATGACTCCTTCTGAAGTGCTGGTCTCAGTTACGTTTGTGCACGTCCGCCTCCCCCTCACCCCTACCCTTCCCCGGTAGCTGACAGAAGAAATGGCAATTATGAGCCCCAAGATATCCAAAAGTGCCTATTTTACTGCTGTCCTGAAATTAGATCCTTGTCTGCAATAAATAAGGGTGCACAACTAGTAAATAAAAGCATGCCAGTTTGTTTTTTTTGAACTGTGCTTTTTCCTTAGGAAGGCTAGATTTAGAGCTTGTATTAATTAACTTGGTGGCAAGCAACTGAAACTGATTTTGCTAATTTCAATAAAAAGGGAGGCTATAGAGTGCCTCTCAGATTCTAAGGCAAAGCAGAAATAGCAGACTTCAGAAGATTAGGACCTAAGCATCGTGGCAGCAGGAACCCATGTCCATTGGTCCCATTTGTTCCATCTTGTGCCCCTCTGCTGAAAATCCTCAGTCATGCTAGAGAAAAACTAAATGGACCTGACTGGGATCACGTGCCTGGTAAAGGGTGGATGTCAAGTGTTGGAATGTGATTGACATTCTCACCAAAACTGGGGAAGAGGCATGTTACCAAGGGAAACCTGGGCTTTCGTCCCCATAGAAGAGCAAAGGAGATTGGACAGACATAAATATCACTGCCCTCAATCAAGCAGCACCCTATGAAAATGGGAAAATGTTACTCAGTCGTGTCCAACTCTTTGCGACCCCATGGACTGTAGCCCACCAGGCTCCTCTGTCCATGGAATTCTCCAGGCAAGAATACTGGAGTGGGTAGCCATTCTCTTCTCCAGGGCATCTTCCTGAACCAGGGGTTGAACTCAGGTCTCCTGCACTGCAGGAGGATTCATTAACCGTCCGAGCCACCAGGGAATGCATCTTTGTAAATCATTATCTGTGATGCCTGATACTTTGGAGAGCAAAATATTCAGTCATTTTCCCTCCCAAAATAGCCACTGATCTTATAACAGACTTTATCTGATAATCCAGACATGCAAAGGATTACCTGTCCCCTAACTTTATCTTCCTTCTCTTTACCTGATCCTCTAGAAATCCTGGTAGTTAATTACAACTCTGTGGGGGGATGGTGGGGGGTGGGAAACACATGGAAGGGAAGAGAGAAATAGAGAAAGAAGGAAAATGGCTGAGAATGAGTTAATATGACTGACTCCCTTCTGGAAATTTCCAGCTGTCAAATATTTGTTTCTGGGGACCAGCACTGTTCTCATTAGAAATTCCCTGGCTTGGTCACTGCTGCCTGGAGCTGTGGATATGTAAATGTCAACTCTCTCACTGGCAAGTCGGTGAAATTTGCTGATGACACAAATCTGCGTAGGTTTGGGAGAAAGCAGGATTGTGAGAAACTCCAGATGCATCAGAGCAAACTGTGAGTCACTCAGATGGGTCAATGGAGAGCCAGCTTGTTGGGTGGCAGTGAGAAGGGACAGAAAGGAATTGGCATATTTAGCACCAGAAAGGAAGAAGTCAGACCTGAGGCCAGCAGTGTCATTCAGCGGCCTTCTGCAATCTTGTCTCGAGTTCTTTCTTGGATCTGTGTACTAAATTTGACTCTTCCTGTGTCAGAGAGAGAGAGAAAGGAGGGGAGAAAATAGAGCTATGCAATCAGAGTGAGACTGACTGCGAAGCTCCTGTTCCCACACCCAGAAGCTATTTTTAATAGGAATGTTGATGATAATAACAGTTAACCATTTATTGATTACTTACAAGGTATAAGGCATTGTTCCTGGACATGTTATATCTATCATTAATCTACTCAGTAACTAAAGGAGAAAATTCAGTTGGCAAAATTGGGACTTGGGAACCACAGCTAGAAAGTGGTCAGTAAAGAATAAGAATAAAAACCTTAGCACTTCTGCCATGTAAATAGTAGCTGCCTGACTTATTCCTGCCTCACGCGGTATTGGTTAGGGTCCTTCAGCCCATAGGAGGACCCCATATCAAAGCCCCACGTTTCAAGTGTTTATTCATATTTTCTATTTTTTAACTTTTTATTGGAGTACACAGCTAATTTACACATATTTTCACTTAACTATTTGTTGAGTTGTTGCCCTGTGCTGGACAAGCACCCTTTTGGTAGAAGAGGAGCCCCACTAGGAAAATCAACTTCTTAATTCCCATTTATACCCATAACCAGAAACCTCAGCCATTTCTCCTATTTAAAGGTTGCTTTAAGCCTCCTAAATTCGTGTTTAGCTCCTTGGTCAAAATGGTGAAATGAGAGAGAATTTGGCCCTTCCCTCTCTATTTTGAACTGGAACCTGAGTTTGGCTTAACATATTACGAGCCGGGCTCGGAAGGAAGAGAATGTCTCACTGGGACGAGGAGGAACCTGGCGTTTACTAGTGAGCAATTAGGAAAGCAGAGCTGACAGTTCCTGAGCACCTGCTAGATTTCAGGACACATTACCATATTTAATTCTCACAAAAACCCCTGCAAGGTATTCGAGAACTGTCCCATTTTATTTTACTACCTAATAAACTACGCATGGATAGTTTCTAGGGTTTGCCCAGAGATACACAGCTTGCAAATGCTAAAGCCAGCATTTTTCATTTTTGTCTTCTCTTTCTCTTACCCTGTGGACTCCACCTTCAAAATGTGTTTTGGAGGAGGAAAAGAAAATATCATTTTCTAATTTAGAATAAAATGCTTACTAGAGTACTGACATATGAACCATTGTCTGAATTTTAGAAAAATATCAGTAGAAATTGTGAAAATGGAACTAAACTTGATAGGAAATCATTATAGTAAAAAAAAATGTATTTAGAATCTGAATCTGACTGTTCTAGAGGAAATAGCCCCTCTGTTACCCGCCCCCCACCAGCCCCAACTTGAGCCTCCATCCAGATGATAATAATGATGATACTTTTTAAGTTGGCTTTAATGAGGTATACATAATTCACATACAATAAGTTCACTTTTTATTTTCTTTTTAAAATTTTATTTGGTAGTAGTTAACATTTATTGAGCACTTACTATGTGGTAGACAGATTTTAATGCTTTATACACATCATTTTATCTTCATATCCACTCTGAGGTAGGTATTGTTAGTTGCCCATCTTTGTTGTTCTAAAATATCTTGCCCAGATTATTGCAGTAGCCCCTCAGCTGCCCAGGCCTCTCCAGGCTCTTCTCAACAGTACCCAGAGTAATGCTTCCAACCTGTTGAATTACTCACATCAGCAAAATCGCATTCAGAATCCCATTGTAACATTCAGGAGCTCATCTTCTCCTGTTCTCCCCTTTTCTCGCACCACCCCAACCATCTGGTCTCCACAATGGTCTTAGCTGAATTCCTTCTTCACTACTTGGAGAGCCTGGAATGCTGTTCCCAAGACATCCCTGGAGCTTGTTTGCTGATGGCTATCATGTCACCTTCCCAGTGAGGCTGACTCTGCCCAGACTCCTTGAAATTAGAAGTATAGAAGAGGCTCAGGTTAAGGGTAGCGTGATAGGCAGGAGCTGATGAATTGTTTCCACGACTTCTGCCCTGATGTTACTCCCATGATTGCATTGTTTATATGGCAAAAGGCAAAAAGGTTGTATCTGGGTTACAAATAAAAAGAAGAAAATTCCAGCACCCACCTGATGCAGCTTGAAGTGAATCCTTCCCCTAGAGCCTGTAGATGAGAGGCTAAGACCATGGTCTGTTTACAGGTTTGTGACACCTGAGACAGAGAACCTTGTAAAGCCCCCTGGACTTCTGACCTCCAGAACTGTGAGATCTGGAAGGACTGGTGTTTTAAGCTGCTAGGTCTGTGGTGACTTGTTAGAGTAGCAGTGGAGACCTCATACAGATGGTGAATAAATAGAATTCCTCTCTTCAGGCAGAGGGGCCGTGGATCAGCACCCATCGTGGAGCTCTGTTGGGGAAGGTCTGAGACTGCTGGCAGGCTCTGTGATGGATTAGCAGTGGCTGAAATTTTGCCACATATGTGCCATCCCTGGTCTGGGCTCTTCCTGCTGAACTAAATAGAATGGTGTGATTAGATGGAGTTAAGCTGTTAGGCTAGAGTCAGAACAGAGAACATGGGTCATTAAAGAAAATAAGCCAGCAGAATAAGAATCAAGAATATAACACTGTCTTAGTTGGTTCAGATTGCTGTAACAAAAATACAGACTGCATGTCTTGTAAATAGCAAACATTGATTTCTTACAGTTCTAGAGGCTGGGAAAGCCAAGATCAAGGCACTGGAAGATTCAGGGATGAAAACCAGCTTCCAGGTTCATAGACAGTTGTCTTCTGGCTGTGTCTTCATGATGGAAGGGTCAAGCAGGCATTCTAGAGTCATTTTTTTTAACTTAATGTTTATTTTACTTGGACAATAATTGCTTTACAGTATTGTGATGGTTTTGCCATGCATAAACCTGAAATGGCCACACATATACATGTGTCCCCCCAGCCTGAGCCCCCCTCCCACCTTCTTCCCCATCCCATCCCTCTGGGCTGTCCCAGAGCACCGGCCTTGGGTGCCCTGCCTCATGTATCGAACTTGCACTGGTCATCTGTTTTACATATGGTAATGTACATGTTTCAGTGCTATTCTCTCAAAGCATTTATAAGGGTGCTAATCTCATTCCTGAGGGCTCCAGCTCATGGCCAAATCACGAAGTCCTCACCTCCTAATACCATCACACTCGGAATTAGTGTTTTAAAATATGAATTTGGGGAATGTACAAATATTCAGTCTGTAGCAAAGATCTGAAATGTAAATTCTATTATGGTACAGATTTTTGCTTGGTTTAATCACTTTTCTATCCTCAGTATCTGAAACAGTGTTAGGGCTAGAGTAGGTGCTTAATAAAATTTTTTCAACTAAAGATCTATATAACAAGGAATAGGAGATAAATATATTTGATTGGTTAACTGAATGTGTTTTCATATTATAGGGACCTGATGTCAAATTCCATTTCCACCACTTAACAATTTCCTTATCTCAAACAGGGAGATAAGAGTGATTTCTTGCCAGTGTAGCAGTGAGAATAAATGAGATAACATGCTTATTATCCAGAGCCCTGTGCCTGGCAACCTGGTCAGATTCACCCAGTGGTAGCTGTTTTAAAATCACTATATCCTTCAGGCTTCTTAGCTGTAAGTTAAGGCCATGAGCTTGGGCTGATTGGAGCAGGGAGACTGTTACTCAAAGGTTATCAGGAAGTTCACTAAATCTTCCAGAGGCTGGAGAGCCAGGCTCTGAGCACAGACAGATCAAAGGGAAGCATTCTGTTGAGTCAGCCAAGAGTCATGTCCAAAAGGGGTCTACCTGGACATGGCTGCCACCACAGCACACAGTGGCGGCTGCAGCTCGTACCTTACTGCAGCAGCTTCCCCATCCATGTTGCTGCTCGTTGACAGATGGGCATCACCCCCCATCCCTGCTCCTTTGTGTCATCAGACCCAGACTCTAGGCTCTAGACAAGGCCCCACGACTGCTCAGGGCTTCCTGCAGCTGCCCGGAGAGCCAGGAGTGAGGTTTGAGCTTGTCATCTTCTCTGTGGAGAGATAGGCTGTCTGTTCCACTTATAAGGCAGGGATCCTCCAGTCATAGGAAGGAGTTTAGATGCCAGACAACCCCCTCATACCTCCCCGCCTCCCCGACCCCGCCGAAGACCAAATCCCTTCTATTCATTTTTCGGTCCTGATCCAAAGTCAGAAATACTATTTCAAGAAGGCAGGGGAAGGCTGGGAGTTCAGTCTTAGGTTGATTCCAGGTAGAAGCGGTGCTTCCTGGGTCTTTCAAGTATATTCAGATATAGAGGAGAGTGTCTTTTTGTCCATTTGACACTGGCTTTCAACTTGACCTCTTCTAGTCAGTTCTGTACCAGGGTCATGCATAGTTGAAGGTCACTTGCATCCAGCCTCAGAACGTGGTTAGAGCAGGGAGGCATCTGTAAGCGTGAATTCCAGTACTCTTCGGCCTTCGCGCTTCTGAGAAAATGTGCAGGATCTGTGAACGATCTGGTGCTGACTGATGCCATGGTCATACAGTCAGATGCTGACTGTCATTCTTTCCCTGCGTGTTTTATACCTGAGAATGCTTTCTAGAAATAATCACATGATAATAGATTACGTTATTTAATGCTGGTCACGTTGTAGCCATGGAGTAAATGCTTTAAGTTGTATGCGGTCTCATAAAATCCTTCCTTTTGTGAGGTTCAGTATAATTGCTTCTATTTTATAGACCAGGAGACTGAGGCTTAGGGAGCAGGTCAACCAGGTTATGAGCAGTGGAATTTGGCTATGAATCAAGGTGTGCCTGACACCAAAGCATATGGTCTTAACCACAAATTTGTGTGAAGCCGATAGAACGTGAGCAGTAAAGATCCTTTTCCAGAGCAAGCTGTGCCATTCAGCATTATGAATTGTCACTATAGTGTCCAAGTTCGGCAGAAAGACTATAGAAAATCCACAGGTGCCCTTTCAGATTTGTTGTGAGAATTTGGAAATAATTGAATCTCCATGTCTTTCCTCAAGATTTTGCCTAAAGATGAAGTTGTTTTTTTTTTTAATAGTAACAGCAGTATGAGAGAACATATAATTTTTTCTGTAATCAAGGTGATGAACTGAGTTGCCTGTATTTATTTCCATTAGCACAGTGATTACATATAATCAAAACCAAGCATCATCAGAAAAGGTCAGATAACAACAAACACAGGCTAGAAAAGATGAGTTACCTTTTCACAGAAAAGATTTGTGCAGGCCCACTAAGAAGAAGGGGCTTCCCTTGTGGTTCAGCTGGTAAAGAATGGGGTCGCAAAGAGCTGGACACTACGGAGCGACTTTCACTTTCGCTTCAAACTAAGAAGAAATACCTCTATCCCTACCCGCTCTTGACGCCAACCCCCAATACTCTGCTCTGCCTTTTCCTTTTGTTTCACACTTTACCTTCTAACATGCTAATTGATTATTAATTGAGTTTCCTGATTATCATTGCCTCTTAAAACAAAAGCTCATAAGCCTTTGTTTCATTCTGTGATAGATCCCAAATGCTGGGGAAGAGAAGCTGCAGAGCAGATACTCAAATACTGGTTGGATGAGTGGATGAATATAATAACTAGTAGCAGAAGTAGAATTAGATAAGAGGACATTCTCTAAAAGTATGACATATGTTTGCAGGATGGTTTCAGTTATCTATTGATGGGAAACAAGCCACCTTACGATGCAGTGGCTTAGGACAGCCCATCAGTTGGCTACCATTCTATGGGTCAGGAATTTGGACAGGGCTCAGCTTGGGCTTCCTTGGAGACTCAGACGGTAAAGAATCTGCCTGTAATGCGAGAGACCAGGGTTCAGTCCCTGTGTTGGGAAGACCCCCTGGAGAAGGGACTGGCAAGCCATTCCTGTATGTTTGCCTGGAGACTTCCATGGACTGAAGAGCCTGTCAGGCTACAGTCCATGGGATCACAAAGAGCTGGACACGACTGAACGAAATGAATTGAGATGCATTCAGTTCAGCTTGCATGTCTATCTCTGTTCCACGTGGTGATGGCTGAGACAACTCAAATGATTCTAGGGAATTCAAAATGGCCTCATTCACGTGACTGGGTACTGGCAGTTGACCGGGCTGCCCCATTTTCCTCATGTAGGCTCTCTCCCACCCCCACCCTGCCGTCTTGCAAGGCCTTTCTCTTCACGGGGCCTCCCCCTCCAGCCTGATAGTCTGGACTTCTTTACGTGGTGGCTGGGTCCCCAGAGTGACAGTGGAAGCTCCGAGGCCTCTCAGGGCCTCAGCTCCCAGCATGTCTCTTCCACCGCATGGTGTGGTGAGAGCCAGCCCAGATTCTCAGGCTGGGGCTAGGGACTCTGCCTCGTGGTGGGAAGAGCAGGACCCTGACAAAAACAGATGGGAAGATGGCAGCTCTTGCACTTCACATTTTGCGTTTGTTTTCCCCCAGTTTCCTTTTTTCTTTTTTTTTTTTTAATTGTGGCAAAACATAGGTAACATAAAATTTACCATTTTACCCATGTTTAAGAGTTATTGGCATGAAGATAATCACATTGTTCTGCATCACCACCATCCGTTTCCAGCCCCCCTCTTTATTTTTTAACTTCCCTAAACAGAAATTTGGTCCTCATTGAACAATAATTTCTGGTTCCTCCTCCTCCTCCTCTCCCCCACCCCCAACCCCTGATACCCCCATTCTGTGTTCTGTCTGCATTAGTACTGCCTCAGGCATGATCTGTTAAGGACATCACTTGCATGGACAATATTTGTCTTTTTGTGACTGACTTCATTTACTTAGGAAAACATCCCCGGTATTCATCCACATTGTAGCATGTGTCAGATTTTTCTTTCTTTTTAAGCCTTGTTATACTCTTTCATAGATACATACAGCATTTTGTTTGTCCATTTATTCTCCAGTGGATACTTGGGTTGCTTCTGCATTTTGGCTACAGTAAATAATGCTGCTATGAACACGGGTGTACAGATGTGTCTGCTTTCAGTTCTTTTTGGTGTTTACCCAGCAGTGGAGGGTCTAAATTATGTGGTAATTCATGTTTAATTTTTTGAGGAACTTCCATCCTGTTTTACATAGCAGTTGCACCATTCTACAGAGAGGGAGCACCTTTTAATCCATAATACTAATAACACAATAACACAATCCATAATATTAATAATACAGGACAAGGAAGCCTAGAATTCTGCAGTCTGTGGGATCACAAAGAGTTGGGCACAACTTGGTGACTGAAAAAAGCCACAGCGAATAACACAATAATGTAATCTCATTTGTAACCTGTATTCACCACTTTTATAAGGAATCATTTTTTTTTCCCTGCTGTAACTGAAACATGCTTTGATACACGGTTTTCCCTTTATATAAAGATTTTCTTCCTTTATTTTCCCACATCTATGTATGGGTCCTATGGGACTTGATTTATGTCAGGTTTTCCTTCCTCCATTATAGAGAAAGTCTATTCCAAGTTCAACTAAATGGCAAGGGATAGTGACACCCAGGTCTCTGCTTTCTGTCTTTCTTAAACTCTAGCTCACATAGATTTCTGGACTAGGGTGGCATCATTTTCCCTGAAAAGCTTTGGAGCATTGCCCCAGAAGACAATTCAGAAGTGCCCCTCAACATCCCAGCATTTTCCAGCCCTCTGTGACTAATCTGAAAATGAATCTTTGGAGAAAACGAAGGGGGGAAGAAAGGAAAAAGCACCCTCCCAAGACTAGCAATGAGAAATTGCTAAAAATAGTGGTTGCTTTATTGTTTCTCTTCCTAAAGGCCATATTTTTGGCTGCTGTTAGCTATTATTCATTCCCCTGGGGCACATTTTGTTTTCTCTGAAAGACTGTATAGTAAGGGGGAACAACTTATAATTTAGTCTACAAATTGTGTGTGACGTTTCTGGGTCCTGTTTGGTGGTTTTTATCTCTATTATTGTCTGAGAAGAGCTTTTTGTTCATGGGCATTGTTTGAAAGCAGGTAATATCCCTCATAAACAGGCATCTCCTTCTGTAAAGGTATATAGTTTGGCTCCTTTCTGTATTTACTCCTTATACTTGCAATACTGTCTGATAGCCCAAGCTATAACAAGAATCATTACCTTGTTCATGTCTATAAAGCCTTCAGTATTGGGAGGAGGTAAAAGTGGGTGTATTGGGATTTCTCTAGGCTTTTTTTGGAGTAAGAATGTTCTTCTGTTTTCCTCTGGAGGTAAACTTTGATTCAGAACTTTTCAAAATTCAGCCACCCAAATATGGATTCTGAAATATCAATAACCTCAGATATGCAGATGACACTACCCTTATGGCAGAAAGTGAAGAGGAACTAAAAAGCCTCTTGATGAAAGTGAAAGAGGAGAGCGAAAAAGTTGGCTTAAATCTCCACATTCAGAAAACGAAGATCATGGCATCCGGTCCCATCACTTCATGGGAAATAGATGGGGAAACAGTGTCAGACTTTATTTTTTTGGGCTCCAAAATCACTGCAGATGGTGACTGCAGCCATGAAATTAAAAGACACTTACTCCTTGGAAGAAAAGTTATGACCAACCTAGATAGCATATTCAGAAGCAGAGATGTTACTTTGCCGACTAAGGTCCATCTAGTCAAGGCTGTGGTTTTTCCTGTGGTCATGTATGCATGTGAGAATTGGACTTTGAAGAAGGCTGAGCATCGAAGAATTGATGCTTTTGAACTGTGGTGTTGGAGAAGACTCTTGAGAGTCCCTTGGACTGTAAGGAGATCCAACCATTCCATTCTGAAGGAGATCAGCCCTGGGATTTCTTTGGAGGGAATGATGCTAAAGCTGAAACTCCAGTACTTTGGCCCCCTCATGTGAAGAGTTGACTCATTGGAAAAGACTCTGATGCTGGGAGGGATTGGGGGCAGGAGAAGAAGGGGACGACAGAGGATGAGATGGCTGGATAGCATCACTGACTCGATGGACGCGAGTCTGAGTGAACTCCAGGAGTTGGTAATGGACAGGGAGGCCTGGCGTGCTGCGATTCATGGGGTCGCAAAGAGTAGGACACGACTGAGCGACTGAACTGAACTGAACTGAAGAAGGGCAAAACAAGGGCTTTGTTGTCTGGCACATGTAGGTTTGAGTTGATACAGACCCATTCATTATCTGTGTGATTTGGGGAAAGTTCTCCATCTATGTCAGCATGAGTTACTGCAAGTGTGAAATGCTGAAACCAAAAGTACCTATCTCAGCAAACTAATTGGACAGTCAAGGAAAAGTGCCTAGTACAAAGTATAAGCGAAGTAATTATTCTTCCTGTGAGTAAATTCTGAGTTCTGATCTTCTCAGTCTATTTATTTTCATCTCTGAATGCACAGTTTAGATAAGTATTCAAAAATAATCTGCTAAGAAGAACTGTTACAGCAAAAACAGTACATATTGTAGTTCATTCCAGTTCAGTCGCTCAGTCGTGTCCGACTCTTTGCGACCCCATGAATCACAGCACGCCAGGCCTCCCTGTCCATCACCATCTCCCGGAGTTCACTCAGAGTCGCGTCCATTGAGTCAGTGATGCCATCTAGCCATCTCATCCTCTGTCGTCCCCTTCTTCTCCTGCCCCCAATCCCTCCCAGCATCAGAGTCTTTTCCAATGAGTCAACTCTTCGCATGAAGTGGCCAAAGTACTGGAGTTTCAGCTTTAGCATCATTCCTTCCAAAGAAATCCCAGGGTTGATCTCCTTCACAATGGACTGGTTGGATCTCCTTGCAGTCCAAGGGACTCTCAAGAGTCTTCTCCAACACCACAGTTCAAAAGCATCAATTCTTCGGCGCTCAGCCTTCTTCACAGTCCAACTCTCAGTAGAGCTGTATATAATTTGTTTTTTCCCTATGTTTTCACCTTTAATAGTGATAATTAGAGCACCTGAGGTTTTTTGAGCATTACTGTGTACTAGAAATTGAGCTAAGCATTTTACATGATTCATTTAAACTTTACACTGGGAGCATAGTTACTATAATTATGCCCATTTTAAAATGAGGAAACTAAGGCCAATAAAGAAATTTTAAGTCCCTCTTTAAGTCAGTAAGTAGCATAGCCAAAATTTGAATTCCTATAGTCTGGCTCCAGTGTCCATACATTTAACTTCATGAGTTTTCATAGTTTTTGTTCTCAAGACCCTTTTAGTACTTAAAAGAGCATTACTTTATGTGGGTTATATCTATAAATATTTACCATAATCAGAATTCAAACCGGGGACTTTAGAAATTCACTTACTAAATTTATTTAAAGTATGAAAATAAGAAACTTATTATATGTTACCATAAATGCCATATTTTCCAAACCCCCAAAAAAATTAGTGTGCACAATGGCATTTTTTTTTCAAAATCTTAATGTCTAGCTTAATAGAAGACAGCTGGATAATCATATCTGCTTCTGTATTCAATTTGCGGTGATATTCCAAATTATTGTGCCTCTTGAAAACCCCATTTAACATTCATTAGAGAATGGGAGTGAAAATGGCAAGTAACATCTTAGTGTTATTATGAAGATATTTTTACCTCCCAGTCCCCCTGGAAGGATTTTGGGGGTCCCTGGGGCCTTCACGACCACACTTTGAGAACTATTATCTACTGTTTCCTGCTTTTCAGGTAAAAAAAAGTTTATAATCAGGTTAGAACAGGGAAGGGAAGAGAAGAGGTATTAGGAACTATTTCTGAACCACCAAATGAAACACAGGGATGGCTGGCACAGTTGGCAGCCTAATTTCACCTACTGTTTCTAATTTAATTCTTGTGATATGCCTGAGGAATAAATATTTTTAATATATATTTTATAGTAATGAACAATGAGACTAAAATACTGAGTCTTGCTCAGAGACATCCAGCAGAGTTAGGATTTGAACCCTTCATCTGATTCACTAGTTGCCTGCTCATTCTTCCATTTTCCCAGAAAGTAATTGATACACTTTATGTTACTTTAAACCACTATTAGTGAAGGCCTTTTATTAATCAAGACTCTGGGTTATAGTGACAGAAGTCCAATTCAAACTTGTTTCAACCAAGAAAAGGAAATATATTGGCAGTGTAAGCAAGTGGTAAGTGGACTTCAAGCATAACAGGGTTTAGGTATTCAGCTAACAAAGTCAGATTTAGGATTTTCATTTTTCGTCTCTTGCATTTGGCTTCCCTCTCAGTGAGCATCATTCTCAGGCAGGAGCTGATCCTAGCAAACCTTGGCTTTATCTAACCAACTTGACAACCCATGCAGAAAGAAAATGAATCTTTCCCCAGAGTTTCTGCAGTAGTCTTGAGGCTGACTCTTATTGGTCCACTTGGGACAAGAGTTTGTCCTAAAACTAATCCCTGGGCCACAAAGGTAGAGGACTGCAGATGGGGACCATGTGCCAGTCCCTGGAGCCTAAGGGAGTAGTAGGGTCAAACCAACCTACTCCTATGTCAGCCTCAGTTATTTCCTCTGAGACTAGGGGAGAGGCGATTCACAAATGAGAACTGGGATGCTCGTACCAGGAAAAATGAGTCAAGGGATTCTGAGCAGGTAAAACTTGAAAGATGTCTACAGTGGATCCTGTTTCTCTCATGTATACTACCTCAACTTCCACACAAAGAGAATTCCTTGATTTCTGCCTCCCCCTTCCTTTTCTCATTCTACAGAGTATTTTTATGGGATGCTGTGATCATGTCATAATGTTCTCTGGGCCCTGCTCTTAAGGAATTTACAATGTTGTTCTGGAGATGAATCAGACTTACACACAAAATGCTCTAAAAACAGTTACTAAGCAACAAATTAGCATATGGAGATGAAATCCTGTTACAGGTTAAATGTCTGAGCCAAGGGATTATATAGAGGATGACGGCAGACACAAATGTGGGACGGAGCAGCATCTTTATGGTATATATTGCATGGCAACAGACACACTGTGTGCTTTCTTCTGAAAAAGCACACTAAGTCTTTTTGTCTCTTCCTGGGAAACAGTCTGTTGAAGTTGAAAGATTACAAGTTGAAAGTCAGAAACTGAACAAAAGCTATCTGCCTTCTTCTCTTCCTCATCGCTAGTCCTGGTATTTGCTTTCTGGCCAGACTTTTCATGTGCAAGTAAAATCTAAGAAGCACACTATTCCTTTTTTTAACATTCTACTGCCCTCACATGTGAAGTGTGTACATTTTTCAACAACTGGTATCTAGGTAACTATTCAGTCCTGCGCCCTGATGAGCGACAAAATGAAGTAATTTGGGGGTGATGGTTATTTTCACTGGAACGAGGTGTAGTTCAGAAGAGTGAGTGGCTGAGTGTTGAAACCAGAGAGCTCAATAATGCAGGTGCTGATAAACTACCAGGGCTTCAACTTTGTGATCAGATCAAGGTAAATTACAAGAAATGAAATATTAAAAGAAACCTCTTATTTAACCAAGATATTATTTAGCAGTTTAAGATTTCTGTTTTAAAGGGTATTAAAAAAAATAACTTCCAGCATTTCATACACTGTGACTGAGCATTGTTATTAACTGCTGTGAGGCATTTGTTTAAACAGAGAAGGAAAAATGTAGCTTGTATTTAGTGAAGCCTGTTTAGCTGTTAACCTAGCTTCAGGAATTCAAATATTGTTACATTTATTTCAAGAGTCAAAAACAGCCGCTCTGCATTAATCTTTACTTGATTTTGCTTTGAAATTTTCAGGGATTGTTTTCTCCAAAGCTCTTGTTTCCAACCTAAACATGAACAGATCGAAATTTCTTGCTCAGGCATTGTAAAGCTAACTTGATCCAGTGCACAAAAAAAGAAAGAAATAGAAGAAATTGGCATTTCTACAACCAGTTGGAAACTTTTATCTCCAGGTTTTGGGATTTGATGCTTAAAACTGTACTACGTGCATTGGCCTGAACTCCACATTCACTCTGAGTCCTGAGTGGCCAGCAAAAACAGCTAATGAGCTTGCCCTTTTCATTCTCAACTTGCTTTTTTATGGCACAGGGTGGGACATTTGTTTTTCTTTGCAGTTTCCACTTTTTCCTCCATTTTGATAAAGTCTCTCCACTCTAGGTAGTAGAACTCCACCTGATAAAATGGAAACCCATTTCTTTTCATTACTTAGAAGCATTTCCAGTATCATTACCTTGTCAGCCTTGGCTGCCAGAACAAAATGCTATAGACTGGGTGACTTAGTACAGATTTACTGTCTCACAGTTCTAGAGGCTGAAAGTTCGAGATCAGGAAGCCAGCAGGGTTCGTTTCCGGTGAGGCCTCTCTTCTTGGTTTGCTGTCAGCCACCCTCTTGCTGCGAATTCACCTGGCTTTTCCTCCGTACATGCAGGGAGAGATCTCTTCCTCTTATAAGGGCGTATGTGTGCGTGTGCTGTAGTGTCTGACTCTTTGTGATCCCTTGGGCGGTAGCCCGCCAGGTTCCTCTGTCCATGGGATTTTCCAGGCAGAAATACTGGAGCAGGTTGCCGTTTTGTACTCCAGGGAATCTTTCCAACCCAGGGATTGAACCTGCATCTCTTACGTCTCCTGCATTGGCAGGAGGATTCTTTACCGCTGAACCACCTGGGAAGGCCATAATGGTATCAGTCATAAGGAATTAAGGCCCACCCTTGTAACCTCACTTAACCTCTGTCCTTGTTTATAGGCCCTAACTCCAAATACAGAGGGGATAGGGCTTCCATATATGAATTTAGAGGTGATGGAGGGCACGCATTCAGTCCATAACAATCTTTTTTGTTTTCTTTTCAAGAGGAATGAGGTAAAAGTCTTTTCTGTGTTTCCAAATCACATGGTGTTCTCGTCGACCACGATCTCTGCTAGAACTCGGCAAGCACGCTGTGGGTGGAAAAAGGACACAGTAAACTGTTTCAGCTGGTGAGAGTGACATGCAAGATGAAAAGCACAGAGAATTTAATCTCACTTCTTCTTCTTCTCTTCTCCTATGAATGTAGTCTGTCCTATTGGTAACTGCCTGCTTATTTCGGGGCCATCTTCTGAGGGATGCCTGTTATTAAAATGGATGGGGCTCTGAAGTAGTAATAACAGAGACAATTTCCCTGGGCGAGGAGGTTTGCTTAGTGTGGAGATGAGCCTTGTGTTCAGCAGTCTAGTCTTTGTCAGGAGACTGGAGAGTAAAGACCTAGGGTAGCACTTTCAGCTTTGTTCCATCATTTTACCATGGGGTTTCAACATGTCAAGGCATTTTCTAAGATAATTGGCTTTGGCCCCTGACGCTGTAATTGTATGTGCCCACTTGTTATGTATTTATAATAGAATGATGTTTGAAACCTGGTAGATGTTGTTCCCTGTTATTGCAGAATTATGGCCAAGACCCAGAATCGGGCCAGAGGGCACAGATACCCCACATTACAAGTTGAGAAATTGGAGCCATCCAGGGCTTGCCAACAGCCTCCATTGCAGGAGGGCAGGCCTTGCTTGCTTTACCTCCCAACCCAAGTTGATAGAAGAGACAAAATAGAAAAAAGATGTTGTCTTTTTAGGTAGAAGAATATTTACCCAAAGCCTTACCTTCCTTGCATTCCTGTAAGAGAAGTCGAGGGGATTATCCCCTTGTTGTGAGCTGACCAAAGCTAACATGATCCCTCTAGATTCTTTGGAAGCAGCTGAAGAGATTAGAGTTGGTTAGCATTAGCCATTCTTCTATAACCTTGCTCCAGTTTTAATGAAAGCAGGCCTCAGACCAAATTCTCCCACACATGCAGACATTTACTAAATGAATATTCATTAGCAGAGCTGGCTCAAAACAGCTTATAAACCCTTTCTGCAAGCCCAGGGCTGTTCCAGCTTGCAGCCGAGTAGAACAGCAATGCTCTTCCATGGTCAGGGAACGGAATCATCAGAGCAGCTTTACAAAGGCCGTGATACCAGTGCCCCCTCCAGAGATTCCTACACTGTTGATCTAAATGGTGAGGTCTGGCTGTTGGAATTCTAAAGGTTCCCATGCAAGGCCAAGGTTGAAAACCAATGTTTTAGATGCTCCCACCATACCCAGTATGAAATTATTAGAGACCAACCCAGCAACATCACAGAGGCAGGATTCTGTCTTTAGTTAGGACTCTTCAGTTAGAAAGAATCCTAAGTCAGTGGTTACATCTTGGGTTGAAGATTACATCAGGGTCTTATTAGAAGTGGTTCAGGATACAGGCCCCGAGTGGATTTTTTTTTCCCGGTTCATCAGAGCTGGAAAGTGTATTCAGACTATGTTAGCCCCTTCAAGCATCCTAAATACCTTGGATTTCACAACTGAGACCCTGTTTCTGTCATCTGTCGTGTTAATGAACTGGTCATTTCACCCATAAGAATCTGTTTTGGCTTCCCTGGTATTAATTAACAAGTGCTGGTTCTTGCTTAAGGGAAATGTGCTTATGGTAGCTCACCTTAGCTTATGAATCTTTCCAGTGTGGTGTAACTGGTCTTCCCAAGTCTGTGTATTCTTGGTAGCGTGTTAGCAGACAAGCCTTAAAATTAAGGTTAACCTACCTGGCACATACGTGATACCATTTTGATTGTGCAGGTAACTTAAAAAGGAAATTACAGTCACATAGCACTGACTGTCCCCAAGGCCAAAGGAACGATGTTCCAAGAGTGTTGCTGATAAAGTCTAGACATGCCCCAGCTGTCAGTCTTTCCCTTTCTACCCTCCAGTCAAGTCAGACCTCTGGTCTGCAGGTGGCGGAACTGCTGTAGTAGCGTGCTAACTGTTGTAACCTTAGCAAAGAGACAGGACAAATGTGACCAGTGGGTTAGCTAGGCCAACTGGGGCCTGGGTATCTTCTAGTTCTTCAGTGATAAAGATGTTTTCCCCACATTGTGTCTCCAGGCGCTGGAATTGGAGGTCAGAGTAGAGGAGATAGATGCTTTAGACTCATGGGGCAAGGCTGCCGCGGGCAGATGGCATGTACACTGGAGGAACGCTGTCCGAGACCACTAACAGAGTCAGCCAGGAGGAGTGGCTCCATTTTTGCAAGAAGACCTCCAGTGACTCGGGCAGCTTGGTGCCCCTGGATCACACCAAACACACGTGAAGGAATCCTATCAGAGATACCTGTTCTCTGTATAATCCAACCATTTCAGTAAGCTTTTCCTACAGTGATACTACATAGCCGGTCACCCCTGTCTAAAGTGACCTGTGACAACAGTCATTTCTCCTTGATCATGTCAGTTTCTGTAAGATGGGTTGGTATCATGCTTCAAGGCGTGAACTGCACTATGTTTGTGAGCCTGTGGTTGACTTCAGATCTACTCCCATGTGTTTAATCTGGTCCCCACGCTGAAGGGGCAGCAGCTCTCTGGGGAAAGTTTTCCTCATGGCTTCCTCAGTAGAGAGCAAACCACTGTATGTCATGCCTGCTATCATCCTAGTGGCTCAGCTGAGTCACATGACCAGGCCCAACATCCTTGAGGCCGAGGAAGACACTCTCTGAGGCAGTATATTCGAGAGGATGAAAGTTTTTGAACCATCATCTCATCTGCCACAGGGGCCAAGAAATAGGCACACCTCATCTTTACTGTCATTTTCCTTATTCCAAGGACCAGAACAGAATGCTCAGCAAAGAGGGTGTCTGTCTGCACGTCAAGTCCATACTCTTGTCCACCACAAACTTCAGTGACTCCTTTGATGAGGGAAAGAAGGCTGATCTAAGGACAAAAGAGATGTTTTACAAAGAACAAAAAGCTAAGCCCTCGGAAACCAGAACGAGATGCTTCGAATAACTGAATGTTACTGAAAAATTATAGAGTTGGATTGAGATGTTTGTTGAGGGAGCCTTCCACGCAACAGGAAAAGGCTGTAGAAGTCTGAGACGGGTAAAGCGATGCCCTCTCATGTTTATAGCTCATCATGCCCAGACGCCTCGGTAATCTGTTACATATGCCTGCTTTGATGTCCTCCAGGGAAATGCCTTCTTAGATCCCTTGTCTGGTGGTTAGCAGTCAGGAGTACATTTCCCATGAGCAGTGCCTGGGGAAATGCACTTAATTAGCAGGACAAAAGGGAACAGAACAGATGTCTCAAGGGAGTCTTTTCCTTTCTCAGGAAAGAAGTTGCTTCCCCTCTTTGGGATTCTAGTTGCCCATCAGTTTGTGGTGGAGGATGCTGCCTTTTCAAAGAGTGAAAGTGAAGTCGCTCAGTCCTGTCTGGCTCTTTGCGACCCCATGGACAGTAGCCTACCCCATGGACTGTAGCCTACCAGGCTCCTCCCTCCATGGGATTCTCCAGGCAAGAGTACTGGAGTGGGTTGCCATTTCCTTCTCCAGGGGATCTTCCCGACCCAGGGATCAAACCCAGGTCTCCAGCATTCCAGGTAAACACTTAACCTCTGAGCCACCAGGGAAGCCCTATATTTCAGAGTATTGTGTCTCAAAGTCTGCCTCACCAGATCCCACTGAATTATGATGTGAAAGATTCTCCGGAAAGGGAGCGTTCTATGACCAAGTGAATTTGGGAAAATTTAGGTTTACACATAGAATAGGGTGTATTAAGGACTTTTAAAGAGCCCTTGATATGCTAATATGCATAGCAAGTATTGAAAAATAGAGACATTTATAATAATTTTTTAAAATTATGTTTGACTAGAGACTGCTTTTTTCCCCAAGGAATACTAGTGCAGCAAACGGTATCCTAGGGAATTTATGGGGTAAATTCTGTTAAAATATATCAGGGTTTGGAGAAAAGTGCTAGCTAAATTCATATTTTTTAAAAAATTATAAAACCAGCTTTACAGAGCTGTAATTCACATATCATAAAATTTTCCTTTATATTTTTAAAAATTTAATTTATTGAAGTAGAATTGATTTACAATGTTGTGTTAATTTCTGCTGTATAGCAAAGTGATTCAGATATACATATATATACACATGTGCACACACACACACACACTTCCTCTATATCTTCAACGGGCTAGTTTAAACAAGTCATTTCCACTAAAAGTTACATCACCTTATGAGCCTGAGTAATAAAATCATTTTCCCCCCAAAGAATCTCACAGTGGTAAAGTAAGTGAGAAAAAGGGTTTAGGAGAAAATGTTGAATGAAACAAGTATTGTCATCATCAATGTTTCTTTTTTTAGGTTAAAGAATCCTAGTTCCTTTGTTGCGATGGTGTGGTAAGCTTTGTTTCTGCCTGACCATCTCTTCTGAGAGATTTCAGGGCATCATTTCATTTTCAGCTCTTTTAGGAGCACATGCTTCTTGTCTTCTTGAATGAATCTCCATTGTCACTTCCTCAGTGACATTTCTGAGCAAAACGCCCTCACTTCATTTTTCTTTGCTCACAGCCCCAAGCAATCAACAGCCCTGGAAGAGCTTTCCAATTCGGTTTTCTGTCATTGATTCTGGGGTGCCGTGTTTTTGCAAGTGAAGACTCTCATAGCCATGCAGGTGGCATCCCTGAATATATGTGGTTTCCTACCTAAGCCGGTCTCTCTCCTTGTAACCTAACAGTCTGGCTACAGAATCCTGGCAATCTATATTTTATTCGTTATTCCTATCAGTTTAAAACAAAACCAGCTTTATTGAGCATGATTCACATATCATAAGATTTTCCTTTTTAACTTTTTAAAGTTAAAATTTAACTACTTAAATTTATTGAAGTAGAGTTGATTTACAGTGTTGTGTTAATTTCTGCTATACAGCAGAGTGACTCAGGTATACATATATATACACATGCACATTCTTTTTCATTATGGCTTATCACAGAATGTTGACTATAGATCCTATGTTATACAGTAGGACCTTGTTGTCTATCCAGGCTTCTCCTTTTTAAAATGAACAATTTAGTGAGTTCTAGTATAATCACAGAATTTCACAACCAACACCAATATCTAACTCCAAAATACCCACAAACCCTGGTACTAGTTAGCAGTCATTCCTCATTGCCTACTACCCCTAGCCCCTGCTAATCACTAATCTACTTCCTGGCTCTCAGTTTGCCTGTTCTGGACATTTCATAAGGGATTTGATTAAAATGGAGTCATGCAATCTGCTTTTCTTTTTTTTTTAATGACTGGCTTCTTGCACTTAGCATAATGTTTTCAAGATTCAACCATGTCACAGCATAGATCAGCATTTCCCTTCTTTTTATGCTGAATAATATTCCATGGTATGAACTTACCAACCACATTTTGCCCTTCCATTTGTCAGTTAATAGATGTTTGAGTTGCTTCCACTTTTTGGCTATTACGAATGTAGCTTCCATGAATATTCATGTATACATTTTTTGTGTACATACATTTTCATTTCCTTTAGATGTATGCTCAGGATTGGAATTCCTATGTCGTGTAACTCTGTTTTAACATTTTGAGGAACTACCAAGCTGTTAACCAAAGCAACTGTACCACTTCATAATCTCATTAAGAATGTATGTGGGTTCCATTGTTTCTACATCTTTAATAATACTTGTGTTTTTGCTTTTTATCATAGACATTCTAGTATATGTGAAGTGATATCTAGTTGTATATTTTTCTCTTGACCAAGATTGAGCATTTTTTTTTTTTTTACCTCTTAAATCATCTTGGAGAAAATATCTATTGAAATCCTTGGCCATTTTTAAATTGGGTTATTTGTCTTTTTATTGTTGAGTTGTAAGAGTTCTTTACATGCATACTTCATTATATTGTGCTTTACAGAGACTGCATTTTTTACAAATTGAAGGTCTGTGGCAACTCTGTATTGAGCAGATCTGTCAGTGCCATTTTTCCAACAGCATTTACTCAATTCATGCCCCTCTGTCACATTTTGGTTATTTCTTATAATATTTCAAAATTTTATTATTGTTATATTAATTATGATGATAGTGACTGTTGATCTTTGATGCTATTATAACTCACTGAAGGCTTAGATGATGGTAGCAGTTTTTAGCATTAAAGTATTTTTTAACTGAGTGTGTGTATTGCTTTTTGGATGTAATGCTGTTGCACACTTAGACTATAGTACAGTGTACAAGAAATGTGTATATGCATTGGGAAACCAAAAAATCCATGTGAATCTCTTTATTGTTCTATTTGCTTTATTGCTGTAATTTGGAGCCGAACCTGCAAAATGTCTTGAGTATGCTTGTATCCCTGGTGGCTCAGACTGTAAAGAATCTGCCTGCAATGCAGGAGACCTGGGTTTGATCCCTGGATTAGGAAGATCCCCTGGAAAAGGGAATGGCAATACACTCCAGTATTCTTGCCTGGAGAATTCCATGGACAGAGGAGGCTGGTGAGCTACAGTCCATGGGGTCCAAAGAATCAGACATAACTGAGCAACTCACTTTCACTTCACTTTTCATGCTTGTATATATTCTGGATATGTATCTCTTATTGGATATATAACTGACAAATATTTTCTCTCATTCTGAGTTATCTTTTTGCTCTTTTGATAGAATGCTTTGAAGAATGTGAAGTCGCTCAGTCGTGTCTGACTCTTTGCGACCCCATGGACTGTAGCCCACCAGGCTCCTCCATCCATGGGATTCTCCAGGCAAGAATACTGGAGTGGGTTACCATTTCCTTCTCCAGGGAATCTTCCCCACCCAGGGATCAAACCCAGGTCTCCTGCATTGCAGGCAGACGCTTTAACCTCTGAGCCACCAGGGAAGCCCAAACCGAACTCTGATATAACTGACAAATATTTTCTCTCATTCTAAGTTGTCTTTTTGCTTTTTTGATAGAATGCTTTGAAGAATAGAAGTTCTTAATTTTTATGGTGTTCAGTTTATTTGGGTTTCCCAGGTGGCGCTAGTGATAAAGAACCTGCCTGCCAGTTGATCTGGTTTTTTCTTTTGTTGCTTGTGTTGTTGGGCTTAATCGAAGAAACCACTGTCTAATCACCAGGTCATGAGGATTTCTGTTTTCTTCTAAGAGTTTTATCATTTTGGCTCTCACATTCATTTCTCCTATTCATTTTGAGTTAATTTTTATATATAATATAAGAAAATGATCCCAGATCATTTTTTAGTATTTCTTACAGGGCAGGTCTGCTAGTGAGAAATTCTCTCAATATTCATCTATCTGGGAATATACCACTTTCTTCTCTGTTTTTGAAGGATAGTTCTGATGGATCCTTGGTTGACAGAATTTTTCTTTCAGCAGTTTGAATATGCTTTTCTAATGCTTTCTGATCTTCATGATTTCTGGTGAAAATATCAGCTCTCCATGTTATTGAGGATCTTTTATATATAAGGACTCATTTTCTCTTGCTGCTTATAAGTTTTCTTGCCTTTGACTTTTTTGTTGTGCCTAGGATTAGATACTTTTAGGTTTATCCTGCTTGACGTTTTTTAGGCTTCTTAAACGCATAGATAAATGTTCACGAAATTTGGGGAGTATTTTAGTCATTATTTTCTTCACATATTCTTTCTACTCCTTTCTTTTCCATCTCTCCTAGGATTCCTATTATGTATGGAATGGTGTCCTACAGGTCTCTGAGGCTGTACATTTTTGTACATCCTTTGTTTTTTTCATATTCCTCAGACTTGTTTGTTCAGTCGCTCAGTCGTGTCCGACACTTTGCGACCCCCTGGACTGAAGCACATTAGACTTCGCTGTCCATCACCAACTCCCGGAGCTTGCTCAAACCCATGTCCATTGAGTTGGTGGTGCTATCCAACCATCTCATTCTCTGTCATCCCCTTCTCCTGCTTTCAATCTTTCCCAGCATCAGGGTCTTTTCCAATGAGTCAGCTCTTTGCATCAGGTGGTACAAGTATTGGAGCTTCAGCATCAGTCCTTCCAGTGAAGATTCAGGACTGATTTCCTTTAGGGTTGACTTGTTTAATCTCCTTGCAGTCCAAGGGACTCTCAAGAGCCTTCTCCGAGCACCACAGTTCAAAGTCATCAGTTCTACAGCGTTCAGCCTTTTTTATTGTCCAGCTCTCACATCCGTACATAACTACCGGAAAAACCGTAACTTTGGCTATAAGAACGTTTTTAGGCAAAGTAATGTATCTGCTTTTTAATATGCTGTCTAGGTTTGTCAGAGCTTTTCTTCCAAGGAGCAAGCATCTTTTAATTTCATGGCTGCAGTCACCATCTGCAGTGATTTTGGAATCCCAAAAAATAAAGTCTGTCACTGTTTCCATTGTTTCCCCACCTATTTGCCATGAAGTGATGGGACTGGATGCCATGATCTTCCTTTTTGGAATTTTGAGTTTTAAGCCAGCTTTTTCACTCTCCTCTTTCATTTTCATCAAGAGGCTCTTTTGTTCCTCTTTGCTTTCTGCCATAAGTGTGGTGTCATCTGCCTATCTGAGGTGATTGATATTCCTCCCAGCAATCTTGATTCTAACTTGTGATTCATCCAGCCTGGCTTTTCACACTGTGTACTCTGCGAATAAGGTCAATAAGCAGGGTGACACTATACAGCCTTGATGTGCTCCCTTCCTCAGACTAGAACATCCTAATTGGTCTATCTTCAAGTCCACTGATTGTTTCATTTGCCAGTTCAGATTTGTTCTTCAACCTCTCCAGTAAAATTTTAACTTTAGTTATTATGCTTTTTAACTTAAGTATTTTAATTGGGATATTTTTATTGTTATTGAGTTTTTTGTTTCTATTTTTGAAGTGTTGGTTTTTTTTAATTGATATTCTATTTAGTTGACATTGTTCACATATTTTTCTTTAGTACTTTAGATGTGTTTTCCTTTAGTGCTTTGGGCACATTTTGAATAATTTAAAGTGTTGGCCAGTAAATCCAGTGTTTGGGCTTCCTCACATATAGTTTATACTGAATGTTCTTTCTCCTGTGTATGGATGATACTTTCCTTTTCATGTCTCATAATTTGAAATGAAATCTGGACGTTTCACATGAGAGGATACTGCATCTCCGGAAACCATATCTATTTTCCTCCCACCGTTTGTTGTTGTAGTGTTGTTGTCTGTTTAGTAACTTCCTTGGGTGAATTCTGTCACATCTGTATTCATTGTCATATGTGTCCACTGAGGTCTCTGTTCAGTTACCTTCAGTTCAGTTCAGTCGCTCAGTCGTGTCCGACTCTTTGCGACCCCATGAATCGCAGCACGCCAGGCCTCCCTGTCCATCACCAACTCCCGGAGTTCACTCAGACTCACGTCCATCGAGTTGGTGATGCCATCCAGCCATCTCATCCTCTGTCGTCCCCTTCTCCTTCTGCCCCCAATCCCTCCCAGTTACCTTAATAGTCCACTAATAATTGGACAAATATATCCTTAAAGACTAGTCAGTCTCACCTTTGCCAACAGACTGTGTGCATGTTGGTAAACATCATCAACACGGACCGCTGATAATTCTGCATTAGCTTTCACTTGCCGCTTGTTCAGAACATCGAGGTCAGCTAGAGGTGAGAGAGTCCTCTTAGGTTTTTCATGGACATGTGCAAAGTCTTTCATATGCCTTTGACTTTCTAGAGCTCCAGGAATATGGAGCTTTATCAAGCCCCATAGATATTCCTCCAAAGATTTTTAGCCAGCCTCTTTTTTCCCCCAGGTGGTATTATTGATTCAGGTACCTGCAGTGTTAAAACAGTTGCTGCTAAATATTTTCAGCCAACACCCAGGAATAGGGCTTTTACCACTGAGCCAGCTTTGATTCAGGTCAACTGACAATGAGGCCTGTTTGGGGACTTTTCAGGGAACTTTCCTCATTCATCAAACAGTGACAAGTTTCTTGGGATAGGACACTTTGAGGGCTCCAAGCCCACCTTGCCAGCCCTACAGTGGCTGCCAGGTTACTGTTTTTTAAGATATCCTTGTTGTAAGACTGGCGCTATGGAGTGGTAAAGAGTATGCCTGCCAATGCTGGAGACACAAGAGATGCGGGTTTGATCCCTGAGTTGGGAAGATCCCTTGGAGTAGGAAATGGCATCCCACTCCAGTATTCTTGCCTGGAAAATTCCATCGACAGAGGAGTCTGGTGGGCTATAGTCCATGGAGTTGCAAAGAGTCAGACAGGACTGAGCAACTGAGAACAAGTGTGCTGGTTTTTAGGGCTACTTCAGAAATGAAGATAGGATGGGAAGCCAGGAGGAGCATGGGAAGGATATTAGTCAAAATGCTACAAAGCTGGTTGTCCTCACCAATATTCTGCTGGGAGGGTTTTCTTTGTTTGCTTCTTTTTTTTCATCTAAAGTCTCCTCTGGTTGTTGCAAACCTTTGGTTAATTTCCAAAGTCTTGAAGAAGTTAATTTTGACAATTTCTTGCCAGTGTTCTTACTGCTTTTATGGAGAAATAGATTTTTGGAAGTCCTTACTCTGTCATTCTGGAACTTCTTTAGGCAATCCAGCTTAATTTATGAACATGAATTTATAAATCCTTAATAAGTACTCTGAAGACCTACTTATGAATGAAAGTGGAATTCTATAGGACTGTAAGTCATTTGTGCAAGAAAAAAAAATCGAGAAGTGATTTAAATTTTTTCCTGCTACTTCAAGTCCATCAAGAGGACATTTGTATCCAGCATGTTCTACAGCTGATTTAAGGAACGTTTTTGGTGAATTAAATTTTCATGAATGGATAATATTACTTTTATATGGATGTGCCCTGATTTTCTTTACTAGTGAACATTTAGATTTTTTCCCAAGCTCTCATATTACAAATAATGGTATAGGGCATATTATCAAGCACATATCTATGTGTATATAAATCATTTGTCCAGATAAATCCACTGAAGTGGACTACTAGCTCAAAAAATGTATGTGTGTAAAAATCTTGATAGCTAGGGTAACATGCATTTTTAGATCTTTAGAGTTTATATTTTATATCTCATGCTAGTATTAGGAACATTTTTTTCCTTATGGTTCTTTTTTTTATCCTGTATTTTGAAGAGGTCTAAATATGTACTGGTTGTCTGAAATGTTGGGAAACAAGATAAATGATTTTAAATTATATGTTGACTATATTTTCAAATATGTGTCTCTGTACCCTCCTGACATCTTTTCAGATGAAATACCTCTAAATTTAGAGCACTGAGGCCAGCTGTGAATCAGAAAACTGGGTAGTGAAATTTTCTGACACCCTATAGATTGGCAAGTGGATAGTGAACTTTTTCCCAACTTTTTTGACACCCTATAGATTGTCAAATAGATAGGTTATTTTATCTTCATTTTATCTTCTGTATACTTGGCACCGACCCAAAGGGCTAAAAACTTTCTTGATATTTGAAATCATGGTTTTTTCAGTTGCTCCTGTTGAATATTTTTCTCTTTTAAGTGAGTTGTAGCAGGATGACTCATGACTCACCTTTCTGGATTTGTTACCCAAACAACTCAGCATCTTAAATTATAACAATATACGTGCTCTTCTAGCTGGGTTAGATTAGAACATGATTGAAAGCAATGCAGTACAAGAAGAACCTGGTTGTTTATAACACCTTTTTTTTTCTTTTAAGTGTCTTGAGTTGTGATCTACCATCTTTTGTTACATAAAGGGAGAATGAAAATGATCTCTTGTTGACACTCTTTCATTCTTTAATGTTTACCTGGCTGCCTTTTGGTATTTTATTACTCATCTTACCTTCTGATGAGCAAAGCAGTAAAATGTGTTTTAGGCAAACCATGGGGAGATATTAATTGTCTTATTAGGAGAAAGCTGGTTCTTTTGCCTGTACCCTCTGGCACTAAGGGTCAGGAAATGAAAGTGGCCCTTTACTAATTCTCAGTTAAATTATAGGACAAATCCCGTTACAGCAAATCCCAACACAGCAGACTCTTTATATGACAACAGGATTTCCTAATCTCAGACAATGGCCTGTCCATAGCAGGCAACAAAACCCTAGCCCTAAATATGCACTAGGAGTTTTTCATAATGGAATTGGACCTGTGGTTATGTTTGGAATCAGAATTATTCTTTGGGAATGGTGATTCTACACATGGATGCAAGGAATAAATGGCTTCATTTGCCTCTCCCTGAAATGTGCTATCAGCGAACCACAGCAACCATGTAATAACATGACGAATTCTCCTAAGTATACAGGAGATTAGTAAAAGCCGCTCATCAGGACGTGATCCACAACTCAGGCTCCAGTAATATGTGGTAGCTGCCAATCTCTGCCCCCAGTGAGGTCCCTGGCACTTAAATTGCTTTCAGGAAATGGCTGTTGAATAAAGAATAGACTGGAAACAACTTTGACTTGTTTTCTTAGTCTCCGAGGGGAAGAGGTCCACAGAGGCTTTCCAAGGATGCTGGATTTTAGTTGTACTGCAACAAGTCCAGCCTTTTATTAATCTGTTGGCTGAGGTCAGTAACCCCTCAGTATCCTCCAGCCAGCTCCACAGGTGCAGAGCTGATGAGGGAGGCTCGTTCTGTGAAGCCTGACCAGGTACCATTTGCAAAGCTGCTTTCAGTCCATCTGAAGAGGACCTTGGGGGTGACATGGGGGTCTGTAGAATGACAAACTGGATTTCTTCACCCAAGATTTTAAAGAATTCAGTTCTGGCTGCTGATGCCACCTCTGCCAAGATCAGAAAAGACAACCACCTTGTTACCTCAATCACTATATAGAAATAAAAAATACTACTGCTATTATGTGTACTGTTAATAATGATGGTAGTTGTAAATTCTTATATAGCACTTTTTATGTCCCAGGCACTGTTCGAAGACTTTAAATACCCATATACTTTATATACAATGATACCATAAAGATACAAACTCTTTTCCCCTACTTTGAAAATGAGAAAACTGAGGTGCAGAGAGGTTGAGCATTTAATCCAGGGTCCCACAGCTATTAAGGGGCAAAGCTGGACTTTGAACCTAGGCAGTTTAGCTCCATAATTCATATACTTACCGCTTTCTTTCAGTGCACCTCATCTGCAAAATCTCTGGGCTTTGAAATAGTAGGTCTCTACTAAGTGATTGATGACACATGTGTGTTCAGCAAACATTCATCCAGCACCCACCTTGGCTGAGGCCCTGGGGTTAGAATGGTGAATGAAAGAAGTCAAGGTGCCTGCCCTCTTTTGTGATCAATGGCTATGCAGATGAACACTGGAAAAGAACATAATTTGGTTCTTTAGTGACCTTTGATGAAGATGCCTCCTCCAAAGCAAGAAAAAGTAACACGTGCCACTGGGGCTGAACACCATATGGAGAGGCAAGGGGAACACATGTGGAACAGCATATGCAAAGGCCAGGGGGCAGTGGGATCATGGTCTTCTTCAGGAACTGCCGCCCTCTTAGTGAGAGGAGGTGCCTGCAGAGTTGGCCAGGGCAGACCACTGAGGGACCCGTAGGAAATGTTTAGGAGTTTTACAAGCAGTGGAAAGCCATCAGAGAGCCTTCTACAGGAGAATGAAAACATTTGGGTTTTTAAAAATCTTTTATTGCAGAATAATTGCTTTACATCCTTGTATTAGTTTCTGCTATACAGCAAAGTGAGTCAGCTGTATGTATATATGTATACCCTCGTTTTTTTTGTTTTTTAATTTCCTTCCTATTTATGTCACCATAGAGCATGGAAAAGGGTGCCCTGAGCTGTACAGTGGGTTCTCGTGAGTTACCTATCTTATGCATGGTATCAGTGTATATACATCTATCCAAATCTCCCAATTCATCCCACCCCATCTTTTCTCCCTTGATGTCCATATATTTGTTCTCTATGTCTGTGTGTCTGTTTCTGTTTTAGAAACAAGATCATCTACACAGTTTTCTAGATTGTACATATATGCATTAATATATGATTTTTTTTTTCTGACTTACTGTATGACAGACTCTAGGTCCATCCACATCCTCTTTACCCATTTCTCTGTTAATGGATATTTAGGTTGCTTCCATGTCCTGGCTATTGTAAATAGTGCTGCAATGAATAAGATTTGGATTTTGAAAAGATCTCTCTGATGTCTCAGGCAGAACAGAGGGGATTGGCACCAGAAAGCATAGTGGACTATCAGGCAGAAAGCCCATCCTCCAGTCCAGACCAAACAAAAAACCAGAGGCAGCCATGTTGGGCTTGCATGTTGGCAGTGGAATGAAGAGACAGACAGATCTGAGGAATATTTAGGGGATAAAACCCACAGTTTATCATGGAGGAGTAAAGATGATTCCAGCTTTCATGGAAACCAAACATCTGAATGAAATGGCACATAGGCTCGGACTCAGATTTCGTTCTGGGGCCCCTGGAGCCATCTAACCAATGATAGCAGTGTTCTCAGCTATATAGCTGAAGGAGGACATTTTTTGGTGACTCAGATATTTATTGAGCACCTAGTGTGTGCCAAGGAGATCAGCCCTGGGATTTCTTTGGAAGGAATGATGCTAAAGCTGAAACTCCAGTACTGTGGCCACCTCATGCGAAGAGTTGACTCATTGGAAAAGAGTCTGATGCTGGGAGGGATTGGGGGCGGGAAGAGAAGGGAACGACAGAGGATGAGATGGCTGGATGGTATCACTGACTCGATGGATGTGAGTTTGGGTGAATTCTGAAGTTGGTGATGGACAGGGAGGCCTGCCGTGCTGCGATTCATGGGGTCGCAAAGAGTCAGACACGACTGAGCGACTGAACTGAACTGAGTGTGTGCCAAGCCCTGTATTAGGCAATAAGTAAACAATATCGTGGACAGAACTCTTGTCCTCAAGTGTTTAATCACAGAAGTTCTCAATCAGGAGCAATCTCACACCCACACACCACCTCCACCCTAGGGGGTTGGATAGTGGGTGGAATTTGCTATTGGCAGCCAGAGAAGCTGCTAGACATCCTGTACAGCTTATAGGACGGCCCCTGCAAGAAAGAACTCTTTGGCCCCAAGTGGTGAAAGTTCAGAACCTTACTGGTTTATTCTTTGGATGAGAAGAAAGAGGAGCAGGCCATGCAGCGCATACCGCAGTGTGATGAGGTCACGTACAGGGTGTTACGCAGTCCAGGGAGTGAAACGCAGCCTTGTTCGTGGGGGGAAGAGGCAGTGGAGGCTTCTTTTAGTCCCTGAGTTCTGGCTAATTGAAATTAATTTAAATGGAAGAAGACCGTGGACTCTGGTGTGCCAGGGTTTCTAACCCGCACTCCACTGGCTGTGTGACATTTGACCTCACTGTGCCTCAGTTTCCTCATCTTCTTGTTTGGTCTTCCCTTCACAGCCCTGTGGTGAGATGAAGGGAGAGAGTCCTGGTGAAGACTTGAGCGCATCTTGCACGCAGTAATCACTCTGTAAAAGCCCATTGTGGACACTCTTTCCTTCAGTTGCCCAGTTGATGTGCTTTTTTTTTTTTTTTTTTTTGAATGAGCAGAGGACAAAAATCTGCTTGGTTCCAGCACCTTCCTAGCCCCACTTTACTGAGTTGGGCAAGTAGCTTGTTTCTTGCTTGTGACAGGAAAAATGAAGGTGAAGAAAAGATTGCCATCACCATTGGTTTTCACTGTGGTGTTCAGACTTCTGTGGGAACATCTAATGGAAAAGTTGAGATTTCAATGGAATGCTCACCCTTTACTCACTGCTGAGTAATAAATACAGGGCTCCCTAGGGCAAGGCTGAGCACGCCTCCAACCCATAATTGTCCACTTGTACAACACGGTCCAGCATATTTAATCATCATGCAGTAATTGGCTCAGAAGCTCTTTAGGATTCGAGGCATCCACTTCTGTTCACGTGCAAAAGCCCATTGTATTCATGCAATTGTATTGACTGGAAAGTAAGGTCTTTTTTTTTCTTCTTTCAGCTCTCCAAAGAACTCATTTAAACACTTAATTTGGCTTTGGGAAGTTCCCTGCTGGCCCCTTAAACACCCAGCCCACTGTAAAATGATGTTTGGATTGAATATAACCATCTGAAGTCAAGAAAAAGGGAGTATTTGATGAGGTTAGAGAATGGTATTACTAGGAATCTGCAGCTTGCTATCACTGGGTGGGGAGTTTCCTTCCCAGGATGGAGAATGGGTTCAGTTGTCTTCCAGCAAATCAGAGAATGCATCCATCTTAATGGTGTAACTGCTCTACTCTGGGGGCTTGATACGCTGTGGCCCATGGCCTTTTTTTCACAGATCAAGATTTTGGGAACACAGCCATGCTTAGTCACGTGTGCATGGTCTATGGCAGCTTACATGGCAAAGTTGAGTGACTGCAAGAGACCATATGGCCTGTAAAGCCCAAATTGCTTTCAATCTGACCTTTTACAGAAGAAAATTTGTCAACCCCTCCCTGCGCTATAAGAGTGCTTCTAAAACCCTAATGCACTTTAGAATTGCACTTGAAGATTCTGATTCAGTAGGTCTGAGAATCTGCATTTTTTAACAAAATCCCAAGTGATGATAGTCCTTATGGTCCATGGACTATACTTCAAGCAGCAAGGTTCTAGAAATTCACTGGCTTCATGAGTATTGTTCTTATAGGAGGCAGGATGTTGGTGGTTCAGAGAATAGGGTTTAAGTCTCTGTTCTTAGCATTTATTACCTTGCCATCTTGGTAAGATACCTAATGTCCTTAAGCTTTGGATTGCTGCTCTATAAAACAGGTAGTATCTATGAAGTGCTTAGGACAGGGCCTGGCCTATAGTATCAGTTCAGTTCTTATTAGCTACTGATACATGGGTGTACTGTGAGGCATGTTACCTCAGAGCCAGGCACAGTCCCTACTGTGGCCTTCAGTTCAACCTTGGTGTCACCTTAGTGGCAGGGGTCTTACATGTGTTTTTTGGAGAAACTGGTTGGCAGTTTTGTTGTTGCTCTGATTGTTTTAAAGGGTTGATTATTTAGAGATTGCTTTCGTTCAGTTAATTGAAAAATCTGATTCTTCAAGTTTAGCATCCAGATCTTACTGCTCTATCATATTTGCAAATTGTAGGCCCCTGTTTACAAGCTTGTTAGTCACTCAGTTGTGTCTGACTCTTTGAGACCACAGGGACTGTAGCCTGCCAGGCGCCTCTGTCCATAGGATTCTCCAGGCAAGAATACTGGAGTGGGTTCCCATTTCCTTCTGCAGTTTACAAGCTTAGATAATTAAATTCTTTATATTTTAAAATGCACTCATAATTATAAAGTATTTCAGTTCAGTTCAGTCGCTCAGTCATGTCTGACTCTTTGCGACCCCATGAATTGCAGCACGCCAGGCCTCCCTGTCCATCACCAACTCCCGGAGTTCACTCAAACTCACATCCATCGAGTCCGTGATGCCATCCAGCCATCTCATCCTCTGTCGTCCCCTTCTCCTCCTGCCCCCAATCCCTCCCAGCATCAGACTCTTTTCCAATGAGTCAACTCTTCGCATGAGGTGGCCAAAGTACTGGAGTTTCAGCTTTAGCATCAGTCCTTCCAAAGAACACCCAGGGCTGATCTCCTTCAGAATGGACTGGTTGGATCTCCTTGCAGTCCAAGGGACTCTCAAGAGTCTTCTCCAACACCACAGTTCGAAAGCATCAATTCTTCAGTGCTCAGCTTTCTTCACAGTCCAACTCTCACATCCATACATGACCACTGGAAAAACCATAGCCTTGACTAAAGGGATTTAGCTTCTTTTTAAGTCATCTGACTTGACTCTCACCTTCCCCAAGGAAGATACCCTTTCCCTTCTCTGTTCATAATTCTTACAATTCTTACAGATTGAACTTATGATACACATAAAGTTGACTTTAGTATCCTAAAACTTATTTAAATTTCATTAAGATTTTAATTTGAAGTCATAAATCTATATCAATTACTCTGACATTTTAAACTGGAACTACAAGAGCAACCTGTTTATTTCAATAGGGCAGATTCTTTCAAATGTTAAAATGATTACAATACCAAATATGTGTAGATCCTGTAACACAAACTATATAAAGATTATAGGTTTGGTTCTTTTAAATGTTTCTGAATGTCATTATAAATCTTAACCAGGGTTAATGCTTACCTACAAAGAAAACATATCTTTTTAAAATTATTATTTCTATTTTAAAGATTTTAATTCAGGAAACATCTCTCATCCTGAACAATGTGGGATGGGGGGATACCTTGTCAGTTACCTTGAGACTGCATGATGATCAGAAATTACAGTTAGGATGTGTATTCCATTGTTAACTATAATGCTGCTGGGAGACCCTGAGTCCTGTTTATACTTCCTGTGTCATCGACATCATACATCAGTAACTAGGTAGTTGAACAGTCTCTGGCCCTCAGCTGCCAGTTCAAGGTTACAGAAGTGTGGAACACTCTTCCAAGCTGCTCCACGCCTCTAACTTGACTATTGCATTTCTTTGTCTCTTGCCAGCCAGCTCTGAGGACTCTTGAACTTGCTAGAAAATGGCATTGCTTTAAAAACTTCCTATCTTGTGTAACTTTACTAGATTATTAAAATGAAAGCCTGTTTTATTTTGCATATCTTGACTGATGTATGGTCACAGCCTCTAAGGCCATTCTGCTAGTGGGGTTGGCCCGAGTCATTAAACTCCTTTGATAATAAAAGCAATCAGGACAGTTAAATATCCTCCATGTGGTGTCTTTGGATAGCCTAATTATAGGGGGAAATATCACAGTTAGCAGTGGTTATACTGCCTAGATTGTATCGTCCAACTGTTTTTCCTTCAAGGAAGAGAGAGGACAGATGTTCAAGGGGAAATTCAAGTTCAGATTCAGAGAAAGCCTGAGATGTGCCTAGCTGTGTGATGGATAAACTAGGATGTTGAGTCGCTTAGGAGACCAATGAGGAGACACCGTCCCCCCCGCCTTTTCATAACCAAACTTTTCACTGAAGCTTATCATAATTACTAGGAGACAAATGGCTCTAGAGGATAAATTTTTGCCTTCATTTTCTTATTTGAAAATGTGCATTGGTCTTGGATTATATTATCATAATTCATTTGAAAGGCATTCATTTAAAAAATACTTTTATCCAGCTTTGGCCATTTGATCGATACATAACTGCTTTGAGTACTTTATTTAGTTGTTTCCACCAGAACAGGGTTTTCTGGGATTGGTTTGAACTTTAGGTAAACACTGCAAAGTTTATTTTTTGTTGTGAAAATGGTTTCCTTCATAGGTATAAAATTTTATGAGCTAAATAAAGATTTCCAAGAAGAGAGTATTCTGATATCTCTTACCAGTCTTTTCACTTAAAAAGGGCCATTCTCATCAACCTAAAGCCATGGAGAATTTTGTGTGGAATTCACACCCAGGCATCTCAGACCTTCTTTATTGGCTTTATTCTGAAGTTAAGGGTAGAAGAACATTTGGGACTATTTATGCTTGGGGGCCCAGAAGTTAAACCCATCAGTGGTGTTATAGGTATTAAATATGATCCTTCTCCCTTGAAGGGAATTAAGAAATTAAAACCATTACCTTTCTGCTAGTGATTCGAATTAAAATTGCTGTGGTTGAACCAATCTCTTTATCTCTTCTTGAAATACCTTTGCCCCCATTTGACAATTTTGAGCGATGAAAGATTCTTTGAAATGATATATGCAGAGTTGATAGGCATCCCATTTTTTGCACATGTTGTAAATTTTCACAGCACACCAAGACGTATAACTTTCTTCTTTTCTCAGGCCCCATCCACCTTGCATTTAAATTGCTTTTGAATTGAACACTCCCTCCTGGAGCTGTTGTTGTTGCTGTTGCTGTTGTTGTTGTTGTTGTTGTTGAAGCACTTGATAATCAAGTCAACCTTTGAGATTTTCATTAAAGTTCCAGCAGCAGTAGTTGCTGCTGCTCAGAATATTTGAATGCTCTGTAGTTTCTGGGAGCTTTGAAAAACTACTGGACATGGACTTGAAGAAACAAGAGAGATGATTTAGTGAATCTTGAAAAATGTCAGCCTCCATTTTGACTTGAGTTCACAATTCAAGTTTTGCATTTGGTGCTTGAAAAGCAGAGTGGTGATAGTTAGGATCTGACACTAGTTCTCTCCCAGATGAGGAACACTGCCTGATTAGCTGCAGGCCAGTTTTATTCACTCGTTAGCTCTGTTCATTCAGTGACTCCGTAAATGTTTAAGAGCCTACTTATGTACCTAGAACTGCGAGAGTCTAGGATTATATTAATGGATAAACGGGGGCCTTGATATCTTGTGCATTTATGTTCTTGGATGGAAGACCAACGTGGAACAGGTGATCTTATGCTCACTTAGTCACAGCTGTGGTGAGTCAATACAGCTGTGCATAGCGTTTACTATAGTGTCATTCACTCGGCCGTAGGATTAAGAATTGTTGGTAGTAATTGGAGAAACACTTCTGGGTTCACTTATTTCAGTTTATTAGGTTGCCCTGTAGTGTTGGACAGTGTGTTTTTAGAGTAGCTTCATATGTATTTGTTATTTATGCCAAAGTCCTTTATCTGGAAAGCTTTGAAAATTAGGATTTAAACACTGTAAGCAAACAAACAGAAAAACTAGGTCATCCTAATATTCCCCAATGTGTGTGAGTCAAAAGGATATGGATTCACCCAGATCTTTCTTATTATCATTATGGCATTAATGTGACTGTGGCATGATCATGTGTGTGTGTATTAATATTCATGAGCTCCAAGATCCATTTTTTTCTGTGGGTTGACTTAAACATTTATTCCTTGTCAACGATTTTAAGTTTCTACTCCATCTACTAGCACTGATTCTATGAATATGCACAGTTCTGGTCTAACAATTCAACAGCGACAGGTAAAGATAGGTCTAAATCATAAATATGACCCCAGTAAAGAAAAGTAATGAGGAACAAGATACATGATGGCAGTCGCTAACAGAAATGATTTGTTCACTTTTATTTTTCACAAGCCCTAATTCAGGTCCTACCACGAAATTAATAGATCTTTCTCATCATAGGAAATGACAGATGCATCAGACGTTGGAAGCAGTAGAGAGTAAGTGATTCCCGGTATACTTTTCATCAATTGATACTAAACATTTTTATCATTTCTGTTCACTCTGTCTGTTAATACATAGCTGGCAGGGATGTCTTGGGAGGGTTTTTGGCCATCTTAGGAGCCTGAGCTACAAAGCAGAACATCTCTGTCTCATCCAAATGGAAAGGCATCATTCAGATGTAAAAATAGTCAAGCGTCAGTGTGCAGATTAATATTCCACTGTGAGAAGACATGTGGTCTGTCTGCTTGCCCCCATTCACATGGTTGCCAACACACACATTCTCTCCAGGTGGAGCCCCTCCCCCACTTCTGGCCAAGGCTTGAGTCTGAGAAGTATTTCCAGATGCGTTCAGGTGCTGACATCTTAAAGGATGAGGGCGGGCTCTTAGGATCCTCAGCCAAATGTGCATTTCCTGGGCTGCACCTTGGACTGGCATTTCAGCCTGGCAGCCGTGCAGTTGTCTGGTCCACGCATGTCCCGCACGGATGCCCTGTTACCTCTACAGTGGGGCATACTTAAATGCTGTCTTGGAGCCCTTCAGGCACTTGCCACGCTAGGTGAATTGGTGACAGAAACCTGTGCTGCTTCCATAAAAGGCTGTTGGTCCTTTCTTCATATCAACTGATGGTACCACTTCCTGCCATGTGCAGGCTGCTCCTGGAATAGTGGTGGGTAGGTTCAGGGTTGGGTGGGTTGTTAACACTTCCAAGCTGCTCGATACCTCAGAGGGCAGAGGGCATGGAAAGTCAGTGTTGGTGGGAAGAGCTCTTGTGGCATCAAGGACACTACGGAGAACCCAAGTCCACAGGCTTCTATCCGCCTCTGGAAATTTAGGACCAACTTTGTCTGATGTAAATTTTTTTAAAAGAAGCTGGAGATCCTGCTTTTAAATAAAATCTCCTGATTTTTACAAGTTACCAGCTAATGGAGACTTGTGGGAGTACTACACCTGCCAAACATAACACATGTGGGCAGGGACCCTTTTATGCCAGGCCCTGGCTACTCCAGGTGTGGTCCCCAGACCAGCAGCCTTTCCTGGAAGCTGGATGGAAATACAGAATTGCAGCTCTACCCTGTCCTGTTAGACAGAACATGTAAACAAGATCCCAGGTGATTTGGAGGTATGTTAGAATTGGAGATTTATTATGTTGGGGTCTTCATTCAGGTTCTCATGCAGGCAAAACAAGAAGCTTTTGAATTATTGGCTAGAACTTAAATATCTTAAATGGTTAAATGGCCTTCTGTTTTAAAAGCACAAAGAGAACCTCATCCTTGAGGTATTAACTTGGATACAGTTTTTATGGGGAGACCTCCTCCCTAAAACCAGGTTAGGGTCCTTGTTCCTGACTCCACCCCACCTTGTTCTTACTGGTGTTAATGTCAGGACCCCATAAAGACAGAAGCCAGGTCTTGTTCCCTTTCTATTTCTAGCCCTTGTCAGGGTACCCAGAATTTAGGGGTGTTCAACACATGAATGAATTAGTGAAATCTCCCAATCTTATCTCAATTATTGTACATTGCCCAGTAACTTATTTACTGTTTGAGGTGTTTAATTAGCCTTGTCAGTAGGAGGAGAACTCACCAACAGTAGGGTCTTTTTTATACTTAGAGTCTTCTAGTCCACTCCTACGAGGTATATCCTTCATCTCACTGTTCATCTTGTTCTCTTTTACATTTCTGGGACCTGTTCCATGACCTAGCATATAGTAGATGCTCAGTAAAGATGTCTTGAACAGATGAATGAGTAAAAGCAAAGAGCTCAGTAATTAATACTTTTTCAATCATCATCCCTTTAATTACCCATCCAAATTACAGACTCATGGCTTAATTATAACTTAAAGAAAAAACTTTAAATATGTATAAGTAGTATGTGTATATATATACACATACATAGTGCTCATCAGCACTGTTCTGTATTAAATGGGGCTTTAGTGTCCTCAAATATGTAGACTATATTACTTTATGAAAATAATGGGATAGTTCTTCATGCAGGTGTCAGGGGTACCTCCCTTTCTTGAGTTGCAGTAGGCTGCCCTTACGAAATTTGAAGTGAATTTTAACCATCTAATCTGATCCCATTCTTTACCCACATCTTACCTAGAATAGCATATTGTGAAGACAGAGAACACAGCAAAGCAGATGCGAATATAATGTTTTCTATGTTAGCGTTCACTTTTTATGTATTCTATACGAAGGTTGTCTGTCATTGGGACAGAAGCTTTTGATCCATATAAAATATTTTAAATTGGAATTTTAAAAAAATCACAGAAATTTTTGGGTTTTAATGGAAGGGAGAATTGCTTTGCAAGGATTCTGTCACTTGATGGAAATCGACTTCCAATGGTTCTTAACAACGTGCAGCAATAGATTGACACTCTTACTTTCCAAGAGAATTTATTCTATTCAGTTTTACTCTTGTTCTAGACTGAACTGGCCTCTAAGTTTTGTTATTATGCATTTGCTAGGCTTCTGTCTCGGAGAAGGCGATGGCACCCCACTCCAGTACTCTTGCCTGGAAAATCCCATGGATGGAGGAGCCTGGTAGGCTGCAGTCCATGGGGTCGCTAAGAGTCAGACACGACTGAGTGACTTCCCTTTCACTTTTCACTTTCATGCATTAGAGAAGGAAATGGCAACCCACTCCAGTGTTCTTGCCTGGAGAATCTCAGGGACGGAGGAGCCTGGTAGGCTGCAGTCCATGAGGTCACGAAGAGTCAGACACGGCTAAGTGACTTCACTTTCACTTTTCACTTTCATGCATTGGAGAAGGAAATGGCAACCCACTCCAGTGTTCTTGCCTGGAGAATCCCAGGGACGGGGAGCCTGGTGGGCTGCCATCTATGGGGTCACACAGAGTCGGACATGACTGAAGCGACTTAGCAGCAGCAGCAGCAGGCTTCTGTCTTTGTTTTTATTTTTGTTTTGCTTTTGGTCTGTGTGTGTGATTTTAATGATTTATTTTAGATATCCTGACCTGCCATCTAACATGGCCATCATGAGAGTTTGACTTCAGTTCTGAATGGCGTAGAAGGGCGTTTCACATAAAAATTCTATTTTAGACCAAACGACCAGGAAACTTTCTTCCTGTGTATGTGTTATAGAAGCTAGCCTTCCTGTTGATTGTGTAAAGCGAAGGAATAATTGTCATTTTGAGAATTAAAGTACAATCAGTGTTGTAGATACTTGATTATAATGAGCCTAGGCTTTTACAAGATTTATTTGAATGATGAGGCTGTCAAACAGGCTCTTTAGTTTATGTTCAGTTGCTTAGTCATGTCCGACTCTTTGTGACCCCATGGACTGTAGCCTACTAGGCCTCTCTGTCCATGGGATTCTCCAGGCACGAATACTGGAGTGGGTTGCCATTTCCTTCTCCAGAGTATCTTCCCAACCGAGGGATCAAACCCAGGTCTCCTGCATCTAATGCACTGAAGGCAGATTCTTATAGTCAGCAGATTTTTTTTCTTTAAAGAAAAGTAACTTGGTAAGCTTTTAATAACTATGTTTGCATAATTAAAGTATAAAATATGCACATTAAATTAATAATAGCTGTTGAATTAGAAGGTGAATTTGGAGAGTGAGAATGAGGGAGGATGGGACTTTCACTTTATACACTTTATATTTAAAAAGCTTATATTGCTTTGGGATTAACTGACTAAACTAAAATGTGTAAAGAATTGAGGAATCACATAACCTAAAAATTTTTAAATAGTAAATTATGCCTGAAGCTTCTTATTTGCTTTATATTTTCAAAATTCTCTCTAGAAGTTATATTTTGTCAGTTTTTTTAAAAATGAAATTTGGTTCATGAATGACCAGGGGTACTTTTGTGTATGTATGTGTTTTATTTTTTGTTTCTATTGTAGTATAATTGCTTTACGATGTTAAATTGGTTTCTGCTGTACAACAGCGTGTATCAGCTACATGTATACATATATCACATCCGTCCCACCCCCATCCCAGCCCTCTAGGTCATCACAGAGCACCAAGCTGAGCTCCCTGTGTTCTACAGCAGCTTCCATTAGCTATCTGTTTTATGCATAGCGGCACATATGTGTGTGTCTGTGTGTCTGTGTGTGTGTGATTCCTAATCTCTCAGTTCGTCCTACGTCCTACCCTCCCTTTCTCTCCCCGGTGTGTGTGTGGCAGAGGGTGGGGGTGTACTTTCGAACTCCTACTTTCACCATCCAGAATTCTTACTGTGATATTTCCTTATAGCACAATAGTATTCAGTGATCTTGATCACTGATGTAATAGTTCACATTAAACAATGCTTTCCATAATGTATAAAATAAATATTTCTGTGAGAGAAAAGTTAGGAAAGTTGATTATCAGTACTGTGTGGTTTAGGAGCCAGTGGGACTGGGTTTAAATTCTGGCTGCATTATATTCTAGCTCTGTGACCTTGGGCCAGTTACCAGATCTCCGTCTGTGCTTTACCTTACTCATCTGTGAAATACACACTAGTACTGCCCGAAAGGGTTGTTGTAGGATGTGAAAGAGTTTATTTACATCAAGCACTTTGAAGCACTTATTATGTAAAGCACTTTATTTATGTAAAACATTGTATCTGTTAGCTTGTGCTGCATAACAAAGCACTCCAAAATTTAGTAGATGAGATCAATATTTCTTTATGATTTCTCTTAATTAAGGCAGGCAGAGCATGCCTTCTGGTCTCTTCATCTGGCGCTGGGTTGGGCTATTGGATGCTTCTATTACATGTTTAGGGTGATCACAGCTGACAGCAGGAGCTGGGCTTGTTTACATGGTTGTCATAGGTTTTCCAACAGCAGCAAGAGGGCAAAGCCCAACTGCACAGTTGCTTTTAAAGCCCCTACTTTAGTTATAGTTGCTCATATTTCCTCTGGAGGAGGGCATGGTTTTCCTCTCCAGTATTCTTGCCTGGGAAGCCCCACGGACCTAGAAGCCTAGTGGGCAGTGGTCCATACGGTTGCAAACAGTGGAATGCAACTGAGCACGCACGCACGCTAATATTTCATTGGTCCAGGCACATCCTATAACCACGCCCAAGCACATTCTCTAAGCAAGCCCAAAGGCATTCTGGGAGAGGATACCTCAAGAGTACTGGCTGGGAAATCACTCAGACCATTTTTGCAGACAGTATGTTTGAAGCACCCTATAAGCTTTAGCTGTTACTATTACTGTTATTATTTTTATTAATATTAACTCTCCAACATTAAGCTCCTAAAAGTAAAGACATATTCCAGTAAAGCTCTTGATGTATCTTCAGTTAGTCATTAGTGCTTGCCGTTTCCAAATATTGTGGGAGCCTCGAAAATTAATACTTGCAACAAGAGAGTTTTTAAGAGGAGCTTATTCTGCAGGGTTGAAATTATTGTTTTTGTTACAAACTGTAGCTGTCCCTACTGGTCTCCCCGGGAGCATTTTGCAGGTTATAAAATACAGCGATTACTATGGTAATCATATTGCAAGTATAAAATGGCTTTGACCTACTTGTTAAAATGCAGTGTGTATTAAAATAAAGACTGTGAGCTTAAAGCTAAATGAACTCAGAATAAAAACAGAATAGCACATCCAAAGTGCTGGAAAGATCTTCAAAAGGAGAGGAGGGCATTTGATAAAGAGGATGCGTTTTTCCTCATTCTTTTCATTTTTCTCCTTGGTCTGATGACCTCTGGGAAATAACACCTTCTCAGAAAGCATTTCTGTTCTCTGCCCGACTTGCAGACAGAAATAATTTTTTTTTTTAATAATACAAGTTACTATTTGCAGAGCCACACTGTACCAGTCCCATGCTAGGTTTTTTAAGACACTGTTTTGCTTTGTCATCATGATACTTCCCCCCAGTAGGAATTGGAAGTTGTCAAACAGGAGATAGCAAGAATGAACATAGACATTCTAGGAACCAGCGAACTAAAATGGACTGGAATGGGTGAATTTAACTCAGATGACCATTATATCTGCTACTGCGGGCAGGAATCCCTTAGGAGAAATGGAGTAGCCATCATGGTCAACAAGAGAGTCTGAAATGCAGTATTTGGATACAATCTCAAAAACGACAGAATGATCTCTGTTCATTTCCAAGGCAAACCATTCGATATCATGGTAATCCAAGCCTATGCCCCAACCAGTAATGCAGAAGAAGCTGAACAGTTCTGAGAAGACCTACAAGACCTTTTAGAACTAACACCCAAAAAAGATGTCCTCTTCATTACAGGGGACTGGAATGCAAAAGTTGTAAGTCAAGAAACACCTGGAGTAACAGGCAAATTTGGCCTTGGAATACAGAATGAAGCAGGGCAAAGGCTAATAGAGTTTTGCCAAGAGAACACACTGGTCATAGCAAACACCCTCTTCCAACAACACAAGAGAAGACTCTACACATGGACATCACCAGATGGTCAACACCGAAATCAGATTGATTATATTCTTTGCAGCCAAAGATGGAGAAGCTCTATACAGTCAACAAAAACAAGACCGGGAGCTGACTATGGCTCAGATCATGAACTCCTTATTGCCAAATTCAGACTTAAATTGAAGAAAGCAGGGAAAACCACTAGACCATTCAGGTATGACCTAAATCAAATCCCTTATGATTATACAGTGGAAGTGAGAAATAGATTTAAGGGCCTAGATCTGATAGATAGTGCCTGATGAACTATGGATGGAGGTTCGTGATACTGTACAGGAGACAGGGATCAAGACCATCCCCATGGAAAAGAAATACAAAAAAGCAAAATGGCTGTCTGGGGAGGCCTTACAAATATCTGTGAAAAGAAGAGAAGCAAAAAGCAAAGCAGAAAAGGAAAGACAGAAGCATCTGAATGCAGAGTTCCAAAGAATAGCAAGAAGAGATAAGAAAGCCTTCCTCAGCAATCAATGCAAAGAAATAGAGGAAAACAACAGAATGGGAAAGACTAGAGATCTCTTCAAGAAAATTAGAGGTACCAAGGGAACATTTCAGGCAAAGATGGGCTCGATAAAGGACAGAAATGGTATGGACCTAACAGAAGCAGAAGATATTAAGAAGAGGTGGCAAGAATACACAGAAGAACTGTACATAAAAGATCTTCAAGACCCAGATAATCACAATGGTGTGATCACTCATCTAGAGCCAGACATCCTGGAATGTGAAGTCAAGTGGGCCTTAGAAAGCACCACTACGAACAAAGCTAGTGGAGGTGATGGAATTCCAGTTGAGCTCTTTCAAATCCTGAAAGATGATGCTGTGAAAGCGCTGTACTCAATATGCCAGCAAATTTGGAAAACTCAGCAGTGGCCACAGGACTGGAAAAGGTCAGTTTTCATTCCAATTCCAAAGAAAGGCAATGCCAAAGAGTGCTCAAACTACCGCACAATGGCACTCATCTCACACGCTAGTAAAGTAATGCTCAAAATTCTCCAAGCCAGGCTTCAGCAATACGTGAACCGTGAACTTCCAGATGTTCAAGCTGGTTTTAGTAAGGCAGAGGAACCAGAGATCAAATTGCCAACATCCGCTGGATCATGGAAAAAGCAAGAGAGTTCCAGGAAAACATCTATTTCTGCTTTATTGACTATGCCAAAGCCTTTGACTGTGTGGATCACAATAAACTATGGAAATTTCTGAAAGAGATGGGAATACCAGACCACCTGACCTGCCTCTTGAGAAACCTACATTCAGGTCAAGAAGCAAAAGTTAGAACTGGACATGGAACAACAGACTGGTTCCAAATAGGAAAAGGAGTACGTCAAGGCTGTATATTGTCACTCTGCTTATTTAACTTCTGTGCAGAGTACATCATGAAAAACTCTGGGCTGGAAGAAGCACAAGCTGGAATCAAGATTGTCGGCAGAAATATCAATAACCTCAGATATGCAGATGACACCACCCTTATGGCAGAAAGTGAAGAGAAACTGAAAAGCCTGTTGATGAAAGTGAAAGAAGAGAGTGAAAAAGTTGGCTTAAAGCTCAACCTTCAGAAAACGAAGATTATGGCATCTGGTCCCATCACTTCATGGGAAATAGATGAGGAAACCGTGGAAACAGTGTCAGACTTTATTTTTGGGGGCTCCAAAATCATTGCAGATGGTGACTTCAGCCATGAAATTAAAAGACGCTTACTCCTTGGAAGGAAAGTTATGACCAACCTAGATAGCATATTCAAAAGCAGAGACATCACTTTGCCGACTAAGGTCCGTCTAGTCAAGGCTATGGTTTTTCCTGTGGTCATGTATGGATGTGAGAGTTGGACTGTGAAGAAAGCTGAGTGCCGAAGAATTGATTCTTTTGAACTGTGGTGTTGGAGAAGACTCTTGAGAGTCCCTTGGACTGCAAGGAAATCCAACCAGTCCATTCTGAAGGAGATCAGCCCTGGGATTTCTTTGGAAGGACTGATGTTGAAGCTGAAACTCCAATACTTTGGCCACCTCCTGCGAAGATTTGACTCATTGGAAAAGACTCTGATGCTGGGCGGGATTGGAGGCAGGGGGAGAAGGGGATGACAGAGGATGAGATGGCTGGATGGCATCACAGACTCGATGGATGTGAGTCTGAGTGAACTCCGGGAGATGGTGATGGACAGAGAGGCCTGGTGTGCTGCGATTCATGCGGTCGCAGAGAGTCGGACACGACTGAGCAACTGAAGTGAACGATTGATCCGTAGTGGGCATGGTGAATTTTGTGCCTGTGAGGCTTTGAGGACTCCCCTAAAAGGAAGCACAGAGAAAGAAGAGCCTTCAAGGAAACTGGAGAAGATGCCTCCTCACTTTCCTCTGAAGCTCTAGTGGCAAAATGTTTAAAACTTCAAGTACTTTAAACGAGTGGCTCTTGGGCACCTGATGATTTCTGGAAACAATGGACAGAGTAGAACTGAGTAGGTTGACATGCTTCAGTTTCTTTTTTCTTTGTGTGTGTGTGTGTGTGTGTGTGTTCTTTTTTCCTTTCCTGCATTTAAAGAAGAAAAATCAGGGCTTCCCTGGTGGCTCAGTGGTAAAGAATCCACCTGCCAATGCAGGGGACATGGGTTCAGTCCCTGGCCCAGGGAGATCCCACATGCTGCAGAGCACTACTGAAGCCCCTGTGTCTAGAAACTGTGCTCCACAACAAGAGAAACCATTGCAATGAGAAGTCTTCACACCACAACTGAAGTGTAGCTCCCGCTTCCTGCAAATAGAGAGAGCTGGTGCGCAGCAATGAAGATCCAGCAGGCTGTAAATAAAGCTTTAAAAAAAAATTCAGCCAGATGGAAGCATAGGTCTAGGTTAAGAGGGGGAATCATCAACACATTTAATCCGTCAAGAGCCAAATCGAGTTTTTCTCAGACCAATTGGGATCATTTGGGAGGAGTGTTTTCTTCCCAAGAGTTGTGTTGAGAAAGAGTCTAGGGCTGGTTTCAGGCCCAGTTGCAAGGAGTGTTGTGATCAGTTAGAGGTCTTTACTGTGGAAGCTGTCCTTGGGTAATAGCATAGCTGACAGACTTTCTCTACCCTTCTCTAAAGAATCCGTGACTAAGAGGAGTAACTTTCCTGAAGCACTTACATTTCATCTCGCGCAGTACGCATTTATCCAGTATGAATCCTGCCCTCCTTGTTGCTGGCACTCTGCTTGGTAACTTGAGGGCCTCAGTTTGGTCTCATTAGCATAATTCACTAGGGAGTGGAATGTGGCCAGAGTGAAAGTTGACTTTTTACAGCCTGATCATTTCTGTGCTACCCAAGGAAGCTTCTAAGTTGGAGTTTCCAGTTTTGTCCATAATTATTTGTTCTTTAACATGGATGATTTTGAGACATGATCGGCCCTAAGTATTGCAATTTTCAGTCACATTAATTGACCCTCTGATAATTACAGAAAGGAAAAGAATGTACACAGAGGTTAGCTGATAAATTTAGGTCCTAGGAGCTTTATTTCCTGAAATTATCCTGGAAATAAATCTGAACTTGAAAGCTTCATACAACAAGTCGATTTTAAGCATTCAGTTATTTAAAATTTTTAATCATGGTGGAGAACAACTGAGTCAGTAAAGTGACTCCTTTGATTTAACTTGTTTTAGTTAATGATGTCTACATACTCCACTGTGTTCATCATTTTCCTAGAGAAAGGTGATTCTTAAAATTCTCTTGTCGGCCTTCCAGAGGAGGGTAGAATATTCATTCAGTGTACAGTGGTAATGGAAGATTTCCTTGGAAAACTCCTAGTTTGGGTCTTCTAACCAGGAGACTAAACATCAAGTCTAGTGACCAGAAATGTCAAGCTTTATTTACATCTAGAGGGGAGGAATAGTGTATGTGAAACCTCTTGAGTCATGTCTGAGTCATTGTGATCCCAAGGACTGTAGCCCGCCAGGCTGCTCTGTCCATGGGATTCTCCAAGCAAGAATACTGGAGTGGGGTGCCATTTCCTTCTCCAGGAGATCTTCCTGATCCAGGGCTTGAACCCACAGGAGGAGCAATAAGGGAGTGTAAAATACAAGGAGCCTTAGACTTTTTGTCTGGCAGCTCATGTTGTTCAGTCACTAAGTCATGTCCAACTCTTTGTGACCCCATAGACTGCAGCACACCAGGCTTCCCTGTCCTCCTCTATCTCCCAGAGTTTGCTCAAATTCATGTCCAGTGAGTCAGTAATGCCTTCCAACCATCTCATCCTCTGTTGCCCACTTCTCCTCTTGTCCTCAGTCTTTCTCAGCATCAGGGTCTTTTCCAGTGAGACACCTCTTCACATCAGGTGGCCAAAGTATTGGAGCTTCAGCATCAGTCCTTCCAATGAATATTCAGGGTTGATTTCCTTTAGGATGGACTGGTTGGATCTCCTTGCTCTCCGAGTCCTCTCCAGCACCACAGTTTGAAAGCATCAGTTTGGCACCCAGCCTTCTTTATGGTCCCACTCTCACATCCGTACATGAGTACTGGCAGCTCATAGTAACTGATTAATTGCTTGACCCTGAGAGTTAGTGACCCATGAGAGGTCACCTTGACTTGAGTGTTATGATCATCAATGAGAGTGATCTCATCTAAGTCATTTTTTTTAAAACTTTTTATTTTATATTGGGTATAGCTAATAAACAATGCTGTAATAGTTTCAGGTGGACAGCAAAGGGGTCAGCCATACTTACATATGTATCCATTCTTGCCCAAACACCCCCTCCCATCCAGGCTGCCACATAACAGTGAGCAGAGTTCCCTGTGCTATACAATAGGACTTTGTTGCTTATCCATTTTAAATATAGCACTGTGCACATGTCCATCCCAGACTCCCTAACTGTCCCTTCTCCTCATCCTTCCCTCCCACTCCTGGCAACCGTAAGTTTGTTCTCTAAGTCTGTGAGTCTGTTTCTGTTTTGTGAATGAGTTCTTTTATTTTTTTCTTCTTTTGACGAATAAGTTCATTTGTATTATTTCCTTTTTGATTCCGCATATAGGGGATGCCATACAATACTTCTTTCTTTGACTTTCATATAAGGCATTATTGAAATGCAAGTGGTTCTTTTGAATGCTAGCGTATTACTCCAAGTCACTTCATAACGTGGATTTGGCAATGGTTTGCAATTCCCCTTAGGTGGGAGTGAGGGGTGGGGACCCCTGTCCATCAGTCAGTAATGATTTACTAAATGTCTACAAAGGGCTGTTAAAGCATATGTAAGAAATTCAGAAGATCCTTCAAGTGGTGACAACTATCTTCCTAGTGCTGATTTCTGTGGGAAAGGAAGAGAAGGAGAGAGGCGAGCAGACAAACAAAACGTGAACCTTCAGGACATACTCAGTGGTAGAGCAGCACATCCACATGAGATATCACACAAAGTTTTTCAGGCAGCAGGATCAGCAGTGCAGTGAGTCAGGTAAACTTGGAGTAGCCTGGCTCACCCTCTGAGCATGGTAGGGAAAGGCCTCCTGGAGAAGGAAGGATTGAAGCAGGACCTTAGAAGCTTGCAGGGTCAAGGTTGTGCTTCCTGTGGCCACACAGCGGATGACCACTAATTTTGTGGCCTCAGACAACACCTGTGTATTATCTCATGATGTAGCCTGTGGTTGTCTTCTTTGCCCAGATTCTCTAAAAGCTGAAATCCAGGTGTTTCCATCTGCTTCTGTTCTCATCTGCCCATCTTCCAAGCTCATCAAACTGTTGGCAGGATTTAGTTCATTGTGGTGGGACTGAAGTCCCTGTTGCCCAGCTGACTGTCACCCAAGAGCTTTTGGGTGACAGTTAAAAATTAAAAGCTGTCAGCAATTTTTAGGTCCTTGCCATGTGGCCCCCTTCATCTTCAAAGTTAATGACTGAGAATCTCTCTTACATCAGATGCCCCCTCACCCTTTCAGTCTCTTTGTCTTCCAGTGGGTGATGGGATTAGGTCAGGCTCACTGAAGATAATCTCCTCAATTTAAGGTCAGTTGATTTGGGATCTCAGATTAAAGTTGCAGAATTCCTTCACAGCAGCACCTAGATCAGTGCTTGAAAAATTGGGAGAAGGCATGTGTATGCACCAAGGCAGACATCTTTGGAGCCATATCAGAATTCTGCCTCCCCCGTGGTTAGATAGTAAGCTTTAAATGTCCAAGATGGAAACTAAAGTAATTATCAAAGTTCTAATGTATATTGCATGCACAGCCTGGAATTTGGAGGAGACCCTTTTAAAGGAAATGAACTTCAGAGTGGCCAGATAGTGATACAGAATTGGAGGGAACTCATTGGTTGGCTTGTTTCATCATCTCAGCCCAGAACTACCTCCCTCTCCCTTCTTTAATTTCCTGGCAAACTTCTTTCTCTCCCTTCTTTTCTTTCACACATACAGGCAGGTTTTCCCAAGAGTCCACATTCTCCATGGGGTGATTCTGCTGCCTAAGGGCATGTGCTTATGTCTGGAGATATTTGGGGTCATCATAACTATCAGGGATACTGGAAGCATCCAATGGGTAGAGGCCAGGGATGCTATTCAATATCCTGCATGCACAGGACAGCCCCTCCAACCAAGAGTCATCCAGTCCCCATATCGATGCTGCCAGGGTCGATTAGCTCAACAAAATGTCTCTTTTCTGCCACTCCTGGGTCTCTTTTAAGCCTCCATAGTTTTTCTCATACCATTGCATCTGCCTGAACGTGCTTCTCCCCTTTTCCATCTCAAGGATTCCTCGTCATTCTTTGAAAGTTGATTCTACCATCACTTTCTTGTGCTGGTCCAGGTCATTCTCTCCACGGTACTTTTTCACACCTGGGCTACATCACTCGGTGCTTTATCAATGTGTGTGTGTGTGTGTATATATATATATATATATCTTAAATCTGTCTCTCCCACAAGACTGTGGGTTCCTCTTGAGTGTGAATTGTGTGTGTTTTTTTAATATCTGTGTCCTCAGAGCTCATTTCTATAATGTCTTGTGTATAGTAGATGCTCAGTAGGTGTCAGGTGGACAGGTAAATGGATAAATGCATGAGCACCTGCCAAGTTCGTGGACATGAACTACCATCAGTTCTCAGTTTCCACTCAGTCTTTCTTCCAAGTGCATCTTACGACCGAGATCCAGCAGTTGACATAAAGAGTGGTCTGCACATGTGAAGATGGTGCACCTGGGGAATCTGGGAGCAGGATGGCCCTGTTCAGGCTCCCATCCCAGCCACTTACAAACTGTGTTATGAGAGGCAGGTTACTTAACCTTTCTGTACCTCAGCTTCCTCCTCTGAAAATGGAAATCTTCATAGTTGCTACTTCAGTGGGCTGTGGGAAGGATTCAGTGAGAGAGTTCTGTTATAGTCAAGAGTGTGAGGAAATGGGAGGGGTATTCATTTGCATAATGTTTCCTTGTTTTCCAAATTCGAAATAAATGAACTTCTCCCCAACACCCTGAAAAAACAATGAATGATGCAGGTCAGCATGGCTCAATGTGGCGGACACCTCCAAAGTCATGTATCTGAAAATTCAGGGCCAGAATGTTCCCATAACCACCAAAAAAAGAGATGTCAAGATTTACGTCCATAAAATGAAAATGCTGATACCTAGATCTCATGATTAATGCTTTTGAACTATGGTATTAGAAAAGACTCTTGAGAGTCCCTTGGACTGCAAGGAGATCTATCCAGTCCATCCTAAAGGGAATCAGTCCTGAATATTCATTGGAAGGACTGATGCTGAAGCTGAAACTCCAGTACTTTGACAACCTGATGCAAAGAACTGACTCATTGGAAAAGACCCTGATGCTGGGAAAGATTGAAGGCAGGAGGAGACGGGGATAACAGAGGATGAGATGATTGGATGGCATTACCGACTCAATGGACATGAGTTTGAGTAAGCTTCAGAAGCAGGTGATGGACAAGGAGGCCTGGCCTGCTGCAGTCCATGGGGTCACAAAGAGTTGGACATGACTGAGAGACTGAACTGAGATCTCATATTCATACAGATTAGCTATGTTAGAAATGCTCTTTAAAGTTTGAGGCATTAGTTTTCCCTGTAAACTGAAAGTTTGCCTTTTTATTTAGGAATACTCTCTGATAGCTCATTTGGTAAAGAATCCACCTGCAATGCAGGAGACCTCAGTTCAATTCCTGGGTTGGGAAGATCCCCTGGAAAAGGGATAGGCTACCTACTCCACTTTTCTTGGGCTTCCCTTGTGGTTCAGCTGGTAAAGAATCCACCTGCAGTGTGGCAGACCTGGGTTTGATCCCTGGATTGGGAAGATCCCCTGGAGAAGGGAGAGGCTACCCATTCCAGTATTCTGGCCTGAAGAATTCCACGGACTCTATAGTCTGTGGGGTGCCAAAGAGTTGGACATGACTTAGCGACTTTCCCTTTCACTTTTCACTTTAGAATCACCTTGTCAGGAATGAGGAGGACATAAACCACCCCATGTTGTCCTGGTCAAATTGAGCTTGAAAGATTTTTCATTACTTGTTGCTCAGTTGCTAAGTCATGTCCACCTCTTTTCATTATTAAGAACATTTTAAAACATAATCAGAAGTAGAAAGAAGAGTATAATGACTCCCTATGTCATAGGTTTCAGTTCAGTTCAGTCGCTCAGTCATGTCCGACTCTTTGTGACCCCATGAACCGCAGCACACCAGGCCTCCCTGTCCATCACCAACTCCCAGAGTCCACCCAAACCCATGTCCATCGAGTCGGTGATGCCATCCAACCATCTCATCCTCTGTCGTTCCCTTCTCCTCCTGACAGTTATCAAATTGTGCTACATTTCTTTCATCTTTTTCCTTTTACTCATGGTTCCTCCCTCCTTCCCCTTCTCCTTTACTCTTCTCTCTCCTAAGTATTTGAAAGGAAAGCTCAGACATCATGTGATTTTAACCTTACATACCTAAACATGTTTTCTAAAAAGTATGGAAATTATCTTACAGGACCTAGCAGCACTGACAATAATGCCACATTCTCATTTAATTGGAGTGTCATGTTTTTGAATGGCTTGAATGTAAAAGGGTATGAAGCCAGTCCCCTGAGGAACCGTGCATAGAAGTGGCTTGATAGAAGATAAAGACTCGGGTTTTTGAAAGACCCTGAGTGGAAGAGTTGGCTGGCTTGGCTCTCTGTGGTCCATGTTAGTGGAGTATCAGCCACAGCTCACTGGAGGTAGGAACTTAATCCAGGAGCCAGCTGTCTGCTAGGGAACTGAGCTGCCTCTCCTGCAGGCGTGCAGAGTGAGAACCAGTGGAATGGTTTATTTCATTCATTTTATGAATAGTAAATTGCCAAGATCTGCTGGAACATTGAAAAAGCAAGGGAGTTCCAGAAAAACATCTATTTCTGCTTTATTGACTATGGCAAATCCTTTGACTGTGTGGATCACAATAAACTTTGGAAAATTCTTCAAGAGATGAGAATACCAGACCACCTGACCTGCCTCTTGGGAAACCTGTATGCAGGTCAGGAAGCAACAGTTAGAACTGGACATGGAACAACGGACTGGTTCCAAATAGGAAAAGGAGTACATCAAGGCTGTATATTGTCACCCTGCTTATTTAACTTCTATGCAGAGTACATCATGAGAAATGCTGGGCTGGAAGAAGCACAAGCTGGAATCAAGATTGCCGGGAGAAATATCATTAACCTCAGATATGCAGATGACACCACCCTTATGGCAGAAAGTGAAAAATAACTAAAGAGCCTCTTGATGAAAGTGAAAGAGGAGAGTAAAAAGGTTGGCTTAAAGCTCAACACTCAAAAAACTAAGATCATGGCATCTGGTCCCATCACTTCATTGCAAATAGATGGGGAAACAATGGAAATAGTGAGAAACTTTATTTTTTGGGCTCCAAAATCACTGCAGATGACTGAAGCCATGAAATTAAAAGACGCTTACTCCTTGGAAGGAAAGTTATGACCAACCTAGACAGCATATTAAAAAGCAGAGACATTACTTCACCAACAAAGGTCCGTCTAGTCAAGGCTATGGTTTTTCCAGTGGTAATGTATGGATGTGAGAGTTGGACTGAGAAGAAGGCTGAGTGCTGAAGAATTGATGCTTTTGAACTGTGGTGTTGCAGAAGACTCTTGAGAGTCCCTTGGACTGCAAGGAAATCCAACCAGTCCATTCTGAAGGAGATCAACCCTGGGATTTCTTTGGAAGGAATGATGTTGAAGCTGAAACTCCAGTACTTTGGCCACCTCATGCGAAGTGTTGACTCATTGGAACAGACTCTGAAGCTGGGAGGGATTGGGGACAGGAGGAAAAGGGGACGACCGAGGATGAGATGGCTGGATGGCATCACTGACTCGATGGACGTGAGTCTGAGTGAACTCCGGGAGTTGGTGATGGACAGGGAGGCCTGGCGTGCTGCGATTCATGGGGTCGCAAAGAGTCGGACACAACTGAGCGAATGAACTGAACTGAAACTTTGTTAAGTACATCAATAAGGAGATCTCAATTGGGTGCTAGAGTTGCCTCTTCTTTAAAACTTGATCATCTCCATTATTAGTCAGGAAAGAACAATGTCATGGCAGTAGCCCTTGGCATACCACAGTTCCTCAGTTACTTTTTTTTTTGAGTAATTTATTAAACATCCTTACGAGAACAAAACAGAAGGAGAATAGTTCATTTAGATTAAAGCCAAAGTGATGCAAGGGATGGTTTTAACTTAGGGGTTTTGCCTAGTTCTGTTTTTCACTGTTCAGGTTTGCATACATTAAAACTTACTTTTAGGTTTACAGTTCTGTGGGTGTTTACAAATGCATCTGGTCACACAACCAGTGTTGCAATGAAGATACATATCGCCTCCTAAATTTTTCTCTGTCCCTGCTCCCATCTTCGACCCTTGTTTTTTGCGCCTATGAGTTTGCCTTTTCTGGAATGTCACATAATGCATTCATACAGTATGTAGCCTTTTCAGTCTGACTCTTTCTCTTAGCACTACATATTTGTGATTCATCCACCGTGTTGCTTATGTTTGTTCCTTTTACTCACTGGGTCATATTCTATGTGTGGATGTCCCACAACATGTTTATTCATGTAAATAATAATATAAGGCCCATTCAGTATGTCATTAATATGATATTTAGTAAAAGCAGATTTAGCAGAAATCCTGCAGGTGGTATACAAATGAGTGAGTCTTGGGAGAAAAAAAACGAATCTGACCAGTTTATGCATTAAAGGGTTGTTGATGGTTGTTCATCTTTTAATCGCTTACCCAAACCTCAACAGTGTGTTTGATTGAAATATAAATAGGTTTCCTGCCATCCTATGTCAGAGCACAGCTTCTGGGGCCTCCAGAACGTCCTCTTCATATTCTCTGCATCGTGTATTCCCATTTGTTCGTTTCCTCCCTCCCTCCTCCCCCCTCCCCCCTCCCTATCCTCCCTTTCTCTTGGCCTCCTTGTCTTTCTCCTCATTCTCACTCTGATGTTCTTCCTCCCTTTCTCCCTGCACTTGCCTGTCTCCTCCCCCTAATATTTCATTGGAGTTTATGTAACTGAATTAATTAGACCTATTTCTCAAGGAGTTGGTTTTCCATAAAATTCACTTTGCAGTTGGCATGCCAGAAGAGCTAGCATATTAATCAAACGCTACAATTTGTTCTTTGTGTCTGAATCACGCTGGGCTTGGGCTTCCTGCTTATCTGTTGTCCGTTTATACCATTCTGTCCTTCACAGGGAATGAGCCTGGATTCTTTGTGACTGGGCTGGGTGATGGTTGTGAGTGTTGATAGATTGGGTGTGGAAATGCTTAACAGGGCCAGACCCTATCTTTTTAGTTAGTGTTACAGAGTGCCCAGGATATAAAGTGTCTTCTGAAAATAAATAAGAGTCTTTCTTTTCCTTCCTTTGGCTGATGCTATCAGTACCATTTAATAGAATAAAATGATAAAAATCTTCATTCTTTCTTAAATAACATGTTAATTACCGTTCTATGTATTCACTTTGTATTTCTGAAATATATTCACTTTTTAGACGTTTTTGTCCCCCAGTGCATTTTAAATCCTCAAGCATACTCAAATTATATGTATTTTATATAGTCTTAACGTGTGTCTGGTGGGGTGGGGGGCGGCTCTTTGTAGCTAACCAGGCGATCAGAGTCTGCAGCTTTCTCCATTTAGCCTGTTTGCTGCAGAATACAAAGGCTGCTAAAGGATTTGAGTGCATATCTTAAAAGCTCATCAGAAATATTCTGAGCTCCAGACTTTTTTTTCTCTCTCAGCAACATTTCAGATATGGAGGTTCTCCTCGGTTGCCCCTGCTCGTGTTGCTGAATTTAAAATGCCACAGGAAGAAAGAAAGATCTGTTCTGTTTTCTCATCTGTGGAATGAGGGGGTTGGACTAGATGGGAGATGTCAGATATATAGCAATAGTGCTGTCACCCCCTTCTCCATCCACATGACAGACATCACTAATCAATCACAGCATGCTTTCCTGCCATATGCAGCCTCAGACTTCTTATCAAGTCAGCACTCCAGGAATCCACTACCAGTCAGTCATTGCTAGCTGAAGAGATAAAATCTATTTTCCTGTTCCGAAACATGATGGGATTTAATCTCTAGTGCAAATTTAAGTTGTTTTATAAAAGTCAGATCACCATTGCATGGTAGCAGGAAGAATGTTGGAAGGCATGGGTGGTTTCAAGTGAAGATTTCATATCACTACGTTTTATGCTCCATGAAGCCAAGTGTTGTGTTTTATTCATGTGTTTCCATGTTTACACAGCCTATAAGTCAAACCTTCTTGCTGCTGCTGCTGCTGCGTCACTTCATTTGTGTCCGACTCTGTGTGACCCCGTAGATGGCAGCCCACCAGGCTCCCCACTCCCTGGGATTCTCCAGGCAAGAATACTGGAGTGGGTTGCCATTTCCTTTTCTAATGCATGAAAGTGAAAAGTGAAAGTGAAGTCGCTCAGTCGTGTCTGACTCCTAGCGACCCCATGGACTGCAGCCTACCAGGCTCCTCGGTCCATGGGATTTTCCAGGCAAGAGCACTGGAGTGGGGTGCCATTGCCTTCTCCGCAAACCTTCTTAGTAGATGTTAGATTCATGTTTGTTAAATGATACATGAAGGAATGAATGGAAAGCTTGGCCTTGGCCAATGCTTTCGTCTCTAAGATGGCATAGTTCAGTGCTTCTTCCAAAAGGCAGGTATAACTTTTACCATTATTGAATTTCTCTACTGAAATTCAGGCAACTCCTCCAGATTTGGCTAGATAGCTCTGTGTTCTTACCTGCCGAGCATTGGCAGGGCCCAGTAATTTGGCACCATAGGTTGGACTTTATGAGTTTCTTTTCCATGCATCATCCAGGTCATTCATAAACTTGTTAAGTAATACTGAGGAGAGTCCATCGATTCCTCCCACTGCTGGACTCTGAATTCTTTCAGTTTACTTTGTGGTTAGGAATCTGAAAGTTTCATGATAAAGAGAAGTCTGTTACAGTTTTGGAATTTATCACTGAAAAGAATCACATACTTGACACTTAACTTATGCAGCCTTCATTAGTTATTTTGGAAGAACTATATTTTAAGTTCCTTTATTGAAAGGGCCAGATCAAATAACTCTTTAAATCTGGTAGCATAATAATGTTATTTTTGCAGGCTAGATTCAATAAATATTCACTGTTCTTCAAGATAGTTTCTTGAAAAATAGGCTGAAGCCTCTGTCTCTGTCAGCTTTCTGAAGAAAATCACCTTTTAAAACAAGAGGCATTTTTTTCCCCACCGAATCATTGGATTTCATCTAATAACAATAACAGGTACCCCTTTAGTAAAAAAAAAATCAATTATAGGTCAGGCATTCTGCCAAGTGCTTTACATGTATTATCTCTAAATCTCAAAACAACGCCAGGACTTAAGTGATATGAATTCCATTCTACAGATGAGATGAGTGACGCTTGGAAAAGTTACATAACTTCGCCAAAGTCGGACTAGATGATAAGGAGCAGTACTGGAATCTAAAGGCAAGCCTAATTCTAAAGTGTTTGCTCGTAAGGATACTAGCTCCCTCAGTGTAGATGTTACCTACTCCAGGAAGCCCTTTATCAAGTACTGCCTTCCCACAAGACTGGTTGAGATGTTCTTCCTCTGTGTTTTTATAGTAGTATAGTTTATGCCCCGTGATGGCTGGCTCAGTAGTAAAGAATCCTACTTCAGGAGATGCGGGTACAGTGGGTCAGGAAGATCCCCTGGAGAAGGAAATGGCAACCCACTCCAGTATTCTTGCCTGGGAAATGACATGGACAGAGGAGCCTGCCGGGCTACAGTCCATTGGTCACAAAAGAGTCAGACACAAACTTAGTGGCTGAACGACAGCAACAAATGATGACACTCTCCATCTGTTTATTTGCTTCGTCTACCACCAGAGTAAGGTTCCTGGGAACAGGGGCTCCGAGTTGCTGTTCATTTGGTTCCTGTTCCTCTACCGCCAGAGTAGGGTTCCTGGGAACAGGGGCTCCGAGCTTCTGTTCATTCGGTTCTTGTGTGTATGCTTTTCTTCCTGCCACTTTTGTTAATGGCTGAATGAACGTGTCTTTCCAAGGATGCCTCTGCTATTTCATCTTGGTGCTTAAGAGCCATATTAATGTACAGTTAGACATGTAAGGACCTTCTGTAGTGCAGAATTTGTTAATTTGGGGGATGAAAGACTGAGGGAAATATAATCCAACTGTAAATGGGGAATGGCAGAGTTGCCTCTCTTTAAAGTGCCATCTATTTAATTCTGTCATTGCATTGTTAAACTGTTATACTTTTCCTCAGTTCAGTCTTTTATTAACTGTACTTTTATGAGTAATTAATACAGACAGATATTCCTGCCTGAGATGTCTTATGCTTCTTGAATCTGAAGATTCATGAGTTTTATAAATTCTAGAAAACTCTTAGCCATTATACCTCTCCTTAATGTCTATTCTGTGCCAACGGGACTCCGGTTAGACATATGGTGGCCCTTCTAAGTCTGTCCTCCGTTTCACTTAAACATCTTTGTAGTTTTCAGCTTTGCATCCCTTTGTGTTTCATCTTGTGTAATGTCCTGAGATCTGTATTTCTCTCTTCAGCAGTATTTCATCTTCTGTTTCATCTCTCCATTGAGTTTTTAATTTTAATGAATCTATAGAGGAAAGAGAAGAGTTGCCCTTTTTTTTGTTGTTTAATTTCTAGCTTTATTGTGTTTAGTCATTTTAAACTGTATTAATGTTCTTTTCCAAAACGTTGTTTTATTACCTCTAACTCTTGAGCCCTGATCCTCATACTTGCTGACTTATGACTGTGTTTTGTAATTTACTATCACGAGCTCATGCTTTGAAGGGTCAGATGTAGCCCAGGTTACAGAACTGACTCTGCAGGAAAATTTTTCATTTGCTTCTGTGGGGAATTCTTGGCATATTGTGAACGGGACCAAGCTTTATATTAATTGTTCCGTTGGAGTTTGCTGATGCTCACTTCAATTGTTCATATTCCACTCTGAAGAAAGGCATAGGCTGAGGGCTTCTAATTCTCAACTTAAATGTTTCCCTCCTGCTCAGACTACAAGGAGACAAGTTTCCTTGGGATGGTTGACAGTTTTTCTAATCTACTTGTTTACCGAGGGTGCAGCCCTCAGGGAGTGTTCCTGGTTTTCTGGAGGAGTTTCCTAACAACTTCCTACTTCTGCTTGTTCCAAAGCCTCATCTTCTGTTCTACTTGGGTATTCAAACCCTAGCCCCTAGGGAACCAAGACAGACTGTTCTCCTGTTGCCAACCATCTTCCCTTCTGCCTCATATCCCCAGCATGAATTTGCATGTTCACCATTCTTGGTTTTAGTTACTTCTTTTTTCTACCTGGGTACTCTCCTTTCTTAATTGTGAGTCAGCTAAGCCCTTAAAATAATTTTGGTTATATTTTATCTAGTGTATCTAGGGTTTTTGAAGAGTTGGAATTTTCAGGTTGTCATCATTTACCGTCTTGCCAGATCTAGGAGCTTATTACAAGCTCCTGGTAAAATAATCAAGTAATACACAAAAGTATATGGTGAAATAGTAGTCTCCTTCCCACTGTAGACCTGCTTAGTTCTCATACCACCTTGCCAAGAATAATAACCTTTACCATTTTCTTAGACATAGTTCTAGAAACATTTTACGCACATACAGCATACATATGTAAATATAACACATGCGTCCATGCTTAGTCACTCAGTCATGTCCAGCTGTTTTGTGACCCCGTGGACTGTAGCCCTCCAGGCACCTCTGTCCATGGGATTTCCCGGGCAAGAATACTGGAGTGGGATACATTTCCTTTTCCAGAGGATCTTCCCAACCCAGGAATCAAACCTACGTCACCTCTGTCTCCTGCACTGCAGGCAGAGTCTTTACATGCTGAGCAATTGTGGAAGCCCATATAATACATGAAGATTTATTTAATCAAGCAGGGATATATTTTACCTTCTGCTCTGTACTTAGCAATATATTTTGAAGTTTATTGTTTATTAGTGCACTTAACTCTGCTTTGTTTCATGACTGTAGTATTCCAGAAATAGGTGTTCTGTAATTTATTTTTCCATTTCCCCTATTTTTATTGGGTGGTAGTTTAAAGTTATTGTGATATTATAAACTGTGCTCCAATAAACATTCCTGGTCATATGTCTTTGCTGACTATACATCTAACATAATTCTGTTTGTATATTTTGCTCTGTCTCTCCCCCATGCTGTGATGGGGATTAATGTCCTGTGTCAACTGGACTGGGCCAAGGGATGCCCAGATAGTTGGTAACATTAGTTTTAAGTGTGTCTGTGAGGGAGTCTCAGGAAGAGATGAGCATTTGAATCAGTGAACTTCTGAAAGATTTCCTCTTCACCGGTGCAGGTAGGCATCTTCCAATCTGTTGAGGGTCTGAACAGAGCTAAAAGGTGGAGGAAAGATCAATTTGCTCTCTTTGCTTGAGCTATGACTTCTACATTTTCCTGCCTTCAGACACTGGCATTCCTGGTTCTTGACTTTTGGACTGGGACCAGGACTTGCACCCCTGGCACCCAGCTTTCAAGCTTTTGTATTTGTCCAGCATTATAACACCAGCTTTCTTGATTCTCCAACAACTCACAGACTACAGACCATGGGACTATTCCATCTCTGTAACTCCATATAGGGTGCCAATTCCTATAATAAATCTCTGCATATCTATCTATACACCTTACTGGTTCTATAGCTCTCAAAAACCTTAGTACTCACCTCCACTCCCACTAGGAGTAGTCACCTCAGCATCTTGCATGAGGTCTGGCACTGAGCAGGTACAGAATTCACATCTGTTTCATGAATGACCATGTATTCACCAAGAAGCCAAACCAGCAGTCAGATCATCCCAACCCCCAGGAAATGTATTCTCATTTTAGAAACACCAGCTCTTGACTATAGCTGGGCTATAGCTGTTGATCGGGCATACCTCCTAGACCAGATTGCACTAACACCATCATTAACAACAACCCCATGAGATTTCATGATCATGCTTTACAAACAAGGAAACTGAGGCGCAGGTTCTACAACTTGTAAGACGTTGAGACTACAACGGGAACAGCTGGCCTCTTGAATATCACCTTTTAATTAACGTTTGTCTTGCCACAGCCAACACAAGATGTGTCAGTGTTCATTCCTTTGTTTATTCGTTCATTTATTCCATCCACAAATATTTACTGAGAGCTCACAGTGTTCCAGGCAGGAGGTAGGTAATACAGTGCGGTGAGAGACGGAAACAAGCCCTGCAGTGGTGGAATTTACAGTATAAAGGGAGAGACAGATTAAGCAAAAACCAGTGAAAGTGTGATCAGTGCCCCCAAGGCGGGGGTGGTAGTGGGGAGAATTTGGAAGCACCTAGCTGGGGGTTCTTTCCAGTAATTAAGAGAGTCCCCAGATCTGATGAGTAGGATGAGCCTTGAAGGATGAGCAAGATGGGAGGGGTGAAGGCCAAGGAGCAGCCTGTTCCCTGCCTTACTCCTGTGCTCTGCTGTACAGCGGAATTTGGCTTTTGCTGCCCCTGCCAGCGCTAGGGACTTCCAAAGAGCAAGGGCTAGAGCGCCTGTGTCCTGCTACGGAAAGTGGCCCGTACCCCTTTCCCCACCCCCATCAGCCTTTTCTAATTTTAAAGCAGTAGCTCCCTTGATTGAAATCTCAATTTGGGAACAGGCCTAGGATTGGCCTGTGGCTCGGAATTCTCACCAATAAGCGCCACGGTAGGTGGGGAGGCGTCCCTTTAAGCAGCGGGGAGGCAGCCTGGAGAGCTTGAAGCGTCTCTTCCCGGGACCTGAGAGGTTTTCCTGCATCCGGAGCTGTGCACGGAGCAGCTGCCATCGCTGAGCCCCGGGAATGTCACCTCCCTCGCGCGGAGCCCCTGCAGGGCCCCCTTTGGCTCCGGGTGGTTGGCGGCGGACGCCCCACTGGGCTTCTTAGCCGCAACCGCATCCCCTGGCCCGGGTCTGCGGCCCCTTCCCACCTCCACCCCCCACCCCCCCTTAGTTCGCGGTGGTGGAGGCCCCGCAGTAGCAGAGATGCAAGGCTGAGCCGGGTAAGTGGCTCCCCAGGGCAGGGGTGCCCCGAGGGGGTGCGTGTGCTCCTGGTGGAGACCAGGAAGAGGGGCCTTAAAGTGGGACAGTAACCTCTGGAAGAGATGCGCTCTGCAGCACAGACACTGGGGAGGTCAGGAGCTCCGGGAAGGGGACCTTGGGATCTTTTTGATATGAGCGTCTCCCAGCCTTTGCGCACTAGGTTAACCAATAATAGTAACAGTGTCAGGAGTCGCGGATCCTGTTACTGTATTAGGACTTCTTTGGTGGAAACATTTAAACTTCCCTGAACTTGCTTTTTTTCAAGAGCCTTTAATCTCTTAACAGTTCATTTCCCTCAAATGTTGGAAATGTATGGATTACTCCTGACCTACTTATTTATTTCTCTTAGACGCTCAAAAAAACGTGTGATGTCTCCAGGAAGGTCTGGTTTAAAAGCTGATGTGTTTCTCCCCACATTCCTATGGCTGGTTTTCCTAGAACTTTAAAAATGCGTATTACTGTTCTTCTTGGTGGACTATCTGTAATGAAGCAGCTCAGAAATGTGTTCATTTACTCTCCCTGAATTGGGGGTGGAGGTGAGGGAGAGACCTCCCTCTCCTGGCCTTCCTAGCTGGAATGGAACAGTCTGTGGGATGGGGAAAGCTCCTGGGGGGCGTTTGTTAGAACCCCTGCTCGTCCAGATTTGCAGATGTACCCCCTTGGCTGCTGGGAGACTTCGGACTTCGTGCAGCCTGAGAGTCTGCAGATCTGAGGTGCCTAGGCAGCTGTATACTGGGAAATTTCCAAACCAAAATAGTCCATCGGGATTGGCGTGGGGGAGGGGTAAGATTTATTTAAAAGATGCATTTTGAGCTTCCTCCCTCTCCCCAGTCTGTTTTTCCTGAAGTACACATGAGCAAACTTGAAAGCCTAATGCAGAGGGCCTGGGGACAGGGGATGGGGTGGTGGGGTGTGTGTGTGTGTGTGTGTGTGTGTGTGTGTTTAATTAAGACAAGGCTCCTAGAAGAAATGCCTTCCCAAAATGAAGCAAAGTCTGATGCATGAATTGCCAAACTCCATTTCCGCCCATATTAAATTATTTTGGCTTAGAGCAGCCTTCATTTTGCTGGACTGGACTGGCCTTCATTTGCAGTTGTTTAGGTGTTGTGAATCATTTGTATACTTTGGGTTCCTTGCCTTCTGCAAACAGATGTTTTTAGCTGCGCAACTAGTTGAGTAATTAGAGAGATGGACACAGCCCTGTATGTATAGACAGAACACATACCACTTGGGGAGGATTTGGACCTTTCCTTTTTCAAATCATCAATTGCCAAACCCTCCCAGCCGTTGGGCAACTCAGATAAAGGTGTCAAGTGAGCTGAGCAGTGAAGAATTTATATGTGCAGCTAACTCTGCTCGTCCTGCAATAAAACATCTTCCCATGGGGCCAAAAACTGGGGGGGTGGGGGGTGGGGAAGGCTTATAAAAATGATCCTGTGTTCTCAGTCACTGACTCCCCAGCTCTCCCTGGATTTCTGAGAACCTGCCAGGAGAAACTGTTGACTGGGTGGAAGTTTCAAGAAATGAAGAACAGAAATCAGCACAAGCCCTCCTTGAGCGACTTTTATTTCTGTTTGGAGGAAGGGAACACTTTGTTAGAATAACAAATCGTGGCTGCTTTTCAAGAGCAGAAAACAGTTCGTGTTCCGAAGGCAGATTCATTTTTAAGAGTGTGAATCATTTGGTTTAGGTTTTTTGCCTTTTTTTTTTTTTTTTTCTCTTGTGGTGGAGGCTTGGAGATGATTAAATGTCTTGTCTGCAGGAAATTACCAGGAGATTTGAGTATTTTGCCGGATCAGGCTCAGATGGTACACAGCTTTGGGTGTAACACAAGAAAGCTCTGTTACCAGGCGATCCTTCTGCAGCGATACCCTCCACCTCTCCCAGCCTGTCAAGCTTCTTGCTCAACAAGCCTTTTTTTTGGGGGGGTGGGGGGGTGGGTGGGTGTTGCCTCCATTTAAGAAACTGAAATAACTTGCTCAGTCCCTCCATGAGCTTTTTAAGACAGTTTTATCAAGCCTACTTCCCTGTTGGCCTCCTCCCACTAGCCTTCACAGGAAAAGCTCTTGGCTCTTTTCCCCAAGATTTCCTTTAAGCCTAGCTTGTTTTCCTCAGGGACACAGATGTCTCAAGGAATGAGAGAAGCAGAGGTCTGAACTAATGCTCACCAGTTTGGTGGTGGTGACATTTATGGTCTTTGTAGAGCTGTTTGCTGAGAAGGCAGGGTGGTTCTGTGTTGGGTTTCCTCCTGAAGCACATCAGTAAAATGAAGAACGGCCAATTAAATGCTGGCCAGGGGCAACCACGGGGTCCAAGGCCTTGCTTTGTGTAGTGTTTACAGAAATGTGCAGTTTCTGATAATCTTAGAGATGCTCTGCTCCCCAAGCTAGTTTTCTGAAAGGCACCTGGTACCTGGTCACGTGAAGCACCTCTTAGCTGTGTAATCAAATAGGAGCACTCTGGGTGAATAGAACTCAGTGTGATACTCTGAGGTCAGTGAGAGGAAGCAAAGGGAATCTTTTTTTTCTTTATTTTTTCCAGCTACTAAAACACAATGGTAATCCTAGTTGAATATAATGAAACTTCATGGAAATTGCATGGAGAATTTCCCAAAACGTTTTTTTTCCCCCTCAAGATCTAAATGACAAAGGATTCTTTCCCAGTATACTTAGCGTTTGATTGCCATGCAGTTTTGATTTTGTTTTAGCGGGGGGGATTGGGGGGACGTTGCAGAGGGTGATACTGTCTTTTTATACCCTGCTGCTCTGTGTAACAAGCAGAGGAACACTCGTTTTTTGCAAAGGTTTCTATCTGGATGTCTTCCAGAAGATACAGAAGATGGAGGGTCAGTGAAGAGAACAGACAAATGCAGGTACTGTGGAACTCAGTGTCGGGGAAAACTCATGTATGATTTCCCTGCAAGTGTAGCCCAAAAGCCTTTGAGAATTGCCTCACGATTGACTTTCAGTAGTCAGCTTGCATACAGCAATCATACCCATCACAAGGGTCTCCCTCTTCACGGAGCACCTTTCCAGGCAAGATACCAAACATCAGGGAGGGTGTAGGTGACGTTGCTTACCACATCTTTGAAAGTTTGCCTTGTGCTGCTTTTTCTTTAAAAAGGAAGGAAAAAAAAAAAGTGACCACTTGATTTCTTAGTCACATTTACAAAAGATCCCTTTGTATTCACCTAGGCTGTTATAACTACAGAAACTTTAATGTTTCCAGGGATTGAGGCTTTATTTAGGTTTTTGAGGATGAATGATTATCTATTGAGTTCGCTTTCAGATAAAGTCTGATTTTGAACCTCGGTTTGTCTAGCCTAGAGAAAAGGTCTCATATTAACATGTTATAATTGATGATGGCAATCAGTAGCTGTTAACTTCCTGAGTCTTTGCCAAGCACAGAATACCACGTCTTACCAAGCTTTCTTAGACAGTCTGATGCGTGAGAATACCCTTCAGAGAGTCTGTTTCTCAGGGTCTCAGGTATGACCTAGAAATCTGTGTTTTAAGAAGCATCTCAGGTGGGTCCTTAGACTCTGCCGGGGGACACACTTGCCTTTTCATTTATTATCCTTTAAAATCTTGACAGTAAGCCCGGCACAGTAGATGCGGTTATCATCTCTGTTTCACAGATGAGAAAGCATAGGCCCAGAGAGGTTCAGTAGCTCCTCTCAGTCACACAGCTACCAAGTGGGACTTAAAACCTGTGACTGTCCAAACTCAGTGTCCTTGACGCTCACGCTAATGTTCTCTTAACAGTTTGGATCTAGTGACCCCTCCCCCGACTCTCTGTGCCACACCCTTTCCTGCCTGGACCTCATAGGTATGTGGTGGGTGGCTGCAGTCCACGAGGGCCTCTTGTGGTCAAATGTAGGGAGGTTGCGTGGGGTGTAGGGATTCATGTTCATCGTGGAGGAGCATCTGGCTCATTTGCCTGCAGTCCTCTAACTGCTGGGCCAAGACGACAAAAGGTCAGATTGAGTACTTAAGTGGAGAGGTGCTTTTCAGCCCTGCAGCTTTTGAAATCCTTAAGGCATCTCTGTGTCTTCAGGGGCTCCTTCCATAGTCCCGTGTGTCTTTTTCTCCAGACACTTCCTTCAGGCTCTTCCCACAAGACTGTTCACAGTTCACACGCCCAACAGGACTGAATGCCTTTCCCTATTGCCCGTAAGCTGAGCTCACATGCAGCCCCTCTTTTTCCTCCATCTTTCGCATAACTGCCTCCCCCCAGATAGATTCCTGCAGAAAGCAAACAGCAAGGGAAGGTTGTAAAGAAAGGAGCAGAGGCGAGGAGGAGCCTCATTTTCTGTCTCCAGCTCGATTCCCCCTTGGCCTGACCTGACCTGATTTCTCTTGCCCCTAGGCTCATGGACTGGGGCTGATTTCCACTTGCTTAATTGCTGCAGGACTGTGATACAGGGCAAACCACTTAACCTCATGCACTTTGCCTCCATTATCTGTAAAATGGAATGTTCATGTCAACCCTTTCTCCTTTGGCTACTAGTCACATAACGTTTGTGAGAACACTTTAGACTTTGTTCAGACACATTTTGTAGCCATGATCCCTTTGCCTTCTAGCAGTGGTTCCCCTACAGTGTCCTAGACCTGTATGGTGAATGGTTCTTCTAAACAAGAAAGCAAAAACATGGTTCCATGTGTACTTGGAAGATGCAATACCCTATAACTCTTTCCTGAGGCATCACAATTCATACTAGCATATTCAAGGCTCTGAGCCCTGGAGTAGGGAAACCTGTTTTAACTATGACTTCACACCTTCACTCATAGCTCAGTTAGTAAAGAATCCGTCTGCAATGCAGGAGACCTGGGTTTGATCCCTGCGTTGGGAAGCTCCCCTGGAGAAGGGAAAGGCTACCCACTCCAGTATTCTGGCCTAGAGAATTCCATGGACTATGCAGTCCATGGGATCGCAAAGAGTCAGACACGACTGAGCGACTTTGTCTTCACTTCACTTTGTACCTTCCCTTCTAATGTGACCCCAGAACCCCTTTTGTAGCCTGATGCATTAACATGCTGCACACGCACTTGGGGCAAATGTGTTACGCATCAGGATGTCAGCTCTTCTTTTAAGTAGCCTTTAGACAAGTCAGGAAAGATATACCCATTTGAATGCAGAGTTCCAAAGAATACCAAGGAGAGATAAGAAAGCCTTCCTCAGTGATCAATGCAAAGAAATAGAGGAAAACAATAGAATGGGAAAGACTAGAGATCTCTTCAAGAAAATTAGAGATACCAAGGGAACATTTCATGCAAAGATGGGCACAATAAAGGACAGAAATGATATGGACCTAACAGAAGCAGAAGATATTAAGAAGAGGTGGCAAGCATACACAGAACTATACAAAAAAGATCTTCATGACCCAGATAATCATGATGGTGTGATCACTCACTTGGAGCCAGACATCCTGGAATATGAAGTCAAGTGGGCCTTAGGAAGCGTTGCTATGAACAAAGCTAGTGGAGGTGATGGAATCCCAGTTGAGCTCTTTCAAATCCTGAAAGATGATGCTGTGAAAGTGCTGCACTCAATATGCCAGCAAATTTGGAAAACTCAGCAGTGGCCACAGGACTGGAAAAGGTCAGTTTTCATTTCAATCCCAAAGAAAGGCAATGCCATAGAATGCTCAAACTACCACACAATTGTACTCATCTCACATGCTACCAAAGTAATGCTGAAAATTCTCCAATCCAGGCTTCAACAATATGTGAACTATGAACTTCCAGATGTTCAAGCTGAATTGAGAAAAGGCAGAGGAACCAAAGATCAAATTGCCAACATCCCTTGGATCATCAAAAAACCAAGAGTTCCAGAAAAACATCTGCTTTATGGACTATGCCAAAGCCTTTGACTTTGTGGATCACAACAAACTGTGAAAAATTCTTCAAGAGTTGGGAATATCAGACCACCTGACCTGCCTCCTGAGAAATCTGTATGCAGGTCAAGAAGCAACAGTTAGAACTGGACATGGAACAAGAAACTGTTTCCAAATAGGGAAAGGAGTACGTCAAGTTTGTATATTGTCACACTGCTTATTTAATTTACGTGCAGAGTACATATCATGAGAAATGCTGGACTGGATGAAGCACAAGCTGGAATCAAGATTGCCCGGGGAAATGTGAATAACCTCAGATATGCAGATGACACCACCTTTATGGCAGAAAGTGAAGAACTAAAGAGCCTCTTAAGGAAAGTGAAAGAAGAGAGTGAAAAGGTTGGCTTAAAGCTCAACATTCAGAAAAGTAAGATGATGGCATCCAGTCCCATCACTTCATGGCAAATACATGGGGAAACAATGGAAACAGTGAGAAACTTTATTTTCCTGGGCTTCAAAATCACTACAGGTCATGACTGCAGCCGTGAAATTAGAAGAGGCTTACTCCTTGGAAGAAAAGTTATGACCCACCTAGGCAGCATATTAAAAAGCAAAGACATTACTTTGCCAACGAAGGTCTGTTTAGTCAAAGCTTTGGTTTTTCCAGTAGTCATGTATGGATGTGAGAGTTGGACTACAAAGAAAGCTGAGTGCTGAAGAATTGATGCTTTTGAACTGTGATCTTGGAGAAGACTCTTGAGAGTCCCTTGGACTGCAAGGAGATCTAACCAGTCCATCCTAAAGGAAATCAGTCCTGAATATTCACTAGAAGGATTGATGCTGAAGGTGCAACCCCAGGACTTTGTCCACCTGATGCAAAGAACTGACTCATTTGAAAAGATCCTGATGCTGGGAAAGATTGAAGGCGGGAGGAGAAGGGGACAACAAAGGATGAGATAGCTGGATGGCAGCACTGACTCAATGGACATGTATTTGAGTAAGCTCCGGGAGTTAGTGATGGACAGGGAAGCCTGGTGTGCTGCAGTCCATGGGGTCGCAAAGAGTCAGATACGACTGAGTAACTGAACTGAGACAAGTCACTCCTTCTCTGAATCTCACTTGCCTTTTCTGTGAAGTGAGAATACAGAAAGTCCCCTAGATACAGATGAGTTCCCTTCTAATACTGTATTCATAAGTCAAATTTGTTCATAAGTCCAACAAAGTTAGCCCAGGTACCCAACTAACACAATTGGCTATATAGTACTGGACTGTATGTAGTAGGTTTGCAATACTTTTCACACAAATAATACATGAAAAAGCAAACATACAGAAACAGTAAAACATTTTTAATCATGCAGGACAGTACCTTGAAAAGCACAGTAGTATAGTACAACAACTGGTGTACAGGGGCTGGCATGGAGAGTTACTGATGGGAAGAGGGAGACGAGCTTGGAGATGGTCGAGTTGAAGGATGATTAACAGTAGGAGACAGGGCCAGTTGCATTTCACTCATGCCTGATGGTGATGGAACACATGTTCGCATGTTTGAAAGTTCGTAACTTGAAGGTTCATATGTACAGGACTTTCCGTAATAGTGAGACCTGCGTTACAGAGTTTTGGGTACTCTGTAGGGAAATAAACTAATAGATGCAGGGATCACCTTCCACTGGCGAGGAACATTTGCGTGAGTGCATCATTCCCTCCTTCCTGTGTTTTCCCCTTCGTTCAGCAGGCTTCTCTGTATCCTACTTGCGACATCTTCCTCTTGCCTCAGTTTCCTTTGCTGCTCTTTCTCCTGAACTGCTCCTATCCTCTTCTTGTTCTCCCTTTTGTCTTTATTTGCTCCCTTGCTGACATCATCCAGTCCATGACTTCCTGCAGTGACTTACATCCGTGACTTCCTGCGAAGATTTACGTCTTCAGCCTGGACCTCTCTCCTGAGCTCCAGACTTAGTTGTACTACTCTTTTCTGAGCATCTTTATTAGGTGTTCAGTGAGCTTCTTGAACCTGACGTGTGAGAGCACAACTGGAGATATATTCTCCTACCCAAGGTTTTACCAGGGCAGCCAGTGCTGGCCTCCAGCCATCCAGTTGTTTGAGCTACAAGCTTTTGGCATCTTTGATCTTTCTCTTTTCATGCAATCCCATGTCCAGTCTAGTGAAAATGAGTCTTTTTCCCTCAAAAACAGATCCCACATTGGACATGGGAGAGGGAGAGGGAAGACTGATGGAAAGGGAACTAGAAGTCACTCTTGGGTACGAAAACTGCTTTACGTTCTTGGTAGAGTATGGTTTCATGGGTATAAGCATCTGTCAAAATGGATCAGACTCTGTGTAGAAGATATGTGTTTGACTGTAGGTAAATTACACCTCAGTAAGCAATGACAGAAAAGATGTTTATCCCCCCGGGAACACTGCTCACCTTCTCCACAGGCACAACTTTATACAGGTGACCATTGTTTCCCACTTGGATTACTCAGTAACCTTCCCAAATACCCACTGTTTTTAAAGCTTAAATCAGTTCTCACCCTTCCCCTGTGTAACAGCTTCCATCAGCTTCCCATCCAATAAGAACAAAATCCAAACACTTTACCAAGAACTTTGAGATGCGTCCCTCTTCCCTGCACTCATAACAAAGCCTGACCCTAGTCTGCCTCTGCAAGGACACCTTCCTCCCCAAACAGTCATCCCCATGCTCCAGCCCCTCTGGCCCTTCACATCCAAGGTCCTGCCTGCCTCTGGGCCTTTGTATTTGCTCTTCTTCCTGCTTGGAACGCCCTTCCTCTAGAACCTGGCCTGGCCAGCAGCTTCTCATTATCAGCATCCTCAGCTTAAATGTCATTCTGCCAAGATGACTTCCTACCTGGCTTTGCTTTACTACTCTCAGCTTGCAACTCACTGTGTTTCTCTTTGCCACATCATGTTCTTTCTTTTTGTCCAGAGCATTTCTCAAGGTATAAAATATTTGTTTTTCTTGGTGATTACTGTCTGCCTCTCCCTAAATCCCTGACGGGCAGAAACTGTGTTACTCAATGTCCATCTTCAGTGTACAATTCATGCCACCTTGTAGGGGCTCACAGAGCTGCCTAACCATGACCTTGCTCAGGGTCTGACACAGAACCTGCAAGAAAATTGTCACTTAAAATAGATTGTTAAAGTACTTAATATACATTGTTAAATTAAGAATATTTTTATTATTGTTCTCAACTCCTTCCTTTTAGGGGATGGAGGTATGACTGATAAGCTTCATAGCCTCATTGATTCCATGTACTTAATGTTTCTAATTTTCAGATTTTTTAAAAATTATGAAACAAGATCAGTGATAGTTACCCCTTGTGGAAGTCTGTATACCCCACTGAGAACGGTGTTCTTACAGTAGAAGTGAGGCATCCGTGTTTCATCACCTTCTAAAATTGCATCCCCAGCTAATGGTTTTCTTTGAAGACCCCAAGCTTCTGAATTTTCCTGCTGGGGAAGTTTGATCAGATGCAGCTGCTGCTCTGGGATTTCACTCAGAATGCAAAGATTTAAAAAATCAACTGCAGTTTCCATGAATGGCTTTGGAACTCAGAGGGCAGTAAATACATGTATATTTTAATTTGTTGGAGAAAATTATGCCCAGAGAACAAAGATTAGACTGCATGTAGAGTGCCCCAAATCCTCCCCTCTCTGCTCCCAAAAGCTCTCACCATCATTGCTGGAGTTCTGGTTTAAAAATCAGAGCAAAGGTTGTGCATTCTAGAAATGGAGGTGGGGAGGAAGTCAATAAATATTGGTGGGCATGAGAACATCCTTTTGGGGCAAGAAGAAAATAATACAGATGTTTCTGAAAACCCACAAGCCATGGTTTATTTATTTGGATTGTCTGTTGAGTTACTAGGACAGGAATAGTACATAGATCTTATTTGCCTGGAGCTCTGGTTAAGGACTGCTACTGCTAAGTCGCTTCAGTCGTGTCCGAATCTGTATGACCCCATAGACGGCAGCCCACCAGGCTTCCCTGTCCCTGGGATTCTCCAGGCAAGAACACTGGAGTGGGTTGCCATTTCCCTCTCCAGTGCAGGAAAGTGAAAAGTGAAAGTGAACTTGCTCAGTCGTGTCCGACTCTTAGCGACCCCATGGACTGCAGCCTACCAGGCTCCTCCATCCATGGGATTTTCCAGGCAAGAGTACTGGAGTGGGGTGCCATTGCCCTGTCAGAGCTTGGGAGATTGTGCTGTGATTGATTAGCAATGTCTGCCATGGGCAAGAACCGTGTCTGGTTTTACACATAAAGAATTGTTAGATTTTGAAGCCCCTCTGGAGCTCATCCCGTCCAGCTCTTGATCTGATAACTACTATGCTGTGGTGGTTGTTGCTGTTCAGTCACTAAGCTGTGTCCATCTCTTTGCGACCCCATGGACTGCAGCTCACTAGGCTTCCCTGAGCTTCATTGTCTCCTTGGAGTTTCCTCCAACTCCTGTCCATTGAGTCAGTGATGCCATCCAACCATCTCATCCTCTGTGTTTGGGAGGATTTAAAAAAGTAATCATGAACTTGGCAAAGTAATAACTCTTAAGTTTTTAGGCCTTTGTCCCCTCGTGGGTATCATCAGTGTTGTCAACGTGGCATACTGCAGATCTTCCTAGGACTGCTTGCTGGGATCTTCCTGTGAAGTTTGGGAAATTCTGCATCACTATAGCCCCTTCTCCAAGAAACATAAAGCACAATAAACATACTAAACATCTTGAGAAGTCCAAGTGTAAAGAAACCTGAGATTAATTCCCAAACCTGTGTGATCCCAGGATGCTTCTCAGGGACTCCTGTGGCCATCTTATAACATATTGTTTACACGATGGTGTATAAATGTTTAGTTAAGGCAGAGTATGTTCATTTCCTATGGCTGCTTTACCAAGTGTCCACAAATTGCTTGGCTTAAAGCAGGAGTTTATCCTCTCATTGTTCTGGATGTCGGATGTTTGAAAACCAGTGTGTTGGCAGGGCCGTACTCCCTCCAGAGGCTCTGGGACAGAACTCGTTCTTGGCCTCTTCCGGGTCCTGACACTGCCAGCAGCCCTTGGCGTCCCTTGGTCTGCGGCCACATCGCCGTGATGTCTGCTTCCATCTTCTCATCGTCTTCTCCTCTGCATGTGCTACGTCTGCCTCTGCCTTACTCTAATGAGGACACGTACGCAGTGACACGTAGGACCCAACCAGCTGAGCTGGCATAACTTTCTCCTTTCAAAATCCTCATTTAATTATATCTGCAAGGACCCTTTTTCCAAATAAGGTAGCATTCACAGGTTCTAGGACTTAAGACATGGACGTATTTTTAGGGGGACAGTTTTCAACCCTCCAAGGGCATGTTGACTCAAAAGTCAGGAGACTTGAATCCAGGTCTCATTTTGCCAAGAACTTTCCCTGATTTGCACCCCATCCATATGCTTAAATCAGGTCAGGGTGCATGTCTTTACTGCTCAGAACCTCAGTTTCTTCCACTGTAAAATGGGATGTCATTGCATATACTTCATAGTTTTATTATAGAGATTAAATAATACTTGTACAGTGTTGGGCACAGGTGAACATTGAGTAAACATTAGTTTATTACTATAATTATATATATTTGCTATTGTTTCAGCTACTAACATTATTATTGTATCCCTTCTCTTTGAACCTTATGGTCAAATGAATTTATGTGGGTGTCTCATCCCTGAAATATCCAGGGCTTCTTTCAAAACTAGCAAACTATGATTCCCTGTCTGTTAGAGGTCACATTGTATGTTTTGAATCTTTTCAAATGAACATATCCTGTGCTTATAAAGGGAACACACCCCTGTCACCAGCACACAGATTAAGAATGAAACGTCACCAGTGTCAGAGTGGCCCCTCCTGCCCCTACCTTTCTTCTAGCGTGATAGGTTTTGCCTGTTTTTGTACTTGACTCTAATGGAATCATACTCTTTTTGTACCTGGGTTTTTTCCATTCAACATTCTGTTAAGTGAGATTCAGTCATTTTGTTGTATGTGATTGTAGATGATTCATTATAATTGTAAAGAATTCTGTTTTTAAGTAAATCACAATGTATGCATTCCATCCCCCCACCCCATGGGCATTTGGTTAGTTTTTAGTTAGAGACTATTACACAGAATGCTGCAAGAGACATTCAGATATATCCTCCTGGGGATCATTTAGTGCTGAGACAAAATACATGATAACTGTTAATCAGAAACTCTCTCCCCCACCTCCCACTCCAACTGCCTGCTTCAGATTCTTTGCAACATGAATAACTCATAACCAGGGCTCATGGATGATCTAAAGGAGCTGATCCCTTTCCCAGGCTTACCCAGCACCTCCTAAGCCGTTGGCGAAGCCTCCCTTTCCTTGATGTGTTGAAATCTTTTGAACCTCCACACTTTCCAGAGTGCTTTCCCTTGGCCTGCCTTCCAAGGGGCTGAGCCTGGATGTGGTAATTCGAAAGAGTCAACACCCAGCCAGAGACAAGGCTCTGTCTCCCAGCATTCCACTCAGTGCCACCTCATTCATTTACTCACACCCCCATGCCAGCGCCAAGCCCTCTCTTCCCAGTGAGGGCTGCATGAGTCCCTTTTTTTCCCCATCTGGAGCCTCTGCTGCACTTCTGCGCCTTCATTTCATACTCCCAAGCCTGGTATTTGAAACAACTCAAACTCTTACAGATTAGAGCATGTCTAACTGAAGATTGGGGGTAGAAGGGTGGAGAAAGGAGCAGACAGACTGGCTGAGAAATGTGTGCATGAGCCAGAAACTTGGCACCATTGCCCAAAAAGGTTGAGAGATGCCAGTTTAACTCAGCCATGTAATTTTCCTTTCGTTGGAGAAGGTTGGAACTCACGTTTGAACTGCTCCTGAACTGCTCCATGAGAGACTCTTCCTAGATACCCAGATTGAGTCTGGCCACGATTGAAGCATTACTACCATGTGGCGAATGGTGGAATCATACATGTGTCTTTGCCCAAGGTTCCATTTATTTGCACCAGATGGGCGATTTACGCCAGTCACATCTGGAGTTAGGTGGGGAAATGTAGGAAGGATAGCGGGCCCAGTTACCAAAACATTCTAGAGAGATGTAAATGAAATTAGCCTTGTCTTTTCCCTTTGTGTTACTCACTGTGTCCCTTTTTTGGCTAGGTGGCCTTAAAGATACATGTCTATGACTGGTGGAGTGGGAAACAATGTATTGTGTCTTTGTTATGCTTGTTATGTTTACTTTTTATTGCCTGGTGACCAAGAAGTATCAAAGAAAGTGGAGATGCTTGGGAAGGGTGAGGTTAACTGGAAGATTTTTTTTTACTAAGTCAACAAAGAATTAAGCCATACTTTTCCGTAGGGTTATAATATCTTGTGAAAAGGAACAAATAATAGAGTAACTTCAGTGCCAAGCTTTTTAGGAGATTTAATTATAATAATAGCTGTCATTTATTGAGCATTTTCTATAAGATTAGCAGCGTATTTAGAACTTGTCTATATCATGGGTCAAGAGATGTTTTCTGTAAAGAGCCAGATAGTAAATATTTTACATTTTGCAGGACAAGGCAAAATCAAGGACAGTTTGTAGGTACTTAAGTAATGAAAAAGCAGATTTCCACCACATTTTTTTATTGAAAAATTCAAAATATGATAACAGATGAGTATAACTTTTTCATAATACAGGTGTACTAATGAAAAGGATAGAATTCTTTTTTGAGCTGGTGGGGATTAGAGTTATCATTTCCTCTCAGATTGATTGCAAATGTTCATCTCTAAAAATCACTCTTAACTCCTGAGCCACACAGAAACAGGTGGTGGACTGGATTTGGCCTGCAGGGTATAGTTCTATTTACATTATTGCTGAGCTTTATTTATCAGTAATGATGAAGCTGAGCTGCACAGGACCGAGAAAACCTTACCAGTGGCATAGATTAGTTGGCATGTATTTCTCTCCCCATGAAAGGATTTTAGAGATGGATGTACAGGGCTGGTCTGGCAGTTTCACTATGTCAAAGAGACCTAGGCTTCTCTTTTCCAGCCCTGCTAACCTCAGGATATGTTTCTGTTCCTCAGGGTCATTGCACTGTCCCAGCTGCTGCACCACATCTGTATTCCAGACAGCAAAACACAAAGTGAGAAAAAGAGTATCTGCTCTTTCTTTTTTTAATCTCTTGGGGCTTTTCTCTGAAGTATAGTTAATTTAGAATGTTACGTTAGTTTCAGCTGTACAGCAAAGTGATTCAGTTATACACACACATACAAACATCCATTCTTTTTCAGATTGTTTTCCGTTAGAGGTTATTATAAAATACTGAGCATAGCTCCCTGTGCTATGCAGTAGGCCCTTGTTGGCTATCTGTATTATATATAGTAGTGTATAAATGTTAATCCAAAAGTCCTAATTTACCCCCCCACCCCCCCGCATCTACTGTATTTTAAGGAGATTCTCCAAGTCCCACCCAAACCCACTGTCATCTTCTTGGCCAGAACGTGGTCACGTGACCAGACAGCTCTGCATAAGAGCCAGGGCAATGTAGTGTCTCCTCCAGCTGTTAATGTGTGTAGACAACGATTGCAGTCCTGTTCCTGAGGGGGCAGGAGAGAAGCTGGGACAGGCAGGAAGAGAGCGTTGGAGAGACGGGTATCTTCCCCAAGGTCTTGTGGGAGCAGACTGGATTTGAACGGGGTCAGCCCAGCCTGCCGTTCACTTCTCCCCATCCTGTGACTGCCCTTAAGCTTTGCCAGGAGCAACACATGAACAAATGTAGGAATGAGGTGACAGGTGATTTTTACCCTTGCTCCCTCCAAAGACATTCCCAAGGTACCTATAAGGAAAAATGATGACCGTCATCCTTCAGTGGAGAACCCTGTGAAGGCTGAACCAGGTCACATGGCTGTAGTTGAAGCCTAAACCCAGCCTCCTACCTCCCCCTGAACATTAGTGTATATCTGGAGATCCTGCCAAACCGTCTGTCCATCACAGAGACCAGGAAACAAGAACAGCAACCAACCCGCTGAGGCATGGACCCAGAGAGGACACTGGCGGACCTTGCTGCAAGCCCACCGACCTACCACACCGCATGAAAGCAAGGATGTGGCAGTGAGGAAACAGTGCCTGGATGTGCGGCCCCTTAAAGTGACCCTTCTCACTGCTCTGGCTGCGAATTTAGCCAACAGGTTCCCAACTTCTTATGCTGAGTGGGAAGCTATGTATGAAGTTTCAGATACTTTCCACATTCAACATAAAATTCATATGTAGAAGGAATCTGAAACTTCATATTTTTGTATCTACATATTTATGTATGTATACGTATATAAATACGTGTATATGCTTATATGTGTAGTATGTAGATATGGATATAGATAAGGATATGGGTATCCAGCTGAGAGAGCATTTGAGTGCTTAAGTGTGTTAATCACTCGGTCGTGTCCGACTCTTTGTGACCCCATGAACTGTAGCCTACCAGGATCCCCTGTCCATGGGATTTCCCAGGCAATAATACTTGAGTAGGTTGCCGTTTCCTCCTCCAAGGGATCTTCATGAGCTAGGGATTGAACCTGGGTCCCCTGCATTGCAGACAGATTGTTTACCATCTGAGCCAGCAGGGCCTAGTATATTTGAGTGCTTGCCAAATGCCAGATCATTTCTCTCACTTAATGTCACAGTAGTCCTTTGGGGTACCATCATCATCTCCATTTTAAAGATGAGAAAATACAGTATTGAGAACTTAAATAATCTTATCTAAGACCACACAGCTAGTAACCTAGGCATTTAGGCTTGAGATTTCACTTTTAATTCTGTTGTTCCTGATTATAATACTGAAGGCACCCTGTGAGACAAAAGCTGTACTAGCGTCTTCAACAGAGCTCATGGAATTACAAGGGGAGGAATGATTCATTTTGACTTGGGAGGTATAGGGAAAGCTTCCCAGAGGTGGTGACATTTGATCTGGACTCAAAAAATGATTAGGGCCATGTGGGTGGGAAGGATGAAATCTGCCGAGACAAATTATTATTGGCCAAAGATATGATACTGGGCTTCCCTGGTGGCTCAGTGGTAAAGAATCTGCCTGCCAATGCAGAAGGTGCGAGTTCAACCCCTGGGTTGGGAAGATTCCCTGGAGAAGGAAACAGCAACCCACTCCAGTATTCTTGCCTGGAAAATCCCATAGACAGAGGAACTTGGCGAGCTATAGTCCACGGGGTTGCCAAAGAATTCGACATAGTGACTAAACAACAACAAAGCTATTATATAATATATTATAATGATAACAACTAGCCCTGGTTGGTTAGGAGGTGAGAAATGGGTTTTGTGCCCTGTCTTCTGTGCACCTTCCTCTGACTGTTACCATCACCCTAGAAATAGCTGATCCATATTCCTAAGGTGGCGTCTTGTCTTGCTGTGTTTCAGGGTTGTCTGTCACACTCGGGGACAGGGGCAAAGCCTCTCTCCAGGTAGATGTCTTGCACTGAGTGGTGATGGTCTGGTATCAAATGGTTTGTTCCTCACTGAACTGTATTCATGACTCAGGTGTATCTAAACCTTCTGTGTGTTAGCTTAAAGGAATCTATCTCATCAATTAAAAGGGAGGTGGAAGTAGGTTTTAGTAATGAGGCTCCTGTGTAATTGCGTCACCAAGCTAAGGAGAGACCGTTAAATATTTAGTGGATTGTTGCATTAACATTTTCACTGTGCCTCCTGTGGACTTTGGAACTCTCTGGACAATGCAGTTGTCTATCGCCAAGCCAGAGTTGGGAACATTGGTTGCACCACAGTTTACACCCCTGTGATCAGGAGCCTCTGTCCATGTCAGGGCCCCAGAGAGATGCTATTAATCATCATCAGTTGCTCAGGGAGACTCTGTGAAAGGTGCGGAGTGAGATGCCCAGGCACTGAAGGAGCATCAGGTGCCCCACCTGGAAACGCCTCCTGTGAGATCAGCCAGCCTCACTGATGCACATTTCAAGTTACCCTTCAGCTTTTTTTCCTCAAGGTCACTGTTTCTCGAGAATTTTGTTTATGACTGTTTTTTACTCATTTTTGTTTTGTTGGAGTACAATGTCATGTTAGTTTCAGGTATATAGCACAGTGATTCAGTTATACATAGGCATACATATATATACATATATACATATGTATTCTTTTTCAGATTGCTTTCCCTTATAGGTTAGATTATTACAAAATATTGAGTGTAGATAAACTGATAAACCACGGTAAGATGTAGATCCTTGCTGTTTTTTTTTTTCCCTCCTTCTCAGTTGAAAGGATTCTTTAAACGGAGCTGTGTCCTCCTGGGTGATAGACTGCAGGTCTCTCAGCAGGTCCAGCATTTGTTCACCTTCCAAATAAGGCATGCTGTAGGTACTCCAGCCCCCGAGAGGTCTTGAGCTGGTCAAGGAGTCAATTATTATGCATTAAAAAGCAATTTGTCATCTAGCGTTGTGAACTTTTGTGTTATTTTTAGGCCCGTCTTTTAATTTATGTGGCATGCAAGGGCGGGGTTTCTCCCGTGAACTTCTGGAGGGTTGACGGAAGAATAACCAGGGTGAGGGTGAAGAGACAAGTGTGGGTAGGACTCTGAATAACTTTGTGATAATCCAAAAATTCAGTAGTTTGAAGCAAGGACTTTGGAGTCAAATAACACTTCAGATCCCAGCTCTGCAACTTGTCGTTTTTATGATGTTCGCTGGGTTCCTTGCACCCCTGAAGTTTCAGTTTCTTACCTATAATGTGGACTAATTATAGTGTCTACCTCAGCAAATGGCTTGGAGGACAAAATGAAATAATGCACATAAAGCCATTTGTGGAATACTTGGTACTTAGCAGTTACTTCATAATTGATACCTTTATTAGTATTTCTTGAACTTTTCATTTCAACCTAGAACTGTCTAGCCTTTGAACTTTCTGTAAGGCCAGATGGGAGATGCATCTTTAATAATGAAAATATGGAAATCCAAAGTGGAGGTGTAAAAAAGAGGTCATTTAGTCTAGGGGTTTGCATATTCTGGCCCTCTGGCCATATCTAGCCTGCAGGCTTTTTTTTCTTAAGTAAAGTTTTCTTGGAACATATCCGTGCCCTTTCATGTATGTATTATCTATGGCTTTTGTCATACTGCAGGGACAGTTAAGTAGTTGTGACACAGACTCTATGAACTACATGGCCCTCAGAACCTAAAATATTTTCTCGCTGAGCCATCATTTTAAAATTGTTGACCCCTGGTCTAATCCACTGAGGTTTTACCCCTGTCAGTCATTTCAGTCACTCAGTTGTGTTCGACTCTTTGTGACCCCACGGACTGCAGCACACCAGGCTCCCCTGGTGTCCACCACCAACTCCCAGAGCTTGCTCAAACTCATGTCTATTGAGTCAGTGATGCCATTCAACCATCTCCTCCTCTGTCATCCCCATCTCCTCCTGCCTTCAATCTTTTCCAGCATTAGGGTCTTTTCCAATGAGTCAGTTCTTTGCATCAGGTGGCCAAAGTATTGGAGCTTCAGCTTTAGCATCAGTCCTTCCAATGACTGATTTCCTTTAGGATTGACTGGTTTGATCTCCTTGCAGTCCAAGCGACTCTCAAGAGTCTTCAGAGGAAGGCAAAGACTTGTGGAGATAAGCAGCCAAGTCTCTAAGGTGAATTCCCTGACCCCTGTGCCGGTGCTCCCCCCATTATGCAGGCTGCCTTCTGGCTTGGCAAGGAAGGGGATTATACAAGGTACAGAGAAAAGCTCCTGCCACTTGAACACTGTTCCAAATAGCCCAGCAAATGGCCAGCAAATAGACCAATTGTGTCACAGAGGAAATGTTCTTCTAGAGGTATAAGATCAGCACTGAGATGATGCAGGGTGGCACCCACCCCTCCGTTACCATAGCAGCTGAAGGTGTTCTAATCTCATGCTCAATTTTCTCCAGCCAGGCAACCCGTGGGTGGGGAGGGGACACACTTCCAACTGTTCCCTCCAGTATGTGGTTGCAGTGGGTGGGCATAGTTGATGATGACCAAGTATGAACCTTCCTGGGAGAGAAAGCTGGTGGGGGAGGTCATTTTCATAGCCTTTTTTGATTCAGAGTCTGTCCCCATCTTTTGATTGCCTTATATTTTTCCTTTTGTTATTTACTGCATGAAGCACTTCACTTATTCCTCCCAACAGCCTTACAAGGTAGGAAACTATTGATACCATACATTTACAGGGGAGGAATAGAAGCTCACAGCGATTCACGATTTGTTCAAGGTCCCAAAGTCAGTGGTGGAGCCAAGCCTGAATGAAGCCTGTCAGATTCCAAAGAAAGGAAGGCACGTACTGGAAGTAAGGGAAGAATGTTGGCTTGAGTGCAGGCTATGCCTATTATTATTGTTAATACTGAGATCATCTTGGGTTGACTCAAATGCATTCTTAAACTCTTTGCTATAATGTCTCCAGTGTGTTCCATTAAAATGTGAGTTCACCCATAGGAAGGTCAGACCAGACAGGCAATAAATCATGTCTGTGTGCAAAGTGGCGAGACCCCCATCCTTAGTACAGGGCAGAGGAGTATGTCTGTCATGTTCATCTATGTGTCCCTAAACCCTTGAACCGACCCTGGTGTATATTAGGAGCTTAGTAAATATTTGTGGAGTGTGGACAAACTGGATGGGGAATGTTATGAGTTAAAATACCCAAATGTAACGGGGTTGCTCTGCAGCAAAAGAAAACCCAACCTGGGCAAAGGGGTCCAGACGCAGACCTGGAGATGGAAAGCTTCAGGCTTGCCAGTCAGGAGGAGTGGCAGTGGGTAACAGACAGCCAGATGTGAGCAAGTCCCAGGCTCTGATGGCTCCTCATACTTCTCTGCCCTGTGTGCAAAATGGACTCTGCCTCTGGACAGAAATGTTAAGGGGAACTTATGGCCACTTTTCTCCTGCTAGAAAAGGAGAGCTGATTATAGACTTGGAGGAAATGAGGCACACTGATACTGGCAGAGTGTCCAAGGCACAGAATTGAAACACACATGGCATGTCTGCTATGTCAGGGAACTCCAAGGAGGAGGAGAACCCTGGGGCTGGATCACGGGTATGGATGAGCCGGGGCAGGGGAGATGCTACCGTGTGTAAGACCTTGATGACCTGGGCGAGGATGAGGGCTTTCTCTCTGCTACAAGGGAAGCCCATAATAGGCCTTCTAGTCTTTGATAAATCAGGCTTGTCGAGTCAAACCAGTATAGACCAAGAGGGAGGTTATTGGCTCATGGAAATAGGAGTACTGAGGGACAGGGCTTGTTTCAGGCACCACTGGACCAATGCTATCATACTGTTTCATGGTGGCGCTCTCGCCTCATGTCTGCACTCCCATGTGCTGGCTTCATTTCTTTCTGCCCACCACCTCAGATGACCACTGGCAGCTTCAGAACCAAGAATGCAGGTATTTCAGGATGAGGCTTTTTCACTCTTCCAGTTTCTTTATCATTATCCTCCCCACCAAAAAAAACACAAAATACTGATTGGCCCTTGGCTTGATGACATGTACCCTCACATGCTAATTAAGGGCAGGAGAGAACAGTGTGGAATGATCTAGTTGGTCAGTCTAGGTCATGGGCCCCCTGCAGAGAAGGTAAACATGGCCTCTACTGCTCAGTGCTTCTCAGCCAGTGTGACCCTCTTCTCCTCACTCAGGGAACATGAGTCAAAGTCCTTACACATTTTGATGTTCATAATTGGGAGGAGGGATACCTGGCACCTACTGGGTAGAGGCCAGGGATACTGCCAGACATCCAATAGCATACAGGACAGCCCCCCACAAGAAAGAATTATTTGACCCAAAATATCAATAGTTGAGAAATGGAAATACCCTTCTAAGAATATGTTTCCATTAGGTGACTGGTAATGCAGACCCAGTAACAATCTGGCTCTGGTGGCCTTCCATAGTACTTGCTGTTTGGTGACACCGTGGTTGGAAGGTAAAAGCGGTGGGGAAGAGAAGCAGAATTGAACGCTGGCCATTGCCCTTTAAAATTTTTCAGACCTTGTGCAAGTCCAAGTCCTTATATGTTTGAAGCTTCTGTTTTCTATTCAGGAAAATGGATGGGAAAACTCCCATCTGACCCAGGGGCTGGAAGCGTTGAAATCAGAGCCCCATGTCATGAGTTTACTCATTCTAATGGAGAGCCTCTGTGGGCAGGGTGCCTTGCTACAATCAGTGTTCCACAAAACAGTTTCTGCCCTCAAGTGAAAGTCACTCAGTCATCTCCGACTGTTTGCAACCCCATGGACTATAGAGTCCGTGGAATTTTCTAGGCCAGAATACTGGAGTGGGTAGCCTTTCCCTTCTCCAGGGGATCTTCCCAACCCAGGGATCAAACCCAGGTCTCCTGCATTGCAGGATGATTTTTTACCAGCTGAGCCACAAGGGAAGCCCAAGAGTACTGGAGTGGGTAGCCTATCCCTTCTGAGGATCTTCCTGACCGAAGAAAATCGAACCAGGGTCTTCTGCATTGCAGGCAGATTCTTTACCAACTGGGCTATCAGGGAAGCTCTTCTGCCCTCAAGGAGCATCCATTAGAATGTGGGTGATAGTAACATAAATAGTACAAGACTGCAAGTCGACAAATATTACCTAAAAGATGGGAGTGCGATTCAGACCTGGACAACGGAATGCTCTAGGAATGGAACAGAGTGGATGAGCTGTGGGGTTCAAGAAAAAGGGGGAAAGGGCTGTGTAGTCATGAAGGCATTTACTGTATAACTTTGCTGCAGTTGGGGGTTGAGCCTTGAGGTTAAGAATGGTTAAGTTGTACGGTTTCTTGCGAATAATCTTCACATTGAGCCTCTGTTTGACAAGCCCATGACTAGTATTCCAGTTAGTACTAACTGCTGTTTGGCTAATTTTTTCTCAGATTGTTGCTGTATTTATATTCTTTTAGAGAAAGGGTAAAGATTATCAGTGTTTTAAAGGTAATAGATCATATTGAGGAAAAAATCTCATGTGTTTGTATATCAGAAGAGTTTCCTTTTTTTTTTTTAATCAATCTGAAATTACTGCTTTGGATGAGGAATCAAAAAATAACTTTCCTGAAGAGTTAAATTCTTAACTCAGCTTCACTTATGTTGAATTACTAGCCAAGGTAGTGTGTTGTTATGGTGTCTATGAAGTTTGCTGTTAATTGTTTGATTCTGTTTTCTAAGAGAGCCCATTGGGGTAAAAGATTTGCTACATTTTGCCATCTGGAACAGTGGGAGTGAGTAAGGTTTTCTTTTAAAGGGAGATGCATTATCCAAGTGAAGGGCTGAGGTTTTCCAGCTGGATTTGTCTCATTGGCTTCACCTCTCACTCCTTTGATGTGAATGGTGATTGATCTGTGGTTCAAGTCCCCACCTGCCTGACAGCTAGAGAGGCTGACCTTTTGCTGTTTATGTGACAACGGACTTTAATTATTAGCCTGAATGTGTGGGTGTCCCCACACCCTCATACCGCTTGCACATTGATTAACCTCTTCCCGGTCCTTTGTGACTGGAAACTTATTGGAGAGGAGGAGCAATTTTCCTTTGGAGTCGACTGGTAAGGTTTTGTTTTTTTTTTTCTTTTTTTTTGCCTAATTATTTGCCATTTGGCCATTGTTAAATGCTTTCATTGACATGAATAAGGGAAATGGAAGAGGAGTTGGGTGAAGCAGTGTTCAGCCAAGACAGATCATTAGCAAGAAGTTAGTAGGAATGACTCATGAAAATTAACTGATGTTAAGTGAATTATTTCTAATGTGAATTTTTATTTTCATCTGGTGAGAGGGTGGGCCACCTGTTTTAAAAAAAGAAGTATTATGTGTATAGCTTTCTGTTTCTAAATTTTTCAGGGAGTAAAGTTTCAGTTACATAAGTTTTATAGAGGATGGTTGGGGCTTTCAAGTTTTACAGATTAACGTGTGCAGACCACAGGAAGGCTGTCAGTTTTCCTGACCCAACTAAGGAATGAGTAGCTGACTTCTCATTGGTGACAGGCTGGTGAAAACCAGTCCAGTTACCCAAAGTCACTTTGATCTCAAAATGATTTTACACAGCCACTTGTGTTTGAGGCCCATTAAAAAATGAAATTCCATGCTGTAACTCCTAATTAAATTAATTTTCTTAATTAAGAATCAGTTTGAGTTGTCAGCTCAGTGGTATCCCACACCAGAAGGCCTATCTCATCTGAAGTCTTTGTATCTCAACACATTGCTAAAGGAACTTCAGGGGGACAATAGTTCATTTTATCCTGTGTCACGGTTATGGCCCAGGTTACTTAACTTATGACCTACAGTACTTCAGTCTGTGCACTCTTGCTTTTGAAATAGTGTCTTATTAAGTAAGGAGAAAGAACTTTGTGCCTTGCTTCTAATTGCTGCAGAATTTTGCACAGCTAAACAATGGAACCAGAAGGATCCACCTACAATTAAAGCCTGATTCATTAAGTTACAGAAGGTTATATATGATGCAAGACAAAAAAGGTTGTAAAATAAAAAGTCTTTATTCCCTGAAGATAATAGTCATTTTGAAGTGCTGCTCTTTTTAAACCAGAATATTTAAAGGTACTCTGTAGCCTATAAATCACATGGCAAGGTAATATAAATAGGATGATATGGCTTAAAAAAAAAAAAAAAACACCTCACTTGTGTCTTATACATATTAAAATGCATGCATAGTAATAGCTGTAACTATTAAACTATATTTTAGGAGCTTTCTGTTTAAATGAGGATGAAAATATGATATAGATGATTAAAATGTATCATCTAATCAGGGAGCCTGGCCTGCCTGAGAAGGATTCTGAACTGGAAACTGACCATTCAAGAATTCTAGATTTTCGGTGCCGCTCTTCCAGTTCCTACTAACTAGTACTCTGGCTTTAGACTAGTCACATGATTTGTTTTGCTTTTAGGATTTTCATCTACAAAATGAGATGTTCAAATATGTGATTTTTTTTTTTTTAATGAACTTCTTTTTGAGCCTTGAAGACCTCTCTCTGGTTAAATATTGGTAAGCTCTGGAATGAACCATGTGGATGAATCTTGCCCACTTCTTCCCTGGAACTCCTCATTGCATGCAAGGGGCAGGGAAACCTGAGAAATTTGTGAACACACTGTCTATCTGAAACTTGATTGAAATGAATGTTGAAATGAAGGCAGAGGTATCAAATGGGAGAGCCAGACCACTAGCTGGCTGTGAACTGGGCTTAACTCTTTAGGGAAGCTTTTGCTTCTTATGTTTTATGCATCTGATTTAGTGGTTCTCAAAATGTGATCCTCAGATCTAGAGCATCAGCGTTATCAGCACCTGGGAACTGGTTAGCAATGCAAATTCTCAGGCTGTGCCCACCTGAGACCCATTGCCAAGCAGAAACTCTGGGTGTGGGGACCTAGCAGTCTGCTTAACAAGTCTTCCAGGTGATTCTGTTGCACATCAAAATTTTAGAACCAGTGATCTAAGTTGAACCCAGACCACAGGCGTTATCAAATGGAGAAATAAGATCAATAAGAGAGAAAAGGGAATATTATTCTAATGTTAAATGGTGGAGATGTAGGGGCTATAGGTTGGACCAGGGCTACCTAAGATGATAACTAAAGTCCTGTCCAACACCAGAGCTCTGATTTTAATAGCATCGCTAAGATCCCTCAGATCAAGTTTTAAAACGATGGCTATGGCCATCAGATTTTCCAAGGAAAAGGCGTGCACACCAGAGGGAACTTTTTATTTTAATTGAAGTGTAGTTGATTTACAGTGTTTCAGGTGTGTAGCAGCGTGATTCAACTATATATGCATCTTCTTTTTCAGATGCTTTTCCATTGTAGATTATTAAGAGATGCTCAGTTAGTTCCCAGGGGTATACAGTAGATCTTTTTTGTTTATCTTTTGGATATACTGTCGTATCTGTTAATGGCAAATTCCTAATTTGCTGAAGAATTAATTTCCCTTTCCTCTTTGGTAACCATGATTTTGTTCTCTGTGTCTACGAATCTATTTCTGTTTTGTAAATGAGTTCGTTTGTATCATTTTTTTAGATTCCACATGTGTATCAGGTATTTGCCTTTCTCTGTGTGATTTCACTTAGTATGATAATCTCCAGGCCCATCCATGTTGCTGCACATAGTATTACTTTATCCTTTTTTATGACTGAGTAATATTCTAGTCTCTCTGTGTGTTTCATGTCTTTATCCATTCCTCTGTCAGTGGACGTTTAGATTACTTGTATATCTTGGGTATTGTCTGTCCTGCTGCTGTGAACATTGGGGATGCATGCATCTTTTCAAATTAAAATTTTGGTCTCTTCCAGATATAGGCAGAGGAATTGGACTACCAGGTAACATGGTAGTTCTATTTTTAGTTTTTTAAGAAACCTCCAGACTCTTTTCCATAGTGGCTGCACCAGTTACATTCCCACCAACAGTATGAGAGGAATTTAGTTCTTAATTGATAGTCAGGAGAAACCTAACAATATAAAGTCCCAATGAACTTAAAAGAGAAAAACTCATCTTTGCAGATATACAGGGTTTATTGGCGAAACAAGAGCCCATGCCTTTTCAGAAACCTCGTCCTTTCACCCCTGCTTTCTTCTATGCTTGAGAGCTATGAATTTCAGACCATAGAATCTTTAGTTGGAAAATGCTGAGCTGTCAGTTACAGTGAATTTGAACCTTTTCAGAAATCATCCATTGGAACCCAAAGAGTAATCTCCCCTATGGCTCTATGGATTTAAATCACTGACCTAGTTGCAGGAACAGTTCTATCACCTCACTGAAAACCCTGGAAATACTCACTGGATGCTCCTAAAGTCTACTTGGACACGCATCACCCCTTCAGGGTCCTCACTTTTCTTTAAGATCTACCGTTGTTATGAATGTGGACTCTCATTCCAAACAGAAGCAGCAATCAACATGTAAAATCAGAGTTTCTGAGTATTTTGAATGCACTAACAGTGGAAAGATGGATGTAAACTATTATGCAGAGAATGGATAAACACAGAGTCCTACTGTGTAACATAAGGAACTGTTTCCAATATGCTGCAATAGACCATAATGGAAAATAATATGAAAAATATATATGTATAACTGAGTCACTTTGCTGTGCAGTAGAAATTAGCACATTGTAAATCAACTACACTTCTGTGAAATAAATTTTTTGGAAAAGTGGAAAGATGGTGGGTAGAGATGAAAGCCAGTAGCATTATGTAGCCTTGACTCCAAAGGTTTCTGATCCATTATTTCCCAGATTTTCCTGGACTGAGAAATCCAGTATACCCCCAGAGGCCGCTTTCCTGTTCTTCTTCATCTACCCATTTAATCCTTTTTGTTATGAAACACTTTAAAATATTAGAATTTTTGGCAAGACATTTTAAGGGACTAGAATTCAACCTTTTTTTCTTTTCTTTTTAAAGCGAGCTTTGGAAAATTGAAATAAAAATTTCCTATGTCATCTGCTCAGTGAACACATAATTTTTCTTTCAGAAAACTTGGCTTGAAATTGTCCTATGCTTCTTCACCCTTATTAGTAATAATTCATCCATTGATACTACATGGCTAAATAAGTTAATTCCACAAATTTTAGGCTGAATATCAATGTTGTAGCATACATCATTGATTGCAAAAATAATTTATACTCACTGATCAAAATTTGGCAGTGCAGTTTGGAAGGATTCAAAATATACTATTGTATTCTATAACATACTGGTTGAGAACTGTTGGTCTATAGGCAACCTCACTGTAGTCATATATGTATATTATTTATGCAATTATATCCTTCTATTTTCTGTCTCTAACAAGGCGTAGTCTGTTTGACTCAAGGACTATGCCTTATTCTTCCTGAAAACCTGGTGACCAAATGAGGCATAGATTATGCTAAATTGTGATTTGTTGAAGGTGTGCATGAGAATATTTTTTCTCTCTCACACACACATACACATACACCCCACCCATTCACTTTTTTTTCCTCTAGACCAAAAGTGAAAGAAAGTGAAAGTCGCTCAGCCATGTCCGACTCTTTGCAACTCCATGGACTACACAGTTCACTGACTTCTCCAGGCCAAAATTTACCAGCTGTACTCCAAGGGAAGCCTAAGAATACTGGAGTGGGTAGCCTACCCAGTGGATCTTGCTGACCCAGGAATTGAACTAGGATCTCCTGCGTTGTAGGCGTAGTCTTTACCAATTGAGCTATCAGGGAAGCCCCCCCACCCCAAATGTAAAATTTTTTTTTCTTTCGTTATCATTATCTAGTGCCCATATCAAAATGTCCAGCACATATCCACTAAATCCAGGGTAATTAAATGGCAGCCCCAGCCAGAGAGAGCTCCCTTCTAAATATGACTAGATAATTATCCCCGACTTTTTCAAGTGAGAGTCTAATTATTACCTTACTTACTCCATGACTCCCTCTGCCAGCTAACTCATCTCATAACTTTGCTTAAGATGACAAGGTACAAATAAGTAAACAAATTGGAGCATATAGAGATGGCATTTTTCCACTTGAACTGAGATCCCGGTTTCTAGCTGTGGTTACCAAGTGGTAGAATAAATGCTTTCACTGAGCAAAATCAAACAGCATGAGGCATTCCATGACCAGAGCTGATTTCAGCAAGATATCAAGGCCAAAATACTGTAACTTCCCAAATGTTGCAAGGGTCTCTGTGAGCCACTGCTGGGATTTCAGGCACATTAGCACTTCTTTTTCTCCTATTTGTTTTTCCTCTGTCTTTGATTGATCCATCAAATAAATGGATGGTAGGTACTTTCCTAAAAAACTGAATTTGCTCTTTCCACTATTTGGCTGCTACAAATGGGAATTCATAAAGAACGTACGAGGAGACTCAAAGATGCAATTTTATGAGGTAGAAATGTTGAAAGGCACAGGGTGCTGTATGATCAGCCATCCAAGATGGCTGTTCTCTTGCCCTCTGTATATCTCCTGCTCTACCAGTTCCTGCCTCACCTGTCCTCTGCCCACCTGAGTGACCTTCCCTCTTATACTTGTCAGTTCCCACTATAACTGGTAACCTCTTGCTATGTCTTGCCTGTTGTTTTCAGCACACAGTGGGTGTTGTTCTAGGACCGTGCTTAAGACGTGTAAGATCCTCCTTATCTATTAAGCCACTGAAGTCTCTGTCACTTACTCCAGGCTCTTCTTCAGTCATGAAGCTGTGTAAGCACAGGGCTTGCAGGCATGTGGGGTGCAGCCCAACTGGTGCAATGGCCAAAAATGTGTAATTTTAAAGAAGTAAACTAGGTCCTAATTGCAATACCTCTTATTCTGGAGTCTCAGTTTACTCATCTATGAGATGAGCTGATTCAGTTTGACCCCTTCCCACATGTTTTTCTCTTCTTTTGTGTTTTAATTTTACTGGAGTAGAGTTGATTTACAATGTTGTATTAGTTTCAGGTATACAGCACAGTGATTCACATAGACATGTAAACATATTCATTCTTTCCCAGATTCTCCTCTCTTATAGGTTATCACAGAATATTGCATATAGAGTTCCTTGTGCCATATAGTAGGTCTTTGTTGACTATCTGTTTCTTATGTAGTAGGGTGAATATGCTCATCCCAGACTCCTGATTTATCCCTGCCTTCCCCTTTGGTATCCATATGGTTGTTTTTGATATCCATACATCTGTACATTTACTTTGTAAATGAGTTCATTGGTATCATTTTTAAAAAATTAGATTCCACATTCCACAAATATATGCTATCATATATTTGTCTTTCCCTGTCTGACTTCCTTCACTTAGTATGATAATGCCCAGGCCCATCCATATTGCTGCCAGTGGTATTATTTCCTTCCTTGCTATGACTATGTAGTATTCCACTGGTTATATGTACAACCGTCTTCTTTATCCATTATTCTGTCAGTGGGCATCTATGTTGCTCCCATGTCCTGGCTGTTGTAAATAGCGCTGCAGTGAACACTGGGGTGCGTGCACCTTTTCTAATTATGGTTGTCTCTGGGTATATGCCCAGGAGTGGGATTGCTGGATCTTATAGTAGTTCTATTTCTAGTTTGTTAAGGAATCTCCATACTGTTCTCCGTAGTGATTGCAGCAATTTACATTCTCACCAACAAAGTAGGAGTTTTCCCTTTTCGCCATAGCCTCTCCAGCATTTATTGTTTGTAGATTTTTTAATGATGGCCATTCTGACTTGTGTGCCATATGGTTTTTCTTAATTATAATACTCATAGCTGACACTATTGCACTGTCACTGTGTCAGGCACTGTCCTGAGGGCTTCCTCTGCATTTTCTCAGTTAAGCCTCAGAATATTATCATCTGCCTCCGTTTTACACAGAAAGGCTCAAAGAGGTGAAATAATTCTTAGTCCATAAAATTACTTAGTGGCAGAGCTGAGATGCTGACTCAGGCATGTTTAATTAATACCAGAATTTGTGCTCTTAACCTTTACTGTCTATGGCCTCCAAAGAGGTAGTATTAATTTGTTGCAAGGTAGGGTTTCTAAACTACTCTTTGACCAGCAGTTCCCTAGGGGCCTCCGAGGGGCCCTCTGGTAATGCCTGGAGACATGGACAGTTATCACCAGGAGGAACAGGAATGCTGCTGGCATCTGGTGGATAAAAGTCAGGGATGCGAATTAACACTGTACAGTGGGAAGCACATACCCTCACAACAAAGGTTTATCTAGCACAAACTGTCCATGTGGCCAAGGTCAAGAAACCCTGCTCTAGGCCCAGCCTAGGAACATCCTCTTCACCAGCTGTCACAGAAGACAGATGAAAAGCGCCTATCCGTAACGGATGGCACCTCTATTTTTAGAGTACACAAGTGTATCGCAGAACATCTCTGCATTTACGAGCCTCTGACTTTGGTACAAGACAGACCTAGGTTCCAATCCCTGTTCTATCACTTTCTGGTTTTCTTTAGGGCCATCGTTTATACTGTTAAACCTCATGTTTCTCATCCCTCAAGTGGAGATACTCCTTCCCTGTCTTGGAATGACTGGGACACAGTGAGTGCCTAGTTAATCACCCCAGCCATCTCTCATCGTCCTCTCTTTCCTTTTATGAATACCTCAGGCATCCAACACGTGTACAGATGGCCAGGTATGCTCTTGGCTCTGCCAGTAATGCTGGCAGAACCCACAGACTGTCATTCATGGACTGGTGCTCAGTGTCTTCAACACACAGGAGACGGAGTGGCCGAAATGCAGCCAAAGAGAAGCAGCTGTAAAGTCACGGTGGCCGCGTGTGGTTGCAGGAGGCGGGACGGTGGGAGGAAGAGAGTCCAGGAATGTTGGCCCCCAGCCAAGGTGTCGACTGCACTGGACTCGCAGGGTTGGCTAGTTTTATTGTAGAATAAATTGTTGCTCTATAATGTAAATGGAAAATTAACTTGTGTAACCAATCAAAGAAATCCCTGATTCTTTGTGCAAACATTCCACTCAGATAAGTTGAAGATTTATGTATTTTCTTTCAAAAGACCTTTTTCTGCACTAGACAGGGAGGGGATAAAGAGTGCATGCTGAAGAGGGAGGGGTGGTGAGGTAGAGGAATTTCCTTGATGGAAAGACCATGGATAAAAATGTGCACTTGACAGATGTAGTGCTGGGTTCATGTAACTTTAAGGTAAAATGTAAGGTTTCAGATAGACTGTTGAGAAGGTGACATTAAATATGCCCTTTTCCTTCTTAAAGAAAAGATCATTAACGTCCTGTGCACATTATTTATTTATTTAGGTCAGTGTGAGGATGGAAGGAGGAGGAAGGAAAATGAGGGTTCAGTTCAATTCAGTCTCTCAGTTGTGTCCGACTCTTCGCGAACCCATAAATCGCAGCATGCCAGGCCTCCCTGTCCATCACCAACTCCAAGAGTTTACCCAGACTCATGTCCATCGAGTCGGTGATGCCATCCAGCCACCTCATCTTCTGTCGTCCCCTTCTCCTCCTGCCTCCAATCCCTCCCAACATCAAGGTCTTTTCCAATGAGTCAACTCTTCACATGAGATGGCCAAAAGTATTGGAGTTTCAGCTTTAGCATCAGTCCTTCCAATGAACACTCAGGGCTGATCTCCTTTAGGATGGACTGGTTGGATCTCCTTGCAGTTCAAGAGACTCTCAAGAGTCTTCTCCAACACCACAGTTCAAAAGCATCAATTCTTTGGTGCTCAGCTTTCTTCATAGTCCAACTCTCACATCCATACATGACCACTGGAAAAACCATAGCCTGGACTAGACAGACCTTTGTTGACAAAGTAATGTCTCTGCTTTTGAATATGCTATCTAGGTTGGTCATAATTTTCCTTCCAAGGAGTAAGCGTCTTTTAATTTCATGGCTACAGTCACCATCTGCAGTGATTTTGGAGCCCAAAAAATAAAGTCAGCCATTGTTTCCACTGTTTCCCCATCTATTTGCCATGAAGTGATGGGACCAGATGCCATGATCTTCGTTTTCTGAATGTTGAGCTTTAAGCCAACTTTTTCACTCTCCTCTTGCACTTTCATCAAGAGGCTTTTTAGTTCCTCTTCACTTTCTACCATAAGAGTGGTGTCATCTGCATATCTGAGGTTATTAAGATTTCTCCCAGCAATCTGATTCCAGCTTGTGCTTCTTCCAGCCCAGTGTTTCTCATGGTATACTCTGCATAGAAGTTATAAGCAGGGTGACAATATACAGCATTGACGTACTCCTAGGAGGCTCCAAATAAGACCTCTGATCCATTAGGCTACAGACAGAAAAAAAAAAAGGATTGGAAGTCACATCTGGCATGCTGAGCTTCCCAAAGAACCAGTTAGCTGATCTGAGCAAAATAATGTATGTGGAGGGCTTTTTTTCCATTGTCTTTCACTCATAGGGTATGAGGTGGGTAGTGAGAGGTCTAATGCCATGGAGAATTAGCCGTTTTGATTTAGGGAGATGTCCAAGCAAAACAAAACAGTATCTTTTCCCTGCTCGGCCAGTCCTGAAGGCATGATTGAGACTGCTGACTTGTAGGCTGTTTTATACTACTTTCCCAGGCAGTACTGCTGGCTTTGTTGGCACAGCCATCCTGGGAGGCAGGGAATGGAGGAATGATTTCTGTAGTTGAACACAAGTGGATTCTCTGAGCAGGTTCTAGTCTGGCTCAAGTTATAGCTACAAGGTCAAATCTAGGACAGGAGCCCCATCCCAGAATCCTAAGCCAGGCTTCTTACCATTGTGGTACTAAAGCGTTAGAAATAAATGAGATGTTAGGGCATCTCTGTAAGATAAAGCCACTGAAAGCCTGTGGGGGTTAAAATATACACACACCCACATATGTGTGTACATATGCATGTATGTATATGCATGCACATTTATTGTCAGTTTAAGTAAATAAAGGACTCCCCACTGGCTCAGCAAGTAAAGAATCCACCTGCAGTGCAGAAGACTCAGGAGACCTGGGTTTCATCCCTGGGTCGGGAAGATCCCATGGAGAAGGAAATGGCAACCCACTCCAGAATTCTTGCTTCGAGAATCCCAAGGACAGGAGTCTGACAGGCTACAGTCCATGGGGTCGCAAACAGTTGAACAGGACTGAGCATGCACACAGGACGTAAATAAAGGAGAAAATGACCAGGATAATAAATGTGAACTGGCTCTGCCCTGATGTTTAGGAGAGAATCCGTGGGGACTGTGGAAAACTAGAGACTGTCCCAGGGAGGAGGGCTGCCTCTTCAACTCCAGCTGATCTCTGCTGCTTGGGGGCTTGAGCTCAAAGTGGCCAGATCTTCAGAGTCCTTTTTCTGTTTTACTTTTTTTTTTTCTTTTAACAGAAACTGTCGTTCAGATGTTGGGTTGGCAAATCACAACCTGCAGATGAAATTCAGCCCAGCACCTGTTTCCATAAAGTTTTACTGGGAGATAGCCAAACCCTTCTGCTTACAGGGTGTTAGCTTAACGGCTGCAGCAGCAGAGTTGAATAATTGTAGAGTCAGGGACAATAGGGTTGTCAGAACCTCCCATACCTTCTACTTGGCCCCTTATAGACAGAGTTTCCTGACCTCTGGGGTAGACTTAATTAAACCCTCATGTGGGCCAATTGCCATGTCCATACATCTAGCCTGCCATCTTGGACCCTCAGAGGCCCCTCTTACCCTTGCTCACCCCTTCTTCTTTTTGTGAGAGTTGGATTATAAAGGAAGCTAAGCACCGAAGAATTGATGCCTTTGAACTGTGGTGTTGGAGAAGACTCTTGAGAGTCCCTTGGACTGCAAGGAGGTCAAACCAGTCCATCCTAAAGGAAATCAGTCCTAAATATTCATTGAGAGGACTGATGCTGAAGCTGAAACTGCAATACTTTGGCCACCTGATGTAAAGAACTGACTCATCTGAAAAGACCCTGATGCTTGGAAAGATTGAAGGCAGGAGAAGAAGGGGACAACAGAGGATGAGATGGTTGGATGGCATCGCTGACTTAATGGACGTGAGTTTGAGTAAACTCCAGGAGTTGGTGATGGACAGGGAGGCCTGGTGTGCTCCAGTCCATGGGGTCACAAAGAGTTGGACAGGACTGAGCAACTGAACTGAACTGAGCAGTTCCTAGCAATCACTTAGACCCCTGGATCTCATACTTACAGCCCACTTTCAGACTCCTTTGGAGGAGTCTGAAACACTGGGATAAGCAGCTCCATCTCCAGATTCAGCAGGTCTGGGTAGGGACTGAGACTATTCTGGGTCCACGAGTTCCCTGGGGAAGCTGGTACTGCTAGTCTGAGGTCACACTTTGAGAACCAAGAATTCAGACATGCCATGCTGTTGGGGAGGGCCCAGTACTCCTGGTCTTCAAGCAGGAGATGGAGTTGACCAAGGGAGATGAATGAAGTCTGTAGAACCCCTAAGAAAGACTCACTGAGCATCTGCATGGCCCAGACAGGGATGGGACGAGTTCTCTGGAGTCTCAGAGTTTTGGAGTTGCTCTGTTTCCTCAGTTAGAAGAGCATCCCTTGGAATTTGTCCAGACCCAGCTCCCGTAGCCTGAAAAGAGGCTCTAATTGTATGAAAAGTGTTCAGTACAGGGAAACCTGGTTTGATTGCACTTGTTGGGCTTAGCAGATACTGTTTCTTACAAAGTGAAGGTTTGTGGGTTCCCTGCCTTGTGCAAGTCAGTCATTTTTCCAACAGCATTTGCTCATTTCAGGTCTCTGTGTGTCACATTTTGGCAATTCTCACAATATTTCAGGCTTTTTCATTGTTATTACATCTGTTATGATCTGTGATCAATGACCTTTGATGTTACTGTTAAAAGGTTAGGAGTCACTAAAGACCCAGATAATGGGTAGCGTTTTTTGCAATAAGTATTTTGAAGGTATATGCATTTTTTTTAGACATACCATTACATACTTGGTGGACTATAGTGTAGTGTGAACATAACTGTGCATTGAGAGACCAAAAAAGTCATGTGACTTGCTTTGCTGGGATATTCACTCTATTGCAGTCTGGAATGGAGCCTGCAGCACTGTCGTGAAGAGAGGCTGTAGCTCCCTAATCCGGTGTTCATGATGTTCGTGAGGAGCACAGGAACTTATCCATTAGTCCGAGAGTATCTTGTTTGTCCAGCCGCTCCCCTTGACCTATCACTTTCTTAGTGGTATAATTGCATGCCCCCATACCTGGCCACACCCAGGGCCCGTTATATTTAGATCACCCCAAACCTAGGATGCATAGAATGAGAAGAGTGAGATGAAGGCTGGCAGTTACTAGTGATTTTGGTTCCAACAAGCTTCGGTTTCTTTATCTGTGGTAAAGGACTATTGATATAACTTTGAAGGTGGTCAGGAGGGTTCAGTGAGATGATGTGTGTGTGTGTGGTGTTCCCTATAAATCTGGCTTATAGTCTCTCCACTAATACTGAGAGCCATCACCTTGGACATCCCAAAGGACTTCTGACCTTTGGAGTGTCTGTGGGTACCACCTGGTACCTTTGATTCGGCTTTGCCAGAGCATCCCTCCAAGAGGGATTCCCGTTTTCTCGGGACAGCTGTCTCCATCTAATCACTGACTGACCGTGACCTTCTTTCATTCTTCGTGTTTCTGATTGCCAGTAATACAGCTCTCCTCCTTGCCACTAGCTGAACCCCTCTTCTGTGCAGCTTCTTTCTGCATGGGCTCCTAGCAGCCTTCCTTCCACAACTGCCCCAGCTGTGAAGAGCTGAGCACCAAAGACTCTGCCAGCCTCGGCCCCAGCAGGGCTCCGCGCGTGCCATTTAAGGGAAGAGGAATGTGGCTCCTGCCAGATGAGTCAGGGGCTGCTACCGCAGAGCAGGGGTGCTAAATAATTCACCACAGCAGCCTGCTCTGACATCCATCTGGGCCTGTCCCCTTGTGACCCCAGAGACGCACCAGCAGGGTTCCTGCTTGCACTGGTGTCCCGGAGAGCAGGCAGAATAAACAAAGCAGCAGGCAGACCGCCCTGGCTGTCAGTAGCTCTGCGGGCCTCAGAGTCCGGGAAGAAGGCAGGCAGGGCTGGTGGGGGCGCTGATCTGAGGCTGCTGACGGCCACTCCAGTCAGAGGGCTTGGGATGGTGCCTCACTGTCCTGACTCTAGTACATGCACTCAGACCCCGGTAATGTTTTTTAAGAACCTGCTCTGTGCTTGGTAATTTTGCCTGTATTATCTCATGTAATCCAGAAAGTTCCATGAGGCAGCAACTATCAGATGAAGCTCATGAGAAAAAGTAACTTATCCCATTCACACAGCTAGTAGTAAGGTGCAGAGTCAGGGTTTGACCTTGGACATACCCCACCTATCACTCAGAGGTTCCTGGCCATCAGGGACGTTTCTCTCTCCAGACAGTGGTTCTCCTGGAGGTCAGACTCCCACGTTAGGCCAAACATTACCCATTTCTCTGAAGTGACGCAGGTTATGGTGGATAAGTAAACCTCTACCACTGCTTGTTTTGGCTGGAAATTCGAGTTCAGGTGTATTTTGTTTGTAGTTTCAACTTAGCGTTGGCTTGGTCCTCTGCTGGCTAGGAGATGGTGTTCACAGTTGAGGGCCTTTTCCCGCGAACTTCCTCCCTGAGAGAATGTGAGGGTCTTCAGGCAAGATTCCCAGGTTTTCCTCCAAGGCCTCGTTGAGCCTGGAGAATAGTGGAGGAATGGGAGCACAGGCCTAGAGGAGTAGAATGATGAACTGGAACAGAACCAGATGCTGGTGAGGCTTTTTCTCAGCCCAGCATGTCAGGAAGACTTAGTTCTGCAACTCTAAGAAGGTAATTTTGCATAATACATCACACGAACAATCTACCTTCCTAGCCACTCTCATTAAATGCACAGTTCACCTCAGTGTGATAGCTGGGCAGGTCTCCGATTTCTGTTTTACAGTTGATAATATTAGTACCCAACACTTACCGAGTATTCCTGGTGTGTCTGAGGCCGTGCAAAATGCCTTGCAAAGATCGTTTGAACTCCTGTAACAAGAAAAGAGATTACAATCAGTTCTCACCATTTATTCACATTTTTCCAAGAAGGCTTCTAAAGAACAGAGAGTTTAAGTCATTTCCCAGTGGCATATAGACCACAAGAGCCAGAGCTCAGAATCAAACACAGACTTCCTGATTCCATTTCCAGGACTAGTCCCATTATAGTAGGACTTTCTTTCAAACCAAGATAAATTAGATGCCCTTTATAGCGAGCTATTTATAGATGTTAAAGAATATTTAAGATGAAAAGGAGCAGGGGTGGAATCCAGCACAGAGGGTTGAGAGATATGCATGCCACATCTATGCTGCTTATCCTTTCGTCTCCATCAATCTTCTGCCTGACAACAGTCACAGGTGTGACAGTCTGCCAGGGCTGTGATCAGCTTCTGAGGAAACTGCAAAAAAAAAGTTACATGGAAATATAAGACTGTGGTTATCCATAATTGTCACAACCATGAATGAATCATCAGCTGTGGCAGTTTACGGTCGGCCATGGCATGGCTCAGGGGTAAAGAATCCACCTGCCAATGCAGGAGATGCGGGTTTGACCCCTGGTTGGGGAAAATTCCCTGGAGGAGGACATGGCAGTCCACTCCAGCATTCTTACTTGGGAAATCCCATGACATGGCAGCCTGGCAGGCTACAGCCTATGGGATTGCAAAGAGTTGGACATGGCTGAGTGACTGAACAACCAACAGCGTGACATGCATAAGACAGGCTGCCGGTCATGGAAATTCCATTCATTCAACCTGTATTTACTGAAGGCCTACTGTGTGCCAGGCACTGTTCCAGACTCTGATGTTAGGGCACTGAGCAAAAATGACAAAACTCTGTCTCCACCCCGCCCCCACACTGCAACATGGAGCTTATATTCTAGGGCTTGGTAGGGAATCAGACCACATAGCAACATACACAAGTAAAACGTGTAGTGATTTCAGAGTGTTAAGTGCTGGAAATTAACTTCAAAATGGCAGTGTGAGGAGTATGGCAGACCCTTTAAATTGATCAGAGAAATGGTTGGTTGATTGCTGTAAATTATTTGTTTTTATAAAAAAACAACAGAAAAACAAGCATTTATGGTTTTGAAAAATTGTTCCAAGTGTATGCAGCAAATGAAGAAACAATTATTCAAGAAAATCTACTAAATCTTGGTAAGAACAGAGAGTGTGTGTGACATTCGAACCTTGACCCTTTCATCTCCCTTGTTCTCCCCCACACAGATCAGTGTAATGGAAAGTATGTTCTGAAAATAATGCAGCCAGGAAGGTGGGACTCCATCTCCCCTAGATTCCAGTGAGAGGGAAAACCTCAAAAACTGGCAGCACCATGCTCCTGCACAGGAGCCCTGCTTTAGTCAGATCAGATTGTGGAGCAGTTTATGCCTCAGGGTATTGTTGAAGCCAGTAGAACAGTCAGAGAGCAGTTAGTGGAGGCTTTTGGACTTCCCTGGTGGCTCAGATGGTAAAGCGGGAGACCCAGGTTCGATCCCTGGGTTGGGAAGATCCCCTGGAGAAGGAAATGGCAACCCACTCCAGTATTCTTGCCTGGAAAATCCCATGGACAGAGGAGCCTGGTAGGCTACAGTCCACGGGGCCGCAAAGAGTCGAACATGACTGAGCAACTTCACTTTCACTTTCAATAGCTGGGTGTGATACCAATAAATATAGACCAGAGGCAGGTATTCAGGGAGACTGTGCTCATGCCCTCTGAGGAGCAACATCAGAGGCTTCACACTGCAGGGAAACAGACTTCACTCAACTTGACTAGCCAGTCACTAGACAAATAAGCAAATAGCAACAAGGTCCTGGAAAAAGGGAGAGGGAGTCAGTGTTCAGAGTTGCTCCAGTGTATTATCTAAAATGTTCAGCTCTCAAAAACATATCATGTGTCATCCAAAGAAACATAAAGTGTGATCCATAGACAGGAGAAAAGAAGGCAAAAGAAACTGTCTGTGAGGGGATATAAATGCCAGATTTACCAAAGACTTCAAAGCAGCTATTAAAATATGTTCAAAGAACTATAAGAAACTATATCTAAAGAATTAAAGGCAAGCATGGTTACAGTGTCTCATCAAATAGAGAATATCAGTAAAGAGTTTTAAAAGAATTATTTTTAAAATGGAAATTTTAAAGTATAACAGAAATGAAAAATTCACTAGCAGATTTAATGTGGAGAATCTGCAATCTTGAAGATGAATCAGTAAAAAGATTATTCTGTCTGCAGTGTAAGGAGAAAAAGAAGAAACGAATGAGAGGAAAAAAGCAGAATCTTTGAGAAATGTGACATACCTTTAAGTATACTGACATATGCATAATGGAACCAGTAAAGGAGGGAATGGAGAAACAATTATTTCAAGAAATAATAGTGGAAAACTTCCCAAATCTGATGCAAAAATATTAATCCATACATCCAGGAAGCTAATTCACTCCAAGTAAATAAAAGTCAGCCTCACTGATACACATCTTAGTAAAAATATTAAAAAGCGAAGAGAAAATCTTGAAAGCAATAGGAAAAAAACAACCAGTCATATTCAGGGGAACCCCAGTAGGATTAACAGCTTATTTTGCAGTCTTGACAAAGACACTAGTAATAGCTCCTAAAAAGGTTAAACAAAGTTACCTACCACATGACCCAGCAACTCCATTCCTAAATACATACCCAAGAAAAATGAAAACATAATTGCAAAAACTTGGACACAAATGTTCATGATAGCATTATTGATACTCATCAGAAAGTAGAAACATCCCAGTGTCCATCAGCTGAAGAATGGATGAATAAAATGTATGTTTATACAATGGAATATTATTCATTCATAGAAAAGGAAGGAGGCTTTGGTCTAAGCAGCAACATGGATGAACCTTGAAAATACTACACTAAATGAAAGAAGCCAGTTACGAAAGGTCACATATTATATGATTCCATTTATATGAAATGTTCAGAATAGTTAAATTTCTAGAGACAGAAGGTAGATTAGTGTTTGCCTTGGCCTAGAACCGTGGGGGCAAATGGGGAGTGATACTACTTGCTAAGAGGTTTCTTTCATGGTTGGTGGAAAATCTAGAATTATATTCTGATAAAGGTTGCAAAACTCTGTGAATATACTAAAACTTATTGAACTGTGTACTTTAAAGAAGTGAACTCTGTGGTTTATAAATTATCTCAATTAAAAAAATTGCTTATAAGATTGCTAAGTGCTATGGAGAAACATAAAGCAAGGAAAAGATTTGATAGTATTAGGAAGGTGGGAGGGGGGACAGTCACCGGTAACATGGGGAGCCCTCACTGAGGTGACATTTTTAAGACTTGAAAAGACAAGAGATGGGCCAGGCTACCATCTGCAAGAAGAATATTTCAGTGCAAAGACCGCTAGGCAGGTATATGCCTGGCACGTTTGGACACTGGTGTTTGAATGACAGCAGGGCAGAGAGTAGCCAGAGGTGGTGTCAGAGAAATCATGGGGCAGAGATCTCAGGGGCCTCATTCTGAGATGAGCAGCATTGGTGGGTTTTGAGTGGAAGTGTAACATGCTTTCATGTTTGTTTTCAGAGAAACAACTGTGGTCATGGTTTTGTGCATAGACTGAAAGGGGCAAAAGTAGAGGGGAGAGTTGATGGATGGTGGCTCACATCTCCATCCAGGAGAAAGGTGGTAGTGGCTTGGAGCAGGGTGAGAAGAGTGGAAGTGGTGGAGTGCAACTACTCAGTTCTGTGGAAGCATGAATGTAGCTGTAGATGATAAATAAATGAATGGGTAACATTATGTTCCAATCGAATGCTGTTTGCAAAAACATGAAACATCCACTTGGCTAGTGGGATGTGGTTTGCCAACTCCTGGATGAGGTGTCAAGGGCAAGAGGAAGAACAGAGTGAAGGGTGGCTCAAAGGTGTTTTCTTTTTAACCAGGAAAGATGCAGTTGCCATTCACTGAGATAGTGAATACTGCAGATGGGCAGATTTGCTGGTGGGGGAGGAGGGTGGAATTAAGAACTGAGATCTGGACTTGTTAAATGTGAGAAACCTTTTAGACGTCCAAGTGTAGATGTGACCTTGGCAGGTGGATCCATAAGCCTTGTGTTCGTGGAGTAAGCATGGCCTGGAGTTGGCCATGGAGATGGTGTTTAAGATCCTGGAGCAGATGAAAGAAGTGAATGTAGTTAGAAAAGAGAAGAGGTCTCAGGACTGAGCCCTGAGGTAATCCAGTGTTCAGCTGTCGGGGAGGTGAGGAAGAACAGCCAGAGGATAGGAGTAAAACCGGGAGACTGTGATATCCTGGAAGCTAAACTAAGCAAGGCAGAAAGATTCACTCCATCTTTTCGTTTCCCACTCACAAAATTGTGTTGGAATGCACATGAGCAGAGAGATGTTCTTAGAGGAATAATCCGAAATCCCTCTAATTTCTAGAGGAGAAAAATCGTTGTCAAACTTTATATTCATTCAGCAAATATTCATTAGCTGTCAGGCCACTGGCCACTCTACTGGGTGCTCGGAATAAAATGGTGAGCCAGAAAAGGCAGGTCCCTGTTCTCAGCGATGGGCAGTCTAGTTAGAGACGCTAATGAAGTTATCATTAACATTGAACGTGGATGGACCAGAACTACATCCACGGATGTAGAATCTATGTAACAGGACAGGGTTCTAACGTAAAGGACATGCATCTAAGACAGTAGTCCTATGAGTTTTGTACAGAGGAATTCATCTAATCTAGATGACCAGGGAACCGTCTCCATTTTTTGTCTGTTTTTAATAGTAAGTTAATCCCAATGTATTGCACCCTTATTGGGACACACCTACTTTTTGAAAGGTTGGCTGAGAACCTTTGAATTAGAGGAAGAAATACGAACTTGGTAATCAGACCCAGGACCAAATCTTAGTTGTGGGTCCTTGTGTCATCCCTTTTGAACCTCAGTGTCCTCATCTGTACAATAGAGGATAATCAGAGCTCTGATCTGGGATCAAATGAGAGACTGTGCAAAACACCTGAGTTATAAATCCTTCCCAGTGCTTGCGAAAAACAGTATGTCAGTTGACGCATCTGTGACACTCTGTGTCCAGGATAATTTTCCTGAGACAGATCTCTGTTGCCAGTTTGGTATTTTATGAGGCAGAGTCATTTTTCAGTCTTTTCCAGGGCATCCTCCATTTTCCCAGCATTCTCTCCCAAAAGAAAGATAAAGTAGCTTGAGTGCCTGCATTTAGAAAGTGCTGGAAAAGCGAAGCACCCTTGTACAATTCTTGGTTGTTCTCCTGGCCCTTTACATAGAGAAAATTCAATTTCTTATTCTGCTGTTAAGTGAAAATTAGTAGTTACAAAAAAGCTGCTGTAGTAAGTGCAGCTTTCTTTATCTAAAACAAAAGTAATGTTTGCTAGCACACACTGTCACTTTAGCAGTATTTTCATGGAAATGTGTGATGGTAAGCATGTTTAAATCATTGACGCAGTTTTTAATCTTTTGGGGGAAGGGAACAGTCTTTCATTTTGATTTGCCCACACTTGCTTGTCCATATTTCTCCTTTTAATTAATGTAATTAAAAGAGGATAAAAGGCTATGTTGAAATTTTGTGCATTAGATTATTGGGATCAAGAATAATTAAAATGTATGAAATGTGGCTGATTCTTGTGTAGTGGAAAAAATAAAAGAAAAGGAAGCCCTCTTTCTTTTTTGGATTTAAAGTGTGTCAGTTTATTTTTCACAAGATGCAGAATGTGTCTATGGTCTGAGACGCATTTATGATGATGGAATCTTATATAAATGGGTGAGAAAAAAGGGGTGCTATCCAGGGGAGTAATTCTTACCTTTATCATGAAAATTTTATCATTTACGGCTGGATTTCTTATTCTTGCTCCCTTCTGTGAAAATCCAGTGGGAAATAATAGTATACCCTGTTATATTGTTATATGTGAGGTGCTTTACAAAGCCCTTCGTATAAAGTAACTCATCTGTCTCCATTCTATAGATGGAGAAACCGAAACTTAGAAAAGGTGATTGGTTGTTAATTACCAAGGTCATGCAGCTAGGAGGTAATAGAGTTGGATTTAGATTCAGGTCTTTTTGTTGGGCTCTTTCAAGGACAATGCCTGCTGCCTATTGGAGGAGGCAGCTTATTATTATAAGTCTGAATTGGAAAAGTAGTTAGAATCTCTTGAGGAGAATCTTTTTCAGGTATTTCTATTTTATGAAGGCAGTTCCACCTTTGGGTGCCTTGTTTGTGCTCACCTGCAGTAGAGAAACTCCTCAAGTTGCTTTTATTTTCTGTATGCTTACATGGGTTATATGTTGTTGCTTGGAATGTAATAAAAATCTAAAATATTTTGTTTTCTCCCTGTTGGGGCAAAACAGATGCAGTTTTGATCTCTAGTATTCATTTAGGACTATTATCATTTCTTTGATGTTAAACATACTTTTAATAAGACATTGTGGGTTTAGGAGATTGTGTTATTTTTTAAAAAATGAATTTACATGGCAAAAATAAAATTTGACAGCTGTGGTAGGCATTGGTAGGACTCCTCATAGTCTGCTCTTCACCTCTTTTTTCCAGTATATGAGTCCCAGTCCCTTGCAGTTGGGTGAGGTCAGGGAACTTGTTTGGCCAATAGAAGTGATGTAATTCACCTGAAGCTGAGGCACCTAAAAGCATCTCCAATTGTCTCTTCTTCTTTTGCTGCAACCTAGAAATTCTGTGTTGAGATCACAGATGCACAGGAAAGAAGCAGACTGGATCCCCGAGTTGCTGCTTGGAATGGAGGTGCCTGCAGAGGCTCTGGGCCTCCAACCCACTTTGTCTGAGTGAAAAAGCAATTTTCTTTGTGTTAAATAACTGAGATCTATGATTGTTACTGCATAATAGCCTAGCTTATCCCAACTAATGTAACACTTTTTGGTCAACCTCCTCTTCTTCATTTTGAAAATTTTACTGGATTTTGAAATCTAAATGTCAGAGAACCAATCTTGAGTAGATTATTTAAAGCTATATAAAACAATCTCTCTCTTTGTATTATGTATGTGTGTATATATATGTGTATATATACACTATGCACAAACATACTGTAAAGTTTTAAAAAACATAGTCTTTAAAAATATATAATAAAATATATATTATATACTTAAAATTTATAATATAAATAAGTTTTATATACAAGATTATATAACTTGTAAGTTTTAAAGAATAATAAAATATATATTATATACTCAAAGTTTATAATACAAATAAGCTTTATATATGAAGTTATATAAATTACAAGTTATAGTAAGTTTTAAATCATATATTATTTCTAAATACATAATATATTTACAGTGTGTGTATATATATTAATTATGCATACATACCTTTTTTAATAAAATTAAACTTAAATGAATTTAAGTGTTTTGAAACTTGGTAATATCCCTTATAGTAGGTAAGATTTCACAATTTCAGGGCCGAAGGTACTAGTGTAAACTAGCCAGGTCCGGGGCTGTCTTGATCTCTGTAAAGTGCTGCTAAGAGCAAAAACACTGCCGTTGTTCTGAGTAACCCAGGCCAGTTCATGTCATCTTCAGATTCAAGCATCTTCCTTAGGTCCAAGTGAAATCCCTCTTTAGTTCATTGAAAATCCATTCCTCCTTATTTTACATCTATGGAGATGGAAACAAAAAATTGTTCATTATGACTGTCCTCATTAAAGCCCTTCATCTCAGAGGCCACAGCCCTTGTCATCACTTACCCTTCTTTTCTGTGAGATAAGCAGCCGTGATTCGATTACCCTTTCCGCATAATCCTCTAACAAGATTTTGACTAATGCTGGTGGAATGGAAAGTTGATTTGATTTTTCTCGCGTGTGTGAAGCAGTCTCTTTGTCATAACCTGCCAGTGTCCTGTTGGTGCTTCTGTGGGGGAGTTTTCTTCTGCTCTGTGCAAGCACTTTTCCCTTAGATCTGTATCCTGGCCCCATCTGCAACACCCTCTCTACCAGCTAAAATTTGACCATGACACTTTTAGCACTCTTTTCATTTACTTCTGGACTTTGTGTCATGCTTATTAGTAAGACCTTTCCCCTATAACCTTGGTTTTTCATCTCCTCCCGCCCCCCCCTCAATTTTTTTTTGTTTGACCTTCATGATTCAGATCACATTCTTCTTGATTCCTGATGACTTCAGCTTCAATCAACCTTGGCTTCCTTGTTCCTCTTCCTGTCTACTCTATGCAGTTATGGTCATTTGTGTAAAAATAATACTGTGCTATCTCAATAGAAGGTGCTGAAGGTCTCATATGTGTTGCCCTCCCCCACCCCCAAGAAGTTTGCTGTCACGAACCTGCAGTTTCACTCTGTTGTGTCAAAACAGGATGAGCTTCATCCCTACTTATGAGGCCTCTAAATTTCCAAAATAGTTGTTGCCTCACCTTGTCCAATTCCTAATGGCATATTTTCCAAAAATCCGGAATAGAATAATATTGTCCAGGATGAAAACAATTGTCACAAAGAATTATCGATCCCTGTTTTGTGATTTCAGCCATCTTATGCAAGGGTAATGCACACCCCTCCAGCTCCCCACCTCTGAGCTGCACTCACAGAGCACACCCTGTCAAAGGGACATTGGCCACGTAATTTTGCACCACCACCCTCTCCTGACTGCAGTTAGACCTTCAAGAACTCTGCACTCGCCTATCAGAACATGCATCACACTCTACTCTAATTGCTTGCTTAATTGTCTTCCCCTCTGATTTCTTGGCTTTTTAAAGGCAGAGCCCATGTCTTTCTTGGTCACCATGATATCCCTTAGGCCTAGCACACTGACTGACAAACAGGAGCTCATTTAATAAGTGGGTGGTTCCATGAATGAATGGATGAAGAACCCAGTGCTTGCCAGAAACACACTTGTCTCTCTCTGTTGTGTAGATTCAGAGGATGGAGACCCCTGGGGCTTCTTGGTTATTTTCCCAGCTTTCTTCCCAGTTTCATAGCAATTGAAAAGTATCTGTGTGGCTTCATGGAGCAAGACTGTGTCAGCGGCTAACTTCGGTGAACCTTTTGAGTGGTGTCCTAGGAATGGGGAAGATTTGGCTGTTTTCTGTTTACCCACTTTCTCCTGCCTTTTGAAGTTTGGTCATTAACTAGCAGTGCCAAAATGAATAGTAATTGAAGGGTTATCACTTCCACGACCAACAGCTAACATTTATTGAATGTTTGCTGGGTGCTAGGTCCAGTGCTAAAGACTTCACACTGAGGATTATTTGCTCCTCAAAACATTTCTGCAAGCATAAGCCCCTCTTGTTTTAGATAAGAACATAAGGTTCCCAATCAGACAGTTAGCAAATGTTAGAGTCGAGGTCTGACCACAGGTACTCCATTCCAGACCCCTTGGCACACCCTCCCTTCTTATGAAATGGATGGTCACATGCCAGATTTATTCCAGAAGATAAATCACTTTTCATGCTTTCTGCTCTGCATTCCTCTCATTGCTTCCCTGTCCATCACTTGTGAATTGCTTCTCGTGATTCTCCTATGATCTTGACAGTAATAAGTACATCAGAGAGGCTCATCTTCAGATGAAGAAACTGGGGCACAGAAAGTTGAAGCGACTTGTCCATGATCAGACCGGAGTAGGGTGTCACTGCTTCCACTTGGCCATTGGTGGCCCCAAGCTGGTTGATTTGATCATCTCCTTGAAGGATATTGAGATGTGGGGGAAGCATTTGCTTCCCCACATCCTCTGAGTTCTGTGTGATGGAGACCTGAAGCAGACTATGACTCATTGGCTTGTATTCAGTTTCTATTAGTAAAAAGTTTTTCCAGGTCCCACAATTTTCACCATGAAAGGTCTTCTGTGAAGCAGAGAGAAGCAGTTTGAAAGAAGTTATTAAGCATTATTAATACAATTACATATAACAAAAGACACAATTTAACTTCCCCATATCTGACAAAGAGATTCCTCTGAAGCTTCAGGAACTCCAGCTGGAGGGGCAGAGCTCCTGGGGGCGGGGTCTCCAGGCAGGGGCGTGGAGAGTGTGGGCAAGGAGCTGTGCTGGCTGCTTTGTCCTCAGGGACACTTCTGCATGATGGAATACACTTCTCCCCAGCCCCTCGTCACCTCCACCTGAGGACCCCACAGCACGTCCTCATTGCAGGCACAGAGTCCAGCATACTGCCTAGACAGCACTGAAAGAACAATTGATTTTAAACAATAAAGGAGGACTAGGGATATACTCGGAGAAGAGATGCAATGGCCAGCCCGGTGGAAGCAAAGGCTTAGTGCATTTTTTTTTTTTTACTTTACTCAAAATATCAGAAATAACTGTTACTTACTGTTGTGCTTGGTCACATCCATCTCCTTGCAACCCCATGGACTAGAACCTGCCATGCTTCTCTGTCCATGGGATTTTTCAGGCAAGAATACTGAAGTGAGTTGCCTTTTCCTTCTCCATATTTAGACTTCCCTGGTCACTCAGCTGGTAGAGAATCCACCTGCAATGCAGGAGGCCCTGGTTCGATTCCTGGGCTGGGAAATCCCCTGGAGAAGGGAACAGCTACCCACTCATGTAGTCATGCCTGGAGAATTCCATGGACAAAGGAGCCTGGCAGGCTGCAGTCTATGGGGTCACAAAGAGTCGGACACGACTGAGAGACTTTCACTTTACTTCTCCGTATTTACCGTTGCTGGTAATTGTGTTAGTCCTTGCCACATTTCCACTCAGTATTTTTACTTTATTGCATTAGAGCAAACACATACCTATACCCATACATACACTATACACATGCATACAGTAAAGTTTTAAAAAACATAGTCATGGCACAGAGTAGGTACTCAGAAAATATTTATTGAGTAAAAGGATGGTACAGATGAAGAAACTGTAGACCCTAAGGGTGGAAGTGCCCTGCCCAGGGTCACATCTCTAGCAGGAAGCAAAGTCAGGATTTAAACCCAGGGCTATCCAATACTATAAAGTTATTTCTTCCTGACTGTGTGGATAGGCCACTCTGTTGGTACAAAAAGATGGAGATTGAAGACCCAAAGGTCTTTAACAGAGCTGTGGACTGAGGTCCAGGAAACGTGCATTCTGGCCCATCCTTGCTGGAATTCTGTGGCCCTGGAAAAGCTGCTTCTCCAACCAGAACCTCACTTTCCTCTTGTGAAAGGTGGAGAGATGAAAGTTGGGCTTTCTAAGGTTCCAGCGGCCCTCAGAAGCGTCTGGGAAGCTTTCTGGTTTGTCATCTCTCATGCTCACTTGGTGCTGGGGTCAGGCTTGATAGAATGGCCAGGTCAACAGCCAGGCACTTGAGGAAAGCAGTCATTTGTGTTTTATCTCAAGGTGCACAAACATTCAAAGATGACATAGCCCCAAGCCAGAAAATCCCCTGAAATGAAAGTTGGAGAGAGAGAAGAAAGAAAAAGAAAGTAGAGGCAGTTGGGGGTGGGGGAAGGCTCTGATTGCACCCTGCGTTGATGCAGCACATAATCTGAAACAGGCGCTCAGGTTCATAACTGTGCCCAGATCTGATCCCTGGCACATAAGAGCACAGCCTTAAAAAAAAAAAAAAAAAAACAGCAACAACAAGAAAAAAAGGTGTGCATCTTTAAAGCCTCTCTTCTCCTATGTGATATTTTTGTACCCCTTTGGAGGTTGTGTCGCTGGGGCGTTTGCATCCAGCAAAGGCTTTCTTCGTCTTCCTGGCTTGGGGATTATTGATTTGGAAGGCGAGGCTAATTTACATGTAAATAAATCTTAGCGCTGGGCAGAAGGGACGGGACATCCAGATGCCGTGACTGACTTGCTGACGTCACGGCTTCATTAGCATGCGGAGGATGCGAGCACTGCAACAGCGACTTGGGCACCACCAGCAGCTCCGCCGACAGTTCTTAGTATTTCTCGGCGGAGCTGCACAGTTCCTGGTTCTGTGTCTTGAGCTCCGCGACCAGCTGACTGGGTGCCCCCAGGTCTGGCTCAGGATCAGCTGGTGACGCTGAAGCTGGGGTCTGTGACTTCCTGCCGATTGTCGTGAAGAAGGGGAGTTCATATGAAACTGGGGTTCTCGGGAAGGCGAACAGATCCAAAGGGAGAGAAGAAGTCACTTTTTCCCCTGCCTGGTGGATCCCAGGAGGGTCTGAATCCAGCAGTGCAGTTTCTGTGAGCGAAGGAAGAGCAGCGCGGGCTCCGCTCCTGCTGCTGCTGGCCTCAGGAAGGGTCCTGATTTGGAGAAGGGTTTCCAGAAGGAGATGCTTTGGCTGCCTGCCGTCCTGCTTGCCTTCTTAGGAGCCAGACCCAGGGGAAAAGTGAACTGGGGCAATTGACAAGCTCAGAGGGTCTGGCGGAAGCTTCTATCCAGACTGGGAATCTAACTCTCCCTTGAGGTAGGTAAGACATTTGTTGGAATTCACGAACTGAACAACAGTGTGTTTTCTAGGAAGGCTGAGAAGGCTAGATCTAGAGGCTTTGCGTGGGGGTGGGCAGGACATTGGGGCTTTGTTATCTTGCTGGCGAGGCTGTTTGCTGTGGTCCTCTGGCACCTCTGCCCTTATCATGCTTATTGGAAAACTCAATTGCACAGTGACATTTCACAGTTCTAGGGAGTCCTGAAGAATCACTTAAGTCTTAGTGCTTTAGAGGCAGCTTTTCTGTAAAAGAAGTGCAGCTGTCCTTAAAAAAAATAATACTACTACTAAAAGGGGAGAGGGTTTAAAACCAAGAACACACCTGGCTGCGTGCTTGCATTTTGGCTCAGGATGTCAGAAACCATTAGAGGCTCTGGGAAATGAAGACAAGTGAGACTTCCAGGCGAAGAAATGGCGCTGGAATGATTTAGGTTTAATTTTAGCCAGTGCTTTCAGATTAGAAATGGTGACAGAGCTCCGGAGTATGACCGCACAGCCCGGCTGAAACACATGACTCAGTGTGTTCTCTACATTGGGTTTCATAGAGGAGTGGTCACAGTGAGCTCTTCTCAGTTCTTGGTTTCCCCAAAGCCAGTCACAGCATCCCTCATCTGCCATGAAGGTCTTGGTGATGAAAGACAGATTTTTAATCCCTTTTTGTTGTTGTTGTTATGTGGTCTTAGAATATGCTGAGGTCTGATGGGGCTTTTATGAGCCATAAATAACCCAGGCTGGGCCAGATCACAGGGGGATAAGTGGTCTGTACCAGCTGTGATGCCATCCGCTGGTCCAGGCGTGGCTCTTGTATAACTTCTGCACGTATGCGATTTCCCTGGAGAGTTCTGCTTCTAGTCAGCGCATCCATGGCCAGTCGGGGGAGGGCTCCAGCGTGCTGTGACTCTGTAGACAAGGCCTGTCTTGTACCAGAGCTGCAGCTTGCAAGGCTGCAATTTGCTTTGCTTGAATATCTCTTCCCAGAGAGTGTTTTAAACCATCTCAGGGAGACTTAAACTAAATGAAGCAGTCTGGCCTCCTTGCTGGAGGCTGAATTGGCTACTCTAATCCCGTTTTCCAGAAGGCTTCCTGGCTGCTGATGGCTTTCACAGATGGGTCAGGATGAGTGTCCCCTTGGGCCCCAGAGCAAGTCACAACTTTAACAGAATTACTGTATTTTGGAAATTCGGATTTTAATGCCTCCTTGAGTGCTTGTAAAGGTTTTGACTTTCTGTCAAATACTCTTTCCCCTCGGGAATTCTTTTTTTTTTTTTTTTAATGTGAAAATTAAAACATGTTGGCTCCATCAGACAATACAGCCTGTAAACAATCATGGGGCCACCAGAAATGGTAAAATAGCATTGTTTGAAATGGCAGGTTTGTAAAGGTTCACCATGCAATGTGCGGGGGGGCGGGGTGGGGAGAGAACTATTGGAAGGAAGGTGCATTCATGGAAGCTTGAGGAATGAACAGGGAATTTTGCAGTTAGGCAGTAGGGTATGATATTTATCATCAAGGACTCAGACTCTGGATTCAGAAAGCGGTGAAAATACTTGAGCTACCTTTCTGAATATTGTTTCCTGCTCGTGTAATGAGAAGAGCAGTAGAACCAACGGGCAGGTGTAAGGATGAGGTGACATAGGAAAGCACCCAGCACACTGCTAGCTATATAGCAAATGTCCAGTAGAAGTTAGCTACTACTGTTGTGACTGTTGTCATTGTTACCTTTTTATCATCATTTTAATAAGTGTAGTTGCTAAGAAAAAAAAAAAAGACAACCCACTGAAAAGACAGTATGTTCACATCCACTTGCATGCAGAGAGGTTCAGCCAGAAGCAAAGGTGCCATCTTCAATCACTGTAATGTCCCAAACCATTCCCACTCAAAGCCACTTCCCACCCTACTGACTGAGTTGACATAATAAAATGTATTGTCTGTCTGCTGTGTTTTGCAGAGCTAGAAGTGACCTGATGCTATGATGAAAATCATCTAACATCAGCTGGGGCTCAGGCACTCTTAAAGAAGTTCTCTTGTTTGACTGCTGACAAGTCTCATGTAGACCATTACAGGGTCCAAATCAGAATCCATGCACTTCTGGATTTCTGTGCATATTTCTCTTCTGATCCAACATTGCATGTGTAGGAGGCCTGCCTTTTCTTTCTTCTTTCTGTGCAGTGCAGAAACTAAGCATCAAAGGGAGGCCTTTGAATACGTTCTTCACCTGATGAATGGCTCCTTGGAAGTTCCACGGCTTCATTTATGCCATCATATTGGTGGCGTTGTTAAGGGAAAAGCATGGTACTCCCTTCCCTACCTTCCTGTGACTCAGGCGTCTGCCCTTGACTTGTGTCGAAATACACCATCCATCTTTCCTAGATTTTTGCCCTTCCTCTGTCCTGCTGGTGAGCATACTTCAGTCATGCAGGTTGATAGCTCTTTCTCCCTATTCTTTCAGCATCTTTCTTTTAAACGTAGGTGAACTGGAACTCCAACACAGAGGTCTGAAGGATGACTTACAGGTGACTCCTTTACAGTCAGAGGAGTCTGGCTTGAAGTTCTTTCTGCAGAAACTCCACTTGGGAATTGATCACTCCAGGCTGTAATAAAGTTGTGTCTTGCATAGAAAATCATAGTTCTCCCTTAATGATAGCCTCCCTCCATTGCCTCCTGATTGTATGTGTGATCTTAGGAGAGTAGCTTGAGCTTTCTGAACTTTGATTTCCTCATATAAAGCTTAGACATAAATTTCCCTGACTCAGTGGGACTCATGGGCTTGCTGGGGAAGGGAGGCAGCACTGCCTGTGCCCAGTTCCTGGCTCCTATGAGGTACTCAGCTTGCTTTCCTCTGGGGCTGACGACTTTGACATTTCCTGTTGAATCCGAACCTGTGAACCCTAGGGAGTTTTCATACTCATTCAACAGAGGAGACGGAAGGCCAGAGAGGGAACATCACATACCCTCAGTGACACAGCTGGTGACAAGCCCTGGTACCCAGTCTAGTGCTGCTTCTGCTACACGTGGATTGCAAAGGCGTTGAATCTGCGCAGGGCTTTTTTCCTCCCTTCTGTACTGCTGGTCTTGAATTAGCAGGAACCTCTTTCTTTAGAAGCTGGAAACATGATCTTCTCTCTTCTCTGTTGTTTTCCAACACCCAAGAGTGAAAATGCTCTGTCCATCAGACAGTCATGCTAGGTGGCATTTGGCTAAGGGCTTTTCTTTTGTGCTTGAAGACCTACTAAAACCTTTCTCTATTCATACCCTCCTTGAATGTCATGTTTATAATAGGTCATTGCTGGTGACCATGAACTATTGCCAGTTAAGAAGCTGGAGGTCTAGGCATTGGCAAAATCTGTTTCCCTCATTTATGCTCTTGGCTGACATTTGCCACTTTGCTCTTTTCCCCTCCTGAAAAGATTGTTCATGAAACGTTCTCATTCTTACACATTGTCTGTGTGTGTGTGTGTGTGTAGGATGTGTGTGGGGGTCGTGGTGGTGGTGGGGGGTGGTTTGGGTGTATTTGAATGAAGCAGGGGAGAAAATGCTGGATAAGATGACATTGAGATTCCAGCATCATTAGTCTCCGAGCGTCTCCACTGGGGACCTGGCTAGTTGATTTTGGAGACTTGGCTTTGTTGTTTCCTTGGCATGCTGTTTGAGCAGTTCTTTGTTCAGAGTCTGAAATCCAGAAGCAATCTTCTTCCATTATTTCCCTGGGGACAAGGCAGAGGGAGAAAGAAGGTGGAGGGAAAGAAAAAAGGCGGCTTGGTGGGGAGGAACTGCTGTTTGTGAAGACAGAGATTAGAGAGATTGGATGAAGGAGTCAGGAGGAAGGGAAAGCAGGAAGCAGCTGGGAGAATATCAGAGCAGTCTCCAAACCACCATGAACGTGCTAAGCTGAAGTTCCCTTCTGGTGACGTCACAGCCCAGAAGACAAGCACCTGTGTTCCACTTCGGCTAGAAATGCCTGTCCCCGCCTGTCCTATAGGATCTGTGCTCAGTCCCTGTCGTGTCCAGCGCTTCGGGTTGTACTTCATCAGGCTCCTCTGTCCGTGGGATTTTTTAGGCAAGGAAACTGGAGTGGGTTGCCATTTCCTCCTCCAGGGGATCTTCCCCACCCAGGGCTTGAACCCGAATCTGCTGCATTTCCTGCCTTGCAGCTGGATTCCTTACCACTGATTCTATGGGAAGCCCATAGAATCCGTAACGCAACCATTTGCCATGTTAGATTCTAAAACCCTACATGGGGCTCAGCACAGCAAGTGTTTTCCACCAGAGCACCATGGCCTATTTTTAAAAGTGCATTTATTCAAGAGCACATTGTTTAGTACAATACGAGCCAGCCAGCCTCCTTGCTGGGTGTGTAGCCTGTACTTCAGCACATATTTGGTTGTAAAGTCCGTCAGGATCAAGTCAGCTGAACTGAAGACTCAAGTTTCATGAGAGCTGACATGGAAGAGGAGACAACACTGCCCAGAGCACAGAATCCAGAAGCATCCCTAGTTGGAAGTGGAGACCTCAGGGGAGTCAGGACTGCTGGCCTTGTTGGAGAAAGCATAACCAGAGTCTTGGTCACTCAGGACAGTGGGATGACCTCTAGGAAGAATGAATAGTGGTGATTTCTGATAACCCCTGTTCTTCCTGGTTCTGGCATTCATGTATAAACCATCTGGGGGCACTGGAGGGAACCTGGGATGGGAGGCAGAGATGGAACCAAGGTGGGGCACCTTTTACAGTCAGCACTGTGCCTGTCTCACGGTAGATGGGAACTTGAGTCGTCTCCATTCGTCTTGCACTGGGAGCACCGTTGACTTCAGCTCCCCCACCCCTTCTTGGTTTTTAAATATCAAACCTTACGAATAGGATCCAGCCCCATCCAGGGTTAAAATTAACTGGGACAAGAATTCTTAGCATTTCATTTCAGCTGGGCAGGATGCCATTTTTCCAGCTCTTGTTGGCATCCATTCATCAGTTTTGAGTCCTCAGAGATTCTTGTTCATGAAAGTTCCAGGACTCAACTGAGAAACAGCTGTACTTTCTGTGGTCACCGGGTCAGATATTTTTCAGGGTAGCTGTTAGTATATATGTCAGTGTATGTTATGGGTGTCTACGTGTCTGAAATAGTTTTGTGCTTGGGTGAATGTATGGCAAAGGCAGTAGGTATCATAGGTTGAACACTTAACCATATTCTAGTTGACGTGAAGGATGGTTTCCATACCTTGTTAATCCTTGCAGCAGTTACACAGCTAGATATTAGCTCCATTTAGTAAGAGAGAAACTAAGACTCCAAGAAATTAAGTAACTTGCCCTACTTTATGCCTAGAAGAAAGAATAAAGCTGGAATTCAAACCCAGGATGGTCATCGTCCAAAGCCTGAATGAGGCCCACCATTCTGAGTCTCCTTACACTTTTTACTATAAAGTATTATGAATGTTTTTTCTTTGCCTTTGAAATCTTGTATCTGTGGAACCCTAACGTGAGAAATACCTCATTATGTAGCCATTGATTGATTGCTTTTTTAAAAATTGGAATATCATTGTTTTCCATCGTTGTATTATTTTCTGCTGCACAGTGAAGTGACTCAGCTACATACACATGCGTCCCCTCCCTCTTGGACCTTTCTCCCATCCTGCCCCTCTCCGTCATCACGGAGCACAGAGCTGAGCTTCTTGTGCTGTGCAGCAGCTTCCACTGGCTAGCTGTTTGACACATGTGGTGGATATATATCCATCTGCTCTACCAACGTGTCCCCCTCTCCCCTTCCCCACTGCGTCCACACGTCCATGCTATATGCCCGCGTCTGTTTCCAGGGTAGGAAGAGAGATGCTATGTCTGCGTCTACCCTGGAAATAGATCCATCTGTACCATTTTTCTAGGTTTCAGGAATCCTTTTGCTTGATCTTTTGATAAAATTGGCAATATCCAAGAGACTGTATCAGGCACAAAACAGAACAGAGTGGCTTCTTCATAGCCAGCTCTGAATGTGGCTTTTAGAATGGAAGTGTGAGGTTCCTTGGGAAGTTGGTAACACACACTCTGATGAGGAGTAAAAGCTCTGGGCAAATGGAAGCAGCCCTTCTGTTGGACTGAATGGAGTGTGGGCAGATCTGCTGCGAGCCTAGATGAGTCCAAGAGAGAGGCCAGGCTTGTGGGCTTTTGATCCCCCCATCATGAGCACTTCAGGTCCTAAGTAGAATGTGTGTTTCCCCTTTCTGAGCCTCAGTTCTTCTCTCCCTAAAATAAAGGCCCTGGATTAGGTGATCTGTAAATTGCCTTCTGGCACTGACCTTGATGAGTGTGAACTTTCAGAGGGAATTCAGCCTTGTCGGTGGAGGTGTGCAATTTGCTCTAGTGGCTGCTCTTGGGCGGAGAACTAAAAGGTCAGGTTTTATATCTGGCCCCGACCTCTGTGTGTTGTGAATATGCGCTGGAATATGAGAAGCAGTAGCCCTCCAGAGAGCCACTTGGAGCTTCCTGCAAAAGCCTCTGCCCTTTGGATGTTTCAGATGTTAAGTTGTGGGGGGGAGTGGGTGGAGGGGTGTCGGCATTCCTCAGTGCCTCTCGCTCGGTCACTCTCAGAAGGCCTTCGGGCTGTGTTCTGTGTACATGCATCCTCCTCAGTGCCTGAGACCAGGACTCTCCAGCGCATCATACCTGCCCCTGGGGGTGTTGCTGACTCTGCATTTGTAGCCAGCTCCCTGGTGATGCTGAGCTGCTGCTTCTCGGCCATCTGTGTCACAAGCACAGAGGGCTCCACAGGAGAGGAGATGTGACTGCATTCAGAAGGCCCAGGTTCAAGTCCCAGTTGTGTCATTGTTTATTGGAGTGAACCTGAAAGAGATCACTTAGCTGCTCTGTGACTCAGTTTCTCCTTCTGTGGAGTGATCAATAATTAATAACTAACAGTTAGTTGACTGTTTACTATGTGCCCAGCACCATGCTCACTATTTTTTAAGTCTTTTTAAAAAAAATTTTATTAAGAGTATGGGTTGCTCTGCAATGTTGTGTTTCTGCTGAACAGCAAAGTAAATCAGCTTTACATAAATCAGATACACATATATCCCATTTGGGGGATTTTCTTTCCATCTAGGTCACCGCAGAGCACTGAATACAGTTCCCAGTGCTGTACACTACGGTATAGTTATCTATTTATCTATCTATCTATAGTAGTGTACATATGTCAATCCCAATTGCCCAGTCCATCCCACCTCCCCTCTTCCCTCCTTGGTATCCATACATTAGTTCTCTGTATCTGTGTCTCTATTTCTGCTTTGCAGATAAGTGTGTTTCCACCATTTTTCTAGGTTCCACATATGATATTTGTTTTTCTCTTTCTGACTTCATTCTGTGTGACAGTCTCTTAAGTCCATCCTTATCTCTTCAGAGACACAATTTTGTTCTTTTTTATGGCTCATGTTCACAATTTTATGTGTTATATCTTATGATAACCTTGTGAGATAGGTTCTATTATGCATTCTATAGATGCTAAGCACAGAGATGTTAAGTAACTTGCCTAATATCACACAGCTAGTAAATGGCCAAGCTGAAATTGGAATTAAATCACTTGATTCTGAAGCTTCCAGAAGTTGTAGGAATGATAGGTGTGAACCATCTTGGAACTTATGTGTGTTTTACAAACATACCATATGAACAAATACATTTATTTCTATGATCTGTATGTTTATAAACATTTAGGACACTTTGGTGATTTCTATGTTTATAAATGTTTAGGACACCTGAGGAGAAGGCAATGGCAGCCCACTCCAGTACTCTTGCCTGGAAAATCCCATGGGCGGAGGAACCTGGTAGGCTGCAGTCCACGGGGTCGCTAAGAGTCGGACACGACTGAGCGACTTCACTTTCACTTTTCACTTTCATGCACTGGAGAAGGAAATGGCCACCCACTCCAGTGTTCTTGCCTGGAGAATCCCAGGGACGGGGGAGCCTGGTGGGCTGCCGTCTATGGGGTCGCACAGAGTCGGACACGACTGAAGCAACTTAGCAGTAGCAGGACACCTGAAATGGTAAGAAGTTGGTGGTTCCCAATTGAGATGGTATTGTTTCTAAGGAAAAAAAATTACTGTTCCATTTGATATTAATTCAAATCAAATGCTTTGTGAAACTTTGAAAAGCACAGGTATTTATGCTGTTGTCTTGGGTTGTTCAACTAGGAAATAAAAGTGTCAGCTGAGAGGAGTGGGAGGTTCTGGTTAGCTAAATTTCTGGCTGTTGAGAATTAGATCCCAGTTCATTTTCAGTCTTGTTTTTGCAAATTTGGAGAATATATCCAATCACTCTTCGGCCTTAATAGGAAGAGCACAGTTACCCAACTGTATCTTGTGATTTGAGGATATGGCAGCCATATAAATTATTATCCTGAACACGAATTTCCTGCAGGTGGATTGATTGTGGGTTGATTGTGAACATCATCTGAGTTTGATATCTCTCCCCTTGCTGGACCCCAGGCTGTGATCTGGCAGGATAAACAGACGTCTGCTTTCTTCCCTCACCCCTCCTTATTATTCTTCTAGAAGCTTCTATTTGAATGACAGAGGAAATCCTCAGTGGGGAAATTTATTCTTGTTTGAATATGTACCCATGTTTGACCTCCATTCTTAATGTCCCAGTATACTAGGAGTATGGCGCATACCGGCACCTGCATCACCTTTGTCCGCTGTGGACCTCACTGATGACACTCCACACTCTTTGTCAAGCTCCAGCACAACCTCAGACTACTCCTCAACCCAGGACTCAGGTAGCCTATATTGATCAGTTGTAGTTGCCCCCAAGAGATTGAACTTAAATGCCATGTCTCCTCTTGGATGCTGCCTGGAAGTTGATTCTTTCAGTTTGGTAAATAAATGCCAACCACCTATTAGTAAAGCATCTGCCTGCAATGTGGGAGACCCAGGTTCGATCCCTGGGTCGGGAAGATCCCCTGGAGAAGGAAATGGCAACCCACTCCAGTACTCTTGCCTGGAAAATTCCATGGACGGAGGAGCCTGGTAGGCTACAGTCCATGGTGTTGCAAAGAGTCGGACATGACCGAGTGACTTCACTTTCACTTTCTTTCACCTATTAATTCTTAGGCATGCTGAAAAGACAGTTTATTTTCTACTTACTCTGTGTTGTTTTATTCTTCCTTCCCCAAAGTGGATGGACCTACAAGCTTATTGAAAGTTTCAGTTAGTTGAATTTTTAGTTAAAGTTTTAATAGAGTGTTTTTATTTCTCTGCTACTCACATCCTGTTGTTCTGATTAACGTGGTGGCCATTCTTAAGGCTCCTGTCGCTTTTCATTACACGTGATGTAGGCTCTTTATCCAGTTTTCCTGCCCTGATGCTCCCGGAAGAGTACCTGCCATCCAAGGGGCTGTTTCGTGTAGGCACCCTCTTGGCAGCTCAGCCAGGGGCCAGGTGGCCGGCACACATGCAGTGGCTGCTGCTGGCTCACTGTGCTGCTGTCAGCGGATGTCCTCTCCTGACAGCTTCACTCTCAGGATTCAGGAGTTCATGTAAATTATGCCCAAGTCTCCTACTTGCCTTGGAGGTTGCATCGCAGAAGTCAGCTGGAGAGCCTGTCAGGACTAGAAGCTTGCCACCATTTGTGACAGTGAATCCTCCCCCTAGCCTGAGCACCTTCCGCTGCTTCCTGTGCAGGTTGGGCCACCACATTGAAACACCTGGCTCATTAGGAAGCAGAGTGAAACGTAGAGCAGAGAATTCCCTTGTTCCTGTCTCAGCAGCAGGAGCTTGAGTTCTTGCTTGAATGGCTTCTGAAAGGTTGAAAAGCAGCCCTAATCACCAGGCTTGGTTTTGATCAGACTAGCTTGAACCTGCCTTCTGCTCACTTTGGCAGTTGGACTGCCTAAACACCAGTGTTGTTTGCCCTTGCCATCCTTAAAAATTGCCTTCCATCCTTGTATCATTGAATGCCTGAGATTCAGCATCCTACGTGGTCAGGATGATATCATGTGCTATTTTGAATTTTTAAAAGCAAACGTTGCAGAGAGTGAGAAATGGAACATCTGCAAAACATAAGGCAGTGTCTGTGGGCCTGCGGGGAATAGCAGAGAAGACCTTTTACACTTAGCCAGTTCTCTAAACCAGGTGTTTTTAACTTGAAATCCATGAGCACCAAAGGAACAGTAAAGACTGACAAACTTTTTGAAATTAAATGCAGCATTTACTATGAATGTGTGTATGTTCACCGTTTTAAGGAAGAGGATCCCAGCTTTCATCAGACTCTTAAAGACGTTAAGTCATTTGAAAGTTAATAAGAAGTGCTGGATTGGATGGTAGATGGTTGTAAACTCACCCAGGAAACTCTCCTGAGGTTAACTGGGGACTAGAAAAAAATCCCTCTGCCCTATACAAATACGTCACAGTTCTACAAAGCTCTCAGGAACTGGAAGGAGTGAATTACCTGGTTCTCTCCCATTTTATAGATAGGTAAATTGAGGTCTGGAATCTCAGATGCCAAAGCCACAGGAGTACTTCTTTGTTCTGTGTTTCAGATACTTTAACTGAATTATTAATTATTAACTTAACAATTCCAGCAAGTTTTTGGAACATTTACTTTAGGTTGAACTACAGCTTTTCAGTCTTTCTGTATTCAAGGCATTCTTTCCGATTTTGGACATTTTGCAGTACACTTAGCAGGATTACATTACATGGCAGTTACGGTATGATTCTCGGTCATTCTCAGGATATATTCTTCTCTGCCCTAGCTTTCCTGTGTCTTCTTTAATCCCAGAAGAAGATAGTCTTTCTTTGATGTGGTTTTGATGATGTACTACTGATCTGATAGTTGACTCACACTTTCCATTTTTGGCATCATTGTACCAATGTAGATTTTCAGTAATCCCAAAAAATGAATATAAAAAAATTTTTTCACACTGATTCTATCTTGTGTGCCCATAACGTGTTCAGCCTCTAGTTGAGAACTACCAAGCTAGATTCCAGGCTGGATTGAATACTTACTGTTTTAGGTTAGAGTTATATGGCACACCACTCCAGTACTGTTGCCTGGAAAATCCCATGGACAGAGGACCCTGGTAGGCTGCGGTCCATGGGGTCGCAAAGAGTTGGACACGACTGAGTGACTTCCCTTTCACTTTTCACTTTCATGCATTGGAGAAGGAAATGGCAACCCACTCCAGTGTTCTTGCCTGGAGAATCCCAGGGACGGGGGAGCCTGATGGGCTGCCTGCCATCTGTGGGGTTGCATAAAGTCAGACATGACTGACGCCACTTAGCAGCATGGTTATAAAATAAGCTCCTTGATTTTACGGAGGTTATAGTGGGAGAAATATTTGATAGATCCACCAACAGGTAAAAGCAGTTTCCGATAGTGACAAATGTTAAGAAAAAAATGAAAGGATAATAGAATGAAGAGTGAATGAGAAGGGAAAGTGGGCTATTTTTCATAGGGTTCTTGGTGGAGGTGCCTTTGAGTAATTACATGGATAATGAAAAATAGGTCAGCTCAGAAAGAGCTCAGGGAAGGATGCTTCAGGCAGTAAAACAGCCACTGCAGAGGTCCTAAGAGAGGGATGGCCTTGGCACACATGCAAGCACAGAGGACAATTAAAAGGTCATTGGGGCTGAAACATAGTAGAGAAGATGGGGGGCAGTGGGACAAAATGAAGCTGGAGAGACAGGAAGGGGCCAGATTATATTGGATCTCATAGGCCAACATTAGGGAGTATGTGCTTTAATTATAATGGAAAGCCAGTGGAGCTTTTTAAGCAGGGCAGTTGAGTGATACCACCATTGTTTTTAAAAACAAAACAGAAAATAGATTCTAGAGAGGTAAGAGTGGATACAGGGAAGAATAAGTAGGCTGTTGTACCCCAGGCAGGAGGTGATGCTGACCAGATGGGGAAAGGTGGAAATAGTGAGTAGAGCTCATGGATAAGTGACCAAGCCTCATCCCGTGCACCAAGAAATCCACAGACTGAGCTGCTGTTCATTGTATCAGCTCAGCCAGAAGCACGTGGGCGTTGCTGCACCCCCAGGGTTTGGGGGTGGGAGGCGCGTCTAGGAGACATACATCCTTCCACCGTCACCTTGTCAAATCTGAATATAACAGATTCTTAAATATTTTCAGTGTCTCACTCCTGTAGACCATGTGAATTCAATTCATCCAGGGCTTCTTTCCAATAAAACATGAAACCAGGAAGTGTTATTTTCTTTCTCTGTACTTCCCTCCATCCCCTTGCTGCTGCAGAATGAGGGGACTGGTCATGGCTCAGAACAAAACCACATAAACCTTTCCACGGATCGGGTTCGAAGAAGGGAAATCAGCATCTTGCCTTTTTTTTTTTTTTTTTTCTTTCTCTTTTTTGTCTGTCCCCCTTGTGGGAAACCCTGAGAAATGTGTTTTGTTTTTTGCTCTGGACTTGACTGAAGCCAGGTCTCTCCTGAAAATAACGTCTTTCCCTGTTGTGTCTAACTCAATCTCAATGGCAGGGCTTCACTTCCAGCCTCAGTGCTTGGTAAACACCCAATTTCTTGACACTCTTGTTTCCCAAGTCCACTGGGGTCATCTCGAGCCGTTGGCTTCATTCACGGAGGAACGTGGATTTCTGGGAAGTCTCTGCCTCCAGCCCTTCAGCACGGATATTAAAGGGCCCCTGTCAAGTTTTGAGGGGTGTGACCATTGCCAGAATCCCCACAAGCCAGGCCCCTGAGGGGTGCTCTCGCCAGCTGGCCCCCGTCCACACCAGAAACGGCTGGATTGCAGAGGTTCTCTGTACATGGAGCTGGCTGAGTTCCCCTGGATGAAAGGCAGGCTAATATAAACTGAAAATGTTATTAATAAGCAGCCACTTAAGAATTTCCTATGACTTGCCAGTGATTTGGGGGCCTCTCTGTGAACAGGGAGAAAAGCACAACTTGTTTTACATGGATTAGGGGAGCAGCGCAGTCCGTCTGCTGGGGCCTCGAACAGGCGGCTCGCTCAGGTGTTCAGTGAAGGGTTCTGGAATCTAGCTGGTCCAGGTTTGCGTTTCCAGTTTCGTAGTCTGGCGGCTGTGGGAGCATAAGTGAGTTTCAGAAACACTTTGAGCCTTGGTTTTCCCCATCTGTAAAATGAGGAAGGTATTACTGATTTCCATCTCTTACTGTGCTGTGAGGATTAAGTCAAGAACGCGTGGAAAGTGTTTTGCGCAGAGCCTGGCATACATCCCAAACATGTCCTTCTCAAAAGGAAAGTTAGAAACAGCCCATCCCAGAATCGGAACCAAACTGACTCAATTCGCCCTGCTTCAGGGTGAAAAGGAGAAGATTTGGCGTTCCAGACACGGCACACTTACTAGTAACGGCCGCAGTGCTTGGCTTCTCTGAGCACCACCTTCTCCTTCTGTGAAATGGCAATAATAGCCCTTGTTCCTCTGAGGAACCTTGGTAGATATTTTTGGCAGGTCACAGAGTTCCCCGAATTGAAAGTGCATGGGAAGCTCTGAAGTGTTTGATTAGTCCCAGGGTCATTATCCGAGCCTGTTTACCTTATTGTATCTTGGTAAGAAACTAAGGTCATCTTTGTGACCTTGAAGTGTTAAAAGCATGGTAAAATAAGTAAGCCTTAGGTAAAGATGGTAATCAAATTCCCTTCGTCAGTCCAGCACACCTTCAAGTATATATTAGGTGTTTAATAAAGACTCACAGAAGTGATTGGTTTGCCACCCATCTGTTTTCCATTGATCTGTTTCCATCCCAACTAAAATATATTAGTAGGGACTAGAACAACTTCTACCGAACAAGAACCATAGCTATTTTTATTGACTTGTTTTACTTCTTGTCCCTGTACATAGCACAGGGCCTAGCAAGCTGGCCCAGTCAGATTTCACTATAGCCAGCATAATGAAGGCATTATTTAATACCAGCTGTATTGTTTAAGACCAGCTATCGGTATTATTATTGGAGAAGGCAATGGCACCCCACTCCAGAACTCGTGCCTGGGAAATCCCATGGACAGAGGAATCTGGAAGGCTGCAGTCCATGGGGTCACTGAGGGTCGGACACGACTGAGTGACGTCACTTTCACTTTTCACTTTCCTGCATTGGAGAAGGAAATGGCAACCCACTCCAGTGTTCTTGCCTGGAGAATCCCAGGGACGGGGGAGCCTGGTGGGCTGCCGTCTATGGGGTCGCACAGAGTCGGACACGACTGAAGCAACTTAGCAGCAGCAGCAGCAGCATAGGTATTATTAATCCTAACAGCCACTCAGTGAAGTGGCAGAGATAGGGATTGAACCCAAGGCACTGTGCCTCCAAGATCTTAATTCACTGCACAGTCACAGTATGCTATTTTTGAGTACTTAGGGGATATTCAATGCTTCAGATTTGGTCTCAGTGGGGTTAGCCAACTTCTTCTACACAGGAGGTAGTGACTGAACAAGTCCTTTGGCAGGTGGCATGGAAAAGAAAAGCAAACAGCGAGATATTTTGTGGAGTCTTACAATTCTCATTTTGAAGTCAGGAGGTGAGGAGTGTTACAATTCAATGTGTAGTTATTTCCTCAGAAACTGTTCCCCTGAGGGACTCATCTGGAAAGGAGGAGCTCTTGGAACTGGATCTGCTCAGCATCCAATGAAGGAAAAACGTACATGCCATGAAATCACAGTTAACATATGGACCAAGTGAAATGGAGGAACTGGTCCAGGCATAACCATTCCATCTACTTTGGTTGCTTCTTAGGAAGGCTGTGGGTCTGAACGCAGCTCAGGAAATCAGAGCTTCTCTAGATACTCACAGCCTTTCCTAACGGATGCAGTGATGCAGGTAGCAGTGTTGCCATGGAGACACCATCAGTGGCCAAGCTCTTTCCCTTGAGGGTTCACTCTTACTACTCATCATGATGCTGAATTAGCTAGCTGTGTGTTTGGTAGGCAGATTTCTCACTGGCCTGTGAACATGTTTACAGTAAAGCAAAAACTCCTTCACTTGGGTTGCATGTGTACTCTTGCACCTGCTGACTTGTCACCATCTTAGACTCCTTTCAGTGTCTTAATAGCACCTTGATCTCTCTTAAATGCATGCCTTTATCCACCTGTCAGGAATACTCCTTCCTTCTCTTTTTGCCTAGCGACTTGCTAGTCAGCAAGGTGGTATCCAGTGCCCAGCATGTGCTAGGTGTTCTATTAATAACTGACCTAAAACAAAGTCACAAAACTGTTCAGTTTTTTATTTCTGTGTCTCAAAACTTATTTTGAAAAACTGCAGTGTTATATACAGTTAATAAGAATAGCATGATGAACTAACTTCCAGACAGCCTTCTAGAAAAGTCTGTTGCTAACATTTGGCCCTTTTATGCTGCTTGTTCCCCCCTCCCTCCGTCTCTTTTTTGCATGCACACCCACACAATGCATACACATATATTATTAGTTTTGCTCAACCCTTTGAAATTATTTTTTTTGTCTTTTATTTTTACTTTATTTTACTTTACAATACTGTATGGTTTTGCCATTCATGAAATTAAATGACAAGCATAATCCTTGACCTGTGTGTTTTTCAGCATCTGTCTCCTAGATAAGCACCTTCTCTTAAGTAACCTCATAAGTACTTGACTTTGAAATTTATGATCTTGCTCTCTGTGACTCTATTTTTGTGTCCCAGTCACACAGGGGCTTCTTACTATTTTGTTTTAATCCCTCACAATACCCACCAGAATGCATAGTATATAATAGATGTACAGTGATTAGTTGTTTAATAAATGAAGCCGCCGGCAGCAGACACTTGGGACAGTCCCCTCTTCCCCCTGGGCATTCACCACCTCAGAGTCCTCTGACCCGTGGTTCCTCCATCCAAAGGAACTATCACTCTCTAGCCTGCCTGTTTGGCATGTGGGGTGGGCCACAGGGGTGTAATTCTCACCCAGTGACTGTTGGGAATTGGGTGGGGGGTGAGTACCCCTGCCTCTTTGATTCTCTAGTAGGCCATCTGTGAAGAATGTTCTAGACCATTTTCCATAGCTTCTCCACTAAATGAGTCACAGTTGCCCAGAGCTGCAGCTGCCCATCACCCCTCCATGTGTTGGCATCGTTCTCTGCCCTCCATCCCTTCCGCAGTTCCTTCTCAGGAGCTTGGGGATCACCTCCCAACCTTCTTTATGTTCGGAGCCCTTTCCCAGATCTGATTCTGGGGAAACCTGATCTAACACGTGGTTCTTCCATTGCCGAGACATCAGACCCAGAAATCAAAGTCTGGTCAGAGATACTCATAATATGAAAAGTCATCCAGGAGGTTTAATTTAAAAGAAAAAAAAAATGTTTCCACTGCCTAAAAAATTCCAAGATAAATTAGTCCACAGTAGGGCACCATGTATGCTTCTTCATGGAAATATGAATTGACATATTAGAGGAAACAACTGCCACTAAAAATGATCCTGTACCAAGTTGGGCAGCGCCTGGCAGGGATAATCTCCTCTTGGTGCAGATGGCCAGAGCCGCTGGAGCCCAGACAGAGGGCAGGGAGTATGACGGGCCAGACAGCGGGCTTTGGCTCTGCGCTCGCACCAGCCTCGTACCCAGCTGGCCCTGTCACGGTCTCCACCCTTGAGCTTCTGTGTTGATTAGGAAGCCGTTTTTCCTTTCTCACAGAGATAGAAATCTTGCTTCCAGACATGGCAAGTGTCAAGGTTCATGCCTGGGTCCCTTAGTCAGACTGAGTGTTTCAAGAAAGAGGAAGAACACAGTATTGTGGCTGTGGGGACAGGGGGTGAAGGAGCCAGTGAGGCTGCAAATAACAGGATATGCTGACGTCTGGGTATCAAGACAGGAAGATAGGAAGTCCAAGGTGAAGGGAATTCAGGAGAAAGGAAGAGCTTTCCTTCAGCCCACTGAGATGGCCTCTCCCCCCAAATCACAGTGCTTCAGTACAGGCAGGGGCTCAGCCGCCTTGGTCACCATCTTCCATGCCTACAGTGGTGGAGGAGGGGAGGTCAACACATGGCCTCCTGAGACAGTCACTCCATACCCTTCCCCATGCCACAGCCTCTGCTTGCCTTTCCTCTGCCTGGAGAACTCTCCCTGGTCTTCCCCAGAGCTGGCTCCTCCTCCATCTTGCCATCACAACTCACGTGTCGTTTCAGTGGGGAGGCCTGTCCTGATCCATCCTTGGCCCCTCTCCCATCCCCTTGTTTGCTTCCATCATGACAGTCACCACAGTCTGTAAGTGGCAAGTTTATCTATGTGTTGACCTGACTGTTGTCTCTCTTCTTCACTTGACTTGAAGCCCCATGAGGTTAGAGATACTGTCTGAATCCCAGCATCTCTGTACAAGGCCTACAGTAGATGCTCCATCACTGTTTGCTTGGATGGTTGGACAGGTAATGAGAAGGATAGAAATATGCACACAGGAAAGAAGGAAGATTTGACCACTCTCCTAAAAAAAAGGCGATAGAAAGAGCTTTGGTCTTGGAGTTGGACAACTTAGGTTCTAATCTGTGTGACTTCAGTCAAGTTGCTTATGAGTTTGTAAGATCATATGTGTGAAACGGATACAAATGCCAACTATATAGGGCAGCTGAGAAGGAATAAAGGTGATGATAAACTATGGAACAAAATGACTGTTATAAAACCTTTTGTAAATGTAAGAAATTGCATAAACATTAGAAATATACCTGCCATCTCCCAGTTCCCAAGCACATACTGGAGTCAAGGCCCTGGAGGTCAGACTTGGCCTGTGGAGTCCTCCATCCTTTCGGGACACGTTTCCCCCTCTTGGAACATCCTCATCTCATTTCATTTCAAGCCAGCCTTCACAAGCCTATTTCCCACCTGCCTGCCTTCCTGTCTTTCTGACCCTCCACTGTGTTTTTGTGCAGCACTCGGAAGGAGGGAGCTAAAGCCTTGTCATGTGGGTCATGTGATCGTGTGGCCCAGGCGATTTTGGAGGGGAACAGCTAGTGTTCTTGGTGATAGCTCAGTTTTGACAGTTCTGGTGTACTCATCATGGCAGTATCTCAGTGATACCCATTTTTCTAAACAATTCTTTTTTGTTGTTTTTTTGTTGCTGTTCTTGTTTTTTATGTAGTTGTTTTCTTTGGCTGTGCTGGGTCTTTGTTCCTGCATTTGGACTTCTCTCTAGTTGTAGTGAACAGGGGCTATTCTCCATCTGCAGTTCGTGGACTTCTGATTGTGGTGGCTTCTAGCACGCTGGCTTCAGCAGTTGGCGGTGCCCGGGCTTCGCTGACCTGCAGCATGTGGAATCTCCCCGGACCAGACACCGAACCTGTGTCTCCTGCATTGGCAGGTGTATTCTTAACCACTGCACCACTAGGAAAGTCCTCTCAGTGCTAAGTGAAAGCAAGCAGACCCCACTTCCAGTTCTTACCAGCTCGCTTACACAGCACGGTAATGGCTTTTCTGCTAAGAGTGCCCACTTCTTTTCATTCCTCACATTCAGGCAGCCTGCAGCCTAATAAAATCTCTCTTCACTCAAAACACGTATTTACCTGTTTTCTTGGTCAAACAGATAAGGTGGGAAAGGTGTTCCCAAAGGTATGACACTCAGAATTAAGTTTTGGCTCATCTTAGGCCAGTGTCTTGCATGCATGTGAAAAGCTGGATGTTTTTATTGGGAACTTGAGGGAATGGAGCAGCAGAGTGGACTGAGGAAGCCAGGCTCCTACCCAGCCCCTCAGAAGCCTGGTCTGCCCAAGACACCCTTTAGGTGGTTTGCAGTGACGTCACTTACCACACCATTGAGAGTCTGTGACCGATATACAAAGACACAATTCAGAGCCAGGGCTTAGTGGTTTTAGATTATCCATGACCCATCTCTCCCTACTTGCACAGCAAATTGAAAGTTGATAGCTGTTGAAATCCGGTTTTCAGATTTTTTTTTTTCTATCTATCTGAGGGACCCAGCTTAACTCTGTGATACCCTTAAGTATATACGCAGTTCCCACGTTGCCTTGTGTTCTCTACACTATGGACATAAAGTCTCTGATCCTGCTACAGGGCACCAGATCAGAGCAAACCCACTTATCTGGATTGAAGAATGCACATCTTTTTGCCGAGAGTGTTGTGTGTCCATGTGTGGGTGGCTCTGGCTCATGTCTTTTTATTTCAGGCCAGAGTCTTGTCTCTCGGTACTCCCTGATAGCGCGCACACATAAATGAAATCTGGTCTCCAGTTCCTTCACATGAGAGGAAAAGAGGGCCTGCATCTGTTTCTGTTCAGCAGTGATTATCTCTGGGATTGTGAGTGTTTGAATTTTTTTTTTCTTCTTCTTGCTTATCTGTAATTCCTGATTCTTTTCTACATACATTATATGTTGCTTTTCTTTTTATGATAAGGGGGCAGTAACATTAAATTACGATAAGGAGAAAAAGGCTTACTCTTTTCCTCTGGTTAAGAGTAAAAGGAGTGATTCTTGTGCCTTTAGTGAGCTGAAGTCATGGAAGAATTTAAATACCAAGGACACATCTGTTAATTAGCAAAAAGCTTTGGAGGCCTTTGGGGTATTTTAGCCCTCTGTATTTTTTTTATTATTATTAAGTTTTATTGGAGTCTAGTTGCTTTCCATGGCCCTCTGTCTTTAACAAATGTATCTTTCCCACACCTGATCTCAGCTGCCTGAGGCATTGCTGTATTGAGCCCAGAACTGTGCATTCCTTATCCCCCACTTGATTTGTGTTGGGACTGAGCCCCCTTTAAGCAGTCTGCCCTATGACCCTGTGCATAAAAGTGACCTGAACCTGTCTGACCATGAATTTGGCACAGGGAAGCCCATACCCCAGGAAGGAAGAAGGCAGGATAGATAGCAGGCTGGCAGTGAGAGGCACTGTTTGATGACTGATATGGTCCTGCCTCTCACCAGCATGTTTTCACACACATGCCCCAGTGGTGCCCACCTGAGTGACAGGTGGGCTTAGTGATACAAGAGTTTAATACAGCATGGTCAGGACAGTTGGCATAGATGCCTTGAGACCACTGGGAATGTTGGTAGAACACTCAAGTTTCCAGACCATCCTCTGACTCAGGTGCCCCCTTCTAACTGGGAGGATTGCTCCAGAAGCATGTCCTCCAAGTGCATGTCAGATTGGAATGACATGGAATGCTGGTGAAAATGCACTTCAGGGCCCTGTGTCAGGCTTGTCAAATCAGTCATGGGGGTACATCTCTACACCCTAGGCATCTCCATGTAATGTCTTAGAAACAGGACATACAATTTCCCATGACCAGAATCATCATCATCATCTGCAGAGTTTGATGATAAAGAATTATCTGTCTCTTTAAAGTCATCCAACAGCCTCTGTGGTTTTTGTTTTGTTTTGTTTTGTCTTTCTGCCATCTCTCAAATTATTGGGCACTTACTTCATATTCTGATAATACTAGAAATGACCTTGAGCTGTTCTAGAAAGTATGCTGGTTTCCAGATTTGTGTCTTTGGAACCCTTGAGACGTTCAGTTCAGTTCAGTTCAGTCGCATCCGACTCTTTGCGACCCCATGAATCGCAGCACGCCAGGCCTCCCTGTCCATCATCATCTCCCGGAGTTCACTCAGACTCACGTCCGTCAAGTCCGTGATGCCATCCAGCCATCTCATCGTGGGTCATCCCCTTCTCCTCCTGCCCCCAGTCTCTCCCAGCATCAGAGTCTTTTCCAATGAGTCAGTTCTTCGCGTGAGGTGTCCAAAGTACTGGAGCTTCAGCTTTAGCATCATTCCTTCCAAAGAAATCCCAGGGTTGATCTCCTTCAGAATGGACTGGTTGGATCCCCTTGCAGTCCGAGGGACCCACAAGAGTCTTATCCAACACCACAGTTCAAATGCATCAATTCTTCGGCGCTCAGCCTTCTTCACAGTCCAACTCTCACATCCATACATGACCACAGGAAAAACCATAGCCTTGACTAGACGGACCTTAGTCGGCAAAGTAATGTCTCTGCTTTTGAATATGCTATCTAGGTTGGTCATAACTTTTCTTCCACAGAGTAAGTGTCTTTTAATTTCATGGCTGCAGTCACCATCTGCAGTGATTTGGGAGCCCCAAAAATACAGTCTGACGCTGTTTGTACTGTTTCCCCATCTATTTGCCATGAAGTGATGGGACCAGATGCCATGATCTTCGTTTTCTGAATGTTGAGCTTTAAGCCAACTTTTTCACTCTCCTCTTTCACTTTCATCAAGAGGCTCCTTAGCTCCTCTTCACTTTCTACCATAAGGGTGGTGTCATCTGCATATCTGAAGTTATTGAAATTTCTGCCAGCAATCTTGTTAGGACCATGAAAATGGTTCTGGAGTTTAGAAGAAGGTGGAGCTTAAGAGAAGTTGAGCACAGGACCTCCTGCTGTCTTATCAACTTGGGCAGCTCTGTTTCATATAATGAGTTTCCACATGGGAGTTCTCTTGCAAAAAAATATTTTCCTCTCCTTATAAAAAAAAAAAAAAAAAGGAAGGATGAAAAAGAGAAGGGAAAGGGGAAGGGGGGACAGGGGAAAGACTTAATGATATTTCTAATCCTGCCCAAACTTAGAATCCTGCAGTCTATGACTTGAACTTGTCACCATCGTGTGACAATGAAGACTCCTTTTTTGCCTTCATCCTATCACTTCTCACACAAAAGGAGACGTTGTGGTTCAGGCTTCAGCGTTGTAAATAACCTGTCAACATCTCAAAGATGAGACACCGCCCCCCAACAGACAAACACCCCCGATCCATTTATAAGGAATTCTTTTGCATCATGGTCGGTGGGTTCATTGATATAAATCGCTAGGCATTTTGCAAATGATTTGGTCACTGATGCAGATGACCAGAGTACTTTGAGACAGTTGAAAGGAGAGCCTTCATCTGCTGGTCTTGGGTATGTCATGGAAGAGCCGATTGTGGCTTCTGAATACGAAAGTGGATGAATTCATAGCTGCAGCTTTAGTTGGGGGTGGGGGGTGGCAAGGGTTGTTGCTGGGTAGACGGAGGGAGAACGGAGGACGCAGGAGCTCTGCTCTCTGAATCATGCCTTATTCCTTGGAAACCTGTCATTCACAAACCCAATTATGTTCAGGTAGAATGTCAACTCTGACAGAATGAAACCAATGCACGCTTTGTGTGATTGTTTTTTTTTTTTTTTTAATGAAATCCTGCTTTACTAGCAGGTTCTATCTTCATAAATGTCTATTTAAAAAAGAAAAAACCAAAACCAAATCATATATTTCCCCACGCACTCCTGAAAAGCTTTAATCAGTGTGTTGAAAGCGAGAGCTCTTAGGTGTTGCTTGCATTTTGCCAAGAGGGAGAGAGAGACGTGAGAATCAAGAGAAATCCTCTTGGCTTTACCTCTGACCCTCTGCACCTTTCTCAGCATCTAGGCCTTGCCGTTGCTCATTTGTAAACAGGAGTTATTAAATTAGTCTCTCCAAAGGCTGTCATGGAAGCACTCAAAGGTTAAAAATTCTTTGCAAATAAAAGTGCCTTGCCACAGCAGTGCCTGTTAATTATAAATGAGGAATGGAAGGCAGACAGCTAACGGGGAAAATACATAAGGTCCTGATGGTTTTGATTTACCTTTTTTTGTTGTTGTTTCTTTTCCTCCTCTTTTTTTTTTCCTGTTTGGTTTTGATTTTTCTGAATGTGTTTGTTGTCGAGCGAAAGGCTGCTCTCTGGTGGGAATGAGGTATGCCTTTCATAGGGTATTAATAGGATTTGGGGGTCAGATGGATCCTACTTTGCATCTCTGTTCTGCTTTGTTTTCTTCTCTGGAAGGTGGAGGTGATAGTTCCTTTCTTGGAGGACTGGTGTGCAAATCTGAGCTCACGGGTGTCGAGTGGAAGTACATCGTATGCTGTGCATTTGCTCCTGTGTGCCCCTACCCAAGCCCTGCTTGCCCTCATTTTGCCTCACCATTCTATCTTTGCATTGCACTGAGCAGCTTTCATATACTACTTGATTGAACGATATAATTTTTTTGTTGTTGTTTATCGTATGTTTCTCCCCCTCTAAGTATATAGATTCTGTGCGGGGAGGGATCTTTGTTTCTTTTGCTTGAATATCACTAGTGTCTAGAGCAGTGCCTGGCAGATGGTAGGTACTTGGTGGTTACTTGTGAAATGACTAAAGAGGACCCTTAGCCCTCTCCCTCTTTCTCCTCTGTTCAGGCTTCTATTCAATGAGACTCACTATGGATCTGGTTCTTTAATTCTCTTTCGCTTTTGTCTTTGTTCCTTCTTCTGGAGCTTCTGTTCATTAGACTATGTCTGTCCAGCACTAAAAAGTATGCTCTTCCCGGCCTTGCTGAATAAATGAGTTTCATTGATGAATATTCTAGAGACTAAATTTAGAAAAAAATCTCTATACATTTTGTTCTAAAACTGTGACTTGCTAGTAAACCATTAGTCACTGAAGAGCTTCCTAGACTTGCTTAAACATAGGGAGACTGTTTTCTCCTTAAGTCATACACTGACATAAAAAGTTCTAGAGGGGGAAAAAAAACCCTTGACTGCTTCCCAAGACCCCTGACTCCTTTACAGTAGGTGATTAATTAACGAGTTACTGTTAAAATGAGCTCAAACTATTTTTAAAAGCAACAGCCAAGATTTGGATAAAACTTCTCTGAGTTTGGAGATGCAAACCAGATCCCAAGGTACATTCTCTTCGTGGATATGTTCAGTCAGATGAAAAGCAGGAAGCAGAAGAATCTGACAAGCCTCACTTGGCTGGACAAAACTGATTTCGTTTCTTCATGTACATTTTGGTATCAAAATTCAGGCCATTGAAAGAATAAGGACCAAAAAAATCCCTGACTGATCATCTCAATAGATGCAAAAAAAAGTATTTGACAAAATGTAACACGCTTTGTTGATTAAAAATTCTCAGTGACTAGCATAGATGAAAACTTCTTCAGCTTAATGAAGAAAAGTTACCAAAAAACCCCACAATTATTTAATACTTGATGGTGAAGGGTTGGTTGCTTTCTCTTAAGATCAGGAACAAGACAAAGAGCCCACTTAGACATTTGCAACTTAGGATCACTGGAGGACCTAGGCAAGCAATAAGACAGGGTAAAGAAAAAAATAGGCATTACCTTGAAAAGGAAGGAATACAACGATCTCTATTCACAGATGACATGATCTTGTATATAGAAAGTCCTAAGGAATACACACGTTCGAAAAAATGGAAATAAATAGAAAGACATTCTTTGTTCATGGATTGGGAGACTTAATATTGTTAAGATAGCAGTACTCTCCAAATTAAAGATTCATCACAGTGCCTGTCAAAATCCAAGCTTAAATTTTTGCAAAAATTGGCAAGATAACCCTAAAATTTATAATTTATAGTGCAGATGTCAGGGACCCACAACAGGTAAAATATATATATATTTATATATATTTAAAAGAAGAAAATTGGAGGACTCACACTATACAATTTCAAAATGTACTACAAAAGAGCAGTAATCAAGACAATATTGTACAAGCATAAGAAGAGACATAGACCAAAATATGAAATGAAGTTGAGTTGAGAGTCCAGAATAAATCCTTATATATGGTCAACTGATTTTTGACAAGGGTCAATGCAAGTGAATTGAATGGCACTGGGACACTTAGATAGCCGCACAAGGATGAAGTTGGAGTCCTATTTCATACCATATATGAAAAGCACCTCAAAATGGGTCATAGACCTATAAATATGAACTAAAACCGTATAATTCTTGGATGAAAATACAAGAGTAAATCTTATGACCTTAGGTTCCTTAAATATGATACCAAAAGCAGAAAGAACAACAGGGCAAAAAAATGGACTTCCTTAAAATCAAAAACTTAGGTGTTTCAAAGGACTTCATCATAAAGGGAAGACAGTCCACAGATGAGAGAAAATTTTTACAAAGCATATATCTGATAAGGACTTGTATCCAAAAAGTATATGAAGAATTCTTTCATTTCAACAATAAAAAGGCAATTTTAAATGAACTAAAGATGTGAATAGACATTTCTCCAAATAAGATATACAATCACATAAAAGGATGTGTAATATCATTAGTCATTAAGGAAGTACAAATCAAAGCCTTGGTAAGATACCACTTCACACCCACTAGACAACAATCACAGAGAAAGACAATGACAAGTGTGACAAAAACGTGGAGAAAATGGAACACTCATTCATTAACGGTGGGAATGTAAAAAGATGTAGATATTTTGAAAAATAATTCAGCAGTTCCTCAAAATGTTAAACATAAAGTTACTGTATGACTCAGCAATTCCATTCCTAGGTAAATACCCGAGAGAATTGAAAACATACAGAGAATTGCACATAAATAGAATAGCGTTATTCAAGAGCAGTGAAAACAGTCCAACTGTCTACTGACTGATGAATGGATAAACAAAGTGTAGTATATCCATATAATGGAGTATTATAATGCAAGACATGAAAGATTGACATGAGCTTTTGCAAGAGTTTATCTTGAAAACATCCTGCTTTGTGTAAGAAGCCTGTATATAGTAAAATTCCATTTATGTATACGGTAAGACTACTTGTAGTAAGATGCCATTTATGTGAAATTTCCAGAAATTTCCAGAACAAGTAAAACCTTAAAGACAGGGAATAGATTAGTGGTTGTCAGGGCCCAGGGGGAGGGGAGGGTGAGAAGTTACTGCTAATAATGCACTTGGAGTTTCTTTTGAGGGTGAAGAAAATGTTTTAAAACTAGATAATGGTGGTGCTTTTACATCTCTGTAAATATACTAAAAACCAGTGAATGGTACACTCCAAAATGCCGAATTTTATGGTATGTGAATTATATTCTTCACAAAGCTTTTGTCAAAAAATTCAGGCGCATGGCAATTAGAATTCTGGGCTGTCTCATCACTTTAATAAGGTGCTCCTGAAACTAATCCTGAAGGTCAGAGTGCAGGTAGAACAGCTTATTTTCTTAAAATCTTTTTCCTCCTTTACTTTTTTCCTCTCTTTTTACTTTTTATTTCACTGGTGGAAGCTAAAAGTGCTTTTGTGTTGCTGACATCAACGTTTTTATTGCTTCATCATTTTTGTAGCCATGGAAAAGGGAACAGATGGTAATCTTAAAAGAGAAATGTTCAATTTGAGGGAGAGAATTGTGTCTTTGGCTGCTATCTTTTGAAATTATTCACATGCATGATGCTCTTGTGCATTAAAAAAACAGCTACCAATGTGGGGTAATTTGGGGTTTCTGATTAGAATTTCAAACCCACAAGGATCTTCAGTGGAGATGAAAATGCCTTTCCCAGCAGATCTTAGGGTCAGATTTGTTTTGTTGGAAAAAAAAAACTATTTTTACTCTTCTTAAGGAAAATCTCACCTGCAGTTTTTTTAAAAAACCACTTTCTTTTCCTAAGGTCTGGAAACCTTTTATAAAAATGGAATGTTGTCAGTATTTGTTAAATCTCCTGGTAATATTTCTGGTCTGACTATGTATGGTATCTATTTAATTACTATTCCAGTCAAGGAAATTGTGGTCATGGTGCATATCCAGTGTTCTACCTAGTAAAATAAAAGGTATTTTGACTTGGCTCTTGGGGTACTGATTTAGAAGAAGAGGTCGGCATCCATGTTTAAATGTCCTTAGCATGCTCACCTGGTGGCCCCTGACTTGAGTTCAGGAGCTTTGCAGGTACTCAGGGCCACGCCTTCTACAAAAACAGGCGGGGTGTGGAACACTCCTTTAGACGCTTTTGCCAAAAGCCAGTTGCCAAGAAATGTGTTTATGGTTTGGGATCCAAGGGCTGGTGAGTGGCAGGCTAAGTGAAAAAATGGTTTCTTTTGCCTTCTTTCTCACCTCCTGCCTTTGCTGCTTGCAGGAAGATCTGCCTGCACTGCAAGTGCCCTCAGGAGGAGCACATGGTGACGGTGATGCCCCTGGCGATGGAGAAGACCGTCAGCAAACTCATGTTTGACTTCCAGAGGAACTCGACCTCGGATGATGACTCAGGCTGTGCCCTGGAGGAGTACGCCTGGGTTCCGCCAGGACTGAAGCCTGAACAGGTACCATTCTTTCTCTTCTTTTTTTTTTTTTAATATTTACGTATTTGGCTGCACTGGGTATCAGCTGTGGCAGGGGAACTCTTAGTTGCAGCTCATGGAATCTAGTTCTCTGAGCAAGGATTGAACCCTGGCTGCTGCACTGAGAGTGCAGAGTCTTAGCCTCAGGCCTACAGAGGAAGTCCCGGAGATACCGCTCCTGACGGAAGGGCAGTCATGGGCTTGGCTTTTCCCATGGTCTCGGCCTTTGTTCCTCATTCCGGTTCAGAAGGAAGAGCTGACTTTGCTAAGTCTGAGAAGATGTTGCTATACGGGAAGAAGACGTCTGGGTCCCCACTGGGAAACCAGGAAGAGAAATGAAACAGAGCTAATTCATTCTACATTTCCATTGAAGCTGTTACCAAAAGATTTTCTAGAAACGTCTAGAAACATTAGGTAATGAAACTGCATTTTTGGAGAGGGAAGGGGTGTCCTACATTGGCCATCAATCTTAATGTTAAGATTCTTTGTAAAGGAGAGTAAGGAAATGAGGATTTACCTAGTGATCTGATGCTGCGCTGAAAAGTTTGACCCAGCTTGACAGAGAAAGATACTGGCACTTCCTGAAACATTTTGGCACTGCTTGCAGGCTGTAAATACTGCTGGCTTGGTTCGATGAACTTGATTTCTTTCTCTGTCACTGCATTTCTCTCAGTCATATACAACTTCCACTTTGCATTTCTTGGTCTTTGGAATTTTCTCCTGTCCCAGCCTCCTGTTGGTTTAGAAGCCCCTCCCATAAGCTGGATACTTTCATGATCTTCCTTGTGCATCTTTGAGAGACAGGTTTATCACAGCCTTAAGTGTTTGACCACTATTCCCTTCCTCTCACATAGAAAGATTCTTTCCCTGGAGATCTTCTCTATGTCTGGCAATGTTGTAAAGCTTAAAAAACCCTGAAAGGTTAACTTTAGATGTGATGCTCTTAGAAAAAGTTCTTTATAATGAGGGAAGACCCAAAAATTCACCAAGAACTTGAGGATGGGACCCTGATAACATCTCCTTGGTTAGCCATTTCTCATATTTCTTCTTCCAATAATGAGGTTGTCATTTGACAGATGGAATCGCAAACACAGAGCCAGGATTTGTTTAAACAGCAAAGGATTGTTTAAAATTTTAATTAGTCACTAATACTTAGAAGCTGCTCATACTTAAAAAATTTTAATTTTAAAGTTGATATTCAGATCTTGAAATTTTGAGAATCTGGAATCTTACTTTCAGTAGAATCTGAAATCTTACTTTCTCAGGAATTGGTGTGCAGGCCATTGATTTGAGTGCGAGACATTCTTTCCAGAGTTTCAAAAGGGTGAATCTCCAGGTCAGCCTGGTCACGACTAAGCCCATTTCATCCTTTTGTGTTCATCTTCCTATACCCTACAGGCATTTGAGTTTTGTGAACTCTATTCTAATTCTTACTAGGATGAAAATGTCTTAGAATGGAAACTTTCACAGAAAATAATCTCTGTGAGAATTGAAAGGAATTCTGTGTTGGGTTATCAGCAGAAATAAATAAGAAGGTTTTCTCCCAGGGGCTTCCCAGGTGGCACTTGTGTTAAAGAACCCACATGCCAGTGCAGGGAGACATGAGACCTGGGATCAGTCCCTGGGTTGAGAAGATCCCCTGGAGGTGGAAATGCCAACAACCCACTCAAGTATTCTTGCCTGGGAAGTCCTATGGACGGAGGCGCCTGAAGGGGCCTGGAGGGCTGCAGTCCATAGGGTCACAAGGAGTTGGATGCAATTGGAGAGACTTAGCATGCATGCACATTTTCTCCCAGTTTGTATATTAAGGTTAAATCTTTATTTTTTTCTGTTTCAGTAAAGACTGTATTATTAATAAGTTGAAGAAGAATGAGAGTATTTGCTTGAGTTTGTCTGGAAGCTCAGATGAGGTGGTGGGTGACTGAATATCTGTGTTTGACATCACCCTTCTACTGCCAGTACTTGAGCAGTGAGTTTTTACACCTTGATACATCTGTGAGCCTGTTTCGTTTTTCTTGTTAACCTCATTTCCAGCAGCTTCCAAGAGACCCATCCTTCTTTTGTTCATGTTGCTTCCTGCTGAACTGGGCTCTGAAATTCCAAAGTTAAGCTATTTTCAGTTCCCTGCTTAGGTAGATTCTTTTCTAAGGCCATTAAATATCATTCTGTGATGTCCAGATTCAGAGAACATTTTCTACTGACCTAAGAGAACAAACTGTTGCAAAAGTTAAAGGGCTTGGTGACATCCATCAATTCCAAAAATGATTGCTTACGTATTTTTGAAGGCCACTTGCTTCATCCAAAGTGAATATCTTTGGGGAACATAAAGCATCTTTCTTTGATTTGTTTTGAAAGAAAATGATTAATGCTATTAAATCAGTGGTTTGAATTATGTCAGATGACAGAGTATTCCCATCTCTTGTAATTGTATTTTTCTTCAAATGGTTTTCTCTATTCACAACACTTACTCAGACCTATATGACACAGATGATTAGAAAGGAAATTGTTCTCCAGAGAGAGACTGTCTTTTCAAGCTATTTGAAGGGCTCTATATTTGCCTAATAAAATATGAATCTGTATTAAAGGTGTTTCAAGGGATCATGTTGCATGAAAAAAAACAGTCTTCACATTTTTAAATTATAAGATCTTTGAAAGTCTATTACTTATGGAACTGATTATAGGTTTAAAGATTGACTGGTAGGTTTTAGAAAAACTTAAGACCCAGATACCTCTTACTAATAAAAATTCTGGTATTTAATATGATGTTAGTTGTCTCTGACTTGAGAAAAAACATTTTTCTATCAGGAGAAATTACAGTGGATATTAAAATGCTTTGTGCTGGAGGCAAAATACTCAAGACCAGTTAGGGTTCCGAGTAATGTGCTTTCATTTTTGTTAAAAATCTTTCATTTCATTCCCTGGTTGTGAGGTTGGTAATATACCTTCGGGTGACACTCTTTATTATTCTGTTTCTTCTGAGAAATGCCTTCAGTTAAATAAAATGGAAACGAAAGCTACCCCCCTTTGAAAAGGAGGTATTCTTGAATATGGGCAGTTAATTTTATTAAAATCTACCAATTGCAAAAACCCAGCCTTCTTAAAATTGTATAAAAAACCATAAAGATAACAGTCGATGCCAGAAAAGAAAGGCTTCTAAGGTGTGTTTTTTAATGACCAGACTGAAAACTGATCAGAGAGGTTGCCAAGATCCTTTGTCTCTGCTCGCTCCAGGTGAGGCATTTAATATTATGCAGAGAGCCCTGCGGAGGCAGGACGGAAAACTGGAGTCTTCCCTGATGGCCCATCTGAGGTCATCTGTAAGGCTCCAATTTCTCTTCAGACTCCAGCAGGTCATTGTATACGCTCTGTCTCCTAGAACTGCTCTGGGGAGATATTTATAGTAGATAAAACTTTAGGAAGAATTTGGAAATTATTTAACAGCTGTAAGGAAGGAAAACGGTGAGCAGGATTTCTAAACCTCAGCGCTGTTGACATTTTAGGCTGAAGATTTCTTGCTGTCGGGGCAGTCCTGGGCATTATAGGATGGTTAACAGCATCCCTGGCCCCCACCACCTAGTTGATGCCAGTAGCACTCACCACGCCCTCCACTGGGATGACCAGACCCGTATCAGAATACCATTCATTGCCCCTGGGGGATGAGCTGGGCACCCTGCTTGAGAACCACTGGGTAAAAGTACTGTTAAAACCTGGAGGACATGTCAGCACAAGTGTGGCCCAATCCAGACAAGAAAAGGATGACTCAGTTGAGTAAACATTTATTTGAGTACCTCCCAGGTCTTACCTCTGGTATTACAGCTGCTGCCTTGAAACGAGGCTGAGTATTTGGCAGAGTGAGAAAGGTGATCCCACGCTGCTTGAGCAGAGGCCAATACTCATCGTCCCGATAAGTCAAAACAAGAATTGAAATGGTGTGTGGAGCAGGTTGTTGGGTGGATCACCGTTTGTTCTCCAAAACAAGAGATAATATTCTCTTTCTGTAATGAGAAGAATTTGCTTATTGAAAAAAGGGAAAGAAAAGAAGAAAGAAAGCAGATAAAAATCACTCATAATTCTGCCAACCAGAGAAAACTGTTTTCCAAAGTTTTTGGAATGTTTGTGGGCTTCCCTGGTGACTCAAACAGTGAAGCATCTGCCTGCAATGGTGGAGGCACAGGAGATGAGGGTTCGATCCCTGGGTTGGAAAGATCCCCAGAGGAGGCCATGGCAACCCACTCCAGTATTTTGGCCTGGAGAATCCCATGGACAGAGGAGCCCAGCAGGCTACAGTCCATGGGGTCATAAAGAGTCAAAAATGATGAGCAATTGACACTTTCACTTTCACTTGGAATGCATGTAACAAGAATCTATGTGTATAGGCTTACATTTCTGTTTTGTTTTGGACAAAAATATGATGCTATCCATTTATCTTGACATTTTTTTCACTTCATGTATTGTGAACATTTTTTTCTATTTTTTTTCTGTATTTGAAAGTCGCTCAGTCATGTCCGATTCTTTGTGACCCCATGAACTATACAGTCCATGGAGTTCTTCAGGCCATAATACTGGAGTGGGTAGCCATTTTCTTCTCCAGGCGATCTTTCCAACCCAGGGATCAAACCCAGGTCTTTTGCATTGCAGGTGGATTCTTTACAACCTGAGCCACCAGGGAAGCCCAAATTTCTATATTTAGACCCCAGGTTGGAATAGGTGCATGCTGCTGCTACTGCTAAGTCACTTCAGTCGTGTCCGACTCTGTGTGACCCCATAGACGGCCGCCCACCAGGCTCCCCTGTCCCTGGGATTCTTCAGGCAAGAACACTGGAGTGGGCTGCCATTTCCTTCACCAGTGCATGAAAGTGAAAAGTGAAAGTGAAGTCGCTCAGTCGTGTCCGACTCTTCGCGACCCCATGGACTGCAGCCCACCAGGCTCCTCTGTCCCTGGGATTCTCCAGGCGAGAGGACTGGAGTGGGGTGCCATTGCCTTCTCCAATGCATGAAAGTGAAGAGTGAAAGTGAAGTCGCCCAGTCGTGTCTGACTCTTCGCGACCCCATGGACTGCAGCCCACCAGGCTCCTCTGTCCCTGGGATTCTCCAGGCGAGAGCACTGGAGTGGGGCGCCACTGGAATAGGTGCATAGTTCTCTGTTAGTAGTTACCAACCTGTAGTGGCACCACTCGCCACTAGGGGGCATTTGGAAGTGTCGGTTTAAATAAGGGCCGTTATTGTCAAAATGGTTAGGGGGTTCCACTAGAATTTTGATGGGTAGGGGCTTGGGGTGCTAAACATTCTGAGAAGTACCAGGCGATCCTGTGCAAAGAAGAATTGATCCCTCCCAAATGCCGGGAGCACAACCATCAAACAGCCCTGAACTGAAAAGTTATTTTTGAACATAGGCATCTTTAGTAGCTTTTCTCTATATTAAATAAAGCAGTAGCAGCCAGCATTCCTGTACACTTACCTGCTTCTCTCCTTCAGCACAATCCCTAGAGGTGGAGAGGTCGTGGGTAAACCCCTTTAAGGCTTTTGATTCATTGTCCCAGTTAGACTTTTGATTCATTGTGCTAAACTGACGTCCAGAAATGTTGTGAGTAGTGCATCCTCTGGGTGGATAGCTTTCATTGGGTCTGTGAAGATGTGGTTTTTCTCCTGGTGCTTCTGCTTGTGATCCTTGAAAATGTGAACAGGCCATTAGATTGCTTCTCCTGAGTGAATGAATGTCCTTTTATCGATGTTTTGGATACTCCATGGAGAGTTCTCAGATAGGAATGTCTTCACATCTTTGGTCTCCCAATGTTAGTGATTTTACCTTGACCATAACCCTATTTTTGCACATAAACAGTGGTAACTAGGTTATTTCTCCAGAACTCTCAACTTTCACTTCAGACTGTTGCAGTAAGGATGAAGAGTGGATACTAGAAGTAATTGCCCAATTTGGGGCTTTCAAAGCATTTTTCCATATGTGGCAAAATAGACCATCCAATATTACCTAAAAGATGGGAGTGAATTAGTTGGTTTAAAATACTTCTATGGGGAATATGTAAAATTCTTTATTTGGCTTTTAATGTAATGATTGTTACTCATCCATCAGATGTCAGATTAAATGTATTTCCTAAAGGAGTTTCTCTAGCCACCCCCACTCTTCCAATATAAGATTAGGTCCCCAATTCCCTTCTTTCCAAAAGTCCCTACCATTTCCTTTTCAATATTTTTCTTGCTTAGTCACTAAGTCATGTCTGACTCTTTCATGACCCCATGGATAGAGCACGTCTCAAACTCGTAACTAGGTAACAGTATAATTATTTCTTTAATATTTGGCTTTCTGACTTTGCTTTAAGATTCAGGAGGTCAAGGGTCTTATCTGCTTTGTTCTTTAGGAATTTCCTAGTGCCTGGCACTGTGCCAGGCACCCTACCAATATTTGTTAAGAGACAGGCAGGTGACCAGGAGCCTTTGCAGAACCAGTGATGTTCAGGGTTGCATCACACTGAAAAGATAAAGGTCTTTTCAGTGTTTTTCTACATAAAAACAGGATTATTTTGTATCCATAATTCCTGCTCCCTGTGTTTTTCTTAAAAACATACTCAAGCAGATTCCCCAAATAATCCCAGCGGCTTCAGAGATGTCTTAGATTCGAAAGGCAGGAGATGGATGACATGCGGGGAAGGACTGTGTTCCGGCACAGACTTGGGGCAGCACCACCAGCTCTAACACTCAGGGTGCCAGGAGCCAAGGGTCTGGCAGAAGCCCTCTTTATTTCCAAAGCAGAGGACCAGTTGTGTCACAGAATCACTTGCAGAGTGCATTCAGGGACACAGTGCGGTGGAAAAAGCCTCGCTCCCAGAGTCTACTAAGTCTGGCTTCTGCTCCCTTTCTGACCTCGGAAAAGTTGTTCAGTTTCCAGGAGCCTCAGTTTTCCTTCTGAGGGTGATGATCATAACATGGAGACAATTATTAAACTTGCTCTGAACCCTTGTTTTGTGCCCACCACCATTTTCAACTTTACGTGCATTACCGTGCTTAATTCTTAAAACAACATGATTTGGTCGTTGTTATTCCTGTTTTAGAAGTGACTGAAGCAGGGCTCGGCGAAGTGAAGTAGCTTGCCCAGGATCACACAGCTGAGAAGCAGCAGAGAGGAATTCAGTGTCAGACACCCAGAGCCCAGAGCTGTTGCTCTTTAAACCTATAGATCAAGCACAGGGCTGGTCTGGCCCCGAGTGAGGGAACATGTAGAAAGTTCCCAGGGCAGTGTCTGCACACAGTAGATGCTCAATAGAACGACTGTCTCCTTATCACCCTGCTTGCGAAGCTGTAGCGAGTGTCACTGATCACTACTGCCCTGAGCAGGCAGCAAAAAGTGGGGAAGGAGCATCAGGCTGTCCACGTGGAGGATGGTTATGTCGGGTGGGAGAGGGTCAGCATAGAGTCAGCCGGAATCCAGGGTTCCTCCTCAGCCTTTTCAAAGGCTTTAAAAAATCATTTCCATTCTGCTGCTGCAGGAGCTGTTCTGCTCCCCAGGTTCTCTTCTGTGGGCTCGCTGTAAAGGTACAGCTTCTTTCTTGTGAACTTCTGGGCACACTGAACCAGATAAGTTTGGACAGGGGCCCAGGCAGAGCCACCTGACTCTGAAAACTTCAGTGTCCGAAGTGGGCTTTGGGGATGTCTGCTGAAGAAATGGACTCTGCCAACCCCCTTCCTCAGTCCCTGAGGTTACCTGTAGCCTCTCAGTGCCGAGATTGGTGAGGAGTAAGTTCCAGGGGCATTTTCTGTAGACCATTCAGAGTGCAAAGAGAGCCTTCCCACAAAGCAGAATGGCCTGTTCTGAGGATGCTCAGGTCATCTGAAGGCATGGCTCCTTACTCTGCCGCTCGCAGCCTCTTCAGCAGCTGTCTCTAGTGGTCGGGCTTCATGCCAGCTTTCCACTGGACTGTACCCCCTAGTCAGAGTTGAAGAATGAATCACAGTGTGTGCTGGAGAACTCTGTGACAAAGGAACACCAATCGGACTGTTTTCATTCCTCCCTTCACTGGTCTTCTGTGCACCTCCCCTGTGCAGGCACCATGCTAGGCACTGCAGATGAAACAGTAACCAAGATCTGTGAGGTTTCTAAGTGGGGCTATTGGAGACCTGTCCTCTAGGGAACAAATGACTGAGATAATTGAACACTGTGAATTTTAAAATGATGTAAACAGTAGAGCTGTAAACATTTAGTGAACTCTTGCATGCACCAGGCACTCTCTTAGGTGCTTTGCATTTAATTAACCATGAAGAGTAGGTAATATCACCGACTCAATGGACATGAGTTTTAGCAAGTTCTGGGAGATAGTGAAGGACAGGGAAGCCTGGAGTGTTGCAGCTCATGGGGTCACACGGAGTAGGACACAACTGAGCAACTCAATGACAACAACAACAAATGAAGGAAATACAGTGGCTCCTGTGATCAGGACTGTGGGTCAGAGTGTTGGGGCGGCGGGGATTGGCTGATTTAAATTGATTGGTCAGGACCTGCCTCTCTGGAGAGGTGGTCTTCGAGCTGCTGCTGAATGATTGGAGGAAGCCCACCCTGCAAAGATCTGGCTGGTTGCAGAAGTTCAGAAGTGAAATGAAATCCGTACTCACTTTGTATCTGTGCTCAGAATTTGGAGAGGGCATTGTGGGGTGGTCTAGGGAGAAATGAGTAGGGCCTGTGCCATGCTGAGCTCTTGCCAAGGCAGCCACCCACTGACCTGAGGGCTGGGCAGCTCCACTGCTGTTCCTCGCCCTGGGAAACCAAAGGCGCCCCTGTCACGCATCACCTTGACATGTCTTCCTGTGAGCAGAGACAAGGCAACACTGATTCCCCATTCAGAGGCAACTAGAGAGGGAGCAAGAGGCCTTCACCAATCCAAGGGCGTAATGTATGCTTTATATACGTCTGTGTCTACCCCTTTCGTCATACAGCCTACCTTCTAAAATGTCTAAAATGTCAGCCTATTGGAGAGAGACAGATATGGTCCTGTTCACCACTGTATCCTCAGTGCTTAAAATAATGTCTGAGAGATTATTCAGGAAACAGATCTTACATGAATTAAGTCACATTTCATCCCTGTAGAAAATCCCCTTTTTTCCCACCGAATACCTTGCAGCTCAAGGGTCAGAGGCTTGACCAGGGTGCCTTAGCTCATAAGCAGAGCCAGGATTCACTCCAGCCTTCTACTTGACCCAGGACCTATTTGGGCTCCTCTTCCTACGCCACCCTCACCTCCATGGTGATCCACCCAAGACATCAGATCCGAGGAAGCTGACTTGGCATGTATTAGAGGCGGGAGCAGTATGTGTCACACTAGGCTCTTTCATTCCTAGGGGAGACAGATTGCTTTTCATCTCCAGGTAGCCCTGGTGACTAAAGAATTCCTCTCTCCCCACCTCCGGTTTCCCCATCACTGCAGGAAGTAGCATAGCCCTACCTTCCTGAAAGGCTTGTTTCCCTATCAGCAATCTCTCTATCTCTGGCTCTTCTCAGTCTCTCATCCTGGCTGGGAACCCACTTGGTGACAGACACATTTTGTCATCTTCTTCCACTGGCCCTCATGTTCCTGGTATGGTGTCTTCATACCTGGGCACTCAACAGTGATATTCATTGAGCAGATATTTATCAAGTGATAAGTATGTTCCAGGTACTGCAGGAACAGCCATGATCAAACAAACAAGTGTCCTTGCTCTTTCGGAGCTGACACTCTGGTGGAAGAATCAGGCGGGTAAACTATTGAATGAAGAATACTTTCAGTGGGCTGGGAAAGCAGTTTTTAAAAAGGGGGATGGTGTGATTTAGAGCCAGGGTTGGCAAAATTTTTCTGTGAAGAGCCAGACAGTAAATATTTTAGGCTTTGTGGGACATAGTCTCTGTCTCAAATACCCAACTCCAACGTTGTCATGTGAAAGCAATCAGACAACACATAAATGAATGGGCATGGCCATGTGACATTAAAACTTTATTAACAAAATCAGACAGTGGGCCTGATTTGACCCGCAGGCTGTGTAGTTTGCTGGTCTCTGATTTGGCCAATCTACTTCTTCAAATGAGGTGACCAGAGAAAGCCTCTCTGAAGAGATGACATCTAAGCTGAGTTGTTACTTGAAATGATGGTTAGGTTACCCAGATTCAGCCATTCCAGTGGTTTTCAAAGTCTGGTTCCCATACCAGCAGCATTATTATCCCCTGGGAACTTAGTAAAACATACAGATTCTCAGGCTGTGTCCCAGACCTGCTGAACCAGAGCCCTGGAGGTGGGCCCGGCATTCTCTTTCAACAGAGCCTTAAAGGGTTTCTTATGCAGGCCAAAGCTTGAGAACCTCTGCTCTGATGTTCCCGAAAAACAAGAGTGTCGAAAGTACATGGAGTCAAATCTTGGGTCTACCACTTACTAGCTTTGTAACCTTGGGTGCCTTAACCTTGTTGTGTGTAAAATGAAGAGGCTTGTGCCCGAGTCTAACATAGCTGCGAAGGCTAAGTGAATTACTCTCTCAAGAGCCTAGGAGATGCTGACTCATAGGAGGTCCTCATGAATGGTAGCTGCTGTCATCACCACCCTTGTTATTTGGGTCTTCCGGACACTGATGCAGATTTGCCTGTGGACAGCAACAGAGGATCAGCTCCAGCATCTTCCCTGTGGGCAAGATGTCTTTCATCCCCAGCTTGTTGCCCCTGGCTGATATCTGCTGAATATGGCCTGAATACAAGGCTGTTCGTTAAAGGAGAATTGAAGACTTTTTTAATTAATGTATTTATTTTAATTGGAGGCTAATTACTTTGCAATATTATGGTGGTTTTTGCTATACATGGACATGAATCAGCCACAGGTGTACATGTGTCTTACCATACTGAACCCCCCTCCCACCTCCCTCCCCACCCCATCCCTCTAGGTTGTCCCAGAACACTAGGGCACCACTTTGAGTGCCCTGCTTCATGCATCAAACTTGCACTGATCATGTATTTTACATATGGTAATATCCATGTTTCAATGCTATCATCCCACCCTCGCCTTCTTCCACAGAGTCCAAAAGTCTGTTCTTTACATCTGTGTCTCTTTTGCTGTCTTGCATATAGGATCAAGGTAATTTTTTAAAATTCTTTGACTGGTCCTGCTTCCTCTGCCCCCTCCGTAGCCTGTTAACCCAGAAGATGCTCTGGTCCCTGCTGTTTGGGAACCATGAACTCTATATCTGTGACTCACCATTGAGCCAGGGCCGCAGTGCTAGGCCCCCAGCTTTTTCATTCACTCTCAGGCTGTTGACAGTTTGTTCTTTTTATGTAAGAAGCTATTTATACCAAGAGGGACAGAGGCTGGCAGGTGTGCAGGCATGGAGAGAACAATGACTAAGTAGTTCATCTCTCTAGGCCTGCTGGGTGGTTCTGGTTCATAGAGAGCAAATCTAATAACCCCTCAAAAAAACCCCACAAACCCAATCATTAGAGTCACCAGCCATTTGCAGAGTCGTCTTCATTTCATTACTCCATCAGCACATGCTGAGCTCCAAATGGGATTTCCTGGCTGCGGTGAGACGCACGCCTCCCCACCTGGATTGGATTACATTTCTTCCAAGCTGCTTCTCTTGTGTTAGCTTTCACCGTCACTCACTCCAGAGTTCTTGGTGCTAGGTGAGTGGGAAGGGAAGGGAAGAAGGGAGATAGGAGGAGGCCTGAATGCAATCTCCTGCCACTCTCAGGAAGCCAGTCACATGAGCGACGCTCAGTTGATCTTGGCTCCAGACATGCACTGACGTCATCCAATGGTGATGGGAAATATGCCTGTCTGTGCAGCCTTCAATAAAACTGCCTGTTAATGAACTGGTTTTCAAAGGAGCTGTCAGAGGTGGGATTAGAACTTGGGTTCAGACTGAAGGGCCTCTGCCAGATGAAGTAAGCGACAGTGTGGCCAGATGCCCCCAGCAGGGCCCTCTCAAGGTTCGTGTGCAGAGCACGAGGCCTGGAAAGGCCAAGGCCCATCTGCAAATGCAGGAAGGGAGACCTGCCACTGGAGGTCCCACTCTCAAGACACATGGCTCCCACCTTTCCAGTAAGTGTGTACCAGAATCCTGGACGTGGGGACTGAGCCCCAGGACTTTGACATCCTGTAGGAGTTCACAGTTGTGCACCCTTTCTACCAGTGAGCAGCCTACGCTGTGGGCTGGTGTGACAGTTGATTTCCGATCAAGATGATCCCCGCCGCCTTCCGACTCGTGAGACATTTGAGTGGTTTCATGGATTGGTTGGATGAACCTACCATCAGGGCAGCTGGTAACTGCCTTCCTCCATATGTCCATCTATGTGTCCATCCATTCATTCATTCACTAGTGCATTCAGCCATGCGTCTATTCAGCAGTTACGTATTTATTAAGTGCCCATTAAGTGCACGCCCTTAGTCTAGCTGTGATTGCACTGTGGCTGTTTCCAAGTCCAGTTTAGAACTGGCGCTTCCCAGGCCCTGTGTGGATGGTGTGCTCTGTGTAGTGTGGGATTGCTCACAGACAGGTATGGACCATCCCTCTCTGAGGAAGACCCACACAGACTACAGGCTCTGTGCTGGTGTCCCATGGTGTCCACCTTTTAAGTACCTATCCCCCTGAGCTCATAGTGTTCCAGAGTATAAGCTTTGACACTAACTAGCTCTATGTTCACATCTTAGTGGTGTTGCTCTAACGTTGGCCAAGTTCATCTACTTCCATGAGCTTTCATGTCATCCTCTGAAAAATAAGAATGTCATTATCCAAACTGTAGCATAGTTGTGAGGATTAAATGAGGCAATGCCTTAAGCACACGGCTTTAAAAATGGCAGCTTTTAGCTTTCTTTTTTTAATAACTCCAAGTTGGAAACAACCCAGATGTCCATCAGCACCTGAACGGATAAACAAATTGTGTCATATCATAGAGTAGAATGCTACTCTACAATGAAAAGGAATGAACTCTTCATATATGCAATGACATTCATAAACCTCAAAATCATTATTCTCAGTGAAAGAAACCAGACCATAGAAGTACCTACTGTATGATTCTATTTATATAAAACTCTAAAACTTTTAAACTAGTCTGTAGTGATGGAAAGCAGACCAGTGGTTACTTGGGGCTGAAGAGCTGAATGAAGAGAGTGGGAAGAAGAAACGACAAATGAGCAGCAGAAACTTTGGAAGGTAATAGATATTTCAGTATCTTGATCATGCTGATGGTGTTGTGGGTCTATGTCTATGTCAAAACTTATCAAGTTGCATACTTTAAATATATGAAGTTATCCTGTCTCAAATGCTTTAATAAAGTGAATGAATGAAGTTGCTCTTTAGCGAGCAGGAAGGCAAGCATCCTTGCATGCCAGTGTTGGAGTCTTCCTAATGTTGCTTGATTGCCTTAGCAAGTAACAGCCCTTTGGCCAAGTACTGTCAGAAAGAATTGCTCAATATTAATTATGCACAATAAAAACAGATTTGGGACAGAAACTCATCAACATCCAGATGGATGGCACTAAAAAATCAGTTCCACGGACTGGCTCTTTGCTTCATCTCTAAATGCTCTGAGACAGTGCCTGACATATAGTTGGCCCTCGATAAATAGTGGTGGTAGTTGTTATTGCTCTGACAATTAGAAAGGCTGATTAAAACTCAGTAGTCCTATCTTGCTAAGGGAAGCTAGTTATTCAGGTGATATCTGAACCTATATTTCCTGAGCCAAAAAGATAAGTTCATTACCTGTCAGCTTGGTAGAGGATGAAGTTCCAGAAAAACATCTGTTTCTGCTTTATTGACTATGCCAAAGCCTTTGACTGTGTGGATCACAATAAACTGTGGGAAATTCTGAATGAGATGGGAATACCAGACCACCTAACCTGCCTCTTGAGAAATCTGTATGCAGGTCAGGAAGCAACGGTTAGAACTGGACATGGAACAACAGACTGGTTCCAAATAGGAAAAGGAGTACATCAAGGCTGTATATTGTCACCCTGCTTATTTAACTTCTATGTGGAGTATATCATGAGAAACGCTGGACTGGAAGAAACACAAGCTGGAATCAAGATTGCCGGGAGAAATATCAGTAACCTCAGATATGCAGATGACACCACCTTTATGGCAGAAAGTGAAGAGGAACTAAAAAGCCTCTTGATGAAAGTGAAAGAGAAGAGCGAAAAAGTTGGCTTAAAGCTCAACATTCAGAAAACTAAGATCATGGCATCTGGTCCCATCACTTCATGGGAAATAGATGGGGAAACAGTGGCTGATTTTATTTTGGGGGGCTCCAAAATCACTGCAGATGGTGACTGCAGCCATGAAATTAAAAGACGCTTACTCCTTGGAAGAAAAGTTATGACCAACGTAGATAGTATATTCAAAAGCAGAGACATTACTTTGCCGACTAAGGTCCGTCTAGTCAAGGCTATGGTTTTTCCTGTGGTCATGTATGGATGTGAGAGTTGGACTGCGAAGAAGGCTGAGCGCCAAAGAATTGATGCATTTGAACTGTGGTGTTGGAGAAGACTCTTGAGGGTCCCTTGGACTGCAAGGAGATCCAACCAGTCCATTCTGAAGGAGATCAACCCTGGGATTTCTTTGGAAGGAATGATGTTGAAGCTGAAACTCCAGTACTTTGGCCACCTCATGCAAAGAGTTGACTCATTGGAAAAGACCCTGATGCTGGGAGGGATTGGGGGCAGGAGGAGAAGGGGACGACCGAGGATGAGATGGCTGGATGGCATCACGGACTTGATGGACGTGAGTCTGAGTGAACTCCGGGATGGACAGGGAGGCCTGGGGTGCTGCGATTCATGGGGTCACAAAGAGTCGGACACGACTGAGCGACTGAACTGAACTGAACTTGCAGTTGTCCAGTTTGTGTGCCACACAAAGGTGCCTGGCCAAGGTGGTGATGAAGGCCAGTTCAGCTGGGCTCTGATGACTACAAACCAGAGTGTGTGTATGCATGTGTGCTAAGTCACTTCCCTCATGTCCGACTCTTTTTCAACCCTGTGGGCTCTAACCTGCCAGGCTCCTTTGTGCATGGGATCCTCCAAGCAAGAATACTGGAATGGGTTGCCATGCCCCCATCCAGGGCATCTTCCCCACTCAGGGACCAAACCCGGATCTGCATCAGCAGGCAGGTCACTAGAGCCACCTGGGAAGCCCACTAACCAGAGCAGGAAATTTTATTTAACCTAGGGCACCTTGCAGTTTACCTGGTTGTGATACAACACTCCCCCTTCTGAGATTGGGAGCTTGCTTTTTCTAAGTTGTAGTTGGGGTTGACAGGAGGTTGTCTTTTTCTAATTTCCATAAAGCTACCAAAAAGTCTAGCAGCAACCTAGGATGGACTGTAAATATTTACTAGCCAAGCTCAATGATGACTTTTCATTTCTTCCATGAAATCCTGGGTTTCTAGGAAACCTCCTTTCTGATTCTTGCCAAAGGGTGTCAGGAATAAGAAATGGTGTCTTCATCCTCATTGGCATTGAGTATTTGGTGGAGGAAAGGACGTAGGTTATGATTTTGCAAGTTTTGATGGTTAAGATGTTGAACACTTCAGCCTCTTCTTTGTTCTCTGCCTCCTTTTCCATCATTTTGTAAATCATCATAGCCTTGGATGGAGAGGCAAGTGGAGAAAAGAGGTGAAATGTCAGCTGACTAATTTTGTCAACTACTTGGCAACTCTGTGCATATCGTTTGAGGGAGACAGTCAGCTGAAACTGTCTAAGTCCATTTGAAGTTGGACTTGTGCATAGTTTTGAAGCATCCATCCTGGCCTGGACCCCACTGCTATGTGGAAATCAGTAATTCATCCACATGGTGAATATGACATGAGAAATAGCTCTTCTGAAATATGGTCAGTGGGTGGTCCTTCCCAAGCGGAGTGATTAAAATCCATGGCTGTGCTATCAGAGGCATATGGTACCTGATCCAGCTCTCCGGCTGCTCTCTGGCTATATTTATGTTTGGAACAAGTTATTTTACCTTGATGCAGTCATTTTTCCTCATCTATAGAATGAAGATTGGAGAAGGGAATGGCAACCCACTCCAGTGTTCTTTCCGGAAGAACCCCATGGACAGAGGAGCCTGGTGGGCTACAGTTCATGCAGTTGCAAAGAGTCAGACATGACTGAAGTGACTTAGCATGCATAGAATGCAGACAGTGATGGTTCCTGCCTTGTACAGCAACTGTCCCAGTACCTGATATTTTAAGAAACATTAGATATAATTACTGACTGGAAAGGCCAAAAGTGAAAACATTTTTCTTGAAAAAGCCCATCTGAGGGGGAAAAGAAAAGAACTGGGAATGAAATCTGAAGCTCTCGTCCAGAGTTTGGGGGTTTAGGGGTGGAAAAGATATAAGACTCATAGAAATAAGACTTAAGGACTTATTAAACCTAAGCCTTGTAAATGACATTGAAGAAACAGTCTCATAGAAAGTGTATGACTTGCACGTTGTTACATAGAAAGTGTTTAGAGAGCTGAGTTAATTTATCTCAGCATTCTGCCCCTTACTACAGGGAGATTTAGCTAGGGGCAGTCAAAAAGGCACATGTATAGAATAGGGAGCATGAAAGTCTAGAAAGAGTTATGAATCAGAAAAGTTTGGACCATTGTTACGGAAGTGGCCTTCCCCAGGTTTCTTAGCACTTTCTAGCTTCTGTTCCCCATTTGGAAAATAAGGTGGTGAAATCTTTTCTTCCCACTCTTAAGTAAGAATAAACAAACTATTATTTCTAAACGGTTAGAAGAAAGGTGATAGAGATAGTGAACAGTTGCTACTATTGTTATCCTCTACGGCGTTTTAGTCGCTCAGTCGTGTCTGACTCTTGCAACCTCATGGGCTGCAGCCTGCGAGGCTCCTCTGTCCATGGGATTTCCCAGGCAAGAATACTGGAGTGGGTTGCCGTTCCCTTCTGAAGGGGATCTTCCCAACTCAGGAATCGAAACCTGGTCTCCTGCATTGCAGGCAGATTCTTTATCAACTGAGCTACAAGGGAAGCCCGGTTATACTCTGTAGCTTCATAATTTTTTGTTGTTTTGGTCTATTGATGCTGAGTCACAGTTTATTTTTTTTGCTATTCATTGATTTATTTTGCTGCACTGAGCCATAGTCGCAGGATCTTTCGGTTGTGTCACTTGGGAGCCTTAGTTGCAGAACCCTTACTTGTGGTGTGCAGGACCTAGCTCCCTGACCAGGCATCAAGCCTGGGCCCCCTGCCTTGGGAGCACAGAGTCTTAACTGCTGGACCACCAGCGAAGTCCCAAGACACATGCTTTAAAATCTCTCACAGTGTTTATGCATTTGTTTCTTCCTGTATTTCTGTTTTCCTTATATTTTCAGGCTGTATTTTGGGGTACCTACAAGTTTATGAATACATTCCAATTTTTATCGATTTGTCTTCCTTGTATCATCTTGTATGCATTTATTTTAACATCTTAAATCTTGTATGCATTTATTTTAACATGAAAATCATTTTTATGGTCCTTTAAAAGTTTATAAACAGGTGCATTAATAAAATTTTCCAGGAAAACAAGTAGGAAACTGATGGCTCAATCAACAAATTGTGTCACTATTAATTTTGAAATGATCATGGAGCTGTTAATCAATTGTAGCATCTCTTTTAATCCATCTTAATTATGTTTACATAAATACAGTTTCTTCATTATTAATATTGTATGCTAGCTTTTTTGAGGGGAATAATTGTAAGACTGTACTTTTCCATTCTTTTATTTCAGTGTTTTCTTAGGGATTTGTTTTAAGTAACCAGCATATCATGGATATTGGGGTTTTGTTTTTAATCCATATTGATAATTTTTAATTGGATATATTTACATTTATTATGATAACAGATAATTATTATTCCCACATATTTTATTATTTTCTATTTGCTATGTTATTTTCCTCTGCTCTGTTTCTGTTTTCTTGATTTCTGTATTTTAATCAAGTTTTCCCAGTTTCTTTCCTTTTTCTTGTTGGAAAACAATACAATACATTGCTGTTTTTCTCATGGCCACTTTGCCATCCCTTAACATCCAGCCCCACTGGCTCTCTTGCCAATCTTCAAGTATCCCAAGCTTCCTCCAGCCTCAAGGCCTTCTCACTTACTGTACTTAATGCATTGCTTCCTATTTAATTCATTTTTAACAAGTATCAGGCTTTATGTGTCCCTTTTAAGTCTAACGGGGATCTCACACGATGTACTTTTGTATCATTTGTTACATGGCTTATAAGACTTTTTCTTCCTTATGAGGTACCCTGAGTCTCAGTGTATTTTGAAGCCACCTTACATAAACTTGAATTCATATTTGCTCAAGCTTAAGTAAATTTTTAGATAGTTTCTCTCTAAACCAAAATCATTATCAATGCTAATAATTTTTTTCTTTCATTAATCTTTTTAATTTTTAAAATTCTTATAGTTTTTAAATGTTACTTTCCACTTACAGTTATTACAAAACATGGGCTGTATTCCCTGTATTACGCAGTGCACCCTTGAGCCTGTCTACGCCTAATAGTTTCTACCTTCCACCCGCTTCCCCACTTTAACCACTAGCTTGTTCTCTGTATCTGTCAGTCTGCTCACTTTTTGTTATATTCACTACTTTGTTGTATTTTTCAGGTTCTATGATAGAAGTGATATCATGCAATATTTGTCTTTCTATATTTTGTTTATTTCACTTAAGCATAATGCCCTCCAGGTCCATCCATGTTGCTATAGATGGCAAAATTTCATCCTTTTTATGGCTGAGTAGTATCCCATTGTGATATATATACCATATTTTCTTTATTCATTCATCTGTAGATGGACAGTTAGAGTGCTTCCATATCTTGGCAATTATACATAATGCTGCTATGAACATTATGGTGCATGTATCTTTTTGAATTAGTATGTGTGATTTTTTTTTTTTTTTTTTTTTTTTGGTTATATACCCAGCAGTGAAATTGCTGGGTCATTGGGCTTCCCTGGTGGCTCAGATGGTGAAGACTCTGCCTGCAATGCGGGAGACCTGGGTGCAATCCCTGGGTTGGAAAGATCCCCTGAAGGAGGGCATGGCAACCCACTCCAGCATTCTTGCCTAGAGAATCCCATGGCCAGAGGAGCCTGGCGGGCTGCAGTCCATGGGGGAGCAAAGAGTCAGACACGACTGAGCACCCAGGTACACGGTAGTCCTTTACTGTCTGAGCCACCAGGGCAGCAGTTCTCTTTTTAGCTTCTTGACAGACCTCCATACTGTTCCCACATCAGCTGCAGCAATTTATGTTCCCATCAGCAGTGTACAAGGGTTCCCTTTGCTCCGCAACTTTGCCAGTATTTGCTATTTGTGTTCTTTCTTGATGATAGCCATTCTGACAGATGTGAGGTGATATTTCATTGTGGTTTTGATTTGTATTTCCCTGACGACTAGTGATGTTGAGTATCTCTTCACGTGGTTGTCAGCCATATGCGTTTCCCCTTTGGAAAAATGTCTGTCTAGTTCTTCTGCCCATTTTTTTAAATCCAGATATTTGTCTTTTTGATGTTGAGTTCTTTATACATGTTGGATATTAATCTTTTATTGGTCTTGTCATTTGCAAATATCTTCTCTTCTTTTATTGAAAGGACTGAATTTGCTTCATTGTGTATTTTTGCCTTCCTTATTATAGAGTAATTGGCCATAAGTGTGTGGATTTATTTCTGGACATTCTCTCCTGTTCCATTGATGTATGTGTCTGTGCTAGTCCATACTGTTTTGATTATTGTAGTTTCATAGTATAGTCTGAAGTCATGAAGCAAGATTCCTGCAGCTCTGTTGTTCTGTCTCAAGATTGTTTTGGCTATTTTGATCTTTGTGTTTCCATGCAAATTTTTAAACTATGTTTTCTAGTTCTGTGAAAACTGCTGTTGGTATTTTGATAGAGATTGTGTTTAAATTGTAGATTGCCTTGGATAAATATAATCATTTTGACAGTATTGATTATTCCAACCCAAGAGCACAGTACATACATCTGTTTGTGTGGTCTTCACCTTCTTACATCAGTGTCTTTTGGTTTTTGAAGTACAGGTCTTTTGCCTCCCTAGGTACTTTATTCCTGGGTACTTTGTTCTTTTTGATGCAGTGGTAAATGGAATTGTTTCCATAATTTCTCCTTCTGATACTTGATTGTTAATGTATAGAAATGCAACAGATTTCTGTGTATTAGTTTTGTCTCCTGCATGTTTACCAAATTCTTTGATGCACTCCACCATCTTCCTGGTGGCATCTTTAGGATTTCTTATGAATAGTGTCATGTCATCTTCAAACAGTGACAGTTTTATTTCTTCCTAATTTGCATTCCTTTTATTTCTTTTTCTTCTCTGATGGCCTTGGCTAGGACTTCCATATCTATGTAGAATATAAGTGGCAAGAGTGGACGCCTTTGTCTTATTCCTGATTTTAGATGGAATGTCTAGCTTTTCACCATTGAGTGTGATGTTAGCTATGGGTTTGTCATAGATGGCCATTATTGTGTTGAGATGTGTTCCCTCTAGGCCCATTTTCTGGAGAATTTTTATCATGCATAGATGTTGAATACTAATAATTTTACACTAGTAATTTTAAGATCATTTTATGTCTGTTGTTTACAGCTTTGCTGCTTTCATTAATGAAGGTAAGAACTGATCCCCAAACTCCCTGTTTTCCGAAGTCTACTTCCTTAAAAAATGGATGTTTAAAATTAACACCTTTTTTCTTTTCCTTCATTTCCTGTTTTACAAGATGGCTTCGAGGACCTATTAGTAGAATAGTTAAAACAACAGTATAGAGTACTGTAGGTACAACATGGGTGGATCTAGAGAGTCTCGTGCTGAGTGAAGTCAGACACAGAAAGACAAATATATGATATTGCTTACATGTGGAATCTTTAAAAAATATTACAAATGAAGTTTTTTTAAAAAACAGAAATAGAGTTACAGATATAGAAAACAAACTGATGGTTGCTGGGGCGGGGAGGGGGAGGAGAGAGGAGGGATAAATTGGAAGATTGGGATTGACATATAGATACTGTGCGTGCTAACTCGCTTGTCATATCTGCCTCTGTGAGACCCTACGGACTCTAGCCCACCAGGCTCCTCAGTTCATGGGATTCTCCAGTCGAGAATACTGGAGTGGGTTGCCATGCCCTCCTCCAGGGAGTCTTCCCAACTCAGGGATCAAACCCATGTCTCTCTTGTCTCCTGCATTGGCAAGCATGTTCTTTACCACTAGTGCCACCTGGGCTAGACATGCGCACACTGTGCTGTGCTAAGTCACCTCAGTCGTGTCCGACTCTGTGCGACCCCACAGAAGGCAGCCCACCAGGCTCCCCCGTCCCTGGGATTCTCCAGGCAAGAACACTGGGGTGGGTGGCCATTTCCTTCTCCAGTGCATGAAAGTGAAAAGTGAAAGTGAAGTCGCTCAGTTGTGTCCGACTCTTCGCAACCCCATGGACTGCAGCCTACCAGGCTCCTCCGTCCCTGGGATTTTCCAGGCAAGAGTACTGGAGTGGTGTGCCATCGCCTTCTCTGACGTACACTCTACTTTATATAAAATAGATACCTAATGAGGACCTACTGTATATATATATATAGCACAGATAATTCTACTCAGTACTCTTTAATGACCTGTATAGGAAAAGAATCTTAAAAAATGTGAGTATATGTATAATGGGGTAACAGTCAGATACAACTTAGTGACTAAACAACAACAAAATCACTGATTCACTTTGCTATACAGCAGAAATGAACACAACTCTGTTTTTTCATCCACATCAAAGTTTTTACTACATAATTCAAAAATTTAAATTTTGTAGCAATAATGTTTTTAAACTTTTTTTCTTATCAGAGTATAGCCAGTAAACAATGTTGTGATAATTTCAGGTAGACAGGCAACGGGACCCAGCCATAAATATACGCATGTATCCGTTCACCTCCCTTCTAGGCAGCCACATAACACTGAGCATCCTCGGCTATTGTGAGCAGTACTGCAATGAACATTGGGGCGCATGTATCCTTTCGGACCATGTTTTTCTCCAGATACATGCCCAGGAGTGGGATTGCAGGGTCTTTTGGCAGCTCTATTTTTAGTTTTTTAAGGCGGCTCCATACTATTCTCCATAGTGGCTGTATTTACATATACACCAACAGTATAGGAGGTTTCCCTTTTCTCCATGCCCTCTCCACCATTTATTGTAGATTTTTTGGTGATAGCCAGTTTGACTGGTTGGAGGTGATACCTCATTGTAGTTTTGATTTGCATTACTTTAATAATTAGTAATGTTGAACATCTTTTCATGTGCCTCTTGGCCATCTGTATGTCTTCTTTGGAGAAATGTCTATTTAGGTGTTCTGCTCATTTTTTGATTACATTGTTTGTTTTGATGATGTTAAGCCTCATGAGCTGTTTGTGATTTTTGGAGACTAATCCCTTGTCGGTCACATCATTTGCAAGTATTTTCTCCCAATCCATGGGTTGTTTTTTCATTTCTAACACAATTTTATGAATCAACTATACTCCAATAAAAAATTTTTTTTTAATAAATGCTGTAGGTAGCAGAGGGAAAGGAGATGATCATAACAGAAGTTCAAGACTAAAGGTGGCTTTTACAACTGGGCACTGTCATAGGCTACTCAATATCTGATTTGGGGGGAAGAGACTAAGATAGCATGTGGATGAACATGTTTTAGACTACATATTGGGGATGTCAGAATGCTGAAGAGTGCCTGCTGGAACTGCTTATTTGGGTCTCAGCCTAGTTGATACTGAGTTCTCTTCTCTTGCAATTATTAACTAACTTTGATTGCTCCAATGTTCTCATGCCACTCGAAGAGCATTCAGAAGACTGTCATATGCTAGGAAGAGGCGCTGTGTGACGGGAATTCTGTGATCTATAAAATATGGAGTTAATGCCCTAAGGCTAAAAATTCAGGAGAAATTACTCCCCTGGATATCAGTAGTGATTTATTTCATGGGCCTTCTCAGTGGACATGCAGCTACGATATTCTCATTTGTTATGGATTCTAATGACTGCGGTCAAAGGTTCCCCTGTACCCTTTAATTTTTTATTAAAAACAGAAGGAAAATTGCTTATAAAAGGACTTAAATGTAAGTGTAGATACATTGTCTGACTCACTTTTTCCCCACTGATTTTCGCCATAGTATCAGAGTATTACTGCAGAAGAACATGTAATAAAAGTAACTCTCCACTCTAGTCAAATTCATGGAAACAGAAAGGAGAATGATAGTTACCAGCAGTTTGGGACAGGGGGATGGGGAGTTAGTGCTTAATGGGTACAGAGGTTTAGTTTGGGAAGGTGAAAAGATTCAAGAAACAGATGGTGGTGATGGTTGCCCAAAAATGTACTTAATGCCACTTAAAAATGGTTAACGTGGTAAATTTTGTGTTATGTGTATTTTACCACGAAATGAATAAATACATGAAGTTTTAAAATAAAATAAAATTTAAAATTTACTTTGAGGAACCAGAGCGCTCACTTACAAGAACACCAGGCCTTTGTTGGGGACAGATGTGGACATATTATCTTCTCTTGCATAGATCTCAAAGAAAAGTTTGTCAAGCCTGAGTCATTTCCCATGACCTCTACTGCATAACATTATGCACATAATATTCAAAGCAGACACATTACCCAGTAACACTGATGATTTCTATCGTCTTTGGAATTCCACCTGGTTCCTGTGGCTTTCATGATGAAGGAGCCTCTCTAGTCTGTTTATTATTCCAGGTTTTAACAGGAACCACAGGCTTGAAGAATGAACTGTGACCGCACTGGGTATGGAGTCAGCAAATGCTCAGGGCAGACTATAATCCTGTGAGTGGTTTAGGGAGACAGCGGAGTGAAGTGGAAAGAAAATGAGCTTTGAAACCAGACCTGAATTTAAATCCTGGTTCATCCCCTTTTTCATGAGCAGGTCAGAGAGCTCATAGTCTCGTAATCTAGTGAGTCCTCATTATTCATGGAGTCAGTTTTTACAGATTTGCCTCACTCTCAAAATTTGGTTGTGACCCCCAAATCAGGACTCCTGATGCTTTCACAGTCATTCCCAGACTGTGGAATGGACAGGTGCAAATAGACAAAATAATTTTTTAATTGAAGTATAGTTAATTTACAATATAGTGTCAGTTCCTAGTATACAGCGAAGTGATTCAGTTTTATATTTTTTCGGATTATATTCCATTGTAGGTTATTAAAAGATAGTATAACTCCCTATGTGACACAGTAAACCCTCATTGCTTATCTATTTTATACATGATAATTTGTATCTGCTAAACTTATATTTTTATTTTATTTTTATGTCCCTCTTCCTTTCTCTCTTCCTGTTGGTAGCCATAGTTTGTTTGTTTTCTATGTGTGTGAGTCTGTTTTGTTTATAAATTCGTTTCTGGTATTTCTTAGACTCCACGTGTGTGATGCCACATAGTATCTGTCTTTCTCTGACTTCACTAAGTATAATATCCTTTAGGTCTATCCTCTTCGCTGCAAGTGACAATATTTAATGCTGGATCCTATGATAGCTCTACTTTTAGTTTGTTAAAGGAACCTCTATACTGTTCTCCATAGCAGCCACACCCATTTACATTCTCACCAATAGTGTAGGAAGATTCCCTTGTCTCCACATCCTCTCCAGCGTTTACTGTTGTAGACGTTCATGATGACCATTCTGACCGATGTGAGTTGATACCTAATTGTAGTTATGATTTGCATTTCTATAATAATTAGTGATGTTGCCCATCTTTTCGTGTACCTGTTGCCCATCTGTATGTCGTCTTTGGAAAAGTGTCTGTTTAGGTCTACTGCCCCTTTTTGGTTTGGGTTATTTTTTAGAGTTGCATAGGCAGTTTGTTTTGGATATTAACCCCTGCCAGTCACATCATCTGCAAATACTTTCTCCCATCCAAGATTGTCTTTCCATTTTGTTGATACATCGTTTCCTTCAGAGGGGCAAACAGTTTGAGTATTATTTAGCCACAGAATGTCGTGAAGTTCTGATAGATGCTACCACACGAATGAACCTAAATGAAATAAACCAGACACAAAAATATTGTATGATTCAACTTGGGTGAAATAGCTAGACTAGGTGAATTCATAGAGATAGGAAGACGATCAAAGGTTACCAGGGGCTGGAAGGAGGGAGAAATGGAGAGTTATTGCTTAATAGGTGGAGAGTTTCCGTTTGCTGTGATGAGAAGTTTTGGAAGTAGATCATGGTGCAACGTAGCACATAGTCCTACATAGTACATAGTTTTGGAAATAGATGACATACAACACAGTGAATGTAATTAATGCCACTGAATTGTAAATTTTAAAATGGTTAAAATAGCAAATCTTATATGTTTTACCACAATAAGAAAAAAATTTAATTTCTTAATTAAAAATGAAATTGATAGAAAGCATTGGTGCAAAACCAATAATATTTTGGTGTTGTTTATTACTGTGGCATAATCTAGCTCGTGCTAACCAAACCTTCCTTCCTGCCTGTTCCTCTAAAGTGGGGTAATATAGGACATTTAGAGTTTTATGGACATATGTAACCTTGAACCTGCAGGCTAATATGCTACATTCAGTGACCTTTCGGTTTCTCAGAACAGGGAAGACTATATCCTTGCAGTCATATCCATGATACATTTGAAACTTAATGAGGCAAGCAGCGTAACTCAGGCTAACAGTAGCCTTGGCAGTCAGAAATACCTACTTCATAATGTATAAATGAGCTCCTTAGTTTTCATACTTCTCTGTGGGTTCACAACCTTATTATTTTAATGTGAAGAAATGAAACTGCCTTCAGTGAACTGATTCCAAACAGAGATCACCTGTATTTTAAAATGGGTGTCCACCAACACAGTATACTAACGCGTATATATGGAATTTAGAAAGATGGTAACGATAACCCTGTATGCGAGACAGCAAAAGAGACACAGATGTATAGAACAGTCTTTTGGACTCTGTGGGAGAGGGTGGGATGGTTTGGGAGAATGGCATTGAAACGTGTATAATATCATATAAGAAATGAATTGCCAGTTCAGGTTCGATGCAGGATACAGGATGCTTGGGGCTGTGCACTGGGATGACCCAGAGGGATGGTGTGGGGACGGAGGTGGGAGGGGGGTTCAAGATGGAAAACATGTGTACACCCGTGGTGGATTCATGTTGATGTATGGCAAAACCAATACAATATTGTAAAGTAATTAGCCTCCAATTAAAATAAATAAAGTTAGAAATAAATAAATAAAATGGGTGTCCAACAGTGTCCTGTGAAAGGAAGTCTACATGAGAATGGATTTTCTTGAAATTATAGCATGTGTCATGCATTGCTTTCTACAGTTTAAAAGTTGAGTTTAATCTTAAGATATCTTCTGTTGCTATTCTCTAAACTTTTTTCAAAATGGTTCTCCATGACATTGTGACTCTGTACTTATTAAGAATGGGGGAGGGAATGGACTAATTATGTTCACAACTCTCTACTGTTCTTTTCCTTTTCCTTTTTTTTTAAAGAGAATTTGCCAAAGAAGCAGACGTACACGTTTCCAGCAGTGATGTACTGGAACTGGGCTCTTGGCAGTATCACAAGTTGCAACTGATCAGTTTTCAGAAATTTTGTAAGCCATTCGGCCCTTCTTCAAACTTAATTGTGTAAACTTAAATTGTACCATATTAAAAACAAAGATAACAAATACTCAAACTGCATCACTTCATGATGAGGTTTCCCATATTTTACTGTTATCTGTGCTCTTGAGGTGATTTCATGTATTACATCTGTGTGGTGGGAATACTGTGCCGTTTTATGCTACTGTGTGTCTCTTCCCCGTCCCTCATCCAGTGACATCACAGCCTGGAACCACTCCCAGCGCAATTATTTATATCATGAAAATGGACAAATGCTACAGATTTGGGATGGATTTATTGTTGTTGCCGTTTTTAACTCTGCAGTGTTTTTCTCTGCCTGTAATGGCTTTTGTGTTACTTTAACTTTGCCTTAAAGTCATTTGCCTATTTGTCTTACGTGTGTGCATGCATGTATTCAGTCACATCCAACTCTTTGTGACCCCATGAACCGTAGCCTGAAAGGCTTCTCTGTCCATGGAACTTTTCAGGAAAAAAATGCTGGAATAAGTTTTCATTTTGTGCTACAGGGGATCTTTCCAAGTCAGGGATTGAACCCATCTCCCTTGCATTTCCTGCATTGGCAGGCATATTCTTTACCACTAGTGCCACCTGGGACACATCTGTCTTACACACTTCAACAAAACATAACCTCCTTCAGCCAGGAGTAGTTTCTTATTTGTATGTGTGTCCTTTCCATACAAATCCCTCAAAGTTCCTTGCATGTAGTAGACTATTAGTCTGCTCAGGCTGCCTTGACAGAGTACCGCAAACTGGGTGCCTTAAACAACAAACATGTATTTCTTCACAGTTTGGGATGCTGGATGTCCAAGATCAAGGTGTTAGCAGGGATGGTTTCTGGTGAGACTTCTCTTGGCTTGCATTTGGCCACCTTCCTGCTCTGTCTTCCCAGGGCCTTTTCTCTGTGCATGGGTGCTCCCAGTGTCTCTACCTCCTGAAAGGCTCTTTCTCCAGACACAGTTACGTGGGGGCTTATGGTTTCAGCCTGTGAACAGAGAGGGGGAACGCACAGCTTAGTCCATAATACAGACATTTATGACTTATGGACTAGGTTGCCTCAAAACTAAGACGTATAGAGCCTTCATTGTGTGCCTGGCTTTTGGCTGCCTGCATGACTGGCCTACCTCAGAGATTTGCGGTTTCAGTTCCAAACCACCACAGGAAAGCAAGTGTTGGAAAAAAGTCACTAACTTGGTGGTTTCTCGGCACATGTAAAAATTGTATTTATACTATTAATTGTGCGACAGCATTATGTCTAAAAATGTTCATACCTTACTTACAAAACACTTTAGTGCTTAAAAATGCTAACCATCATCTGAGCTTTCAGCAAGCTGTCATCTTTTTGCTGGTGGAGGGTCTTGCCTTGATTTTATGGCTGCTGACTGATTGGGTTGGTGGCTGTTCACATTGAGGTGGCTGGGGCAATTTCTTAAAATGAAATAGCTATGAAGCATGGGTTGACTCTTCCTTTCACAAATGATTTCTCTATAACAGACAATGCTATTTGATGGCATTTTCCCCACAGTAGAACTCCTTTCAAAACTGGAGTCATTCTTCTCAAAACCCAGCAGGGTTTTGTCAACTAAGTTGATGTAATATTCTAAATCCTTTGTTGTCCTTTGAACAGTCTGTAGCATTTTCAGAGGGGTAGGTTGTATCTGAAAAAGCTACTTTCTTTGCTCATCTATAAGAAGCAAGGGTTTATCTGGTAAAGTTTTATTCTGAGATTCCAGCGACTCAGTCGCATCTTCAGACTCCACTTCCGGGTCTAGTTCTCTTGCTCTACCTACCGCATCTGCAGTTATTTCCCCTCTGAAGTCTTGAACCCCTCGAAGTCATCCATGAGGGTTGGAATTCAGTTCAGTTCAGTCGTGCAGTCATGTCTGACTCTTTGCGACCCCATGAACTGCAGCACACCAGGATTCCCTGTCCATCACCAACTCCCAAAGCTTGCTCAAACTCATGTCCATTCATTCGGTGATGCCATCCAACCATCTCCTCCTCTGTCATCTCCTCCTCCTTGTGCCTTCAGTCTTTCTCAGCATCAGGGTCTTTTTCAATGAGTCAATTCTTTCCATCAGGTGGCCAAAGTATTGGAGCTTTAGCTTCAGCATCAGTCCTTCCAATGAGTATTCAGGACTGATTTCCTTTAGGATGGACTGGTTGGATCTCCTTGCAGTCCAAGGGACTCTCAAGAGTCTTCTCCAACACCACAGTTCAAAAGCATCCATTCTTTGGCGCTCAGCTTTCCTTATAGTCCAACTCTCACATCCATACATGACTACTGGAAAAACCACAGCCTTGACTAGATGGACCTTTGTTGGCAAAGTAATGTCTCTGCTTTTTAATATGCTGTCTAGGTTGATTCTTCTTCCAAACTCCTGTGAATGTTGATATTTTGTGTCCTCATGAATCATGGATGTTCTTACTGGTGTATAAAGAATCCTTTCCAGAAGTTTTCAGTGGACTTTGCCCAGATCCATCAGAGGAATCACTTTCGTTGGCAGCTATACCCTTAAGAATTATTTTCCTTAAATAGTAAGAGCTGAAAGTCAAAATGACTCCTTGATCTATGGGCTGCAGAACGCATGCTGTGCTAGCAGGCATGAAAACAAGATGAACAGCTCCATCAGAGCTCTGGGGTGACCAGCTGCACTGCCAGTCATCAGTAATACTTCAAAAGGAATCTTTTTTTTCCTGAGCAGTAGGTCTCAACGGTGGCTTAAAATATTCAGTAAGTCGTGTTGTAAACAGATGTGCTATCATCTAGGCTTTATTGTCCCCTTTACAGAGCACAGAGTAGATTCAGTGTAATTCTTAAGGGCCCTGGGGTTTTAGAATGGTGAATGAACACTGGCTTCAGTGTAGGTCACCAGCTGCTTTAACCCTTTACAAGAGAGTCAACCTGTCCTTTGAAGCTTTGAGTCCAGGTATTGACTTCTCCTCTCCAGCTATGAAAGTCCTTGATGGCATCTTCTTCCAGTATATGGCTGTTGTGTCTACATTGAAAATCTGGTGTTTAGTACAGTCATATTCATGCATTATCCTAGGCAGATCTTCTGTATAACTTGCTGTAGCACCTTGTACTTTTATTTATAGAAAAGGCTTCTTTCCTGAAACCTCATGAACCAAAGCTTCAAATTTTTCTTCTGTAGCTTTCTTACCTCTCAGCCTTCATAGACTAGAAGAGAGTTAGGGCTTCAATCTAGATTAGGTTTCGGCTTAAGGGAATCTTGTGGCTGGTCTGATTTTCTGTCTAGACCACTGACACTTCCAACATATCAGCAATAACTCTGTTTTGCTTTCTTATCACTTGTGTGTTCACTGGAGCAGCACTTTTAATTTCCTTCAAGAACTTCTTCACATTCACAATTTCCCTAACTATTTGAAGCAAGAGGCTTAGCTGTCAGGCTGTCTCAGCTTTCGACATACCTTTTGCACAAAGCTTAGTTATTTCTGGCTTTTGATTTAAGGTGAGTGATGTGCAACTGTTTCTTTCACTTGAACACTTAGAGGCCATTGTTGGATTATTAACTGGGCTAATGTTGGTATTATTATTGTTGTGTTTCAGGAAATAGGGACCACAAGCAGAAAGAGAGAGAAGGGGGAATCATTGTTTAGTAGAACAGTCAGAACACATGCAGTATTTGTTAAGTTTGACAAATGGGCACATTTCATGGTGTCCCCAATTACAGTCACATCACATCGCCCCCAAGAGCATACTATCACTTAGTAAATCTTCAATTTGCTTTCTTGGGAAAAAGATATCACTGCTCACAGATTGTTATAACTAGTATAATTACAGTGAAAAAGTGAGAAATATTGGGAGAATTACCAGCATATTGACACAGAGTGAGAGAAGCCTATTGCAAAAATGGCACCGCTGGACTTGCTTGTCACAGGATTGCCACAAGCCTTCAATCTGTAAAACAGTGTATCTGCAGAGCATAGTATAGCTAACTCACTAAACTGCTGTGTGCCTGTTCATCATTTGAGCCTCAGCAGTTTCAGAGTAAATATGATTGTTCCCATTTCACAGAGAGAGACACTGAGTCTATAAGAGATTTTTTTTTAACTGCCTAATTATGCACCGATAAAAAGTGTTCAAAACATTTTTCAGACCCAAAGAGCGTGACTCCAGAGTCCAGACACCCAGCCACTCTAGGAAACACCTTCACTGCCATTTTATTCATACGGATGTGTAGAGCGTGTCTCAAGGCAGTATTAAAACTGTTACCCAAAAAAACTAAGCAGCTGTTTGGAAATTTTGCCTCGGGCGTGTATGCAAATGTGTGGACACACTGCAGAGAGCCTGTGTGCTGGGGCAAAGGGGGTCTTGATGTAATTGCGGCTTCAAGGGAGAATATTAAAACTCCAAGTTCTTCCATTTCTGACACCTCTTCTTTAAGACAGGATAAAATAAATAACTGTCAGATAACACTCCAAACTAAATGGAAAGTATTTTCTAACTAAACACTAAAGTTTAATATTCTAAATAAAATTTTTGTTAACTGAAAGGGTTGGATAGAGAGCGAGCATGTGAGAGCAGACAGGCATAGCCTCAGAGCAGCTCACCTGATTCTGAATCACAGTACCTGCCTCGATTGTAACGTGATTATTGTCTTCAGTTTCTTTGAACGGAGTTGACTCAACTTAAATTCTCTAGCTTCAAATGAAAGGGGTGTTGCTTTTGTCCCCTCCTCTTAAAGAAGTAGTACGTCGACAAGTCATTTTAGTGAGCCTTCTCTTAGCGTGTTGCCATCAGTTACGCTTGGTGAAAAAGTAAGTGCTCTGATTCATCCTGAAGCCTCACCTGTGTATCCTGTTGCTGCATGCCCCATCCACATCCACTGATAAACCAGAAAGGCAAAGAGATGAGATCTGAACACAGCATGCATTGATTCTCCAAACATTTATTGAACACCTACTGTGTGCAACACCTTCTTCTGAGAGTGAACAAAACCCCAGGCATTCACATTCTAGAGGGAAGAGAGAGCTAGTGAACAGATTATGTATCAGCAGCTGGTAAATTTCTCTGGGGGGAAGCAGGGTAAAGGTTTATCATTTTCAACACTAGTGACATTTTGATCTAGATCATTCTTTACTTTGGAAACCACACTATGCACTGTAGGAGGTTCAATGGCTTCCCTGGCCTTGACTCACTATATGTAAATAGCACACACACACACAAATATACACGCGCACACTCGCACACACCAGTTGTGACAACATTCAGACATTACCAGATATCCCTGGAGGGTCAGTGTAAGGCCCAGGTGAGAAGCACTGGCCTAAAGAGTAAGAGGTAGGGGTCCTGGTTCATTGGGTCAGGGAAGACCTCACTTAAGGTGACTTTTGAGCAAAGACAGGAAGAAGCGAGGACAAGCGTCTTGTAAATATCTGGAGGAAGAATGTTCCTAGCAGAGAATGGCTAATGCAGAGGCCGTGAGGTGAGAAGGGTAACATGGAGGCCATTGTGAGCAGGACTGAACAGGAAGGATGTATCAAGGGAAGGGATCAGCCACCTCTTCAGGAGGCAAGATCGTGAGCCTGTAGTGAGGACTGTAGCTTTGAATCAGAGCGGGATAGGAAGTCACAAAGGGTTTTGAGAAGAACAGCAATGGGACCTGGTGTATATTCAGATGAGGTTGTTCTTACCGAGTAATCACCTACAAGGGCACAAAGGTGAAAGCCAGGTGCACAAGCAGCCGTGGCAGTGATTCTTGTGAGCACTCAGTCGAGGTAGGGCTGGTTGTGAAGGGGTGGGGGACAGCGACTGGATTTGGGGTATGTTTTGAACATAAATCGGATATGTTTTGCTATTGAATCAGGCATCAGGTGTGAACAAAACAAAAGCGGGGGCCTTTGAAATCTTTTTCTTTGCAAACACCCCAAATGAGCTTTTTTTTCCTTGATTTTTTTTGATCCTAATCTTATGGGAGCTTAAGCCTGATGCATACATTGTTTAGGCATTAGGTTTTAGACTATTATTTCCTGAATTGCTTCCTGAGTAAACCAATTAAAATTATAATGTGCATCTCCAGGAGAAAAGGCAAGGAGCCGAACTTGGTACGATTTTACCTCTTTGACGCCACTTAACAACACTTCTCTCCTATTGCTTGGGTAGTGAAATTCTGGCAAGGGAGATACCAAATGAACAAACGGGCCCTCAGAAGCAGCCCATCGCCCCATGCTCATAGCTGTAGTACTATCTGATTATTCTCCGGGTCCCCATTTGGGAACTCGTGTGCACTTTTCATAAAAACCACCGTGTTCATACTGCCTCTCTCCCTTCTCTGTGGCACCTGCCTCTGAGATCTCAGGCATATGGTTGATATTGCCTTCCTGGATTGAGGCAGATTAACCAGGGTTCCAAGCTTCTCAAACTGTGAGAGAGAGAGAATGTGAAATAAAGGCCCAATCTTTCAGTCTCTGGGTTAAGATGGGCTTTTATAAAACCTTCCAAATGTGTCAATACACATTGGTGATTACACTGTGAATTTTTACCTTTAAAGTCACATTTGCTTTCCCCTTAAAGCAATGTTTCTCCATGTTGGGTATGAGATTTTTATTAAGTTTCGAAAGGGAGAGGATATATGTATACCTACGGCTGATTTATATTGAGGTTTGACAGAAAACAGCAAAATTCTGTAAAGCAATTATCCTTCAATAAAAAATAAATTAACTTAAAAAAAAGAATGCAGAATTCTGGGTTCTTTGTGAGATCCAGAAGGATAAAAATGGGAATAATGTTCAATAAGAACCTCAAATGATTCTGTAGTATGTGTATGCAAACACTTGAGAATTGTTGCTCTATCATTTGGGAATTACACTCACTTTCAAGTAACTGAAATCTAAATAAAGATCTAGTTTATTTCTCTCATTGGCTGGAGAAGTTCAGTAATAGGCAACCCAGTGATGCTGTATGATGGCTCTGTGGTGTACTGAGAAACTTTCACTCTTAAAGTTGCCTCATGGTGCAAGGTGGCTGCTGAGCCCCCAGCCATCATTTGTATGTTCCAGCCGGAAAACCAGAAGAAGGGGAAATGGGCAAAAGGGGCCTTTGTCAACTACTTTACCTCCTTTAGAAGAGCTCTCCCAGAAGTCACATCTTCACATGTCATGGGCCAGAATTTATTCACATGGCTGCATGTTATTCCTCCAGAGGTATAGAATTGTTTTTCTGAGTTGAGTATATTGATGCTGTAAGTAAAATAATGGTATTCTAATTAAGGAAGAATATGAAATGGATGTGGAAATAGAAAATATAAAAACCCTTTGGGGCATAAGAGCCACTCAATTAAAAAAATACATTGTTTGATCCTTCCCTTTATTGAGACAGTGAAGGACAATTGATTTTCAAATCAACCCCCAGATTCTGACTTCTTGTTGGGATCTCACTCAAAGAAAAAGGGATGCTTTTGGTATGGAAAATGTACCACCTCAAACTCTGAGCACCTTGCATTTAGAATTTCTCATTCTTGCCAGAGCTGGTGAACTCCTTTTTAAGTACTATAGAGAGGGAGACACCTATGAAATTGAGTGAGAGCATATAACTTCATTTGCCTCCTCTGGGTCTGCTGGGATATCTGGTAATCTCATGGGTTGGCTGTTGAAGGAAAACACATAAGTAACTCTAAAATTCTTAAAATAGGCTCCCTGAACCAATAGCAGGGGCATCCCCAGAGAGGTGGTTAGAAATGCAAATGGTCACCCCCAACCCCCAGGTCCTCTGGATTAGAGAGATGTATTTTAACAAGCCTTCCATGTGGTTGTGGTGGAAGCTACAATTTGAGAACCACTGTTCCTGTGTAAAGCACTTTTCTCTCCAACGAGTAGTCACTGACTTTTTGGCTTCCATCTCTGCTCCAGCAGAAATGCTATCAAATGTGCAGTTCCTTCCGAAAAACCCAGTCTTCCCAATTGGGCGAGGTCTTGCTTCATCGACTTTATTTGCACACACCGACTAAAGCTCTGACAATCCGTCTTGACACAGACTGAAATTATTGCCAAACCTCACTGTTGAGAGTAACATGTTTAAATAAAGGCCTTCAGCTATTTCGTGTATTGTGTTCAGCGTGCTTTTGTTTGGAGGAAGTGTACCTCGTATGGTTACACCCAGCTCACAGTCATAGGGCACCTCTACCTGAGAATCTGTAACCGGAGTGAAGTCCCAAGCACATGCCACAGAGCTGCTTTTGGAGAAATACACTGAGTATACACAGGAGGAAAAATCACATCATCAACCTGTCAGATAATGGTTTGGTAGTGATCATCATTGACAGAATTCTATTGGATTTGATTATTTACAAAAATTAACAAGAGAAACATGTTTGGGCTAAAATGAGCAATCTGCAGGGTTTTCAGTGGTGGTGCCAAATTTAATTTTTGTAGTGCCAGAAAGTATATTAAATATTTTCCCCTTCCCATTGGTATGATTGGTGTTTGTTTTGAGCTATACAGTAGTTTTATTATGGAAGATGCCAGAGCATTTCCATGCATGCAGCATTTCCATGTTCAGCCAGAGACAGATGGGGAAAGGAAGCCATTCCTCCCTCCTTCCCATCTGTCTGCTATTTCCCTTTACTCAGGGAAGAGCTTGCAGAGTCCAGCTCCTAAACACCAGGAAGAGACACAGAAGGCAGCACAAAGTGATTATTTTTCCTCCTGGACTTGAACAGGCTTTGAAGAGCCTTGAAAGTGGTGAAGCACCGACTCACTCTCCTCCCTCAGAGCAAGCCAGATTACCTACCATGTAATATGGGAGTGATTTGGTAGGTTGTGAGTTAATATTAGCTGCTTTGGTTTAATAATGGAGCATCTTACTAGATAAGCTCTTTTATTTTTGTCAGAGGAGCCTGGTGGGCTACAGTCCGTGGGGTAGAGGGGGTGGCAAAGAGTTGAAGCTTTTAAGTCTTCCCTCAACTATTATTTGAAGTCATCCACCAAATTATTGCTAGCCTTGAGAGAAATTATTTTAGAACACTTTGTATCCAAGGAATTACTGGAATACTGGTAGAAAAGATACATTTTCAGTGGTGGTGATCAGTAGACTTAAATTATAAAAGGCAACACAAGATGTCCAGCCAGGAAGGATGTTCCAAAAGAGTCACTGCCTCTGCAGACTTAAGAATTCAGTCTTTAGGGTGGACCTCGGAGAACTAAAGTATTTATTTACCACCTAAATATCTCTAGAGCTCTCCCTCGCTTCCTCCCCCTTAGCCCAATCATGTGTTGGGACTCTTTTATCCTCCAGTAGGTGGCGCTCCAGTAGGTAAAGAACCCGCCTGCAATTGGAGAAAACATGACAGGCAGGCTCAGTCCCTGGGTCAGGAAGATCCCCTGGAGGCAGGCATGGGAACCCACTCCAGTATTCTTTCCTGGAGAATTCCATGGACAGAGGAGCCTGGTGGGCTACAGTCCATGGAGTCACAAAGAGTCGGACACGGCTGAGGCGACTCAGAATGCACGCAGCACTTAAAATAGCCTGAAACTTCTCCAATCCAGCCTGCAGGTGTGGTCCTCACCCAAGAGCCTTCCATAAGGAACTGGAATTGAGCAAGGCTCATAAGTCTGGGGTGGACTCCTGAGCTGAGGTTGTGTCAACTCCCAGTTGTGTGGGGATCTGCTGAGAGTAAAGAATAGAGCAAAGAACACCAGCCTTAGAGAGATGGGAAATCCCTTTCCAGTCACTTTCCATTGGAAGTTTCCATTTCCACATGGGGTTTTGAGAAAACACTACATCTTTTTAATAAGCTACCTTTCTTCCAAACTAGCTTCAATAGCATTTTATTCCTCACAACCTTCTTTCTTAGACCCATTACAGTGGGAACTTGACGGGTTTCGTCTCTGCAAGCTAGCGGTGTTGCCTACCTCTTAAAATGGAAGGGGGGCCGTGAAAATCTGGATGGTCCCATTTGAAGCATACCAGGCTGGACAATACACTTACTGCTGTGTATTCTTATTATTTATTGTTATTGCTGGCTAAATACTTTGCCTCCACTCCCATTTAATTGCCACAATCATGCGATAAGGATTCTGAGAGGTTTTAACCTTCTCAGAAACACGGGGATGGGTCAGGACAGAGCCAGGACTGCGGGGTTCAGATCTACTTGGCCATGGCTGCAGAAGATACAGGGAAGACTCCAGCCTGGGTCAGCCTTGGACAGCAGTGGACAGGGCTTGTTCAAGGCACCAGTTCAGAAGATGACGGCTCTGGGCAGTGGAGACAGGGCTGTGTGAGTGATAAGGGATGATTGCCAGGAAGGTCAGTGGAGCTCACATTAGACTCTTCATGATTATGCATCCACAGTATATGCGTTAAAAAAAATTTTATTGAAGTATAGTTGATGTATGGTATTGTGTAAAACTGGTCTTCCTTCAGTTGTACATTTGTATACATTCTTTGCATATTCTTTTTGATGACAGTTTATCACAGGATGTATTTCCCTGTGCTATCCAGTAGGACTTTGTTGCTTATCCATACAGTGATTCATGTTATATTAGCATTTACCCCTAATGTTCTGTTAACTATCATGGGAGTTGGGAGAATGACAAAATGATGATGCCACAAGACCTTTCCACCCGTCATTTTTTGACCTGGGAGGCAAAACCCATTCCCCAGTATACTGCAGCTGCTTCCTTATCTGTCGCCCCTACAGGTGAGCATGCGGCCTGCAGTTCTTCTGCGCACACAGTGCTGTGCCAGTCTGTGATGGGCTCATTGCCAGCTTCTAATCCCAAACTGTCTCATGATCTGGGCTCATATGTCTTCTCAGAGAGAGTGCTGGTAAATGTGGGCTGCCTTCAAAACCTGAATTCCAGGCCCTGGCTCCCTACCAGTGTCTATAGGGAGGGGTTGCAAGGCCCTGGGTTCCAAAAGTCAGCTAGTCTAGGACAAGAAATCTGTTTATATTTGCCTTTGGGATTTGATTAAGAGGATGATATGCACATGATGGTGAATGGTTACGATCATTTGTTACAAAAATAAGAATGACTTCCACATTTTGCTTAAGACTTTGTCATCATAAAGCCTTCTTCCTCTCTCTTCTAACACTTATGATTTCATTTCTGGAGATCAAAGTAGAGAGAGCTTTCGCAACTCTTCACCCCAGCATTCCCAAAACATATAGTCATATCCAAGTCTCCCTAAACTCCAGGGAATGTGACCATGGTTGAGGAGCGTAACGAATACAGTGAATTTAGGGCCCTGTGCCTTCTGTCTTCTCCGTTTTGTTGAATGAATGCCTTGTTTCACAAGAGCTGGTCATAATGCTTAGAAATAGTTGAAAAGTATTTTCCATGATATCATCTGAGCTTGTGGGAATTTTTTTTTTTAATCTCTCCTATGTAAAGCATACCTTCTGTTTTGGCTAATTTTTTCTCCTAGCTTGCATGCAACTGGATGGTAGAATGTCTGTTTTCTTTTCTCAGGCAAAATTAGATGTTTAGTGCTTTCCCAAGTCATTGTTAGGGTTGAATGAGCCTCAGAGACTGAAAGAATATGTCCTAACAGCTGTAAACAGGAGCATTCTAACATGTAACAAAAAAACCAAAACAAAACATGTTGATAATGATCTTTAATTCCCCGTTCTGTATCCCAAGTTCAGTGACTTTTTAACAGACCTGATCTTCTGGCCTGTCCTCAGGAAAAGCTGAAAACCTAGAGGGCTTTTAGTGTAGGTGGAGGCTGAGGGACCCAAGAGTCCTCCAAGTGCCAAAGACTCCAGCGCCAAGACAGGCACTGACACATCCTTTTGGCTGGGAGGGCAGGTTACATGCCGGAGACACACAGAGAAAATGGTAAAGTCAGCTCTCAGGGGAGCCTGCTGAGAAAGCCCTGGCCCCTGGGGTCATCAGCGTGTTTGCCTAAATCTCTTTTTCTAGGAAAGTTTGCCGGCTTTGTTTCTCCCTTACAGAAAGAGGAAAAGCCCCAAGACATGGGAGATTCGCGGGACTCTTTCTTCAAGGATAAATGTCTGCTTGCAACGAGAAACTCCTAAGCTGTGGAGTTTCACGAAGGGTGGAGACAGTGGGAAGCAGATGGAGTCTTGCTGTGGGAACCGTCTCCCCAGGATGTGGGGATGGGCAGGTGGTTTGAGGAATGGGTGAGTTACCCATGTGCTTTCCCACCCCTCAGGTTCACCAGTACTACAGCTGCCTCCCAGAAGAGAAAGTCCCCTATGTCAACAGTCCTGGAGAGAAACTTCGAATCAAGCAACTATTACACCAGCTGCCACCGCATGACAATGAGGTAAGGGGCTAGAGGGGCCTTCAGAAGCCTTTTCTAGAATTTTCAGCGAATTGTTAACTTTTTCGTCATGAGAATGCTGCAGTCAGTGAGATCCCCAAGGAAACACTTGGGCAATTTATTTTAGGTTTTAGCTTCCTTGATTAGAGGTAAAAGAAACTGTCAGATGCCTTCTGGAGAGGGTTACTGAAAAGCAGAATCTTATTGTGGGGTTGATTTGCCTCTGTGCCTGGCACTGTACTAACTACTGGGGAAAGAGAGCACTAACCTGTAAAAGTTCAGGTCCAGGTTTACTTAGTGGAAGAGTATGCGATGCCAGTTGCCTGAGCATGTTAGATGAATGAGATTCCCTGGGCATTTCAAGCCCAGCACAAACTTTGTGACTCTCTTAGATTTTCATCATCTTTTCTTAGTAAATGAGTGTGTAGGTTTTCCATGTTACACTGCTGTAGAAGTTACGTGTCCAGATTTGCAGCTGTGAACATCTGTGTTTTTGTTATTTCCAATCCAGCTTGCCAAGGTTATCCTTTACACTCCTGAAAGTGTGACTTGCAGATTGTCTTTTTTTCTGAACCCAGACAAGGGCACTCTAAGCAGGCATTTATCATCTTTGAAGTCAAATTGATCCTAAAAGGAAATGTGTGTATGTGTTTTTAAAAGGTCATCATGCTTGGGAGGTTTAGGTTTGCAAACTAGAAATTAATGTTCAAGTATCTGGTTTTTGAAAGTAGTGATCCTATAGAATCCAATTGTCTACTTAACTCTAATTATGTTTTAAAGAAAGCCATAATTTCAAGGTAAAAGGAGAAATTTAAAACTCCTTTAGAGAGCTGGACCCGACTTTTTACCAGCTGCCCCCACCCACAAGCTCAGTCCCTGAGGAAATAAGTGTGTGGTTTTTTAGTCTTTGTCTTCCCACATTTGAATAAAAGGAACAAACCAGGAGCCTCAAAAATTAATTTGAATAAGCAGAGCAAAAGCTTAAAAACTGAAGCAACTCCCTAAAAAGGGAGTCAGAATTCCCCTTCCTGTTGTTTATTTCAGACTTCATGAAACAGATTTAAATAATGCTTTCTCCTTTAAAGAGGAAAGCAAGCACTGTAACCGGATGCCCAGGTAACTAATTTGAAAGTGAAAATGCCAGTTTTTACAAGCAGGAGGGGTGTGCCTATGTTTCAAAGCATGTCCATAAATTGTCAGTGGTGTAATCATATTCTCTGGGTTATTCAGATCATGGCAGTACATTCTTCACATGAAGACTCTTTTTTTCACTTCTTTTTTTTTTTTTTTTACTTGAGAGAGGAAAGTGGTCTGCTCTTACCTGCTCCTCTCTGTTTTTCATTGTTATTTCTGTTTACGGTTGACTGTGATTTCATGAAAATAGACCCTTCAAATTTTTTCTTCCTAGTGGTGACAATTGCTTACATGTGACCCAATGGACAGATTTGTCCATTCGACATGGCCTTTTAAAAGACAAAGGGTGATTCTAAAGTAAATATTTGATCATGCCCTTTTTCATATACGTTAGACAGTTTTGATGTATACAGCTGCAGTGGTTTTTAAACTAGTCCTAGTTCAAAGGTTGCAGGACAAATCATCCAGGCAATTCAGTTAACATTCCTGATGTCCAGATTATTCTGAAGTAAGGCAGAGGGTGGGATTAGATCCATGTGTCTGAGGATGTCTAAATCCATGGCTTTGGGAGGTAGAAGGACACGGCAGTAAATAATACTGAACCACATAATGAGAGACTCTCTCCCTTTTTTAACTGTATTTCATTTTTTGTGGCTGAGTGATCATGGGGGAAATTTTAGTTTGGGTGGGCAGGTGTCTCACACCTCTCCAACTCCTACTAATCTCCATTTTTAAGTAACAGCATTGAGAACCTCCATTTTAGAATCTCCTACAAGCAAAAGTAACCAGCTAGAAGCCAACAGTATGGTTTTGTTTTTACTCTGTATTTAGCTTTATGACTGCCCTATTTTTTCACAAGTGATATTGCTTTTCTATTTATAGTCATAATATACTTTCTTTTCAAGTAAATGTATTCAAGTAAAAGAAGAAATGAGTTAGTTTTTAAAACAGTATTAAGTAAACAGTAGTTCAAGATTACAGCAAAATTCCCAAGGTGTGCATAAATAAAAGAGAGAATGGGAAATAGCAGATTTGAATATCTTTAATGTCCCTCCCTTAATTTTTGTGAGTTTCTGTTTTGAATGAGAGGAATATCTCTTATGTGAGTTGTTAACCAAAGCCTGGTGAGCAGCCGTCTCCCTCCTACACACAGAGAAACGCGCAAGTACTTCCTGAGAGAACACAGAGAGCTCTGAACCAAATTCTCAGTCAGATGGGAACGCCTTGGTTCCCGTCTCATTTTGGGAAACAGACGCCATGAGCGTGTTGACCACAATTCTGGCTCATTGGCCTGGAGCCATCCTTTGGTGTCAAGGATCATTTCCTTGGGCCCATGGAGGTGAGAGTGAAAGTCAAGTTGCTCAGTCCTCTCAGACTCTTTGTGACCCCATGGACTGTAGCCTACAAGGTTCCCCCGTCCATGGGATTTTCCAGGCAGGAGTACTAGAGTGGGTTGCCATTGCCTTCTCCAGGGGATCGTCCCAACCCAGGGATCGAACCCAGGTCTCCTGCATTGCAGGCAGATGCTTTACCATCTGAGAGTGAGAGTATGATGATCAGTTTGAAGACCTACATCACTTTGTAGAAGAAGGAAGTCCCAGATGCTGACTAGCAGCAAAGCTCTCCCAGTGACATGGCTCTCAGTGTGGTGAGCAGAGAGGGGCAGTGGAGCATGAGAAACGGGTACCAACCACTGGCGTGCCTGAGACTTGTGCGCCAGAGTTTCGAGCCTCTAGGAAGCTGTTTTTATGGTCAACAATCTCTGGTAGACACTCACCTAAATAGCCCCAAGCCTGGTGGTATTCAAGTGCCCACCAGGACAGTGAAACCTAGTGCACATGTGTTTAATAGGAAAAAAAAGTCTGAGGCCAGGGCTTCAGGAATCCTCAGGAGCAAAAGATGACCACCCCCCCCCCCCCAACCTTCCTCTGTGTCTGTCCAGGTTCGCTACTGCAACTCCCTGGACGAGGAAGAGAAGAGGGAGCTGAAGCTATTCAGCAACCAGAGGAAACGTGAAAACCTGGGCCGCGGCAATGTGAGGCCCTTCCCGGTCACCATGACGGGAGCGATCTGTGAACAGGTGAGCGCGTGGTCTGGGGCGTGCCCGGGGGGTCACTCAGGCATCCTTTCCCTGAATCATTCCTTCAGCAATTATTTTCTTAAGAACCTATTTGGTAGGCCTGGGAGATACAGCAAAAGGTTTGAAAGCTTGGTTTTGCCCTTGGAAGGAGTTCTGTCCTAGGAGAGAAGTCACATAATGTCAATAAATAAGAGGAAAAAACTGCAGTGGGGAAGAGAGTTAATGCTGGGAGTGTGGGGTGGCTGTAGTTTTCAGGGAGGTGGCTGGGAAGGCTCCACAGAGACAGTCAGGAACTGAGGGAGTGAGTCAGGTGACGGCAGGGGAAGGGGGGTGAGAGGGAAGAGCACGCTCAAAGATGCTGTGGCAGGAGCGTTTCCCTTATGGTCCAGGAGTAGCAGGTTGGCCCGTGTGGCAGGGCAGGAGGGACAAAGGAAGAGTATGTGCTGGTCAAGTCCAGTTTCATGGAGGGCTGTGTCAACCACTGGAAGGAGAGAGAGGGCCACTGGAGGGATTTGAGCAGAGAAAGGACATGATGGAATTATATTTTAAAATGAGTGCCTTAGAAAGTGGAGTTTACCTGGACCACGGCCACCCTCCTTCCCAGGATCATCCTAGGACCAGTGCCCTTTAAAGAGGCGGTAGATGGTCATCTCCTTGGGTGTGAGGATTCTTTAGCAAAGTGCATGGACCTCCCTTATTCTTTCTAGGGCCTCCCACACTCTTTCTAGGACCTCACTGAGTTGAGAGTTTGGATTTGTGTTTTCTTCTAGTCTCTGTAGAGTGCTCCGGGCATGGTGGAGAAGGGTTTCTAAGAAAACAGGGTGGGAATCAGGCCTGCCTGGGTTCACCCTCCCCGACCTCTTGACCTCCAAAAGCCTTCTGGGGTGGATGGTCATGTACTGAGCACTTTTCTTAGCCCTGCTGCTCAAAGAGTGGCCCCATCTAACTCCTTAAGCACTTTAGGGACCCATTCAGGCACAGATTGCAAGATACATGACCTGAACTGGTGAAGAAAAGGCAACATACTACCTGAGCAGAGGGGATGCCATTTATTTGGGGGCCCTTTTGGGAAGGGATTTCAGAGAGTGAACTTTGGAAGGCTCAGTGGATGAAATGGAGATGCTACTTAACAGAGGAGCCAGAGCAGCAGAATTGACAATGGGGGTCTTCATCCTTGACACCCACCCCTGAGATGCAGGTGGTCAGAGTTTAAGATGTGAGGTTCTGTGTGGTCCATTCAGAGCCTCTATCACTCTTGGGTGGTTCTCCTTGACCAGCCCAGGAGGGCTCCCCTGAAGCAAAAGGGAAGCTGGGCATTTCATAGGCAGATGTCGAGAGCGATACAGGACAGTGATGACAGCATGGAGACGGAAAGATGTGCGTTTGACACGTGATTCTGCCTGGCGACCTTGACCCAATTACTTTTCCTAACAGTTTTGTCACCTCCAAAACGGGGGTATCGAATACCTAGGTCGTAGAATCATGGTGGGGGTGAAATGGGATTCTGTATTGTTACAGTAATTAAACAAGGAGGCCGTTAGACTGAGGTGGCTCTATTGCCACAGTAGCCTGTATCAGCAGACCAAAACCTGAACCAGTCAGGGTACCGGAATCAGAAAATGATGCTGAAGAACAACCAATTGCAAGCAGCCAGCCGGGCTTTCCCAAATAAGGGGCCCACTTAATCTCTATAGTTACTGAAATACTTCCCTTGCTTTTATTTCCCTGACTTCTCTATAAAACTCTCTCCCTGGGTTTCTGTCCCAGCCACCTTCAGTTTGATGCTTGCCACCCAATTCAGATCAGCGTTGGAGCAAATAAACTGGAAAGCTTTAACGTGCCCCCTGGTTTATCTTCTAACAATATGCATACCTCCGCTCTACTAACGTTGCCACACAAGGCCGGGGTATCACTTTCTGTAATGTAATGTCTTTCTTATGTCTGGTCACTTGCATGAATGAGCTCCCAGAAACTACTCCATGAGACCTGGACTTCATTTTCTATGAAGCATCTCAGCACTTTTAATGGCAGTGTGTGGGAAAGGTCTAGGGGTGGCCTTTCTGCTCTTCAGACGTCGCCCCCAGGCAGCCTCTTAGGTGGGGCTGGACTCTCCGGCCAATACCACGATCAGCAGAAAGCCTCCCCCGGGCCTGTTGCCTCAGACTTTATTGTTCCCTCCAAGACCCTCAGACTCTCTTCATTTTATCTTGAGCCCAACTATAAGCATGGGTTATCATGGATTTTACCTTGCTCCTTTCTGGGCAGGGGAAGGAACTTTGGAAATGAGTGAGAAGATAGGAAAGGGAGAAAAAAGAAGTCCTTGCCGTAGTCTGGCCTTAGGAGCGGTACCTTTTCATTTGGGACTGTGTACAAAGATGTCAGAGGAAGCAGGCCAGAAGCATGCCTGAGAGGCTTCTAAAGAAACCTAGATGATAAAAGGTGGGCATGGTTTTATGAACCCAGTCCCCTACCACCCTAAGTGTAGGCCTCACCAGCTCCCCGAGTCCCTGCAGGCTTCCTTCTCGCTCCCCCATGCCACACAGCCTCTTGCTGCAGGCGTTCGATGTGGCTGGGCCTCCGGCAGGGAGTTTGCAATGTCTGAGAGATAATGAGACCTCCGCTCTGTTTGCCTCCTGTCAGCAGAGCTCTTCTGTGTCACTGCACTGACAGACTTTGCCTTTCTCTCCCACCTCTGTGATGCTTTATTTTCTCAGTGACAATGATCTTCGTCTTACTTGTAGGCCCTAGGAAGGGATGGTGGGGGTGGGGGTGGGGGTGGGGGCAAGAGAAACCCGCCTGCCACGTGTGTAAAGCAGGTAGCACGGTCACACGTTTGAAGGTAAGTGCTCAGTAATGAACTAAGGACGCTGGCAGTCGTGTATCTTTTCTGCATGGCACTGAGAGCTGGGGGCTGCTATTCCTCGTACTGACCTGTTTCTGTTCACCTCGCAGTGTGGAGGCCAGATCAATGGCGGGGACATTGCTGTGTTTGCATCGCGCGCCGGCCACGGTGTCAGCTGGCACCCACCCTGCTTTATTTGCACCGTCTGCAACGAGCTCCTGGTGGATTTGATCTACTTTTACCAGGATGGGAAGATCTACTGTGGCAGGCACCACGCAGAGTGCCTGAAGCCACGCTGCGCAGCCTGCGACGAGGTCAGAGCTGGCTCTGCTCCCTGGGGCCCGCAGCCCCACTGTCACCCCGGGTTTCACCGTGGCCAGCACGTTGCCGTGTGGTTCCTGCATGGAGGAAAATCATAGGCCTCACCAGCCTCTCCTATTAACTCTTTTGAGAGTGGTTCTAGCCCCATCCCTGTTTGCTAGGATGTCCGGGACTGTGACCTGCTTTACTGAATTTGACAGTCTCATAGGAAAACAGTTTCTAGGGCACTAGGTCATTTCAGAATGCTTTAAAAAAGGGGGAGGGGGAGGGATTGTTGTGGAACTTTCAATTGCAGCCAAAATCCAAGGGAGCAATCATCATTAGTAATAATGTGTCATTTCTGAAGATCTTAAAATCTTGGGTTTCCTGAGATTCGATGGGACAGGTTAGGGTGAGAAGAGAAGAAAATGAGTAGTGTGATGTGATTCTCCCATAATCTGTGAAAGTCCTGATGAGGATTCCGGGGCAGATGGCTACTCCATTAGGATTCTTCTGCCCCCATACACTCACTCACCCAGGTCAGAGAGCAGACTGGACCCGAGGTTCATACCTCATCTTTCCTCCCAGCCAAAGTACACCCAGGTGTGGTCTGGGAGCTGAAAGGTAGAAAACCTGGGTTAGTATAAACGTTGGGAGCAGAAAGGAAAATGTTCTAAGCTTGACCACTTTTATAGGAATAATTTGGGGAAAAGGTCTTGGGCAGGGGGTTCTTCCTGTGCAAAATATACTTTTGGTTCTTTCTTGACCCTGTAAGGCTATGTGGGACCCTGTAAACAACACTCCACTTTGTCACCCAGAGACCACAGATACGTGGCATTTCTTCCTTACAAACTGCCCATCAAAGACTCACTCTTCTAGGAGGACATCTATCAGTCTTAACTAATACGGATTCTCATGCTACTGCTGATGTTCATTAAGAGACACTCTGAGCAGGTAGTTGGTACAAGTTTGTGATTCTAGGCAGCGCCTTTCCCTGCCTGGCTTAGTTGCCCCATCTGGAAGCGAGTGCTCTTAATACGTTATCTAATAGGAAATGAAGTAGGATGTTAAAGCACTTTGAAATTTTTGCTTATTGAGGTCTAATTCATACAGCATAAGATTTACCCTTTGAAGGTGTGCAATTCAGTGGTTTTTAGTATATTCACAAAGTTGGACAACCATTGAAGTGAAGTGAAGTCTCTCAGTCGTGTCCGACTCTTTGCGACCCCATGGGTAGCCTACCAGGCTCCTCTGTCCATGGGATTTTCCTGGCAATAGTCCTGGAGTGGATTGCCATTTCCTTCTCCAGGGGATCTTCCCAACCCAGGGTTCGAACCTGGGTCTCCTGCATTGTAGACACACACTTTACCGTCTGAGCCACCAGGAAAGTCCATTATTACTGCCTAATTCCAGGTCATTTTTATCATCTAAAAAGAAACCCTGGCAACCATTCATCTAATCTCTCCATGAATTTGTATATTCTGGACATTTTGTATAAGTGGATTAATGCAGCATATGACCTTCCATGCATCACTTCATTCACTTAGCATGATGTTTTTGTGGTTAACCCGAGTTACAGTGTGTATCAGTACTTTCCTTTATATGACTGAATAATAAGCAACTGTATATATCACATTTTGTTTAGCCATTTATTAATTGGTGGGCATTTAAGTTGTTTCCACTTTTAAACTGTTTTAAACAAAGCTGCTGTGGACATTCATACACAGGTTTTTTTGCGGGCATATATTTTCTGTCCTCTTGAGTTTATATCCAGGAGTGGAATTGCTGGGCCATATGGTAGTTCTATGTTTAACTTTTTGAGGGGATCTAAACTGTCTTCCAGAGCAGCTACACCATTTCACATTCGCAGCTATCAACAAATGAGAATTCCAATTTCTCACATTCTCCTCAGTAGTTATTACTGTCTGTCCTTTAAATTATAGTCACCTGTGCCATGCTGTGCTTAGTCGTTCAGCCGTGTCCAACTTCTTAGGACTCCATGGACTGTAGCTCACCAGGCTCCTCTGTCCATGGGATTCTCCAGGCAAGAATACTGGAGTGGGTTGCCATGCCCTCCTCCAGAGGATCTTCCCAACCCAGGGATCGAACCCAGTTTCCCACATTGCAGCAGATTCTTTACTGCCTGAGCCACCAGGGAAGCCATATAGTCACCTTAGTGGGTATGAAATAACATCGCATGGTGGTTCTGATCGGATTTTTCTTAATGGCTTATAATGTTTGTCTTTTTTTTCCATGTGTCTGTTGGCTATTTGCATATCTTCTTTTGGGGAGTAATGTCTCGTTGAGTCTTCTGCATATTTTTTCAATTGGGTGATTTTCTTTATTGTGTCCTTGTGAAACTTGTTTACATATTTTGGAGTCTAGTCACTTAGATATGTGATTTGCAAGCATTTTCCCTCATCCTGTAGTTATATTTTCACTTTCTTAATGATGTCCTTTGAAGCAGGAACGTTTTGATTTCAGTGAAATCCAGCTTCCATTGTCACGTTTGTTGCTTATGCTTTTAATGTCATAGCTAAGAAACCATTGCCTAACTGGAAACCAAGTTTTTTAAATTTGCATCTTTACTTTTTTTCTAGACATTTTATAAATTTTTTGCTTTTACATTTAGGTCTTTGATCTCTTCTGAGCTAACTTTTATATATGGTGTGAGGTCAGGGTTCAGCTTATTCTTTTGTGTGCAGTTATTCAGTTGTACCAGGCAGGTTTATTGAAAAGACTGTTCTTTCCTCCATTGAATATCCTGGTCACCCTTGTCAGTCATCATTTGGCCGTAAATATCTGAGATTATTTCTGCCTTGATTACTGCAGTTTGTAGGAAGTTCTTAAATCTGTGCTTTGAAATTGAAAACAAGTCTGTCTCATGGGTCAAAACAGAAATACCTCTGAGGGTTAGGCGGTTACCGTAAATAAAGGTGACTCATTTTAAGGTAACAGCAAGTGGTGAAAAATATGACAAACTGCAGAACTCATCACTCATCTGAAAGCAACAACCCCTTTTATTGTCACCATGCAGGAATGCATAGCACACATTGCCAAATACTGTATTTTCCAAAGAGAAACCAGGATCCCAGGTGTTTATATGCCATTTCTCATTTTCAAAAAATACCATATATAATCCAAATTAAACAGATAATGGCCAAAATGTCCATGAGCTGTCAGCTGTTAGTCCTGCTTTATATTCTTTTCAGTAAACCATTCTTTGTCTGAATACACTGGGGTTAAATTAATCAGTGGCCTGGTCAGAAACTGTTTAAATGTGCTTTAGGAAAATCCACATGTGGAAACTGATATAGGTATAGAGTAAATATATATGTGTCTACTTCTGTTTAATAATTTGTGGGCGGGACCAATTTGCCTACCATTTTAGTGTGGGGCCCTCATAGCTTTCCTCCTTTACAGTGTATTCTCATGGCTGTTTCTTATCCACTGACCTTTTGGCCTCTCCATCTGCAGATCATCTTTGCAGATGAATGCACAGAAGCCGAGGGGCGACACTGGCACATGAAACACTTCTGCTGCTTCGAGTGTGAGACAGTGCTGGGTGGCCAGCGCTACATCATGAAGGAGGGAAGGCCATACTGCTGCCACTGCTTTGAGTCCTTGTATGCAGAATATTGCGACACCTGTGCCCAACACATAGGTGAGGCAACACTCGGTGCTCGTCTTGGTCCTACTCTGACTGGATCTCCTTTGTGTCTGGTATAGTTCGAATCCCTTTGGTTGCAAGCAATAGCAATCCAACTGATACTCCCTTAAGTGAAAAAGGAAATGTCTTGGTTCATAGTACTGGAGAAGCCAGGGAGGATGTTGGTTTCAGGTAAGGATGGATCAAGGGATTGAAGAGAATCTGTTTTGTTTTCTTGTTTTCCTCTGTGTCTCAGCTTGCCTTCTGTTGGCATCATTTGGAAACAGGGTGCCTTCACAAAGTGTCACAATGACCCCCACACTTATACATACCAGCTTTAGCACTGTTCTCTAAAAAGGATGAAATCGTGACTTTTCCAGTATCCAAGTGAGGTCCTCCAAATAGAAATGCTATAGCCAGCCATTAGGTCATCTGTTCCACCCTGGAAAGAAATGAAAAGGGGGTTCCTGTTGGTCTACCTGAGTCTTAGACCCACCCCCAAGGCGGGGCTACATGATGGACAGTCTTAACTACCAAGCAGAGGAGAAGAGGTCTCAGAGGAGGGGGAAATATAAACACATGTCTTCCACGGCCTCCTCGGAAAACCTCAGGAATCAGCAGAAGGAGGAAACAGAACGGTCCTCTTGGTAGCAAAAGATAGTGAAGGAAACCAAGTGGTGACTGGCATGCATGTCCTGAAAGAAATCAGCAAAAGCCGACCCAGCCAAAAACCAAAGCGAGAGAACCTCAAATAGCTCCGAAGCTATAAACGCCTCAAATAAGTGGCAGATTTGAGATAGTGAAAATCATTTTCCCTTTTCAAGTAACGGATTCGTTCAGCCCTTCAACACTATTCCTGATCATGCAGCATCTGGAGCGTCTTCACTCAGCTCGCCTGTTCTGGCACCTTGAGAATGAGCTGCCCTTTAAAAAGAGAAGAGAAGTTGGCAGTGGATGAATGCCTCTGAGACCAGCAGCCTGATCTTCCTGTGGCTTGTGCAGTTCCAAGAAATCTGCCTGGAGGCTGCCAACTCCTTACCTATCGTGGGGAGGTGTGGAGATATCAGTCTGGGAGCCTGTTTTACCTCACTTAAAAGATTTTATCGGGAACGAAAAGAGGTGCCCTTGTCTCCCTGGTTCATCAGAAGTGATGCAGTCAGATGAGAAGTTAGTTCATAATTTGAACGGCTTGGGTGCTGATAAAAGTCACAGCTTTCAGACACCGACTATATCCTCAGGGGTCCTTTGTCGTTGGAGGGTCCATCCCATGGGCTCAGACCTGCCTCCATGGAGCCCTTCTGAGCTGAAGTCCCTGCCCGCCCCAAGAATGAGCAGTGCTTTGCCAACCTGTGTCCAGCAGTGGCATAGCTGGGCTCTCCGAAAAACCCCCTTTCCCCAACCCCTGAAATCTTCACTTCTCACAGCCTGATGCCTCAACTGGGTACCCACCAGCTTCTGTTTCTCACAAGTCAAGGCACTTAAACAGACATACTTCCCTTTATTCTGAGAGCTAGGAAAGGAAAAGACCCTGATGCTGGGAAAGACTAAGGGCAGGAAGAGAAGGGGTCATTGGAGGATGAGATGGTTGGATAGCATCATCGACTCAATGGACATGAGTTTGAGCAAACTCTGAGAGACGGTGAAAGACAGGCAGGCCTGGTGTGCTGCAGTCCACGAGACTGCAGAGTCAGACATGACTGAGCGACTGAACAACAAGGAAAGGAGGGTCTTGATCTGGACAAGGGGCTGGGGGTGGGACTCGGTCAGGAGAAGTGGTGTGAGGTGCTGACCCCGCACGCTCTCCGTGGCTCTGGGTCTATAGGGAGATGCCTGCTTGGATGAGAGAGGCAGAACGCACAGACACCTTACATACAGCAGCCCTCCCCCGCTTGTTAGTATTTCTGTTTCTTCTGTCCCTTTTCAGTGAGACTTAAGCCTCTCCAGAAACTGCCACTTAACATTTTCGCCCAGCAGCTTGGAAGAGAGAAAATATGTCTGTCACCACGGCATGCACACCTCTGTTTTCCCCCCGTTTTCCCCTTTCTGTCCTCTGTAGCTTTGATTGCCATTCCCTTCTCCTTCCCTCTGAAATCCATAGAAAGACATCCATGCTTTATCAGAAAGGGGGACCACTGTGGCCTGCAGTATTATCACTGCTGTAGTTAAAATGTTGTCCCTGATTTATTTTTTTCCCTTAAATCCACTTTTCTGTAAAACATACTTTTCCTGCAGCAGAGAAAGGGTGCGCTCTGTGTATCATGCATACCACAGTGTATGGATGCTCTGCTCTGACCATATTATCCAAATATTCCCTATTTATACAGCCGCGCAGCGCAAACCCTGCATCAGGCAGCTGTTGCCAGGGCAACGGTACTTTTGCCTGCACACAGCAGAGTAAACAGTCCTATAAACAGACCAAGGCTGTAGCAGCGGTAGACATATACACCCTCAGAGAAGTACTTAAAGGGCTTAGAGAGGGAATAAAAAAGGAACGCTTAGATGTGGAATGGCCAAGCCCTTTACCAGATGTTTAGAGTTCAGGAGCAGTTCAGAGCACCATCTGACATCGTTGATGTTTATCAGGGACCATGTTCCTGTGCCGGCTGGGCCGCTTTGGAACACGCCTCATCCTCCGCTCTCCCCACCGCGACCCAGCCTTGTGTGGGGCCCCCACCCCCAGAACCAGGCCCGCACTGCTGCATCTGAGCGTGTTCCCTTGCAGGAGCACGGAGAGGCAGCTGGTGGAGCACAGGCCATAGGGACTGGACTTCCTACCCCTCTGACAGGCAGCGGGTGAGGCTGCAGCTGCAGGGGAGGCCACGCTGAGTCGGAGCTCACAGCGAGGACCCAGGGCAGCCGGGTGTCAGCTCCAGTTCTCCAGACGAGGAGGACGGGGAGGGGGAGGACCTAGCCAGCCTCAGCTCTTTCCTGGGCAGCATCCAGGTAGCAGCCCTCAGGGCAGAGAGAGACAGGTGTTGAGACCTCATGAACACACAAGGAGACCAAGAGTTAGCAGAGTCTAAGCACTGACTGCATCTTAACTCGGTTCTCACAGCAGCTGCATGAAGTAAGCACTGTTGTCATCCCTGTTTTAGCGTAGAGGAGGCGCAGGCCCAGAGACGTGAAGCCACTTGCCTAGGGTCACACAGTCCTTCGGCGGCTGTGCTAAGCTGATGGGTTTCAGGGTCTTTATAACCTGCAGGCGTGGTGTGGAGCTGTGGTTTGAACCTGTATTTGTCTGAGTCCTGAGCCCTAACTCTTAAGTACTAGGGGCTTCTGCTCCCTCCAATAGCCTGGTGAGGGAAGTGTTTTTGTGGGGGTTTTGCTTTGTTTTAAATTTCTATTGGAGTATATAGTCGCTTTACAATGTGGTGTTAGTTTCTACTAAGCAGAAAGTTAATCAGCCGTACATCTCTCTCTCTCTCTCTCTATATATATATATATATAGATGTACTATCTCCTCTTTGGGAGGATTTCCTTCCCATTTAGGTCACCACAGAGCATTGAGTAGGGTTCCCTGTGCTACACAGTAGGTTCTTATTATCTGTTTTATACACAGCATCAATAGTGTATATATGTCGATCCCAGTCTCCCAGTTTATCCCACCCCCTTTTCTTCTTGTGTCCATACATTTGCTCTCTACGTCTGTGTCTCACTTTCTGCTTTGCAAATAAGATCGTCTATATCAACTTTTTTCAGATTCTATATATATATATGTTTAATATGATATGTTTTCCTCCTTGTGACTTACTTCACTCTGAATGTCAGCCTCTAGGTCCATCCACGTCTCTACAAATGACCCAGTTTTGCTCCTTTTATCGCTGAGTAATATTCCCTTATGTGTGTGAAGCCCCAGCTCTGAGCCTGCTGTCTCTAGCCCCATCCCTGCCAGTTCTCACTCCTCCTGGGGAAGTGGTGCTGTGACAGGGAGTTGCTTGAGTGCCTCACTCACCTTGGGGTGCCCTTGTGGCTTCTCGTGTCCCTGTAAATACCCCCTTTTGGTCCCTGTAGCCTGACACCTAAATAAGCAGAGACCCCCTTAGTTTGGGGAGGAGCTCCTAGGAGAAGATCATACCTTCTTCTTCTCTCTCTCTGGACCAGGGACATAAAGATAGTGAGGCGAACAGAGAGAGGGCCCGGAGAGGCTGCTGTACTGTTGGCCTTTTGCTCTTGCCCTTCTCTGTTTCCCTGTTTCTGATTCACACCCTCTCTAGACAAGTCTCTAAAGGTTATTCCTGGACAGTTCAGTCTCAGGACTGTCGGCCACCACAGATGATGGTTCCCATCCATACTGCCTTTCGGAGAAGACATTTGTCATGATCTATGAGGAGTCTTGCCAAGGTCCCCTCCTATCCCAGTCACTGCTGGGTCTGCACTCCTAGGGGGTGGGGGAAGGGGCCCCCACCACTGCCAGCTCCCATTCTGCCTGTTTAGTAACTGCTGTCAGAAGGTTTCCCTGTGTGGTTACCTCAGTAACAGACGCAGGTGCCTCTCTCACTGACCTGGCGCAGGTCACCTGCACACCCTTAAACTAGTCATTGGGCTGGGAGGAGATATGGTATTTTTACTGAACAGTGCCAGTCCAGCTATGGCTTTAGCCCCACCCAAAGCTCATGGCCCAGGGGTGGCAGGAAGATGGTGTCCCACCAGGGGCTTAAGTCCTGTAACCATAAGAGGGCAGAACATCCAGGGGTATGGGAAGTTCCTGGAAGCAGGTGTAACAAGATTATGTAAACCAGGCATAGCTTTGGCACAGGGAGGAAGTTACACAAGGGATATGCATACTTATGGTAAGGAGATGTCTTTGACAAACCAGGTCCAAGTTTTTCCCTACCATGAGCTGAAATCCACTTTTTTCCTTTCCACTGAGCTGCTAAACTGATGTCCCCTTAGAGTGTTATACGGTAGTGAAGGGATTCAGTTCACTTGCCCGTTTCGCATGTGAAGAGGCCCTGGGGCATGAGCCGTGTTCATGGAGATACCCTGGAAACTTCATCATCTAACTTCACTTTTAGTAATTAATAGATGCACGTATGTAGTGGCTCATTGTCAAGCAGTATTCGTGCTGTGAGGAAAATACAGCAGGTGAGGATGGACAATGGTCAAGGGTAGCTGTGAGGGTGGACAGGACCACGAAGTAGAGTGAAAGAGACGATTATCAAGGTCATGGTTAGGAGCCAGACGTGCTGGGTACAGATCTCGTCTGTGATTGCTAGCTCTTCTGCGCTGAGCAAGTTATTTAATTGCCTATGCCTCTGTGTTCTCATCTGAAAAGTGGACATAGTATTAGAGATCTGCCTTCTGCAGTTGAGAGGTTAAGTGAGTTCACATATATGCAAAGCATTTAAAGCAGTGATTCTCACACCTGAGTATCATTATTGCTGTTTATCTGGAGGAATGTGCCCTGGGCAGAAGGATTCATGGACGGGCCACTTTGATCTGGTTTCTTTGCCCTCAGGGCACATGAGTTAAGGAGGACCTGACTGGTAAAATACGGCAACTGTCATAATAAGACATGACTGTTTACACGAGAGCCTGATAGTCGACCTGTTGACATTTTATTCTGCAGCCTCTAGAACCCTGAGCCAAGCCAGGGTGCTGTATGTTTCACGTCGTGTCACAGAGCTGTGAGCAGCTCATCACCCTATTCATGTCCCTTCTTTCCCCAGGAATTGACCAAGGTCAAATGACCTATGACGGCCAGCACTGGCACGCCACTGAGACTTGTTTCTGCTGCGCTCACTGCAAGAAGTCGCTCCTGGGGCGGCCCTTTCTCCCCAAACAAGGCCAGATCTTCTGCTCGCGGGCCTGCAGCGCCGGCGAGGACCCCAATGGCTCAGACTCCTCCGATTCCGCCTTCCAGAACGCCCGGGCCAAGGAGTCCCGGCGCAGTGCCAAGATCGGCAAGAACAAGGGCAAGACGGAGGAGCCGCTGCTCAACCAGCACAGCCAGCTGCAGGTGAGCTCCAACCGGCTGTCGGCTGACGTGGACCCCCTGTCACTGCAGATGGACCTGCTCAGCCTGTCCAGCCAGACGCCCAGCCTCAACCGAGACCCCATCTGGAGGAGCCGGGATGAGCCATACCACTATGGGAACAAGCTGGAGCAGAGCCAGCCGCAGAGCCCCTTGCAGCTCCTCAGCCAATGCAACATCAGAACTTCCTACAGCCCCGGCGGGCAGGGCGCTGGAGCCCAGCCCGACGTGTGGGCCAAGCACTTCGGCAACCCAAAGAGGAGCTCGTCGCTGGCCATGAAGGGCCATGGTGGGAGCTTCATCAAGGAGTGCCGGGAGGACTACTACCCGGGCAGACTGCGGTCCCAGGAGAGCTATAGCGACATGTCCAGCCAGAGCTTCAATGAAACCCGGGGCAGCATCCCAGTCCCCAAGTATGAGGAAGAGGAGGAGGAAGAAGGGGGCTTGTCCGCTCAGCAGTGTCGGACCCGGCACCCCATCAGCTCGCTGAAGTACACTGAGGACATGACGCCCACTGAGCAGACCCCACGGGGCTCCATGGAGTCGCTGGCGCTGTCTAATGCAACAGGTATGTTCTGGTCTCCTGGTACCCTGAGAATGTTCTCGGGGTCCTCTGATTGCTGGTCCTCAGGATTTTTGAGTCGTGCCCGCCACATGCCCCTCCACCAGGTTGTCGAGGAAGGTGAACCCCATGCCGATGGCTCCTTTGATTGGATTCCTCCTAAGCGGAGCCTGACACAGGGGTTAAGGTGCCTGTGATGAACATGCTGCAACATGCTGCCAAGGAAGAGGAGCGAGAGAAACAGGGGAGGACAGGGGGAGGAGCCAAGTGGAAAACAGTGTCTGGCTGGGGTCGAGCTTCAGCCTGAGCCCACAGGTGCCTCTGGAGGATGAGTGAGACCATACGGTGGGGTGGGTTCCTTCTTGGGACAAAGGGACTGATGCTTTGCTCAGCCATGTCAGGAAGTCATTGGTCCTGGGCAACTGGAGGGCTACTTGGGGATCAGGTTGTGGATGTGGACACAGGGGCAGGAGAGCGCCTCTCAGCCAAAAGTGACATTAAAGAGAAAGGGTGGGCGGTTGTGAGCTCCAGTATCTCATTAGGGAGCTGGTTTTAGTGTGTGGATAAAGATGAAAGAAATGAGGATAGATAAGGAGCAAGCAGGCAGGCTGAGAAGGACAAGTGTTGAGAGAGACACAAGACAGACAATCCATTGCCTGCTCTTGCCAACTAAATTGTCCAGCTGTTTTGTGTACAAGTGTAGACAATGTCAGCATTCCCCAAGATGACACTATGCAAAGTGTCATCTGAGGAGCGGGTCTGTCCACAGTGCACCCTGAGATAAGTACTGATGTTAACAGTATTTATGCACTCTGGGAGCAATTTGACATTATTGCAACATCCAAGCGCATGTTCAGTGGGCTTGTCTCTACTGGTTCAGGTGTGGACCGGACAGGGTGTTACAGACCATTGGGTGAGTTGTCTGTGGCATATGCTGGGTGTCAGTCCTGTTCAGATGGGTCACATATCAGGCCACACTGGGCTGAAATATGAAAACTGGTCCTTCGCTCCAGATAGATGGAGAAATAGGAGCGTTGAGTGTCTCTGCCTTTTGTGGATGGGACACCAGGAAGGAGACATATGTCAGTCCTTTCCAGTAGGGATCCTAGAGTCAAATGTGTCTGTCCCAGTAGAAAATGTGACAGCCTTATGCACGTCAGCTCCCTCTGGAGGGACAGCCACCACTGGGCTCCAGCTGGTTGTTGCCACTTGCAGGAATGTTTATTTATTTATTCAACTAAGAGTGATATAGCACTCGCCATGGGCCAAACATTCTTCCAAGCACTTGATAAATATTCACTCAGTTAAATCATCACAACTCTTAACATTCTCAGTTCAGAGTAGAAGAAACTGAAGCACAGAGAGTTTGAAGCACTTGCCCAAAGTCATCCAGCTTTTCAAAGCAGAGATTGGAACCTCTGCATGTGACCCCAGAGCGGTGCTCTTCCGCACATCAGGCTTGCCAACCTCATCTGAGCTCCATGCTGTCACATCTTCCAGGTTCCCAAATAAGTTAAAATTATGGATTTTTTTTTTTAATGTAAAGCCTATTGGAACTCTCTGCTGGATGCAAAACGCATCTCTGAGTTGTAGGATGTATGTATGTTGTGTTATTAAACTCATCATCCTCTCCGATGCTTTCACAGCTGTGTGCTCCTTTGTCTTGGAGGACAAAAAGCAGATATCTTTACCCCCATGTTTCAGATGAAATAAATGAGGTCTTGATGACTAAGCATGTTGCCTAATGCCATACAACGGTGCAGTTAGCACAGAGTGATGACTGCCTGGCTTCCAGCCCAGTTTGTGCTGTTCTCAAAAGATTTATATGCTATAATTATTTAAGAGGCCAGGAGATGTGTATGTAATTCAGACTCTGAAGTGGAGTTTCTCAAAGCTAGACCACCTGTATCAGAATCATTGGCTGCTTGATTGAAACATGAATTGATTAAAACATCCCCTCCAGGCCCAGTATATCAGACCCAGTAGAGATGGGGTCCAGGAACCTGCATTTTGAACAACTCCCTGCTGGTGCTCATACAACCACTGTCTAGAGCAGTTGTTCTTGGGTTTGTCTGTTCTGACTTGATTGTCCTCACAATGTAACTTAGGAGGAAATCAGGAGATCCTGATTGGAGGTTCAGTTCAGTTCAGTCGCTCAGTCATGTCAGACTCTTTGCGACCCCATGAATCACAGCACGCCAGGCCTCCCTGTCCATCACCAACTCCTGGAGTTCACCCAAACTCATGTCCATCGAGTCGGTGATGCCATCCAGCCATCTCATCCTCTGTTGTCCCCTTCTCGTCCTGCCCCCAATCCTTCCCAGCATCAGGGTCTTTTCCAGTGAGTCAACTCTTCGCATGAGGTGGCCAAAGTACTAGAGTTTCAGCTTCAGCATCATTCCCTCCAAAGAACACCCAGAACTGATCTCCTTCAGAATGAACTGCTTAGATCTTGCAGTCCAAGGGACTCTTAAGAGTCTTCTCCAACACCACAGTTCAAAATCATCAGTTCTTCAATGCTCAACTTTCTTCACAGTCCAACTCTCACATCCATACATGACCACTGGAAAAACCATAGCCTTGACTAGATGGACCTTTGTTGGCAAAGTAATGTCTCTGCTTTTTAATATGCTATCTAGGTTGGTCATAACTTTCCTTCCAAGGAGTAAGCGTCTTTCAATTTCATGGCTACAATCACCATCTACAGTGATTTTGGAGCCCCCCCAAAAATAAAGTCTGACACTGTTTCCACTGTTTCCCCATCTATTTCCCATGAAGTAATGGGACCAGATGCCATGATCTTCGTTTTCTGAATATTGAGCTTTAAGCCAACTTTTTCACTCTCCTCTTTCAAGAGGCTTTTTAGTTCCTCTTCACTTTCTGCCATAAGGGTGGTGTCATCTGCATATCTGAGGTTAGATGATTACTATGTATTAAATTCTACTACACTATGAGGTACAGGAGGGCAAGGCCATGTCCACATTAGCTCACTGAAACCCTAGGACCTTGCAGAGGCATGGCACCTACTAAGTGTAATCTCTAACAGTAACTCAGAGGGTGTCAGGCATTGTGCTAAATTCTTTATGGAAATTTACTTATTTAATTCCCACAACAACTCTACAAGGCAATGTTACCGTTTCAGTTTGAAGATGAAGACAGTAAAAGAGTTCCCTGGTGGTCCAGTGGTTAGGATTCAGCGCCTTCACTGTCATGGTCTGGATTCAATCCCTGGTCTGGGGACTGAAATCCCACAAGCCATGTACTGTGGGTCCCCCCAATCCCCCCCAAAAAAGATGAGGACAGTGTGAGACAGTGAGACAGAATAGATGAGCTGGGTTTGCCCAAGGTCACATAGGTATTAAACCACAAACTCCGGTTTCCAGCTGGCAGACTGGCCTGCAGCCCACGCTCTCCTTGCTTCTGCTGTAGCTGGTAGGGCAGGCGCTCCAGTCACCGCTGCTGACTGAATGAATGAATGAACAGAGAAACCACCTTTCCCTTCCCTCACTCCGATCCACATCTGCATTTTGATTCCCCAGGTCCCAGCTCTCCCTGACCCTTCACTCCTTATAGAATCTGGCTGATCCTTAAGGAACAGCCCTAGCGTCGGTGTCACCACTGTCCCCCTTCCTGGGGACCAGCTGACAGTCCGGCTGCTGTGTGGCACCTAGCTGAAGTCGCCACTCCCAATTCCAGCTCTATTCTATGTCTGCCCCAGCGTGGCTTGAACCCAGACTCCACCTTGCACTATGGCCGCGGTCTCCTCCCCATGAGTGCCTCCTGCCCGGGTGCCCACCCCGGGATGGTTTGTACTCGTCTCCTTTGTCTTTCCTGCCTCTTACCTGGGCACGTCTCCTCAGACCACCTCCCTTGCTTCTGCTGTTCAGTTCTCCATTGGCGCTTGGGCTCTCAGGCTTCCCTCTAGCCCCTCCTGAGCCTAACAGACCCATCAACAAACTGGGTGCACAGGAAAAGGAATCCTTGTCTCTTCAGAGAGTCACTGTGCAAATCTCTGGACTGTGAACACCACCCTTCCTGTGAAGACGCAGATCATGGTTCAGAGTAAGGGCTTTGAAGACTACCACACCTAGGGCTCAGGTCCTGGCCATTAGTGGGTGCCATGGAGAGGTCACAATGTCTATGCACTTTAGTGTACTCATGTACGCTTTACACTTTAGTGTAAAATGGGTATAATAATCAGACTTCTCTCACAGGGCTGTTATGAAGACTGGAAGAGATGTTATATGTGAAGTTGTTACCAGGCCACATCCTAGTCAGCGATCTCTCATGATTATCTTCACTTATATCATCACCATCAAGAATTCCTGCCATGGCACAGGGTTCAGGGCGCAGGCTCTGGAGCTAGGAATCCCGGCCCTCTACTTCCGAGCCGTGTGGCCTCAGGCTACTTCCCCTCTCTGGGTCTCACTACCTCACAGGGGTGCTGTGAGTTACTTTCTATAAAGTACTTAGAACCGTTCCTAGCACGTGATAAATATCCGGTAATGGTAGCTGTTGTTGATTTTGTTACTCTTATTTATAATACTGAAATCACCCAGGCTGCAAGCTGCTTTAGAGGCACGGTTAGACAATGGCAGGGTCGAAGAGCTTCTACAGTGGACTTCCCTGGTGGTCCAGTGGTTAAGAATTCACGCTTTTACTGCAGGGTTTGTGGGTCCGATTCCTGGTCAGGGAACTATCTCCCACGTGCTGCACAGTGCAGCTAATTTTTTTTTTTTAAAGAGCTTCTGCAAGACTCCATTTAGTGGGGGGTGCAAATGGTGACCAAGCCCGCCTGATTCACTCTGAGTGAGCAGAAGGAGTGGACCATGTTTGCCAATGATAGGGGACAGCCCACTCCTACTTCTAAACCAAAACTGTAGGTGTCCAGCTGAGATTTGAGGCGGGCAAGCCACTGGGGCTCCCTGGCTTTTCAGACTTGCTGTAAGGGAAAAATGCTGCCCACAAAAAGCTCATGCTTCATGCCAGATTAAACACTGCAGACATAGTTAATAACAAGTTACTGGCCATGGAAGAGAAAAAAAAAAATCCATTATCTTGAAACCTAGTTTTCACTGAAGGATCAAGGTATTTTTGACTGAGCCTTTTGTGATTTGTACTTTCACTCCCAGGGATTCCTTGGAGGCTGAGTGGTAAAGAATCCTCTTGACACAGGAGATGCAGGCTTGATCCTTGAATCAGGAAGATCCTCTGGAAAAGGGAATAGCTACCCACCCCAGTTTTCTTGCCTGGAAAATCCCGTGGACAGAGGAAAAGCTCATGAAAGGGTCAGATACAACTCAGCAACTAAAGAACCTTCACTTATAGCCTGGGATTCTAGGGTTTAAAGATACATACAGTTCACAAAGCTGTCTTCTCAAAAAACTGAATTTTCCAGCAAAATTCACATGCAACAGTAAGGGTCAGCAGCAAAAACACAGACTTTCCAAGTCTAATTAACACCACGTCCTTGGTGTATGTGAAAGGCGTTTAGAGTGAGGTCCCATGGTGAAGGATGCTACGAACGGTGCTGCAAATATTAGCTATAATCTCCCTTCCAACACTGCTGTGTCTGACAGATCCATGGAAACACAGGGGCTCAAAATGGATTTTGTTTTCCATGTTCTTCTCAGGTTGATTAGGGAAAAGAGGAGCCCACAGAAACAGTTTCAAACCTAAAAATGCAAACCTACACAGTAGCTGGATGCTGGGAGATACCAGAAGCCAAAACATCCCAAGAGGCCAAAACCATGCGCAAGTATGTTTAGGATGAGAGAAAAAAAATAAACACTCAGGTAACCATTGGAGACAGTCATGTGTGTCAAAGACTATATTAGTGTGTTTAAGTGTATGATCATTTCCTTCTACAGAAACCCTACAAAGGAAGTCCTATTACTCATCAAATGCCATAGATGAGGCCATTGAACCTTAAGGAATTTAAGTGACTGCTTTAAGGCCACACAGCTCCTATAGGAAGACTGGATTTGAACCTAGGGAGTGTAACTCCAGAAATGGTACTCCAAACCAAGAAAGAAGTTAGAATTTGAAAAACCAGGGCCCAGGACAGAATTCCCAAAGATATTAATGATAGTGAAAGTCACTCAGTCGTGTCAGACTCTTTGTGATCCCATGGACTATACAGTCCACGGAGTTCTCCGACCAGAATATCAGAGCGGGTAGCCATTCCCTTCTCCAGGGCATCTTCCCAACCAAGGGAGAGAACTCAGGTCTTCCACATTGCAGGTGGATTCTTCACTAGGTGAGTCACCAGGGAAGCCCAAAGAGATTAGTAATGGGGTTGAAATTCTGCCCATCCTAACAGCTCACTCCCTTCATCTGTGCCGTCCATAGGGTAGCCTCTGGTTTAGCTACACATGGTGATTGAAAATGAAACTGATTAAAATGAAATGAAATTTAAAATTCAGCTCAAGGCTGGTGAGCACTTGAAAGGTGGCTTGTATAGCTGATGGCCTGAAATTTTCATTTCATTTCATCTTGATTACTCAAATTTCAATAGTCATATGTGGCTTGTGACAAAGTCACAATGTGGCTTGTGGCTACTGTATCAGACAGTGCTGGTCTGGGCAATTTTTCTCAGCTCTGTCAGACGTGGGTCAGGGCTGCTTTCCAAAAAGTTCTCAGAGACAGAGGGGCATTTGCTGCTTTGCCCAAGGATCTACAGAAAATCTTGAGGATAAATTGCCTGCCTTTTCCTTAGGGTCAGGGACTATATATTCTTCAAATGTGCTTAGTTGGTCTTTCCAACATTCTCCAGCCTCTAGCCTCCAATCTTCCAGATGGTCAAGCTGGTTTTAGAAAAGGCAGAGGAAACAGAGATCAAATGGCCAACATCCGCTGGATCATTGAAAAAGCAAGAGAGTTCCAGAAAAACATCTATTTCTGCTGTATTGTCTATGCCAAAGCCTTTGACTGTGTGGATCACAATAAACTGGAAAATTCTGAAAGAGATGGGAATACCAGACCGCCTGACCTGCCTCTTGAGAAACCTATGTGCAGGTCAGGAAGCAACAGTTAGAACTGGACATGAAACAACAGACTGGTTCCAAATAGGAAAAGGAGTACATCAAGGCTGTATATTGTCACCCTGCTTATTTAACTTCTATGCAGAGTACATCATGAGAAACGCTGGACTGGAAGAAACACAAGCTGGAATCAAGATTGCCGGGAGAAATATCATTAACCTCAGCTATGCAGATGACACCACCCTTATGGCAGAAAGTAAAAAATAACTAAAGAGCCTGTTGATGAAAGCGAAAGAGGAGAGTGAAAAGGTTGGCTTAAAGCTCAACACTCAAAAAACTGAGATCATGGCATCTGGTCCCATCACTTCATTGCAAATAGATGGGGAAACAATGGAAATAGTGAGAAACTTTATTTTTTGGGCTCCAAAATCACTGCAGATGACTGAAGCCATGAAATTAAAAGACGCTTACTCCTTGGAAGGGAAGTTATGACCAACCTAGACAGCATACTAAAAAGCAGACATTACTTTGCCAACAAAGGTCCTTCTAGTCAAGGCTATGGTTTTTCCAGTGGTCATGTATGGATGTGAGAGTTGGACTGAGAAGAAGGCTGAGTGCCAAAGAATTGATGCTTTTGAACTGTGGTGTTGCAGAAGACTCTTGAGAGTCCCTTGGACTGCAAGGAGATCCAACCAGGCCATTCTGAAGGAGATTAGTCCTGGGTGTTCTTTGGAAGGAATGATGCTAAAGCTGAAACTCTAGTACTTTGGACACCTCATGTGAAGAGTTGACTCATTGGAAAAGACTCTGATGCTGGGTGGGGTTGGGGGCAGGAGGAGAAGGGAATGATAGAGGATTAGATAGCTGGATGGCATCACTGACTTGATGGACATGAGTGTGAGTGAACACCGGGAGTTGGTGATGGACAGGGAGGCCTGGCGTGCTGCGATTCATGGGGTCACAAAGAGTCAAACACAACTGATTGACTGAACTGAACTGAACCATCTAATTGTACTATTTAAAATTACATCAGTGGTAAATGTGGGGCTAGGAGGGTATACAGAGAGGGCTCTAGCTAAGTTAGGAAGATCAGAGAGGACAGAAAAAAAATGTTTAAGGGGGTAAAGAGGAAGGCACATTCCAGGTAGCAAGAGCAGCACGTGCAAGATCCTGTGATAGGATGTATGGCAAATATAAAGACCTGAAAGAAGGCCCTATGGCTGGGTGATGCCCAGAGGATAATAAGGCTGGAAGGCACAGAGGGAATAGTGCAGAACCATTTCAGATAGTTTAAGGGTTTGGGCCTTTCCACTAAGGACAGTGGAAAGCACTTGAAGTTACAGGCCAACAGGGAAGGAAGTGACATGATCAGGTTTGCATTCTGGAAAGATGGCTTCAGCTGCTATGTGGGGAATTGACTTTAAGAGGGTAAGTGCTGCTACAGAGAGACCCATTAGGAGGCAATCCAGGATGTGCAGCCAGGAGAAGAGATGAAGGCGGCAGCCTCCAAGGTGTAAACACAGCAGTGACTGAAGAGCGTGCACGTGATGGTGACCTAGGAGAGGAAACTGGCAGAGCTTTTTGGTGCCCTGGGGGAATGATCCCGGGAGGCAAAATTGCGTGGATGTGAAAACATAAAAGTTGAGTCAGTTTGCCTACTGTGTGATTTTTTGACCCAGCCCAGCATTGGCAGAAAGTCCCCGCATCATTGGCTTGGATACTCAGACACACAACAGAGGTAGAAACCTGCCATCTTTGATTAGTGTTGTATTGGCGTGGCACATCCACACCTTTATTGTCTTTTTATTGAGCTATAGTTGATTTATAATATCATATCAGTTTCAGGTATACAACATAGTAATTCAATATTTCTATAGATGATAGTCCTTTTAAAGTTATTTTGAAATAATGGCTGTATTTTCCTGTGCTTTATTATATGCCCTATTGCTTATTTATTATAAGCATCTATGCATAGCACGTTCACACCTTTAACACACATCACCTACACACCTTGACAAGGAAAGCTCAGTTGCACGACTGGACGTATTGATTGCTAGCGGGTAATGGGGTAATTTTTTTTTTAACATTTATGGCAAACTTAAAAAGAAGGACAAAGAAACTTCAGTGTGAGAATCTGAAGTAATAAATGGAACAGTCCACTTTACCAAGAATGTCTGAGATGTTTCTTAATCCTTTTAATGTGAAACATTAGTGTATTTAATTTGGGACAGGAACATTTCTCCCATTCTTCTGCATAGCTTAGATATCCATCCTCTAACCCAATTTCTGTATTTAAATTGTTGGATAAAACTTCCTAAGCAGCTGGCACCCGTGACTCGAGGAGTTAGCCCTCAAAGGTTCTCATAAATCATATGGCCCAGGACTTTCTGATCCTTTCCTCCATGGGGAAGACATGGAAGATGCCCAATCTGCAATTACAGGTTCGAAAACCTGGAACTCATCTTGAGTTCTGTTGTTTGGTTCCAGAGCCAACCCCAGGTCTACTTGGGGAAATGCACAGGGATCGTCTTTGTTCACTGGAATTATGAAACTCTTGTTTGCAAGCCTCAGAATCCCAATTCCAATGGGTGTAAGCAAACAAGATTTTGTTTTTCATCTCGAAGTACAGAGTTCCCAGAATGGGAATTCCTGGTACAGCTGGATCCAGGCACACAAATGATGGCATCAGGACTCAGCCTCTTTCCTGTCTCCATTCTTGTTTTCTGCATAGTGGCATCCTTCTCAGGTGACTCTTCCCCGGAGTAGGAGAGGGTGCTCTGCAACCCCAGGCTAACATCTGTTAACATCAGGTTAAGGAGAATGGGCTGATCTTCTTTAATAGTGTCCGTGACACTCCCAGAATTGAGTTGCATTTGCGTGACTTTGGTCACCTAACATTTGTTAAACTAACTCCCAGGTTGGGAGGGAGCTGGAGGGAATCGTTGCTCTGATTGGCCAAGCATGGGTCACATGTCCATCCTGGGAACTGGGCAAGTAGGGTCAAGGTCATCAAAACTGTAGGAACGGAAAATGGAGAAGAGCTTCTCAAAGGGAAATCCAGATAGTCTTTACAAAAGAGGAGGGATGGCGCTGCAGGAGTACAGACCACAGGTACGGCACCCATCTGGGGCTGACCACCCCCCACACACACACCTTGATCTGGTTCCTTCCTCCAGAAGCCGCACCATTTAAACCTGACTTCAAATGTCCATTATGGTTGTTAGCCATGTTTTTTTTTTGTTGTTTTTTGGTTTTTTTTAATGGAGACAAAGCTCTGGTCTTTGGGACATGTTCCTGTGCTGATTATAATGTGAAGGTTCTAGATGGTTTAGAGGGGCAGGTTAGATGGGACCCAGCCTTCTGGCTCTGTGTTGAGGATGTGATTCAGGAGTGCTTTCTGACTGGTTTCATGGGCTGACTTCCTTGGTGCACCACCCCCCATGAAAGCGTGCTCTCTTGGCATTTCTCGGTTCTGAAACAGGCTCACAGACCGGGGACCAGATGAGAGGCAGCAGAGCGAATGTCGTCGGAGAATCTGTTTGTTCCCTATTTTTTGCTGAGTCAAAGCTTTGGTGTGTGGGAAAGCAGAGGACCTTGTCAGAGCCAGGGGAGACAGATGGCGAACAGCGGACAGACAGAGCCCAGTCCACAGTAGCTACCTGTCATGGTCTCGCTGATATTTTCCGGGTCCAGAGAAACTTTTCCAGTGTCCTGGTTTTTAATAACCACTCAGGAGGCTTATTTATAACCTCCTTGGGCATGAGCAGTCAGCTATGCTGAGAGTAAGTAACTGTGGTTGCTGACAGGAGAGAAAAGACTGCTGATTTTATTCATTTTATTACTGAAAAGGCAACACTGGAAAAAAGAAAATGGGTCTAGAGTGGAGACCAGAGGATGATGAGCTTTTTAGACTCATAAGATTTTTCAAAGTGAATTTTTAAAGATTGAGTGTGCATTTGTCTCAGAACCTTTGAATCTGGGAGTTTCACATGGGAAATCAGATAGTTCTTATCCACTTGAAAATGGTTTTGAAACTCAGATTTTTAAGATCCATGCCTTTAAAATATTGACACCTAGTAAAATGTAAAAGAGGAAAATGGAGAAAAATGACAGAAGTGGAGGAAAATATCATAACACCCACCACTTGAGTAGTGCTAATATTTCAGTGACTTTTCCACGTTTTCCCTATATACTGGTATATCATTTTTCTTGGAATTGTAGGCATATTGAATATTTTGTGTCCTGAATTTCTTCATTTGCATTCTATTGTTAGTTTATTTTCAGAGCTTTTGTAACCATCGTTTTTGATGACTGCATTAGTATTCCACTGAATAAATGTTATCGCATCTCTGGAATTGGACATTTAGGCAGTTTCCAATCGGGTTTCCTTTAAATCTTGATTTCTTTGGTTTCCATCAACAGAACATACTTTCTTGACCCTCCCTTTTCTTATCAACATAAATCTTCTAAATATTTGGCTCAGAGGCTCACCTGATCCTTGGCCTCCTCAGTTAGGCTCCTTGGGAAAGCATTTCAGCATCCCCTGCACAAGGTGTTCCAGCCACAGGGTGATGCCTGTCAGTTACACTGTGCTGAGCCTCACCTGTCTAAGCCACCCCTCTTCAACCCATACACACTGGAAAATTAATGTGATTGAAACCCCACTTCCTAGCATGAGCCATGTGGAGCCAACTTTGGGGAGTGCATTTCTCCATATAAACAGTCAGTCATCCCCTCCATCAGTTAGACTCATCCAGGGACCCACCTACATTATATTCATCTGGGATGCTTGTCAATAATATAGATTCTTGGGCCCCATCCCAGACTCACAAATAGAATCTCTCAGGGCTCAGCTTTTCTAACAAGTGCCCCTGGTGAACTCTCAGGCCCGCTAAGTTTGAGAAAGGACTGCTGAGCTAGAGGAACCCAGACACCTCATCTTGGTGATCAGATAGTTGCTGTCATACGTACCATCTTATCTGTGGCTGGAATGCTCATCTGTCCTGCAGTGCCCTTCTGCATCTCCTCTTAGCCCTGAGTTCAGCCTCCTATTTAGACAAAAGTAAAATGAGTTATGCTTCTTCTAAGAAGCTCTGAAGATGTCTCCAAGATAACTTGCTCTTGATAATAGTAAATATCATTCTAATGAGTTAAGAACACATGATCTGAACCATATGGATGGGATATTCCTTAATTACATAGTATGGATTAAATATGAAAGAAGGTGATACTTGCCAAGTGGTTTTGGCATTTTCACTGGATGCAGCAGAAAAGTGGACAAGAATGGCAAATCACTTCAGTATTCTTGCCTTGAGAACCCCATGAACAGTATGAAAAGGCAAAATGATAGGATACTGAAAGAGGAACTCCCCAGGTCAGTAGGTGCCCAATATGCTACTGGAGATCAGTGGAGAAATAATTCCACCAAGAATGAAGGGGTGGAGCCAAAGCAAAAACAATACCCAGTTGTGCATGTGACTGGTGATAGAAGCAAAGTCCAATGCTATAAAGAACAATATTGCATAGGAACCTGGATTGTTAGGTCCATGAATCAAGGCAAATTGGAAGTGGTCAAACAGTACATGGCAAGAGTGAACGTCGACATTCTAGGAACCAGTGAACTAAAATGGACTGGAATGGGTGAATTTAACTCAGATGACCATTATGTCTACTACTGCAGGCAGGAATCCCTCAGAAGAAATGGAGTAGCCATCATGGTCCACAAGAGAGTCTGCAATGCAGTACTTGGATGCAATCTCAAAAAAGACGGAATGATCTCTGTTCGTTTCCAAGGCAAACCATTCAATATCAGAGTAATCCAAGCCTATGCCCCAACCAGTAATGCTGAAGAAGCTCAAGTTGAACGGTTCTATGAAGACCTACAAGACCTTTTAGAACTAACACCCAAAAAAGATGTCCTTTTCATTATAGGGGACTGGAATGCAAAAGTTCTAAGTCAAGAAACACCTGGAGTAACAGGCAAATTTGGCCTTGGAATATGGAATGAAGCAGGGCAAAGGCTAATAGAGTTTTGCCAAGAGAACACACTGGTCATAGCAAACACCCTCTTCCAAGAACACAAGAGAAGACTCTACACATGGACATCACCAGATGGTCAACACCAAAGTCAGATTGATTATATTCTTTGCAGCCAAAAATGGAGAAGCTCTATACAGTCAGCAAAAACAAGACCAGGAGCTGACTGTGGCTCAGATCATGAACTCCTTATTGCCAAATTCAGACTTAAATTGATGAAAGTAGGGAAAACCACTAGACCATTCAGGTATGACCTAAATCAAATCCCTTATGATTATACAGTGGAAGTGAGAAATAGATTTAAGGGCCTAGATCTGATAGATAGAGTGCCTGATGAACTATAGAATGAGGTTCATGACACTGTACAGGAGACAGGGATCAAGACCATCCCCATGGAAAAGAAATGCAAAAAAGCAAAATGGCTGTCTGGGGAGGCCTTACAAATAGCTGTGGAAAGAAGAGAAGCAAAAAGCAAAGGAGAAAAAGAAAGATATAAGCGTCTGAATGCAGAGTTCCAAAGAATAGCAAGAAGAGATAAGAAAGCCTTCCTCAGCGATCAATGCAAAGAAATAGAGGAAAACAACAGAATGGGAAAGACTAGAGATCTCTTCAAGAAGATTAGAGATACCAAGGGAACATTTCATGCAAAGATGGGCTCGATAAAGGACAGAAATGGTCTGGACCTAACAGACGCAGAAGATATCAAGAAGAGGTGGCAAGAATACAGAGAAGAACTGTACAAAAAAGATCTCCAAGACCAAGATAATCATGAGGGTGTGATCACTCACCTAGAGCCAGACATCCTTGAATGTGAAGTCAAGTGGGCCTTAGAAAGCATCACTACGAGCAAAGCTAGTGGAGGTGATGGAATTCCAGTTGAGCTATTTCAAATCCTGAAAGATGATGCTGTGAAAGTGCTGCACTCAATGTGCCAGCAAATTTGGAAGACTCAGCAGTGGCCACAGGACTGGAAAAGGTCAGTTTTCATTCCAATCCCAAAGAAAGGCAATGCCAAAGAATGCTCAAACTACCGCACAATTGCACTCATCTCACATGCTAGTAAAGTAATGCTCAAAATCCTCCAAGCCAGGCTTCAGCAATACATGAACCGTGAACTTCCAGATGTTCAAGCTGGTCTTCAAAAAGACAGAGGAACCAGAGATCAAATTGCCAACATCCGCTGGATCATGGAAAAAGCAAGAGAGTTCCAGAAAAACATCTATTTCTGCTTTATTGACTATGCCAAAGCCTTTGACTGTGTGGACCACAATAAACTGTGGAAAATTCTGACAGAGATGGGAATACCAGACCGCCTGACCTGCCTCTTGAGAAACCTATTTGCAGGTCAGGAAGCAACAGTTAGAACTGGACTGGACTGGTTCTAAATAGGAAAAGGAGTACATCAAGGCTGTATATTGTCACCCTGCTTATTTAACTTATATACAGAGAACACCATGAGAAACGCTGGGCTGGAAGAAGCACAAGCTGGAATCAAGATTGCCGGAAGAAATATCAATAACCTCAGATTTGCAGAGGACACCACCCTTATGGTAGAAAGTGAAGAGGAACTAAAAAGCCTTTTGATGAAAGTGAAAGAGGAGAGTGAAAAAGTTGGCTTAAAGTTCAACACTTGAAAAACGAAGATCATGGCATCTGGTCCCATCACTTCATGGGAAATAGATGAGGAAACAGCGGAAACAGTGTCAGACTTTATTTTGGGGGGGGCTCCCAAATCACTGCAGATGGTGACTGCAGCCATGAAATTAAAAGATGCTTACTCCTTGGAAGAAAAGCTATGACCAACCTAGATAGCATGTTCAAAAGCAGAGACATTACTTTGCCAACAAAGGTCTGTCTAGTCAAGGCTATGGTTTTTCCAGTAGTCACATATGGATGTGAGAGTTGGACTGTGAAGAAAGCTGAGTGCCGAAGAATTGATGCTTTTGAACTGTGGTGTTGGAGAAGGCTCTTGAGAGTCCCTTGGACTGCAAGGAGATCCAACCAGTCCATTCTGAAGGAGATTAGTCCTGGATGGTCTTTGGAAGGATTGATGCTAAAGCTGAAACTCCAGTACTTTGGCCACCTCATGTGAAGAGTTGACTCACTGGAAAAGACTCTAATGCTGGGAGGGATTGGGGGCAGGAGGAGAAGGGGACGACAGAGGATGAGATGGCTGGATGTCATCACTGACTCGGTGTACATGAGTTTGAGTGAACTCCGGGAGGTGGTGATGGACAGGGAGGCCTGGCGTGCTGCGATTCATGGGGTCGCAAAGAGCCAAACACGACTGAGTGACTGAACTGAACTGAAAACACTCTAGTCTTCAAACAGGGCCTCTTTCAGTTCTAAATCAATGTGAAAATCAAAAGGCCATGAAACCAAAGTTTCATAAGAATTTGAGACAGGTTGATTTGTGTTTGTTTAGCATCGATTTTCAGTAGCCCTTCTCAGTGTTTTACCAGCATCACCTTTAGAGCAATAGTTACCTATCCATGGGTGGATGGATGGGGGTGTGTGTGTGTCTTTCCTGAGCTCTGTTGTTCCAGCCGGCTCCTCCAGCCTGCCCTTCCCAAATCAAAACCAGACCATGACATGTTTTTGGGAGGCAGCTGTCACAAATCAGGCTGACCAAACAGGCGGGGCACTGTCTAGAAGATAAAGTTTCTGTGCTCCAACACAAAATTACTTAGAAAAAACCTCGTGTTTTCTTTTGTACAAAAACTTTTAACAGCTTAAAAATGTCATGCCGAACTCCCCATCCACTAAGTAAAGATATAGGACATATTTCTTCCATTTTGTTTCCCTCCTCTGTTCTGGAGAATCATCTTTCTCAGCTCTCACCCACCCAGGGTTTTGGTGTTCCAGTTTGCAGACCGTCCAGCCCTCATCTTCCCTCTCCTCTGTTAGCTTCCCCATGTACAAGCAGTGGAAGAAAAACAGGCTCATTATACTCCTTGCACAAAGGAGTAGAAACTGTCCTTCTGTGCATTCCTGTTCTCTGGACTTTTCCTGGGAACAAATCCTTGACTCTCAGCTGTGCTACGTCTGAGGGATTCTCATTTCTTGAAGTTAAGCATCTGACCCAGTCAGATCTGCCTTCCTGAGTGTGTTATCCATCCAGAGACACCTGTGAGGACTTATTTTTTATTCTGATATTGTGCTTTTGGTGCTAGCATCTATAGAAGGATTCTTTAACTGCCCTGGACTGCTCCCCTGGCTGGAGCAGATTTTTGACTGCTGCCTTTCAAAACAGAGGTGCTGATTTTAGAAGGGCAGAAAAGTCCATTTCAGGCTTTACTTGTGTCTTTTCCTGGAGAGCAGATTAAGCTCAGAGCTGGAAGGGAAATGAGAGAAGAGCCTAGAACAGCTCATCCTTTTTACTTCTTTCTTTGTGTTTGGATCCTGGGTCCTGGGGAAAAGATCAGGGGGAGAGTGGTGGGGAGTTCCCTTTGCCTGAGATGCACATTCGTGGGCAAACACTGCCTCAGGGTGAGCGTGACGGTCTAGACGAGTGCCTCTCAACAGGGGCGGGTGGAGGTGGGGAGGGTGGGGATTTTGTCACCCTGGGGACATTTGGCAATATTTGGAAACAGTTTTGTTTGTCACATCTTGGCGTGCAGGGTGTTCCTGGCTACTAGTGGATAGAGGGCCAGGGTCGTGCTGCTAAACATGTCCTGTGCACATGACAGCACCTCCCCTCCCAGGAATTTTTTAAATTGTTACTTGGAGGATGATTGCTTTCCAGCATTGTGCTGGTTTCTGCTGTACAACAACATGAATCAGCTGTATGTATACGTATAGCACCCCCCGCCCCGCCACTTCTCGAGCCTCCGTCGCACCACACACCCCACCACCAATCCAACCCCTCTAGGTCATCAAAGAGCACCGACCCAGCAAACAATTTTCTGTCCCCATGAGTCAGTAGTGCCAGAGTTGAGAAAGCCTGGTCTCGACACCAGGAATTCATTCAGAAAGCATCAGCCTCCATCAAAGCCTCTCAGAGCCACATCTGAGGAGGTCATGATGTCACATGGCAGGCAGTGGGTCTGCCTGGCCTGGCATTTCAGAAGCCCCCTCTGCAGCTGAAAGAACCCTTTCTGCTTGTTGGTCTGATCCCAGCCACACCACAGAGAGTGGGTTACTGTTTCAGGATCAGTCCAACTTGGTTGAAACTCCCATCACCACTCTAGCTGCATGGCCTCAGACAAGTGGCTTCAAGCTCTCAGCTTCCTAGAGAACAAATGTAAATTTCTGCCACGTGGGGCTGTGATGGAATGGGAGGTAATATTCAGAAAGCGCTTAATTGCATGCCTGGCACTTGGCCGTCTCAATATTTGAGAGTTATTATTACTCTTATTATGAGGTGCCCCAGAGCGCCGACCTCCTGTCTCTTTCCTTTTAACTCTGTCTCAGCCCGTTGCTCACTTACCAGGGAGAAGGAAGATTGCAGGAACTCAGACCTCATGATCACAGACAGGGATGGAGAGAGAGGGCCCAAATCCATGGATGAGCCTGAGGTCTGGCGGTTCTATAGGTGTCAGAGATCCAGGCCACACTGGCGCCCACAGCTGGGGAGCTCTGTGGCTTGGATTTTCAGGAATGTTTGCAGCTGGAAAGATGAGCCCCTTGCTCCCTGAGTCTTGGTTTCCCACCTTGTCTGAGCTGAAAGAAGCTACGGAAATCTGAGGCCTAAGTACGCCCATGTGACACCTCTTAGTGGTAATGGAGCCTGGCCTCCCTGTGTAAGGGCACTAGACTGTCAGCTCCTAGACCTGAGCCTCTCCCTTGCTAGTCTCCCCCTCTCCCCAGTATCAATTAACTTTTCAGACAATTCTCATTTGCTGCAGTTTAGAAGAGTTAATTTGTTGTTTGAGTCTGTGGATGAGCAATCTCTGGGCCCTGAGTTTAGGAAGACAGTGGGGTGGGGGGGGGGGAGTTGTGGGGAGTTCCAACAAAAGAAATTTTCCATTGAGATCATTATCGGCCTTGGAGACTCACTGACTAGTGAGGTCTGGCTCTTAGCTGCAGATCTGTTTCCGAGTTCAAGCTCCTCGGCAGAGAGACAAATTCCAGCCTGCCCGGAGGTTCTCATAAAGGTCTCCCTGAAGCACCCCAGACGTCACCATTTTTTAAAAATCGAAGTACAGTTGATTTCCAGTATTGTCATAATTGCTGCTGTCCAGCAGAGTAACTCAGTTATACGTATATGTGTTCTTTTTCATATTCTCTTCCATTGTGATTTATGACGGGATATTAGGTAGAGTTCCCAGATCTCCCCATTCTTAAGTGAACTGTGGATGGCCAGACTTTCTGTCCCTGAGCGTTTTACTTTGTGGCCCTTTCTGCTCAGGATGAGGGCAGCCCAGGAAACAGATGGCTTCCTCTGTCTTCTTCTGCCCTCTGAAGCTGTTTATTGTGGGGACTTTAGTCGGCTCATGTGGGTGATGCATCTTTATCTGTCAGTATTGCATGGAACCCAGCAGCTTGGAGGACATTTGTTTTCCAGCTTTTCTCTGAGCCCCAGGTGTGCCGCAGAAGGAGCATTGTGAATATCCTTAGTGGGTGCTCAGAAGTTCCACCCCCACCGTTGTCATCCAGTTGCTGGACCCAAAGCCCTCCTGGGAGCGTTGAGATGTAAAAATCATTCACTCTCAACCCAGACCCTAATACTGCGTATGTTAGTGGGAGAAACTGTGTAAGATGCCGTGTCATCCTTTATGGTGACCTCCTGCAAATACATCTCTAATGCACTGGTTTTCTCGAGTTGCCATTTCTGTTTATGTGTAGAGTTGTCATTTCAAAGGGAGCCATGCTCATGTGTCTCCCTCATCCACTCACAGTCCCAACAATCCTGTTTTTTATCCATCTTCTATACCAGAGTTTGATATGAGATTTTTTTCTTTTTGAAACAAAAAGAATGAGGAAGAGAAAGACATTTTAAACATGTTGGCTCTGACTTGTTTTATGGTCATTTATTCAACAAATACTTATTGGGCATCTACCACGTGCCAGGCACTCTGTTCATTGCCAACTGTACGCTGGTGAATAAATCAGACTCAGTCCCTGTGTGGGTCAGGGCCCCAGCAGGAAACAGATGGCACAGGAAAGGGTAATTAAAGGAAGCCTGATGAAGGAGGCCACTGGGTAGTAACTGAGGCCTTAGGCAGAGAACCTCAGCCAATGTTCAGCCTGGCAGAGGGAGCCAGGGTGATAAGTACTGTGCTACCCTCTGACTTCCTATTGGGAATTAACCCCAACCAGAAGGCCAAGAGTAAGAGAGCCAGCCACTGATGCAGCTTTGTGGGAGAGCAGGGTGGAGATGGTTATAATTGTAGCAGGGAATGTATAAGCACACACTAAGGAGGATTATAGTATGTGGTATGAAGGACATGAGCAGGGTAAAGACCTGAGAGAGTATTGAGGATTAACAACATTAAAAAGATTGTCATGGAAGCTGTCTGAAGTGGTGTTTAAGCTAAGAATTGGATAAGAACTTGACCTTGCATAGGAAGGGGGGAGGAGAGGAAAAAGGTGAAAGGCTTAAGAAATAGCATGTGCAAAGGCCCTGAGGCAAGCGAGAGCTTTACAATTCTGGTAACTGGAAAGCAGGCCAGTGTGCTAAGAGTATAGTTGTTGAGGGGAGAGCTATACTTAGAGCTATGAAGCACTCACATCTTATTGCTGGCTCAAATTCAGCCTCTTGGAATCCCTCTGAGAACACTGTCCTGGTCCCTTTTCAGTGGAGTGTGTAAGTAGGAAGAAGTCAGATGACTTGCAGAGTAGGCTGGGGAAGCAAAGGCAACAGTAAGGTCAAAAATATTGTGTGTATTGGGGAGTGTGAGGGGAGAACTTGTCATTTGAAAAAAAAAATGTTTTTGGGGGGGAAAAAGTCTGTGCACTCTTTCTGTTGATCTTTGGGTTGCTGTAGCTTATTTTTTCCTTTTGGCGCTGGTTTCTGGCTTGGTCATCTGCTGGATTTCATATACATAGTGCATTTGAATTTTACCCCTGGTATCCTGTCTTAGCCAAGCAAATAATATATAAATCTGATTAAAGCAAAGCCTTTCCTGAAGTAAACAGTAAGCCCTGAAAACATGTAGCTAAACATATGATTCACAAATCTCCTTCTTTTGTTGCACGAATTAGCCAGTTTGGGCCATAGGGAGCAGACTCTAGGGGTCTTAGGACAGATGCATTGGTCCTTAGGAAGAAAGGTGGATGTTTCCTGGCTGGATGTTGCAGTAGTTACAGAAGGCTTTCACCCAGCCTCCAAAGATCTGAATCCTTCTTCGTTTCCTCAAAATTTCTTCCTAAAGTGAAGCGCCAAGAGTTCAACAAGATTTTCCACTGTAGGGAGGAAATCATGTGACTTTGTCCTCCTAGAATCTCAGCACCATGATAGGAGATGAGACCAAGTAGGTTCACAGTTTAGGACAGTTCAGTGACTAGTGCCCATGGCTCATCCTTAAAAATCTCAGGAACCATCACACGTTTCTTTAGGGCCCTTGGTGGTCGTGAACTTAGTTCTCATTAACAAGGAAAGGGAGCCAGTACCTCATGGGAATTCCTATCTCAAGCTCAAAGGTACCAAGTGAATACTTAACACTATTTTAAAGAGAATGGTCACCAGGCCTTCTTCATCTCTTTTGAAAGAGAGTTTCATTGGGCACCTGCTGGAAAGATGGAAGATAGTGTCAGTGAGATAGTAGTAAGTGATCTAAGAAGGAAACAGAAATTTTTATTTCAGGCAAGTTGACAATTTTACCCTGGGAACAGCCTCTTAGAAGGCGCCAAGAACTCTCCCACCCATTAAAGGTCTACATAGAGTTCTAGAAGTTTTTGAGACCGAGGGCTGTATATGAAATGACATGTTACTGACAGTTTGCACAACCCAGATCTGTAAGTATGAGGTGGTGGGCCATTGAGACCCTTCACAAGATCAAGAAGGAGTATCATCTTTTTTTGTTTCTGGATATATATTTTATTTCTGGCTGATAGTGGTGACTAAATCCCATTCACTCCATAAAAGAATGTTATCCTTCAAGGAGCTGTCTTGATGATAGTGGGAGAATGCTGCTCTTCACAGTTGAGGAGGTATTTCTGCCAGTGAGGGAGGCGTGGTTGATGTCTAATGTACAGTGGAGAAGAGAGTTTCCAAGGGCAGAAGAAAAAAAATAAGTGCTTTTTTTTTTTGGTGGGGGGCATGCTGCATGGCATGTGGGATCTTAGTTCCCCAGCCAGGGATCAAACCCATATCCCCTGCACTGGAAGTGCTGAGTCCTAACCACTTGAACCACCAAGGAAGTCTGAAGAAGAATTTTTATGTTCAAATTTTTCTTATCTGGCCACAAAATATGAATTTTATTTCACAGTAGACACTAGAATCCACACACAGTGGTTCTCAGTCTTTGCCACATATGAAATCATCTGGGGAATATAAAAGAATACAGATGCTTGGACCCCGCCCCTAAGAGTTCAGTTTAACTAGTCTGAGGTTTGTCCTGGGCCAGGGGATGTTTTATGACTCCCCGTAATTCTTCCAGGCAGACAAGCTTGAGAAGCACCGTACTAAGGCAAATCCAAATTCTTCAGCTGGTGCATATACTTCTGGCTTCTGGGATGATGTATGAGTGGTTCTGCTTCTAGTGCCCTAGTTTGGTCTGTTTTCTTTCTGTCTGTGAAGTAGCACACATCCTAAGGGAGAGAGCACTCATTTCTGAGCATACAGGATGCTCTCTGGTAATATCTTTGCTCTGCCACATCCTGCCCAAAAGCATCTAGAAATTGCCATTAACGTGATGGTCTCAAGGGTCAAATAAGCCCCTATTTAGAGTTCTTGCCTTGGACTGTTAGCAGTTCTGTGACCTTGGACAAATTATCTAAACTCTTTGAGTCTGAATTTCCTCATCTACAACAATCCTTTCAGAGGGTTAAATGAGAAAGCACTGAATACAATTCCTGAGCTCAGTTGCTCAGTTGTGTCTGACTCTTTGCAACCCCATAGACTGTAGCCCACCAGGCTTCTCCATCCATGGGATTTCCCAGGCAAGAATACTGGAGTGGGTTACCATTTCCTTCTCCAAAAACAATTTCTCAATCATAGTAAACACTCAAAATCATTTGCAGTTTTCCTCAGCAGAGATGCATAAAACTCTCAGGATAGATGCATTCTGATTTTGTAATAGCTAAGGACTAACCCAGGAAAATCAAATGAATCACAGTACAGAACAACAACAATGCTTATTGCTTTTATTCCCATGTTGGAGATGGAGAACCCGAAGATCAGAGAGTTCAAGGTCACATGGGTCGTGACTGGGTGAGTGGGGATTAGAGCAGGTTTGCCAGGCTCAACTTTTCACCACCGTTTCGTATTGCTCTCCATAAAGCTCTTGAAAGACGAGGGGGCCTCCTGGTGACATCCGCCCTTAATCTGGCTGAGAAAAGGGAGTTGACACAAAGCTCAGGTTTCTCTCTGATGGGAAGGGTTCTCCAGAGAGGTATCAGCCAGTGAAACCAGAGTGGGCAGGGTCGGCCGGCTGCCGCAGGCACCTGGAAAAACCCTCTTCCTCACCCTTTCATTGTTGGCTTCCCTTCCTCACAGCTGTCTCGCCCATATGCCACCACACAGGAGCCAGGGCGCCTGCCTGGGCTCAGCCCAGACAACCTCGGCAGCTGCCATGGCTAGCTTGGGGCGACCGGCTGTGCCCGGTGGGTCCCCCCGCTTCCTCTTGCTCACTGCTTTTCTGGGCTCTGGTGGAACCACGATCCTCTGCAACTTGCTTTCAGTAGTAGTGGTTCTGCTTCTGAGCCAGTGTATCTCACAGTGCGCCCGCTTTTTAACAAAAGGACAGGAGACTTTTACACCCCACCCCACCCCCGCTTCCGATTCTTTGTGCCCCCCCCCCCACTCTTGTCCAGATGCCGTCCTCTTTACATCCCCAGGCTCTACTGCCATCGACAGAGCTGAGGTCTGTGAAGTCCTTTAAGTGGGACACTGTGTTAACCACTCAGGTAGATGTTTCTCGGTTAATCTTTGTAATGGTGCTGTGAAGCAGACGTCTCGTGTCCTTTCTGTTTCACAGATAAGGAATCCGAGACTTGTAACATGTTAAAAACCATAATACAGCCAGCAGCTTGAACCAGGGTCTCAACACTTGAGTCCTGTGTGTTTAGTCATAATCCCATGGTTCTCTACCAAGAACTTCCCCCACCGAAGTAGGGCAGGGGGACATTTGTCAATGTCTGGAGACCTCTTGAGTTGTCACAGGAGAGGGTGGGATGCTCCTGGCATGTAGTAGATAGAGATCAAGGATGCTGCCAGATATCTCACAGGGCACAGTCCCACCCCCACAACAGAGCACTGTCTGACCCCCACGATCAGAAAGCGCCAAGGTTGAGACTCTCTGCCACAGCCCTAAACCGAGCTACGTTTTCTTAGTTCACACTATGAAAATGATGGTTGATATGGTGTTAGATTGCTGACTGTGCTTTGTAAAGTACTCCTGCCCCTCCTCACCCTCTGTCTCTCCCTGGGTTGGGCAGAGCACAGCCTCTTCACTCCCCGCTTTGACAATCCCTGGGTTTGACTTTGTCAAGAATCACTACATCCCTTTGGCAGCAGAGGTGGAATCTGTCTTCCTAAGTTTCCTTCCGCCTTTGCAGAAGTTCATGGATATGCTAGGCCAGCTTCAGGAAGGCAGTGGCTCCAGATGTGGAGAAAGCAGGTGGGTTCTCTCGGACCACCCAGGCCTTCTGCTTCCTCTTCTCCGCTGTTTGCTCCTCCCCTTCCACCACCACCACCACCACCTCTCTTCTTTGTTGAGGTTCCACTTTAATCGGTATCTGCAGCCCTCATTCTCAGTCTGATGGGAAAACTCCAAATCACAGAATAGGACCAAGAGAGAGAAAGTAGGTCAGGATTCTAGGTTTGCCGTCTCTGGCTATCTTCAGCATCCTGGCCTGGTGTGGCTCAGGCAGGACCCCCAGGGCCTGTGGGCGCTGCAGCCAGGGCCTCAGAAGGGAGGGCATAGCCTATAGGGAGCTGGGCAGGTAGGATCTGGCTTCCAGCTTTGGGAAGACACCCTCAGGTGAGAGCTTAAGCCTTCAGTCAGGCTAATGCGGATTTGAATGCTGCTTGCTGTGTGATCTGGGGGACTGATCCCTGCCAACCCTAGATTTCTTTGCTGAAAAATGAGACGGACTATACCCACTCTCCAGGGTTGATGAGACTTGAATGAGGTTGAACATGTGAAATTGTTGAGTACCATGCCTTGCCCATAGTAGATATCCAAAAAGGCACCTCTTGTGAAATCCTCAGTGGAGACAGACTGACAGAGAACAAGCTACAGAGGTGGGGCGGGGAGGTCACGTGGACAGTGGTCGTAGGGATAGTAGTCGTGGTAATGATGGCATTCATTACTGAATAGCTGCTATGGGGTGAGGGCTATGCCTATGCATTAACTCACTGTGTAAGGGTCTGTTCTTATTCCCTATTGTAGCCCCCGCAACAGTTCTCTTTGCTCTTCCTTGCCTTGTTTTTGTCTGCAGCGCTTAGCACTATTTGGTGTAATATATATTTTAATGCTTAGTTTTTTGTCATTCTCCACTAGTGGAATGGAAGCTGCATGCAGGCAGAGACTTCATATGGTTTGGTTTTTTGCTGCTGTTGCCCCAGCAGCTGAAAGTGCCTGGCACCTGAAGCACAGTAGGCATTTGGTAAATCTGACACATGGAAGGCATTCCTGAAATATGATGCTGAAAGAATGAGTCTCCTTTTTACAGATGAGAAAACAGAGGCTTAGAGAGATTAAGAGATTTGCCCAAGATCAAATGGCTCATGAGAGGCAGCTGGAGTCCTGAGCCTTTGTGAGCAGACTGCCTCATAAAGCAGTGTTTGGCCGGTGCTGATGACCACAGGTCAATGTCCATGGGGCTCATACTTAATACCAGGTACAGAGGCAGCAGGTGCTTTGCTTGGGTTCAGAACTTCCAGGTCGAGGTGTGGGTGGAGATGGGATGGTTTGAAACCTGAAACCACCTACCCTTCTCACATGAGCTCCAGGTATTTTCAGTTGCAAACAGCTCTGAATAACTTAGCACAGGATTCGGGGAGGAACTTATTTTCTTGTCCCTTCTCACCGCGTTCCAGAAATTACAGACTTGTATTTAATATCCCTGTCCCCAGCTTTGTTTCGGCCTCAGAGAAAGCACACCTGGCTTCTGGATCTCCTGGGAGATGGGCTAAGGTAAAGGAGGGTAGGCTGCCAACTTTTTCCATGGCATTTTATAAGCTTCTCTAATTACAAACAATTCATTTTTTTTTTATAAGTGGCACAACTACAGAAATGTGTATTATGTAAGTCGAAGTTGTCCCATCAGTTCTCCTCCCACCACAACCATTGGGTGAATAGTCCTTTGGTATTTACCTCTGGGCGTAGACTGACAGATACAAACAAAACAGTTATGCTGTTTTGCAATTTGTTGTTGGTTTAAATATTTAATTTACTTATGTATTTATTTTGACTGCCCCAAGTGTTAGTTGCAGCCCTTGGGATCTTTTTTATTTGTACAGTATGTAGGGGCTTCCATTGTGGCATCCAAACTCTTAGTTGCGGCATGTGGGATCTGGTTCCCTGACCAGGGATAGAACCTACAATCAGGGCACCAGGGAAGTCCTTGATGTAGTTTTTTCTTTTTTTTATATATATACTTAACAGTACACCTTGTTCATCTTTCCTTGTTGGTCTTTGTAGGTCTAACTCATCTGAACCTATACGGTATTTCATGGTATGATTATACTATCATCCTGTTACTATATCCTCTATTGCTGGACACTTGGGTTTTTTACAAGTTTATACTGGCACAATTGGTTTTCCAGTAAATACGTTTTTACTTACGTCCGTGTGCTTATTCAAGTTTTTCAGCAGCATGAATTCCTTGGGGATTTCGAGATCAAGAAAGTTCTGTAGATGCTACCACATTGCCCTCTTGGGTTGTGTAACTTTGCCCTTAGAAGACTACGGGGCCCTGAGATGGTCATTTGGTAGGACGAAATCCTGCCAGAGCGGTCACCTCCTTGCTCTGATATTCGGGTGTTTCTCATGCTCAGAGAGCAGGGACCTGCTCTGATGGCTCAAGAGTTGGAGACAGACCAAGTAAAATCCCTCCCTCTCTACCAGCCTCCAGCATCCTGATGGGTTTCTCGGGTACCAGCCATCTGAACAGTTTCCAGGGGAGCTGGGTTGCCATCTACCCTGTCTGGGTTGGGGAATTAAGTCATCAGTCTTCAGCAGCCAAGATCTGGCAGGAAAGGTAACACAAACTGTCCTGGAAATGGTGTATCTGACAGTGACCCGGCTCTTGGCAGGTCACAGAATCCTCGCACCTTGCTTGGCGCTGGCATGACCAAATTACATAACAGGCAGCTTTTCAGACTCTGAAGTCAAAGGTTGCTGGCAAGTGAGTGGAGCTGGTGCCGGGACCTGTGTACATATTCACAGTCATATGACTTCAAAGCAGTGGGGTTGTTTGGGTTTTTTGTTTGTTTGTTTTGTAATTTTAAAAGCATCAAAATTAATTGACGAGCTTGTTAGAAATGCACATTCTTGAGCCTCCCTGCTGGAAATTCTGATGCAGTAGGTCTGGGATGAGCCCCTCAGATAAATATGACCCAGGTGGTACCAGGACCACACTGTATTTTAACATGAGCCTTGTCTGTTCAGTTAGGACTTTGTAGGGGCAGAGTCAGGCTCCAGGTACCACGTGATTCATTTATGGGCTGGCGATAAATTTAGAACAGTGAAAGATGACCAAGTACACACATCTTGGGTTTAGTCTCTCTTTCACTTCCCTGGTAGCTCAGCTGGTAAAGAATCTGTCTGCAGTGCAGGAGACCCTGGTTTGATTCCTGGGTCGGAAAGATCCCCTAGAGAAGGGATAGACTACTCACTACAGTATTCTTTGGCCTCCCTGGTGACTCAGACAGTAAAGAAATCCGCCTGCAAGGCAAGAGACCTCGGTTTGATCCCTGGGTTGGGAAGATCCCTTGGAGAAGGGGACAGCTGCCCACTCTAGTGTTCCGGCCTTGAGGATTCCTATACAGCCGCAAAAAGTCAGACATGACTGACCAACTTTGACATTCACTTTTCTTTTGTTTCTGCCAACAAACTATACCCCTAAATATTTCCTGACTACTTAGGAACCATCTAATTATTTTCAGTTATGACCCCTCTGGCAGCATCGCATCAACTCCTCTTGCTTCCCGTTTACCCCCTTGATTAGAACTTACCTTTCCTCCTATGCACCATTCCCTCAGGAATCAGGTGCTGCCACGGTCCCTATCCATTAATCCATACTGATCTGATCATGAGCCGTGTCTCTCTTAGATCATGGAATCAAAACCACAGATTCTCACAGAAGTGGGTGAAGGGGATCAAAAGATACAGACGTACAATTATAGAGAAAATAAGTCATGGAGAGCCAGTGTACAGCACTGTGCCTCCGGTTAATAATACTGTATTGTGTGCTTGAAAGTTGCTGAGAAACCTGTATCCAGGTCAAGAAACAACAGCTAGAACTGGATGTGTAACAACAGGTTGGTTCCAAATCAGGAAAGGAGTACGTCAGGGCTGTATATTGTCCCCCTGCTTATTTAACTTATGCAGAGTACATCAGGCGACATACCAGGCTCGATGAAACACAAGCTGGAATCAAGATTGCCAGGAGAAATATCAATAACCTCAGATACACAGATGACACCACCTTCATGGCAGAAAGCGAAGAAGAACTAAAGAGCCTCTTGATGAAAGTGAAAGAGGAGAGTGAAAAAGTTGGCTTAAAACTCAACAGTCATAAAACTAAGATCATGGCATCTGGCCCCATCACTTCATGGCAAATAGATGGGGAAACAATGGAAACAGTGACAGACTATTTTGGGGGGCTCCAAAATCACTGTAGATGATGATTGCAGCCATGAAATTAAAAGACGCTTGCTCCTTGGAAGAGAAGCTATGACCAACCTAGGCAGCATATTAAAAAGCAGAGACATTACTTTACCAACAAAGGTCTGTCTAGTCAAAGCTATGGTTTTTCCAGTAGTCGTGTATGGATGTGAGAGTTGGGCTGTGAAGAAAGCTGAGCGCCCAAGAATTGATGTTTTTGAACTATGGTGTTGGAGAAGACTCTTGAGAGTCCCTTGGACTGCAAGGAGATCCAACCAGTCCATCCTAAAGGAAATCTGTCCTCAATATTCATTGGAAGGACTGATGTTGAAGCTGAAACTCCAATACTTTGGCTACCTGATGTGAAGAACCGACTTATTTGAAAAGACCCTGATGCTGGGAAAGGTTGAAGGTGGGAGGAGAAGGGGATGACAGAGGATGAGATGGTTGGATGGCATCACCAACATGATGGACATGAGTTTGAGTGGGCTCCAGGAGTTGGTGATAGACAGGGAAGCCTGGCATGCTGCAGTCCACGGGGTCGAAGAGAGTCAGACACAACTGAGCGACTGAACTGAGAGAGTAGATCTTAAGAGTTCTCATCATAAGAAAAACAAGTTGCTATGTATCCTGATGAATGTTAACTAGAATTACTGTAGGGATCATTTTGCAGTGTACACAAATATTGAGCCATTGTGTTGTACATCTGAAACTAATATAATGATCTGTCAGTTATATCATAACTGGAAAAAAAATCTTTTGTAGTACCTCAAAAAAACTTGCAGACTCTCAGCTGGGAGGAGTTTGGAGAATCTCTGGTGTAGGTTCAGAGGAAGAGGTGAGGTTCAGAGAGAAAGGAGTTATTCAAGATCCTTCTGGTCTTTGCAATAAAGTTGGGACTGGACTCCAATTCCTTTGCTTTCCAGACCAGTGAAAAGTTCATAGTAAGCAAAGTTCATAATAAGCATATAATCTATGGAATTTCACAAAGGAAAATTAAAGATTTGACTAAGGTGGGAGGAGAGTGGCTTGTCCTGTGGGTAAGGGTCTAGGGCACAGGGCCTCAGTAGTTGTGGAGCACAGGCTTAGCTGCCCTGCAGCGTGTGCAATCTTTCCAGAACAGGAATCGAACCCGTGTCTCCTGCATTGGCAGGCGGATTCTTTACCACTGAGCCACCAGGGAAGTCCCCTCTCCCTCTTTCTGTGCGTTCTCTGGCTCCCTAGCCAGAGGTCTGAAGTGCAGTTGCAGCTCAGTGAATCATCATACTCAGGGCACCTCTTTCCAGGTCAAGCAATGCCCTAGAGAGTCCCTTAGCCCCTCCCACCCACCCCCCACCCCTCCCTCCTCTCCAAAATACGCTGTGTCCTGACTTCCAACAGCTTGTATGAGTTTGGGCTAGTTTTTAATTTATCATAAATTCCATCATACTATGCATAGTCTTTTGTGTCTGGCATCTTTTACTTTATGAGATTCACCCGTGCTGTTGCATATAGCAGCAATTCCTGTTTATACTGGAGAAAAATATCCATTAATGAGAAGAATTTTTCAAGTGCTGCTTCTGGTTCACAGCTCTTTCATACTGATGGATTTTTACTTCTCTTTGCCTCTTGTCCCTGCAGGAGAGTGGAGGGACTCCTGCCATGTTCCTTCTACTCATAAAAATAAAAGGCAGGAGATCAAAGACGAGTTCTAAAATAGCTCCTGTGTGACATTGGGCATATTATTCCAACTTTCTGTTATCCACTCAAAAAATTATGCAACAACTCCTGTTGTTGTTCAGTTGCTCACGCCTGTCCAACTCTTTGCGACCCCAGGCTTCCCTGTCCTTCACTATATCCCGCAGTTTGCTCAGATTCATGTCCATTGAGTCGGTGATGCTATTTAATCTCGTTCTCTGCTGCCCCCTTCTCTTTTGGCTTTCAATCTTTCCCAGCATCAGGGTCTTTTCCAGTGAGTTGACTGTTCACATCAGGTGACCAAAGTATTTGGAGCTTTAGCATCAGTCCTTACAAAGAATATTCAGGATTGGTTTCCTTTAGAATTAACTAGTTTGATCTTCCAGTCCAAGGGACTCTCAAGAGTCTTCCCTAGCACCACAATTCAAAAGCATCAATTCTTCGGCACTCAGCCTTTTTGGATGGTCCAACTCTCACATCCATAACAATTCCTAGGAACTTTCTCTATGACAATACGCAGAAAAATGCTTTTAATAGTGACAAATATGGGATGAAGACAATGAGAGCATGCCATCTTATTTCTCTGGGCCAGCACGGTTCTAAGGACTTTATGTGTTAAGACACTTAATACTCACCTTCCTGCTAATGAGGTAGATTCTACTGCCATTCCCGCTTTACAGCTGGGAGAGCTTTACAGCATGGAGCTGCCCAGGGACTCACGGTGGGGCCATCGCTGTAAGGGACGGAGCTGGATGCAATCTGCAAAGCCTGCTCTTCTCCACCGCCCTCTGCTCCTTCTGGGTGCTTCCTCAGTGCTGCCTGCGAGCATGGGCAGAATGCTCTCAAACCCCCAACGACCTAGAAGGAGCCCCCTCTGGCTCCTGGTCAGCCCCCTGGCCCGGTCCCTGCTGCTCTCCTCTTGCTCGCTGTGCTCTAGCCCTTCTGTCACTTCTCAGAGCACCTGGAACTTTCTCTGATACAAAATATTCTCATTCCTCTGCCTAGAATACTCCCCGACCCCACCCCGCCGCCACAACTCTTGGTTTGACTGGCTCGTTCGCTTCCTCTGTGTCAGACCCTCATTATCACCAACACAGGGCTCTCTACCAGCACTCTGTCTAGGGAGGACCAGTCTTTAATGCTGCACCTAAGCCTCGTGTTTCTTCCCTGCCTCCTAATGACTTGTAATAGCTGTAATGGTGTGTGATTCAGTCAGTCTGCTTTTCCCCGTACAGTGGAATATTCCTGTGAGGTGCTGTCTGAAAGGGCCTTGTTCACAGCCGCACTCACAGTGCCCAGCAGCGGCAGGGCTTCAGCAAAAACCCTTTTGAAGAAACCAAGTGAGTTTCTGGTCCCTGGCTGCCCGCTCTCGACCACAAGGGAGCCGTTTTGCTTCTGCCTCCCGTGGAGTCAAGTGTTGGCTGAGCAAATACTCCAGTGTGGCCTGCTTGGTGACTGGGGCTGATGGCTGCTAGAAAGCAGCAAGGGGCCAGTGTGAGCTCAGAGCAAACGCCAGCAAGTCGTCATCAACTGGTTCAAATTTCCTGCGCATCTTTTCAGTCAGCCATCAGCTTTGTGGCCACACAGCCACCACAATCCCCCACGGAGCTGAGGAGGAGTGAAAATTGACCCCACGTGTTTCAAACAGTGCGGGCTCCTGGTTTTCCCCTTCGCTACCTTTTCTGTATCTGTCTGTTACTGGGGTGAGGGTATCAGGAAGTTAATGCACAAGTGAGCAGGTAGAAGGCTAGAGACTTCCAGTCCGAGCCCATGTTTTGATCTTGATCAGGCTCGTCCTGGTTGACCATACCGGGTCTGTCAGATCCGAGACTTGACTTAAGTCCTATTGTGATGCTGGTCACTTCCGGACCACACTGGTTCACAGGCTTGTTCCTCCCATAGTGCAGTCCACTGGGAAAGCCAGAATTAGTCGTGGCCTTCTCTGGAACCAGCTGGTCTTCGATTCGGGGCCAGCCTCCCTGTGCGTCAGGAATGAGAAAGTGACCCACTCTCCCCTCCCCTCCCCATAGCAGCTGATGAAGGAAATTGTTTCAAGTCTCCCTGGTACCATGGAAACAGATGGCAGACGCGTGGCCTGTGTACACTTACGACCTGCTGGTCACTTGGGACCTGGTCGATGGGCAGACCACCAAGGGAAGAAAGGAAGGTGTGCCCAGGGCTCAAGATTTCAAAGCTTCAGATGTGGGAGGGAAGTAAGACAGCCAAGGGCTGGAGCTCAGGGAACTCTTGAAACCCACCCAGGGAAGGACAGGCTGTCAGGAGTTGGTTTGTTGAGAGGAGTTTAGAGAGAAAACAGTTTGGCAATTCCCTGAGCCGTCTATGGGGTCACATAGAATCGGACATGACTGAAGTGACTTAGCAGCAGCAGCAGCCTAGGGGAACACATTCTTCTCTCTTCAGAAAGTGGGTGTGTCTGCCCTGCCTGGTGGCCAGGCTTAACCGTGCTGCTCCCGGAGTGTCAAGGACTAGTCCCCCTCAGTCTGCCAATCAGCTGCACCTCCAGAATTAAAAGCGTTTGAGCAGCGTTTCTCCATGGAGCTGAGTTCGTCCTCATGGCTGGGATGGTAAAGAATTTGTCCACAATGCAGAAGACCTGCGTTCAATCCCTGAGTCAGGGAGAGCCCCCTGGAGAATGGAATGGCTACCCATTCTGCCTGGAGAATTCCACGGACAGGAGAGCCTGGTGGGCTACAGTCCATGGGGTTGCAAAGAGTCAGACACAGCTGAGTGATTAACACTTTGTGCACTTTCTCCACCGGGCTGAGTTTGTCCCCCAGGGTAGATTTGGCATTGTGTGGACACAGTTCGAGTTGTCGAAAGTGGAGTAGGGAGGGTGCTTTAGGCACCTAGTGCAGATGCTGCTTAACCTCCCACAATGCATAAGGCAGCGCCCCACCCCCTGACCCCCGCCCCAGCACAGAGAATCATTCTGCCCCAGATGCAAATACTGCCAGGGCTGAGAACCCCTGGATCAGTGTCTCTGAAGGTACAGGATTTTCTGGAGTAGAAGCTCCTGTAGTTGCAAAGAAGGATTGACCTTGAAGTGCTGTCACAAGTCAGGCAGTGCTTCTCTAACCCTCCAGGGCATGAGACTCGTCAGCAGGGGACCTTGTGTGAACGCAGGTTCCGATTCTACAAGTCTGGATTGGCTGCCGTTGCCCCTGGTCCGCAGATCACATTTGGAAGAGCAAGCGGTTTTGAGTGCATTCATAATCTCCCCCTCCTTCCCTTCTCATTCTCCCTCTCTCTCCATTCCTGTTCCCCCAGCCTTCCCTGTCGTACTCTGTTCAAACCCTGTCACCTGGGAACATGTGGTGGTTAAACCTCACTGCCCAGATGACAGAGTCTCTCTAGCTGTTGCCAGTTTGAGGTTCAGGGTGTTGATGAAATCAGTCGACTTAGTTGGTAAAAAAAGAACCCAAGGGACCTGAGCAGACTACCCCCCAACACACACACTTAAGTAAGCTGGTACCCCAAAGGCATTTTTTGCATGGTCTCAGATGCTTAGCCTGGACAGAGCCCTTGACTTCGGGGATGCTCACACATGATACAGTTTCCCAGACTTTTCCATTTTAAACCAGAGGTTGAAACTGTTTCCAGAAAGGGCCAGATAATAAGTATTATAAGCTTTGCAGGTCATGTAGTCTCGGTCACAGTGACTCACTCCTGCCATTGTAACAAGGAAGCAGCCATAGACAGCATGCAGATGACTAAGTGTAGTTGCTTTCCAATAAATCTTTATTTACAAAAATAAGTACATAGTGAGCTGGATTTAGCCCCTGAGCCATAGTTTGCAAGTCCCTATTCTAAACAATTCCATTTTCTTCACGTTTCTGCTTCAGAGAAAAAAGAAAGAAGAAGAAAAAAAAAATCTGAAAACCTAAATCACCAGTATGGGTTGTAAATAGAGGGCAAAAATGAGTAGATATTCTTTCTTTTATGGCATCAAAATGTGAATGCATCCTTCAAGTGGGCAGAACCATAATTTTCTGCCTATGCCAGTTGTTTTTTGTGGTTTTGTTTTCATTTTGTTTTTGCTGGGGTTGAGAGGGATTAGAAAGGGCAATAAATAAGGAACAGCAAGAGGTACCAACAGAACTGCCAGTGCCTTTAAGTCTGCATTTTCTTTCCTCTGTGCTTCAGTGAATACTTTCTACCCTTAGGATCAGTGGAGGGAGGGGACACCACAAAGATTGCCTTTCTCTTCCATCAGACCCAAAGCTTTCTTTCAAGGTATTGATTTTTTGCATCGTCACTGGCTTCTGTTAAAACCTCCTATTTGCAATGAGGGGGCACTGCTTGGACAGAAACGCTTGAGTGTTGCTTAAAGCGCCTGGCTGCATTTTCCAGTTGACAGTTTAACCGCAGGGAACCGCAGGCTAAATTCAATACTGACCTCTCTTTGTTGGGGCACGTCCTGTGGGACCTGAGGGAAACCCACAGCCCGTGCAGTGTGTGGACATTTCTTTTGCTCCTGGCCATGCTCACTCCAGGGATAAAGATAAATCGCAGCATTTAACTCCCCGGTCACCATCTAGAGCTTCTCACAAAGGCTGCTTTATTTGGAGAGGAGAAAACCCTCTCTGTCTGTTAGTAAGACAGGATGCCGCTGGAGGGGAAAGCAACTTGGCATCTGTGTCTCGGGCTGTCTGGTGGGATCTTCTGCCAGGGTCTCCAGAACTTGCTGGGACCCTGACAATGCCAGTGTTAAGTGTGGGGTCAGACCGTGGATTTCCGCTGGAGCTCTGGGGAACTCTGAGTGTAGTTTCTGCCTCCTGTACACATACACATAGCTGTGCTCATTCACACACACCCACACACACACGGGCACACACAGAGTCATGGCTTGGGCAGGAAAAAAAAAAAGTACATTTATTGCAGGAGAGCTGAGGGGCATCGAGAGCCCCATTCAAGTAGATTGTATTGATGTGCTAAAAAAAAAAATACACATTTCCCTTCTTTTTAAAGCTATTTTTTAAACATTATTTTTGACTGCACTGGGTCTTTTGTTGTGATGCACAGGCTTCTCATTGCAGTGGCTTCTCCTGTGGTAGAACATGGGCTGTACGCCACGTGGGCTCAGTAGTTGTAGCACACGGGCTTAGTTGCCCGTGGCATGTGGGATCTTCCCAGAGGTCAAACCCTCTGCATTGGCAAGTGGACTCTTAACCATTGGACCACCAGGGAAGTCCTGATGTGCATTGTTCTGACACTGAGTCTCACGCTACATGAAGAGTGTGCGCTCTTTCATGGGGAACTTTTAGGCCTTGTTTACTTTCTTCCCATGTGTCGAACACCAGGTGCTGAGATCAGGGCTAGAAAACAGGAACCAGCTCTGGCCCTCTTGATGCTTATAGGCTTGTCCTATAGAGATGGACAGAGAATCACAACTACACAAATTTATGACAGTTGTGACAAGGCTTAAAAATGACATTTTTCTCAGCTAATCATCACCACAGCTTGTGAACTCAGGTACTGTGTTATGCCCATTTTACAGATGCATCTCAAGAGGTCTCAAAAGTTGACCCAAGTCCCCTCACCAGTTCTGCTCAGAATTGGTTCTGGAGTTGCCTCTTCATTGAAATATGAATCTATTCACACACAGGACAGTCTCAGAAATGTATGACTTTGGGGCTTCTAAGAGGCAGGTTCAGGAAAACAGCATACAGTATTTGCTAGATTATTTCTCCTGACCCTAATTTCATTCCAGGGCTTGAGTAGAAAGCCCAGCAAAAAACATCACACCCTCCTCCATAGCGTTTGTTTCTCAGTGTGAATTTTGAAGAATTTTTTTTTCCTTCCTTACATTTATCTGCTCAGGCTAGTCATTCATCATCTTGCATTGCTCTCCTCTCCTCTCCACCTTCAGATTGGGGAGGTTCTGGAAGTGATTAGGCTGTTGTAAATCAGCTTTTATGATGTGTGCATCACCGATAAGCAGTGCGGAAAGCAGGAGTCAGAGGACTCCACTCCTCTTGCCCTGTCAGTTATCCCACTAATGAAATTTAAATTTTACAAAAAAGCGACCGAAAAGTACGATGCTTGGCAGAACAGTTTCTCAGTAGGCATATCCAGTGTTTAAACCGGGCTCTTTAATGAGAACACTGCGTTATTTTTACACCATTTTATTGAGTTATAACGCACATAAGGTAAAACAAACGAACATTTAAACTGCACTTCAGGAATTTTTTACATGTGCATTCTTTTACAGTCATCACCCAGATGTAGGTGGAGAACATTCCTGTTCCTTGAATATCTCCCTTGCGCCCCAGCCCATTCTCTTGACCTCTTCACCGCAGACAGCCTCAGCCTCTTCTTGAACTTCACGTAAATGGAATTGTACTGCGTGGACCCTTGTGTCTGTGGGCATTTTCTATGAGATTCATCCATGTTGTCCAGTGTAGATATTCACTCTCATTGTGTAATATTCTATTACAGCATGGTTTTTCAACTGGGGTGGTATTGACATTGGGGGCTGGATAATTCCTGGCTGTGGGGACTGTCCTGTGCATTATAGGGTGTTCCGCAGCATCTCTCTGGACTCTACCCACTAAACACTAGTAGAGTCCCCTGCTGCTGCTGCTAAGTCGCTTCAATCATGTTCGACTCAGCAACCCCACAGACTGTGGCCCAACAGTCTCCTCTGTCCACGGGTTTCTCCAGGCAAAAATATTGGCGTGGGTTGCCATGCCCTCCTCCAGGGTATCTTCCTGACCCAGGGATCAAACCTGAGTCTCCTACGTCTCCTGCATGGGCAGGAGGTTCTTTACTACTAGTGCACCTGGGAAGCCCCAGTAGTGTCCCCTATCCCTAGTAATTTCCCCTAGAATTGAAAACCATTGCATCATGTCACTGTATTAGAATTTTAAGAAACTTTTTATATGGAAATAACTTCAAACTTGCTGAATAGCTGCAAAAATAGAGCAAACAATACCCATAATGTATTTACCTATTTTGTTAACAGTTTACCCATTTGGTTTATTATTTGCACTGTCTTGCACACACACATATACACACACATACACACAATGTATTTCTGAACCACTTGATAGCAAGTTGTATCTATCTTGGCCATTTACTACCATATACTTCCATGTGTATTTCCCAAAAATAAGTTTCTTCTCAAACATGCTCCCAATTATCAGTTAACCACAGAAAATTTAACATAATGCATTGATCAGTTAGCCCTCAGTTCAGTTCAGTTCAGTCGCTCAGTCGTGTCCAACTCTTTGCGACCCCATGAATCGCAGCACGCCAGGCCTCCCTGTCCATCACCAACTCCCGGAGTTCACTCAGACTCGCGTCCATCGAGTCAGTGATGCCATCCAGCCATCTCATCCTCAGTCGTCCCCTTCTTCTCCTGCCCCCAATCCCTCCCAGCATCAAAGTCTTTTCCAATGAGTCAACTCTTCTGTCCCAATTTTTGGCATTTAGGAGAAATTATCCGTTACAGTGTTTATTTTTTGCTTCAGTGCAGATTCCAGTCCAGGATTAGGGATTGTATAGTTGCTGTGGTTCCTTAAGATCCTTTAGTCTAGAACGTTGACTCAGTCTTTGTCTTTTATGATACTGGACCTTCTTTAAAAAAAAAAAAAACACACACACACACACAGTGCTTTTTCTTCTTCATAGAATAGTCCTCCTTTGGGGCTTGTCTGGTCTTTCCTCCTGCATCCATTCAGGGTGTGTGCGTTCTCGACGGAACACTGCAGCAGTAGTGTGTCCTCCTCCGACCACTCCATCCGGAGGGGCATGATGCCGATGGAAACTCGTTGGTAATGGAGGTAGTCAAGAGTGTTGCCTGATTTCTCCTCTGCAGAGTTACTAAATTTTGCCTTACAGGGGATAAGCAATATGTGGGGAAACATTAACACCATGCAAGTATCCTGCTCCCCAAGCAAAATTTGCCCAAGTTGAGCAGATTTCACATCTTGCACAAGCCAGTCTTTACCTACAATAGTTAGAAAATGATGATCTTCCAAATCCAGTACTCTTTCTGTATGTACAGTCCATTCTGTTGTACACAAAACACACTCTTTCCCCCATTTATTTATTGGTGTTTTTACTTGTTATCAGTATAGATTCAGGAATTCTAATTTTTCCAGTGGTTTATAAATCATTACAGTTTTAATGCTCAAATTGCTCAGCTTTGGCTGGTGGGATCCCTTTGAAGCTGAGACCTGTGTTCTTCTGAAAACCGGCCCCCTTCATTTTCCAGTCTTAAGCACTTCCTTACCTTTCATAACATAACAAGATGTTCCATGCTCATCTTTGTCCTTCCTTCCTCCAATCCTGGAATTAGCCATTTCTCTAAACAACTCCTGTCTAAATCCTTATAATGGGGAAAGTAGAAAATACCACAATTTATTTATCCTTTCTCCTGTTTAACTAACATTTAAATTGTTTCTGGTTCTAGACTAATATAAGGAAAGCTTCACTGAATACCCTTGTGCATTTTTTGGACCCATAAACTGATTTCCACTGGACATGTAATCAAGAGTGGCAATGGAAAGTTACAGAACAACAAGGACAGAGAACTGTATTCAGTATCTTATAGTAACCTGCATTGGAAAAGAATTATATATTAGAATGTATAATTTACATATTTATATATATTGTATATATGTGAAGAATCTAGAAAGAATTTATATATATATATATGAAACAATGTTTAACTTTGCTAAACACCTGAATCATTGTAAATCAATTATACTACAATTTAATTAATAAATAATAAAAAGAAAGCATAGAATCTCCACTCTGGTTATATACCCAACAGAAATGAGTACACTAAGATCACCAAAAAAAGTAACACAAGTATTTAAAGCAACTTATTCATAATTCATATATATACATACACACACACACACATATATATGTATATATATTTAGTTTTGGACTTCCCAGGTGGCTCAGTGGTAAAGAATCCACCTGCCAATGCAAGAGACGCAGGTTTGATTTCTGGGTTGGCAGGATCCCCTGGAGAAGGAAATGGCAACCCACTCTAGTATTCCTGCCTGGGAAATACCATGGACAGAGGAGCCTGGCGGGCTACAGTCAATAGTGTCACAAGAGAGTTGGACATGACTTTGCGACTAAAATAACATATTTAGCTTTAGTAGATATTGCTTCCCAGTGGCACTCGTGGTAAAGAACCTAACTGCCAGTGCACCAGACTGAAGAGATGTGGGTTCGATCCCTGGGTCGGGAAGGTCTCCTGGAGAAGGAAATGGCAACCCATTCCAGTATTCTTGCCCGGGAATCCCAGGGATGGAGGAGCCTGGCGTGCTACAGTCCTTGGGGTTGCAAAGAGTCTGCCGTGACTGAGCACACACACAGATACTGCTAAGTGGTGTTTCACAGTGCTCATGACATTAGTTTTGTGAGGGGAGAGAAAGTCGTTGGCCCCAGTAGGTGGGGAGAAATAATCAGTGGCAGGGGTTATAATGGGCCAGTGCAATTCAAAGACATGTCGCCTGTGACCAGAAACGACAGAATCGCTATTCTTTTTCATTGATAATAATCAAGAAATGCTGAGATTTTGCCACCTGGTCCATTCTTAAACTGCTTTTTTTTTAGAAAAAGTACTATTTTTAAGTGGACAGAATGGAAGTTACTGAAGTCAAGAATCTCCTCCTACCTTCAAATTGCTTTTAGTCTCAGTGATGGTAGTGACAGCACGTCAGGATTGCAGGGCTCCTGCTGTTCGAGAGCATTAGGATCACTGCTTGCCCCCAGCCCCACCCCAGAGTCCTACTGACATCCCTGACTGCTAGGTGTCCATTTGGAATCTTGGAACAGCCATCTACTAAACAGCCTGAGAGGATAAATATCCCTCTGTCTACTTCCAGGGAGTCAGTTGGTTTTCAAGATATCTGGGATAGAGGCCAAGGGACAGCAGGCAGACCAGGAAATCATTAGAGGCTAAAGGTGAAAGTGAGGTGGCCCAGTACTATGGGACTCGGCTGTAGGTTCAGTGTTGCTAGGAAGTACTTGGGCATGGCCCTGCCTCTGACACTTAAAGGCTCTTTGTCCAGAGAACGTATAGATCATCATTAGAACCAAAGGGGTGATTGAAGCACTTTGGAAAGTGAAATTCTGAACAGAGGAAACATTGTAAAAAAGATACACCGATAGGCTCCTAAGTAATTTTGATGAAACTTTGGAGGCATGAGTAGTCAAAAAAAAAAAAAAATGCTTTTTAACCAGGTGCCCCCTCTAGGTGGACGCTGGCCCACTGTGGAGTGGGGAGAGCCCTCCCTCCCTCATACTTTCTGAGCAAGCTTTTGTGCAGAGTACAACTGTGCGAAGGTTTACAGCGACCCTGGTTAGATGACGGTTTCGGTGACCCATGGCGATGGAATCCTCATCGCTGCACATTTGTATTAACCTCCGTGAACCTCTCCTCTGTCTCCCTCAGGCCTCTCCGCAGATGGTGGCGCCAAGCGACAGGAGCACCTCTCTCGGTTTTCCATGCCAGATCTCAGCAAAGACTCTGGGATGAATGTGTCCGAGAAGCTGAGCAACATGGGCACGCTGAACTCGTCCATGCAGTTCCGCAGCGCCGAGTCGGTTCGCAGCCTGCTGTCTGCCCAGCAGTACCAGGAGATGGAGGGCAACCTCCACCCGCTCAGCACCCCGATCAGGTACAGAGACCTGCAGGCGCACGGAAGGATGCATCAGAGCTTTGATTTCGATGGGGGGATGGCAGGCAGCAAGCTGCCGGGGGCAGAGAGCGTGAGGATCCAGCCCATGAGTGAGCGCACACGAAGGAGAGCCAGTTCGCGCGACGACAACCGCCGCTTCCGGCCCCACCGGTCTCGGCGATCACGACGCTCTCGCTCAGACAACGCCCTCCACCTGGCCGGCGAGCGTGAGGCCCTCTCTCAGTTAAAGGAGAGACCCCCTCTGAGAGCCAGGGAGGACTATGATCAGTTCGTGCGCCAGCGGAGCTTCCAGGAGAGCCTGGGCCAGGGGTCCCGGCGGGACCTGTATGGCCGGTGCCCCCGGACCGTGTCGGACCTGGCTCTGCAGAATGCCTTTGGGGAGCGCTGGGGCCCCTACTTCGCTGAGTACGATTGGTGTTCCACCTGTTCCTCCTCCTCTGAGTCTGACAACGAGGGCTATTTCCTAGGAGAACCCATCCCCCAGCCCGCCCACCTGCGATATGTCACCAGTGATGAGTTACTGCACAAATACAGCTCCTACGGCCTCCCCAAGTCTTCCACGCTAGGTGGCAGGGGACAGTTGCACAGCAGGAAAAGACAGAAGAGCAAAAACTGTATCATTTCTTAATCCAGTGGGGGGTCAGGGAGTGGGGGAAGATGGGAACTAAGAATGTAGATTCAGAAACTTGCACTGTTGGCAATTGTAAAGCGCTTTGGGGGTGGGGGGTTCCAGGGAGAGATGAGAGGAGCTCTCCCTCGATGGAGGCAAGGTTACCTATTGACTCCATAGGTAGTCACAGTTCTTGGCATGTTGAACATTATTTGCACATTTCACTTTGGAAACGCCGTAGGCTCAACGGAGGCCAGGGTTGGTCACCTCTTTCTCTGACCGTCTGTGTTGAGTTGCCACTGGCAAGATGGCAAAATTGTTTCCTGCTCGCTTATATATAAATACACACACACACACAGACACACATACATATATATATATATATAGCCTCTCTGGTTTTCTTCCTTTTAGGACCCTTTTTCCAGTAAGTAATTTGTTTATTAGCCAGGACCCCACACTAAGTTATTTACATGTCCATTGTAAATGCAATGTAAATGAGAGTTCTGATAAAATATTTTTGTATTTTGTAATATCAAAGGAATTTCTATATCGTAGGACTCAGTGGAGCCTTGCATGCACGTCTAGCATTGTCTTTTGAGTAGTATTACAGGGTGGTCAAGGACCACTTTTTTTTTTTTTTTCTATACAAATTTGTTACATGTCAGTGAGACCTTTTTCAAAGGATTTTATTCAATTTGGCTTTTTGTGGCTAAAAAATATAATCACAAATTACCTGTTACACCCAAAGCATTTTATGCTCCATCCATCGTAAGGAGCCATCCTTAAGTCTGCTCCCACCCTCAGTAGAATCTCTTCTCTACAAAGTGATAGTAATTTTTTTTAAAATTTATAATTGCCAACGTAACTTCTGCCAATTAGAAAAACCAACCAGTGTCAGTCGCATTCTGTGAGAAATGCCATCCCCGCTGGAAACACTGACGTTGCTCACCATTGATCTGTCCTGTGGGGAAAACAAAAGTGACTGTGAGTGGTGCCGTTGTGTGATGTCAGCATGACATTGTTTTGAGTGTGGCATTATTTCCTGGTGCTTGTTTCCTGGATTGTATTATCCGCTTTCCTTTACCAAGGCAGACAGAACAGCTGCCTTAGCCTGACAACCGGTTGTCCTCAGCGCAAATGAACTTCAGCTTTGGGAAATTCAGGCCAGAAAGGTTCCGAGGGGCTCTGGGAGTGATGGTGCTTTCTAGGTCGTAGGTCATACATGGAGATGGAGGGCCGCTTCCACCCGCTCAGCACTCATGTCAGGTACACAGACCTGCAGGCGTGGAAGGATGCATCAAAGCTTTGACTTCGAGGGGATGGCAGGCAGCAAGCTGCCGGGGCCAAAGGGCACAAGAATCCAGCCCACAGATCAAGGGTAGAGGCTGAAGGGGAATATGAAGGAAAGTCAGAGCAAAGAAGAACTTCCAGAAATGAAGTATAGGAGAGGTGAGAACCACCTTTGGACACCTTCTGGTGCTGGTGGAAAACAAAACAAAACCCAGTTTAACTCATTCTATAACCAGAGTATCTGGGTTGCCTAGAAAGATTGAGCTGCTCAGGAGATTTTGTGTAATGGTTCTGGAAAACAGATGTTGCTGAAAGAGGTTTCCGTTTTGAACTTTGGGGACCGTCGTTCAGATAGAAAATGAGCTCACAAGTGAGTGTGCTTAAAGAAGACATTTAACGGTTGTGTTGTTTATAGTAAAATAAAACCTCCTACCTAGCTTCGGTTACAAGTGAAGCACTTGCTTTAACTTCCATTCTCCTCCTTCCCTTCATGGATTGTGGATGAAATAATCCATTGAGGGACCCACCTGTAGTGAGATGTACTGTCAGTGTGGTGTACAGTGTATCTCAGTGGCCATCTGCCATGGTGAGGTGAGCGTGGTCTCTTTTCAGTATAGTAGTTAATATTTTCTAGTGTTTTTTTATGCAGAGGATGTGGAAAGTGGCTTTTTAGACACCATCCCACATGGGTCTGGGGAAGGAAGGCTGTAAAGGATGTGGAAGTGGCACTCCATTCAGGATGTATTAAAATAATTTGCTTTTCAGGTATTTATATGCCATTTGTCATTGTCACTGATGTTTTTGAAAAAAGCGATGCAAATGGTGGTTGTGGCTGTTTTCCGCATGCTTTCTTCATATCTAAATGCTTCATTAATTATCCAAGCCTCTGGAGAATTAACTCTATTAAGTTTGTATAGTGAGTTTGTAAACTGCTTGGCAAACTGATAAAGACATAATGTTTACCACCACGCTACCAACGTGGCAGGTTTCTGGTAGAAACCGGGCGAGTCGAATTTGGAGTTCTAAGTTTCTGGATTGATGAGAATAGAAAGGCATTTTGGAAAAAGAGAGACAAAAAGTAGATTATTTAATTTAGCAAATAACTGAAAATAATGTCTGTCTTCCGTGGCCTGGAATCCGAGGAAAGAAATTCTCCTAGTAAATGTTGTTTTCTTAATCTGTCCTTTTTAGAGTACCTCTTAACATTTCCCCAGTGAGGCTTTGACCACCATCAGCAGAAAGAAGAAAGTGCCCTAGACATTGGCAACTGAGCAGTATGCAAAGGGATGAGAGGAATAAGCAGTTTCAGATCTAGCCACCCAGGGAACACCCATCAGCTGAACTGGTCAGAGCTGGCGGTGTGGTGAGATACAAGCCTCAGGGTCAGACAGTCGAAAAAGCAAGATCACCTCCATCTTGTCCACCACTGCAGACGCCTCCTCCCCACCCCAGACGCAGCCAGGCACCCTGTGGAGATTGCTGGTAGAGGCCAGGTAAATCCTCATTGCAAGGATGGAACCTCCAAGGGAACGCCTGAGAGAGGGCAGGTCGTCACTGTGTTGGGAATTCTGCCTCTTAGTGATAACTTACACGTAACATCCCAGAATCCCATTCCCCGAAATTCAGCATGTTGCTTTCTGAGGCTGGATCTGATCCTTACGTGATCATCACCAGGAGCTCTTACTTAGTCAAGCTTTCCTCCACAGCTGAGGCTTGCAGTCATCTCTTCTTAGACCATCATTTCACCTTTAATAGACTGTGTTTAAAAAAGTATATCTTTTCCCTGTTTATTTTCTTCTCTCATGCTTTGGTTTGGTTTTTCTTCCTACCTCTCCTCGTATTGATCTTCTTATCTTTTGGATAAAACCACACTTTAGCATTCATTTCATTTCCTGTTGCTGTTCAGTTCATTGGCAACAGAACTGGCCCTTTCCCAAGTTAGAAATCAGTGACAGTTTTCTGAATGGCACTGCCAGTGCCTATCAACCTTGATACTATGAGCAAGTTTCTTAGCAGGCTGGTGGCATTCAGGTAGCCTTCCATCTGTCATAGCATTCTGGGATTTCTACCAAGTGTGAAGGTAAGTGAGGTCAGGGAAACCAAAAACATACTTCTCAGTTTTTGCCAATGTTCAAGGGTGGGGGTGGTTTTTAGAGTTGGTTGTTTGACCCTGTCCATCTATATTCACCTTCTGTCCACCCTCCACCAGCCCCACAAACAAGCAGTTTGTCATTTCTCATATGGGAACTGAGGCTAGCTCTTTTTCTTCCCCTTGTCCCATTCTATAGGAGGTTTCTTCAATACAACAAGATTATATTTTCCTCTTCTGCAATAGCTTTCTGCTTCTTGGGTACCACTAGCCATTGTTGAGTTCAGGTGGGGCTGTCTCTGCCATACTATAATGTGGGCAGATAGAACCAGGGTACCCTTTCAGAGAGCGTGGATGCAGCCTCAGAAATCTTTGCAACACTTTAGCCAGCCAGGACCAGTTGATCCGAATGGATTTGCTTTGTCTGATAACAAATCTTACTTGTGAACTGATTCTTCCTTGTGTTTCTACCCTGGACTCTTTTGCCATTTTCCCAAAACAGTTCACCAGCTATTCAGGAAGCATCATCCATAAATCACTGTGCGATGCCAATCCGTGTGCCCCTGTATTGCAGATGCTAAAGGAGGCTGACTTCTTTAGACTAAACAAAAATCTCTTTGGCCTCCTTTTCCATTTTTGGATTCTTGGCCAGTTATAAGCAATCTGTGTTTGCCATTTTGCAGAGGTAAGATAAGAGTCCGTCCTATTCTTTTCTAGTCCCACCTTCTAATAAAGAACACAAATACTTAAATTCCAAGGAGAAGTGCTCTTTGCATATTTCTCTCTAACAGAAACCAGATGCTAATGCGTAAGAAGGAGGATCTATCTTTGACAAAGGAAAGTGGACCTTGAAATCAGTCATCTGAGGATTTCATGCCAGAAGGGTTGCTATCAGCAACTGTTTAGCTCCTTCAGGGCTTTGAAAAGGACTCTGCGGACAGCATTCCAGGTACCGAACTCAGCCAAGCCTCCTCTGCCAATCTTGAAGGCAGTTCCAGATTGCTGCCTCTTGAGGTATGTTTCTTAAAGCGTGAGAGACGTGGAAATGAAGAGAATTTTGTCTTGCTTCCAGTGGTTAGTCCCTTTGGCGCCTCAGCAGACACCAGAGCCTGTTTGTCTGACCACTCGGAAGTAGTCATCAAGGTTAGAGTTAAAAAAAGATTGCAGTCCTTTTCCATTTTCTCAAAATAGAAGTCCCTTCAGTACTCCCAGAAAGTGTGAATTACTGTTGGGGGCTATACTAGTTTATAAGCTTACTTCCTGCTTATAACTTTCCCCAGACTAGCTTTTCCCAACAGGAATCTAACATTGTGTTAGAAATTACTTCTGTGGTTTAGATACAGAATCCATGAGGGGGTAGGGGGAGTGTCTTATTCTATCCTGAGAGTTTTGAGATGTCCCTCACCCTACCAAGTATTTGGCCATTGATGTTCCATAGGTCACTGACCAGGCCTTTTTAAATGTTTCAGAGATAATTACTCAAGCCTTTCTAGTTAATTTCCATGTTTCTCCGTAAAGTATTTGGTTCTATCCTGGACCCTGACTTCGCATTCTAAGGCCTGTGGGTCCTCCTTTTTCCCTAGCAGATGAGGACCTCGGCAGTTCTCCTGCTCCTAAACGCATTCTTTCCTGTACAGGATCATTTTGTCCACCTTCTGCTTTAATTCCAAGGGCGTAAACAAAACCTCAAAGGGCCTGAGAAGGTAAGGCACACCAGAGTCTGTGTTGTGTGTTGGGTGTCAAGCTATTTGTGAAGAAGGTCTGCAGTGGACCTTTGGTGTGGGCTCTGCCAGAGACTGTTGTGAACACTTTGCTTGAGATCCGTGCCCTGTGAAATGGATATGATGTTTTACTGATGTCTGTAATACATTTGTAAACTTCCAATAAAATTTGAATAAAAGAAATGTTGCCGTTCTTCTCAGTCTTCCATTACTTTCTAGGCTTTTGGAAGTCTTTGCCTTTGAGCATCTCAGCAAAAGAATAGAGAAGCTGCAGATGTCAGGAGAGGTGAGATTTGCTATGAAAGATGAACCTGATTGTTCAGATCAGGATTTCTCAACCTGGGCACTGTCTGCATTTTGGTCCAGTCCATTCTTTGTGGCATAGAACCATCCTGTGTATAGTAGGATGTTTAACAATATTGCTGACCTCTACTTATAAGATGCCAGTAGCACCCTGCCCCAAGTTGTGACAACTAAAAATGTTTGCTCACATCATACCCATTAGGGTATTTTTGTAAAAACGAAGAAGGAAAAAGAAAACAAGTATGGGCATGGATGGGGAGAAACCGGAACACCTTTGCACTATTGGTAAAAATATAAAGCAGTGCATCTTCTGTGGAAATAGTATGGGAGTTCCTCAAAAAAATAAAAAAACAGAACTGCCATATGATCCTGGGTATATACCCAAAATAATTGAAAACTGGGCTTCAAGGAGAAAATTAGTACACCCGTGTTGATAGCATTATTCACAATAGCTAAAAGAGGCAACCCAGATGTCCGCTGATGATGAATGGACAAGCTAAATGTGATCCAAACATACAATGAATTGTTCTTTATCCTTTGAAAGGAAGAAAATTATGACACATGCTGCAACATGGATAAACTTGAGGACCCTAAGCTGGGTGAAATAAGTCAGTCACAAAACGATGTTTGTAATTCTGCCTTTATAAGCTACCTAAAGTAGTTATATTCACAGGCACAAAGTGAAAAGGTGGTTGCCTGGAGCTGATAAGAGCTCATGGGAAGACCTTTGAGTATACATTTTCTCTTTCCAAGATGAGAATTCTGGAGATTTGTTGTAGAGCAATGTAAGTGTACTTACTGCCAAACTGTACGTTCAACAGTGGCACATTTTATGTTATCTTTATTTTACCATGGTTTTTAAAAAAAATCTCCACCCTTAGCTGAGTGTCCCCTGAGGACAGAAAGCACTGCTGGTTGAGAACTACCAGTTAAAATGCCTTGTACCTTCTTAGTATCTTCATTCCTTGAGGATTCTTGAAACTGACTTCAACCCTGGGCCACACAGTTAATTTTCACTTATTAGCAGGAATTGAAAACAGCAGATGGCTGAAAATATTTGTATTTGCTTCTAAGCAAATAATAAGTGGATTGTGTGAAGAGTTCTATGCATGGCTGTTTTCTGGTTAGGATGCTATTAATACTGTCTGGGAGCCAAGACCAAAGCAGCATGTAAATTAGATTTTCCATGTCTGATTCACAACATTTGGGAGTTGCTGGACACTGCAATATTGTTTATTCATTCACTCAGCAAATGTTATTGAGAACCTGCTCTGTGCTGGGCACTTAGAAAACAGCAGTATATACAAAGCAAAGATCCCTATCCTAAAGAAGTTTGCGAACTTGACTTTCTACTAGATGAGAAATCTGGAACAGTGAGTAGTCCCACCCACCCTAAGCATGACGACTTGGGAACTGCAGATGGGAGTTACTGTAAGCCCTTCTGAGAGCCTTTGGATGAAGGCTTTAGAGATGGCAGTGACTGTGTTAGTTTTGCTCACACACCCTCCTGGGGAGCATGCCCATCAGGCAACCATGGTTTCGCTACATGAGCCCCCTCTTCCTATGCCTCAACAAAACGATAGGAATCAAGAACGGCAGCCAACCCATAATCTGTAAGTGACCTAGCACGACGTCGTAAAGTGGACCAGTCAGCTTCTCTCTCTTAAGGTAAATTAAGAAATTCCGTGTAAACTGGCACAGCCCCTATGGAATACAGTATGGAGGTTCCTCAAAAAACTAAAAATATAGTTGCCATACAATCCCATTCCTGGGCATATACCTGGAGAATGTTGTAATTTGAAAAGACAGACGCTCTGCAGCATTCATTGCAGCACTGTTTATGATAGCCAAGACTTGAAACCAACCTAAATGTCCATGGGCAGAGGAATGGATGAAGGTATGGTATACACTGCTATAAAATGGATAACCAACTGTGTGGCACATGCACCTACTCTATAGCTCATGGAACTCTGCACAAGGTTATGTGGCAGCCTGGATGGGAAGAGAGTTTGGGGGATAACGGATAAGTGTATATGTATCACTGAGTCCCTTCACTGTTCACCTGAAGCTATCACAACATTGTTAATTGGCTATACTCCACTACAAAACAAACAGTTAAAAAAAAGAAACTGTGGTGACAATACACAAATCATAATCAAATTTTGCTACTAAAGAAAATTACAATAATGCAATTTTTAAAGGTGTATCTATATAGAATAAAATATTACTCGGCCATAAGAAAGAGTGAAATAATGTCATTTGCAGCAACATGGATGGACCTAGAGATTATCATACTAAGTGAAATAATTTAGACAAAGACAAATACCATCTAATATCACATGTGGAATCTAAACTATGACACCAACGAACTTACCTATGAAACAGACTCATCGATGTGGAGAGCAGACTTGTGGTTGCCAAGACGGAGGGCAAGATGGAGGGAGGATGGATTGGGAGTTTGGGATAGGGAGATAAAAGCTATCATATATAGAATGGATGAATAACAAGGTCCTATTGCATAGCACAGGAAAGTATATTTAGTATCCTATAATAAACCAGAATGAAAAAATATGAAAAATGATGTGTGTGCATATATATATATATACATGTATGTATGTGTAACCAAATCACTGTCTGTACAGAAAGGAACACAACATTGTAAATCAACTATACTGCAATAAAATGAAAACAAAAATTCCAGGAAGCAGTGGAGGTGAAGCTAAGAGAATGTGTCGGGAGAGTGGGCTGGTGGAGTCAGGTCAGTGCACATCACGATAAAATGAAGGATGAGGAAGGAGAAGATGAGGAAAGCAGACGAAGATGCGGAAGGCAGAAGCTCCAGCTGAGAACAGGTCCAAGAGCCAAGGTGGACACGCGCACAGAGATGTGAAATGACCCCGAGGAACTGGTCCCCGCGACTCCCTCACCTCCACACTGAAGCCAGCTCCTTTCTTGGAGGTGCTGCTCTAGGATTACTGCAGGATTTTGGCCCTTCACACACTCCCTCTGTTTATGTATTGTTGCATTACATATCTGCACAAGCTGCTCTTTGCACTGAAGTGTTCCTCGCAACCCTGTTTCAGCCATGAAGGATGAATTCTGAATGCCAGCTACAACACCTTTCGTTTTGCCCCACTCCTCTTTTGTTTTCAGTCCCATCTCAACCACTTGCTAGTTGTGTCATCTTGGGAAATGTCCGCATCCTCTCTGTTGTCTCAGGTTTTATCTAACAAACGTGAGCATAGTGGGACTGTCGTTTGGGTTTATTGGAATAATGCACGTGAAGCTCTTGGCACTGTGTCTGCCATTGTAAGAGCTTGAAATATGTTAGTGGCGGTGGTGGTGGTGGTTAGTGCTGCCGCTATTTTTACTACTATTATCCCACCCAAACAGAAAGGATGGCAGAAACTGGATATCATTAGTATCTTGTCTGAGAGTGTTCATTGTCTTCTAATGTAAGCATTTAATAGGTGCTGCTATTATTATTATTATCAGACACCCCAGAAAGGCCTGAATCTTGACAATAGTTAAGAAATGCCTGCAGAGTTAATAATGCAAGTCTCCCGCAGAGGTTCTGATTCAGTGGATCTGGGGTCGAATCCCAGAGTCTGCTTTTAAAAGCTGCACTGGGTCTTCATTGCTGTGTGCAGGCTTTCTCTAGTTGTGGTGAGCAGACTTCTCATCGTGGAGCGTGAGCTCTAGGCGCACGGGCTCAGTAGTTGTGTTGTTCATTCGCTAAGTCGTGTCCAACTCTTTGTGACCCTATGTGCTGCAGCAGACCAGGCTCCTTTGTTCTCCACTGTCTCCCAGAGTGTATTCAAAATCATATCCATTGAATCAATGATGCTACCTAACCATCTTATGCTCTGCTGCCCCAGTAGTTGGGATGCAAGGGCTTGGTGGCTCTGTGACATGTGCAATCTCCTGGACCAGGAATTGAACCCGAGTCCCCTGCATTGACAGATGGGTTCTTAACCACTGGCCCAGCAGGGAAATCCCAGAATCTGCTCCTTCAGCATGACCCTCCATTTCAGTCTGATGTAGCTAGAAACAGGTCTCCCAAGCCCACCCACTCCTAAAGAAGCTGAGTCACAAGCCCTTTGGTCAGGATGGGGAGATCTGAGCCTGGAGTTGAGAATCCAGTTTTGAAGGCTCTCAGGTATATTCACTCTTGCCTAGGAGTGACAGTCTTCAAACAAAGAAATTTAGTTCAACTGACTTTACTTTTTCTCAGAGGTATATATCACTGTATATCAAAGAGATACATGGAGTGATGCACAACATTGAAGAAGAGGGTGAGCTTGTTATGCAAAGTGTGGTCTGGCTGCTCATTACCTAAAAGCCTATACTTGAGACAATAGGTTGGTGGGAAGGAAAGTTTGCTTTATCTAGGAGTCTGGTAATAAATAGCAAGGGGAAAGGGCAGACATGTCCAAAGGCCGAATCCCACCCCCAATCTCCCCACCGACAGTCAGTGGGCAAGAGTTTTAGAGGGGAGTTTCAGGGGTGTACAGGCAGAGGGAGGGGGCTACAGGCAGAGACAGCACCGATGAAACTGCTCATCGGTGGTTTGACCAGCGTCATCTTGATTCAAGTATAGTTAATCTTCAGTTGCAGGGTCAGTTTGTTTCCATTTGTTTGAGGCCGTTTCTCAGAATGGTGGCAGCTTATGTCATGGCTACCGTCTGGTCATCAGGGAGTTAGCCTCTTCCACCTAGTGGGAGTTTCATTATCTACAAAACAGCTCAAAGGATATGGCCCAGAATAGTATCTGTAGCCACTGAGGAGGAACTAAAGGTTCTTGATTTTGCTTAACAAGTAAATTATTATTTTGTCTTGTTTGACTATTTTCCTTTGTGTCTGCTTTTTCTCACTTCTCTGGTTAATTTCATTCTTTGACCAAGGTTTTTTGTTTTTGTTTTCTTTTTAACAGACACAAGACAGGCAGAGGGCATAGGGATGGGAGTGGAGAAGGACTTTAGGGTCCTGCTCTGTTTCAAGCTAATTGTGAAATGCCATCTAACAATTAAGTTAGGATTAGAGAATTGCTACTCTTGGCTCATGTAGCCAGTGGCTTTCACAGATCAAAATTACCTAGGTAGGTTATTAAATATCCAGAGTCCCTGGCCCCATCCCTAGAAAGTCTGATTCAGCAAAACCTGGGAAACTGAATTTTTCATAGACATCTAGGGATCTGAGAAGACCTGTTAGGAAAAACTGCTCAGAGCCTCTCTCATCATGGGAAATCTTTCATTTCCTGTGAGTGAGCCCTTCTGTGCTAAATGCATGCAGCTTGTGTGACAGAGCTTCAGTCTGGAAGGGTCTCCTTCTCAAATGTTCATTCACCATATGTGTAAAGTACACAGGTTTCCTAATGGCCCAGATTGAAAAACATCAGCCTCTTTGGAAAACCAGTGTCAGTGTTGCTTCTAACCACAGCTGGCTTTGTCTGAGAGAGATGTCCCAGCAAGACACCAAGAAAGAAACCTTATCAGAAGATGCAATAGAAAAATAATCAAAGACAAACACAGGTTGAAGTTTAGCCAGAAATGGTTAAGCCATTAAATGACACAGTCGTTCTCAGCAGGAGAACAGATGACTCAACAAAATACTAGCAGATACTTGTTTTCCTGCTAGGCTGGCTGATTCTGGAGATAACACAGATCATCAGGGTTGATCTGTTTTATCAGATCAGGGTTGATGGGTGGCTTTGTACCATTAACACAGAAGTTAGCAAACACAGGAGACTGTAAGTACCAGAAAGTGATCCCAATAGCTAGAGGAATTTGGACCATAAAAGGCAATTGTCTCAGGCCACATACTTTGGATTTTAGGTGGTTGAAGCTTACTTCAAAGGAACTTGAGCATAATGGAAAGAGACAGAATTTATTTGAAGGGGACTATGTGTCTTGAAAGAACAAAGGGCAGCCCCTTCCTGAGAACTTGGAAACTGGAAGAAGAAAGCCACAAAGACCTCAGAAAAAGAATTTTATCCCAGTTTTTAATTATCTTTTTCCCTTCGTTGTCTTGATTGGCCCAACCCAGGTCACATGCTCATTCCTGGTTGAATCAACTGTTGGAGGAGATTGGGTGACTGCTTGGTGCCAGCATGCTGGTCAAGTGCTAGTTCTTGTGGGTAAGGAAAGAGTTTTCAGATAGAGAAAGTCATGGGCTGGACAGACACACCAAAATGTACCTCCTGTAACAACTCTCTTAGTAAGATCCCACGGGGAAGAACTGTTATCTATTATCCCACGGGGAGGATTGTTATCTATTAACTGTATTTTTAAACAGCCGGATACACCATACTTACTGAATTGGAGCAACCATCTCAAGTGAGAGTTTGCAATACCTGGCTACTTGCATTCAAAGAAGCACAATTCAGGAACCAAAAAATATCAATCAGTATTTCAAACCTGTACTATCTCTGAAGGAGATTGTTAGGGGAAGCACACTGACTGAAGCCGCCCACCCTGGCCAGGCACCATAGTAACCATTTGCATGAGTTGTTTTATGACAGGAGGTCCTGGTAAGGAACACAGAACTAATAAGCCACCTCCAACCAGAAGAGTTCAGGAAAGGTCAAAAGGAAACACCACATGTCCGACCGCTTCCCAGAATCCTTCACTCTGGCATCCATCGTGGCTGAACAAGGCATGCACCACCAGGAAGGACTCAGAGTCAGAATGATTGGCTAAGGACAACCCAGAAACTAATCCCATCACCGTAAAACCCAAGACCTTGAGCCACATGGCAGAACTGTTCTCCTGGATTCCTTACCCTACTACTGTCCCACAGGTGCCCTTTCCTAATAAAATCTCTTGTTTTGTCAGTATGTGTATCTCCTTGGACAATTCATTTCCGAGTGGTTCCCCCTTCCTGCAACAAAATGGCAAAGGAGGAGATGAATTTTTTAATGCATAGCAAGCATCTTAAAATTCTCTCCCTCCATGGCTGCCCCCTTATTATTCTGTACACGGATGCCAGCTTTTCCCACCAGTTCTGTCTCTTCCACCCTAAAACATGCCCTGTACACAGACTTTTTCTGTCCAGTAGTCCCTGTTCCCTCTCCTGCTCTTTATTATACAAATCCATCAGCTACTCTGCCCTGCTTTGTTTTTTCCTTTGCTTTACTAAATATCCGAACTCCCCGTGTACTCTGCAGTCTCTGATACTAGATAAATTTTTTCTCTAAAATTGCAGGACCACAGTGGTCTTTTCATCTGACTTCATCGACTGTATGAATTCCATCCAACTGGTGGCCTCAGACCAGGTAAGAGGCTGACTCTGAAAGTCACTGTATCTGTTCTTACGGTTAGGGCCCATAATCCAGGAAACCTTTATGGTCAGGCCAGGTCTCATATCTGACCCTTCTCTGTCTGCAGCTCATTTTGTCTCAGAGAGATGTCCAGACACGAACACACAAGCCATGAGTGCTGGAAAGCACTGCATAGTGTGCATATGATGAAAAAACAGTAGTAAAGTCCAACCAAGTGATCATTCCACATCACCCCCCACACACTCTGCCTTGCATCCAGCCCTTCAGACCCGCCATTCCATCCACCTAAAAACTCGTTATGTCCCTGCCTACCTTCCCTGTTCTATCTGTTCTTGACTTGCCTGACTACTCCTCATTCTTCAGGGCTCAGCTTACACCTCATCCTCCAGGATGGTCCTGGCCACTTGGAAATATGTATCTCTGCCTCGGGCTCCCTGGGACTTGTGAGTTTCTGCTTCTTCCCCATTTCAGCCTGTATCCCACAAGAGCCCAGGCATCCTAGCTACTTTTGCAGCCTATTCCTCTGGGGCCTAACCTATTTTTAGGCAGATTCCTAAAAATTCCTGATTGAGTACATTAAAAGGGAGAAAGGAAAGCAGAGCTCAGCCTTCTACACTTGAATGTGTGCATTGCCTCCGCGGCTTCACATTCCTCCTATCTAGATGAACGCTCCTATCTTCTGGATGCTGAGTTGCTGCAGGGCCAAATTTCACTCAAAGCTCCCTGTTAGTGCCTGTGGCTGTGATCAGGTTTGCATTACTGAATTTCCTCCTAAATTGTTTTTTTTTTTTTTTTAAATACCTCTAAGCATAGTGTTTTCCAGTTTCAAAGAGTAATAATGTCCTTGGACTCCACAAGGAAGCTATCAACATTTTAAGTACTGTCAGCTCAAAATGCAAAAACCCAAGTTAAAGTTCATGCCACGGAATTAAAATCAGTTTATGATTTAACGAAACAATGATCACTAGGAAGTGAAGGTTTAAGAACAGGCAAATCTATATTGATCTGGAAAATGCTCCCCAGGAATAAACTTATATTAGCAAATGGGATAAATCATCATATTTCAGTATTCTTCTTTCATGGGTCGAGCGCTAATTACATGACTGTTGTTGATTAGAAAATACGTCTGAACAAGCCTGGACAGAACCAGGGCACACTTAGTAGATAATAGAAACCTGCAAGCGAATTAGAAGTAAATAAGATGGTACAGTCCTTAATAAAAGCCCCAGTGGCAGAAGAAACACAGAGAAGGAAGCTGATGCTTTCTATCAACTTTTCTAACAAAAAATGAATCTAGCAAAAGCAAATGTTATTCTGATTTTTCAGGTACAATCAAGTGTGCTTATTGTAAACAGGATCCCAGTGGACAGAGGTTTGCAAAGGCATACATTCAAAAGGTAGGTGATGCTACTGCCATAAGACTTTTAGAGGCGTTGAAACCAATTTAATTCTTCTACAAACTAGAGTTTTCTCTCATCTCTCTTTGCTGAGGTGGAAAAACAAACTTTACCCACTAAAAAAGTACAGCTGAAGAGGAAGTTTTCCTAACCTGTAAGAGAGATCAAAGGGCTCTGAAAAGTGAAAGTGAAAATCACTCAGTCATATCTGACTCTTTGTGACCCTCACAGACTATACAGTCCATGAAATCCTCCAGGCCAGAATACTGGAGTGGGTAGCCTTTCCCTTCTCCCAGGGATCAAACCCAGGTCTCCCACATTGCAGGCGAATTCTTTACCAGCTAAGCCACAAGGGAAACCCAAGAATACTGGAGTGGGTAGCCTATCCCTTCTCCAGCAGATCTTCCCGACCCAGGAACTGAACCAGGGTCCCCTGCATTGCAGGCAGATTCTTTACCAACTGAGCTATCAGGGAAGCCTGAAGGGCTCTGAAGTCAACATTAAATTCCTCTGTGCTAGAAACAGGGAGAACTAACTATATTCCTTTCATTTCCTAATTATTCCCAGATAGCCCAGGAAGAAAATTGTCTCATTTATTTGCAAAATCTATCCTGTAATCTCATCTATCAACTGTTTCAAAGTTGTTTTTCAGTTCTGCAGAATGATGATTCAGGGGGCATTTTGTGTAAAGAATGGGTGTGGTTGAGATGTGTGATGTTCACTCAATAGCCCTGTGTTGCCTCCTACATCCCTGCCCCTGAGCAGTGGGTGGGGTCATGTGACTAGTACTGGTCAAAGAACTGAGGGAAAGTGGGATGTCACCCCTAGGTGTTTGCCTGCAATCTCACCACGGTGACCAGCATGCCCGGGGTGAGACGCTGAATCATTGGATGGGAGCAGACCAGATCCCTGAGTCACTGCACAGAAGACATGCTTAAGCAGCCTTGTTTCAATAAGGAATACAGCTGTCCCTTAAACAACTTGAGGCTCCAACATGTCACCCAGTTGAAAATCTGAATATAATTTATACTGGACTCTGGAATGTGTGGTTTCTCCATATCTATGCTTCCTCTGGACCTGAGATTCTGCATCCATAGATTCAACCTTCAATGCTATAGTACTGTAGTATTTACTACTGAAAACAAGCCGTGTATAAGTGTATCCGCATAGTCCAAACTCGAGTTGTTCAAGGGTCAACTGAACACCTTTGTTGTATTAAACTGTGGAGGTTTCAGTGTTGGTTTGTTGCTATAGCAAAACTCAGCCTACTGCAACTAATACATGGGAACCAATTTAATCCTCTCGAGAGTCCTCCTTACCTAGACTGTTTAGTCATGTGAGTTATTTCATGACCACAAGAAGTTCTGAAGGCCATAGGGCCAGTGCTTTGGTTGTTTCTTTTTTGACTTGCTTGCTTTGGTTTCATGATATTTTTTGACTGGTTACAGCCTCAGTCCACAGCAGTGGCCTTGGAGACTACAGTCTATGAGACCATAAGCTCCAAGCCAGTGCACACCTGTGTATTTTTCTCACCAGTGTATTCACACATGCTAAGCTCAGTGTGTGTACAAAGTAGGTGCCTCCCAATGATTTATTGGATGAAAAAAATAAAAGAATAAATGTAAGAATTTATGACTCATGGAGAGATTATCCAGACTGCATGAAGCCCCCATCACCCAAAATACTGCCCTTGAAAAACTGGAAAAGACCTCCCTCTTCATACAAAGACAATCTGTGGGAGAAAATCCCACTGAGCTGGATTCAACCTCCTGTGTATTATTCTAGGACTGAGGATGCAGCAATGAATAAGTCAGATAACCTTCCTGCTCTCTTGAAGCTCTGCTTTTCTCCTGTCAAATTTTCAAGCTGAAATTTGGCCTGTGGAAAGAAAATGTTCTAATCATCTAGTTATCTGAGTTATCTAGTAAGAAAAGTAAGGCATGGCAGAAGGTTCAAGTCCCCCCTCAGTACGTTAACTGCTCAACCCTCCCTTTCCCAGAGCCTGTAGCTACTCACCAGTCTCCTTGCTTCACCATCGTTTCTGGGGCTCTCCCTGGAAATTCCCACCCCCCTGTTTCTTACTTGAACTGAGGAGATGACCCCTACCCTCCTCCCTTGCTGAAACTCATCCTTCAGAGAAGCTATTTCCTTCTTTGGGTTTCTCTTGCTCTACTCCTGGGTCAGCATCCCATAGTTTCCTTTTTCATCAGTGGTTTTGGGCATGGCTTGCTACCCTGTCCTGTGTTAAACATCTCCAGTCTGGGTCAGTACTGTGAGTACTTTTGAAAGGGTCACTGCCTCTGCAAAGAGATGCTCCCAAGTGTCCTAACTAAAGCCCGCACGGCAGCGGCCCCATAACTCAAGAGAAATAGTCTGCTTCCTCCATCTGGTCCTCAGAGTGTTGTCTGGGACCACGTAGAGTGGTGTCCGCGCAGTGCTATGTGCTTAGAAGGGCAACCCAAGTGCACAGTGCCCATTACCCCTTCTGCCAGCGCTCTCTACCTCCTGACCCCCCATCCCGACCTGGTCACCGCATAGCTGTGAATACAGAGCTGGCCATCCTCAAGGGGCTGGGACAGGAGCAAATTCTCCAGCATCCAGTCCTGCCTTTGCCCCTTCTAGAGTCTCCATTGCTAGGCCAGTATTTCGAGTAGACCCAACCTCACACATGAGGTTACACATGTTCCCCTGAAAGGAGTCTCTCACATCATCAGGGCGGCCCTCCTCCTCCTTCCAGTTCTTTGTTTTGCAAATTAATGCCATGTGCACCATCTTTCGGAGGAGGCAATGGCACCCCACTCCAATACTCTTGCCTGGAAAATCCCATGGATGGAGGAGCCTGGTGGGCTGCAGTCCATGGGGTCGCTAAGGGTCGGACACGACTGAGCGACTTCGTTTTCACTTTTCACTTTCCTGCATTGGAGAAGGAAATGGCAACCCACTCCAGTGTTCTTGCCTGGAGAATCCCAGGGACGGGGGAGCCTGGTGGGCTGCCGTCTCTGGGGTCACACAGAGTCGGACACGACTGAAGTGACTTAGCAGCACCATCTTTTGAATGATTTTTAAAAAAAAACTGAGGCAAACCCTAATGTTCATAGCAATACCCAAGATACTATTTATGTATCATTTATAATAACTTAAATAGCTAAAATATAAAAGCAACCTAAGTATCCATCAACATTTGAATAGAGAGAAAGATGTGGCAGGATGTATGTACATATATATACACGTGCACACACACAATGGAATAATACTCAGACATTAAAAAGAATGCAGATTTGTCCATTGCAACGACATACATGGACCGGAGGGCATTATGCTTAGTGAAATAAGTCAGACAGAGAAAGACAGTAGGAAAATCAATTTGGAACCAACCAACAGATGAAGTATTTGACTGGTACTATTCAGATGCTTCTATGGGCTTCCCTGGCTGGTGGCTCTATGGCAAAGGATCTGCCTGCCAATGCAAGAGACACAGATTCAATCCTTGGGCCAAGAAGAGCCCCTGAATAAGGAAATAGCAGCCCTCTCCATTATTCTCGCCTGGGAAATCCCATGGACAGAGGAGCCTGTAGCCATGGCTTTGGTCCATGAGGTCACAAAAAAGTCAGACATGACTTAGCAACTAAGCAACAACAATTCCAATGCTTCTGGGGACCTAGGGTCTTTTAAAAGCAAACAATGCACAGATTTAGACTGCACACATTTTATATCTTGGCTCTGCCTTTTGGCAGCTGTGAATCCTTGGGCATGTTTGTCTCTCTCTATGCCCCAGGTAGAAAAAAAGATGTAACATGTGAGAGGCCAAGAGCAGTTCTCCTTTGCTAAGAAGGGAAATGAAACCCAAGTGTAAATGAATAAATGAAACCCAAGTAGGCTGAGCCAAAGAAAGAGATGGGTCAGCTTGGTTGACTCTGGTTACTTTTTCTTCCAGCCTCACCCCCATCAAGATCCATCTTTTTTAGGTGTAATTCATCACCCAGCTTCCAAGCCTAGAACCCAGTTCTGCTGGGGGAAGTGATGAGATCTCAAGTGAGAACAGGAGGTCGCTCTGACATGCTGCTTGAACTCCAGGCAGGACACGGTTCCATTTACTCTCCCAGTGGAACACCACATTGCTTCCTCTTGCTCTCTTCCAAAACAGATGATCTAGGGAAGGACAAGGACCAAGTAAGTAATCAAGCCTTTGGATCTGATCCATATGACATCCTACCTGTGAGCCCCAGAGAGATTCAAAGTTGGCAATTCTGGGGCCAGTCCATATTTACACCATTTCCCGGTGGCACCTTCTGACTGGTCTTTGGCAAGTACAAAAGAAAGTTTACTTTGGGACAGCCCCGGTGGTCCAGCAGTTAAGACTTGGCACTTCCTCTGCAGGGAGCACAGGTTCAATACCTGGTCAGGGGACTGAGATCCCACGTGCCTCCCAGTGCAGCCAAAAAAAAAAAAAGTGACTTTCCTCTCCTAAAAACTATTTATGTTTCCAACACTATGTCTAATACCTTTAATGTCTTTTAATAATTGTTGTTGTTTAGTTGCTAAGTTGTGTTCAACTCTTCGTGACCCTATGGATGGTAGCCTGCCAGGCTTCTCTATCAATGGATCCTTCCAGGCAAGAATACTGGAGTGCGTAGACATTCACTTCTCCAGGGGATCTTCCCGATCCAGGGATCAAACCCATGTCTCCTGCATTGGCAGGCAGATTCTTTACCACTGAGCCACCCAGGAAGCACCTCCTTTTAATGATTACACTTGTACAACTGAAGTAGTCTTTAGTTGGGGACCTGGTAGAATGTCAGAGCTTTGGGTAAGTGTCTTCCTGGGCCTTGTCAGACCACAGCACTGAGGGTGAGGCTGGGGCAGTGCTTCCCCTGAACAGAATGAATGGCTTCATTGCCAGTTGACTGTGAGGGGAAGAGAGAACTTTCTTCACAGTGAGGCTGGAGGGGACTAGGGCCAAGATTCTGAGGTATGGAGCAATCCAGGGATGGCTGTGCTGTCTGGCTATGTCAGGGGAGTGATCACGCATGGCCCATGAGGACACCAGTCTCAAGGAAATAGAACGTGAATGGTGCCCCATAGAATTGTGCAACAAGATGGCCCCATGCCAAACAAGACAAAAACTGGCTCAGTGGGAGACCTGGGATGGACTTGGGTTTATGCCTAAGTTGAGGGGCCTGGCCTATAGTCATGCACGGGCTGACGTGGCAGAGAAGAAGCCATCTTTCTCTCATTGCTGTGATCAGACTTGGTGAAGACAGAAAGCAGGGCACTAAGGCTAACAGCAGGAGTGGCCCCTGGGATACATGGTCAACATGAAGCCAGCTCTTATTTGTAGAAGAGGTGGCAGATGTCCTGGGAAGTGAATGAGTGAGGCAGAAATGATGTCTTTTGGTTTCATAAGGCAGGTATTACCTCTGAGCAACTGGACATCTGACTGTGATTAATTAATATGCTTCTTGGACATCTAGGGTGGACAGGGGAGATGGGCTCAGGTGGGCAGGCAGGGACAAGGAGTCATTGTATTTTGGAGCATCTGTGTGGGGTAATAGTGTTCTACCCCTGGCTGGGGACTGGGCATCCCAGTTACATGGGATTCTGTTGGTTTGTTTCCTGTGGAGGGGAAAAGTGATCAAATGGTTATGGATTTTAGACGTGCTTACCTGTGTAAAAAAAAGAAAGTTGTGACTTTTATGAAGGTGTCAAATTCTAGTTTGTTGTAAATTGCAGTGGTTTGAATTTTGATGCCCAAAAAAATCTGTCCAAGTCTTACATCCAGTACCTGTGAATGTGACCTTCTCAGTAGAGGTCTTTGCAGATAGAATTAAAGATCTCCAGATGACATCATCTGAGATTTAGAGCAAGCCCTAAATCCAGTGACAAGTATTCTTATAAGAGAAAGGAGAGAGACACACACAGAGACATACAGATGGAGAAGGCCCTGTGAAGTTGAGACAGAGATTGGAATAAGGTGGCCACAAGCCAAGGAACTCCAGGAGCTGCCGGAAGCTGGAAGATGTATGGAAGGATCCTCCTTTCAAGCTTGTGGAGGGAGCATAGCCCTGCCAACCCCTTGATTTTGGACATCTGGCCTCCAGAACTGTAAGAGAAAAAAGTTCTGATGTTTTAACCTGCTTGGCTTGTGATAATTTGTCACAGCAGCCTCAGGAAACTAACACAAGCATATTCAGTGTTTGCTGGTATTAAGTGAAAACTGAATCATGGTTCCATGCCCCTTCCTCTAATGGGAGATTCTCGAAACCTAGTCAAAGCATGTGGCTGATTCATTTAATGCGGTTCTGAGGCTGCAGTTCTTAAACTCAAATGAACAACAGAATCCAGAGGCCCATTAAGACAGATTACCACCCCAGCCCCGCCCCTGCCATCCCCAAGGTTCTGATCCAGGAAGTCTGGGAAGGGACCTAAGAATCTAAATTGTTGACACGTTTCCAGATTCTGCTGCTGCTGCTAGTTTGGAACCACACTTTGAGAACCACAGAGTTAAAGTTACAGGCTCCACACCAACCCCACTGCCACACTCCTAAAAGGGAGTGCTTCTAATTTTAGAAACTAGTGGAAATCTGGGGGAAGGCATCCCACTTGGGAAGAATGATGGAAAGAATAAAATTTGCTTTTTTATTTCCTGTGATTTACAGTGGATCAGAATTATAAATCAAAGACACAAAAGGTAATTCTGTTGTGAGCAATTTTGCCTCTTTTCCCAATTGATCCCTGCCGTTTTCCTCCAAGTTTAGACAAGTGTATGGACTGATCTGGTGCTTAGTAGGTGGGCATTTGAAGTCCCTGCGGAGGTTGAATCCGTGCAGTAGTTGTAAACATGGTTGGAACTGCAGGGTGCTTTTGTATCACTCTGGACCCGTCTTGTACACAGTCACTCCTCTCAGCCTGGCCTCTTGCTGCACAAGCCATTCTGCCAGTGAGGTCAACCCAGGTGTCAACAGCTTCGTGGAAACAGTGCCTTGCCACTGTGTCTCCTTAGATCCTTGTTCTGGGCCACTTGCTTCTTGCTTCCTCCCCTGGATCTTGTCTCACACCTTTCAGACTCAACCTAATGTGCCTAGTGCAAGAAGTTAATGTTCATGAAGTCATTACTGATGCTAAGGAGCTGAGCCACGGATAAATATTTCTCTTTTCCAATTCCTGGGTGGGCAGTCCTCCCTTCTCTCTTAAATGACTTCTCAGAGTGTCCTTTGAGAAAAGAGATTATTTCTAGCCTACATATGTACCTGTCCAACTAAATAACAATTCCTAGTATAGACTTTTCATGTTTTCCTTATTTGCTACTCCATCCTTCACTCCTGCTCCTGAGACTATTTTCCAAAGAAACCTGTCTGCACTTAAGCCTTTGGCTTGGGCTCTGCTTTTTGGGGAATAAAAATGAAAACACTTAAATGTACCCTCCTTCTTCCTTTCCCACCTTTTGGAGATGGATGCAAGTCCAAAGACTCAAAGTGCACACGTGCATATGAAATTTGGGGTGTCTGCTAAAGGGAAGGTGGACATTTGTTGGCTTTTATTGTGTAGCTTTGACACAAAGAAATGGACCTTCCCCATGGATGATGCATGGAAGTAGGAAGAAGAGTTGAATTATCTCCCATCACCCATTGTCCCAGGAGAAAGACCTTGGATTTCATTGACTATTGTCATCAGAGAGAGGTCCTTTGTTGGCTTGGGCAGATCCCCAAAAGGCTTGGAGTTCACCTGTGCTTACAAGTTAGCGGTGTTCCTGAAGGAAGACCCTATAGTTTGTTCTAATTTAATGCCATGAATATGCTTTAACTTTTCATTTATTTTTAATATTTTTTTTATTTATGTGGTTGCACCGGGTCTTAGTTGCAGCCTGCAGGATCTAGTTCCCTGACCAGGGGTCTAACCCAGGCCCTCTGCATTGGGAGCTTGGAGTCTTTACTGTTGGACCACGAGGGAAGTCCCAGCTCTGGTTTCTCTGAAACTCCTAGACTTACATACGTTAGTCCAATGCTTCTCCAAAACTGCTCTATGGACTGATTTTTTTCAAAATCAGCTAGGGAGCTTTTTATTTGTCCATTGTGGTAACATATAATTGACATAAAGTGTATATTTTAACCATTTTAACTACACAGTTTGGTGGCCATAAGTACACTGACACTCTTGTACAACCATCAGTATCTATTTCCAAACATTTTTGTTTATCCCTAATAGAAATTCTGTAACCATTAAGCCACAACTCCCTGTAACTTCTAGTCTACTTTATGTTGTTGAGTCTAAATGTTTCACCCAATTGGAATCATACAATATTTGTCCTTTTGTGTCTGGCTTATCTCACTGATGATAATGTCTTCAAGGTTCATTCATGTTGTGACTTGTGTCAGAACTGTATTCCTTTTTATGGCCAAATAATATTCCACTGTGTTTATATAGCACATTTTGTTAATCCATTCATGTGTTGACAGAGTTTTGAGTTGTTTTCACCTTTTTGCTATCGTGAATAATGCTTCCAGGAACAGGATATACAAATGTCTGAGGCCCTGCTTTATATATATACACCAAAGTCTATGCCTTTGGTATATATGTGGATGTAGAATTGCTAGATCATATAGGAAGTCTATGTTTAACTATTAAAGAAGTACCGTACAGTTTTCCACAGCAGCTGTATCGTTTTTCTTACCCATAGTACAAAAGATTCCATTACCTCCACATCCTGGCCAATGTTTGTTGTTTTACATTTAAAAAAAAAAAAAAAAGAGCCATTCTCATGGTTCCATCTCCCTAATGGGTGTAAAATGGTATCTTATTGTGGTTCTGATTTGCCTAATGACTAACTAGTAAGCTTTCAAACAAGTCCACATTCCTGAAGTTCTCCCTTTGGGTGTTTGTACTGGCTCTGGGGTTGGGGCCATAGACCCAGTCAGCCTCCTGTCTAGTCTCCTTTTTGTTGTTCAGTCGCTAAGTTGTGTCCAGCTCTTTACCATCCCATGGACTGCAGCATGCCAGGCTTCCCTGTCCTTCACTATCCCCTGGAACTTGCTCAAACTCATGTCCATTGAGTCGACAATGCCATCCAACCGTCTCATCCTCTGTCGCCCCCTTCTCTTCCTGCCCTTAATCTTTCCCAGCATCAGGAGCTTTTCCAATGAGTCGGCTCTTCACATGAGGTGGAAGTATTGGAGCTTCCACCTTTTATAATTCCCTGGAATGTTAATCTAGTCTCTGCATATGCCTAATAATATTCAACTTGCTGCTTTCTGGGAAGCCAAGCCCAGTTTTATGCAGTAACAGTGATGCATCTCTCAATCAAAATTTGTGTCACTAACATGGGTTTCCCTGGTGGCTCAGATGGTAACGAATCTGCCTGCAGCAGGAGACAGAGCGCATGGCATTTCTCTAGAGGTGAGAAGACACCCTCCTCTCACCCCTACTTCCCCGGGCTCCTTCACCCTGTAGCTCCACTCTGGAAACTTTCTCAGACCATCTCCACCCCCAGGCTGAAGGTCGAGAACCCCAGCACCTCAGTCTCCCTCTCTCACTGTGTTTCCACATGTGCTGTGACATCCTCTTGACTTGTCTGTCTCTGCTACCACACTGTGAATTACTTAAAAGCTCCCAGCTGTCTAAACCACTGTACCCCAATGTCCCCTATGCCCGTGCATAGGTAAGCACTCGACAGAGATTGAAGCATCCATTGAAGAAGATACATTCTGCACTAAACGCACAAGAAAGCACTTTGGGTTATTCTTCAGCATGAAACTCAGTTATACTTGTTAACATTAGGAGCCCCACAATCAGCAGAAAAGAGGATTTACTAAAACCCAGTTAGTCTTCAAATCAGGGCACCAAATCTTACAGAAGTATCATCTATAAGCAAAGGGAACTAGACAGACTGCCTAATTCCTCTCTCTCCTCTCACTCTTCCTCCACACAAACTTACCACAAGACATACACTGTTTGCTCAACCTGGACTTTCTTTGTGCTGAAGAAAAATAAAGCACCTTAGGGTATATTTAAACAACCCCAGAGTTATATTTTTACTTGTGTATTTTACCTACAGCGTTGGAAAATGTGATTTTTGTCCCAATTAGAAGAGGTCTTTTCAGCTGCTGACACATGTTTATGGAGCATCTGGATATAATCTGATTAGCATCTGGTGTGAGGCTGTGAGATACTCTCTCTCTGGGTCACCCATAGAGAAGGAAAGGCATAAACTTGGATTCATTTGGCCCATCCTTGTGTTGACCTCTGCTGGGCTTCCCATCCTCCAGCACATTGCCAGAGTTCATGTGGACAGAGAGCATCACCCTAAACTCTCACAGTCCCACTGTACTTGGAGCAGAAAACAAATGTCAGCACTTGGAGCCAGTCGTCTCTCCTCTTTTCCTCTGTATACATTAGAACCAGCTTGGAATGCATGACACATGCCTTCAGAAGGAAAAGTATCAATAATTAATAGGCTTTCCCTACCCCAGCTGCAGACACTGCCAGCTCTTTGGTTGACATCCTCTCCACTCACCTTCAGTTTGCACTCTCAGATAAAGTTGCATGATACATTTCTTGAGAAATCCCTTCCTAGTTTTTGTTTTGTTTTGTTCTTCTATGAGGCACAGCTTTAAAGGAAAACAGTTTCATGAAGCTGTGTTTGTTTATTGTAGAAGTTAGTTTTTGTTTTAGGGTGAAGCAGTTCGAGCTGGTTTCCCGAAATGTAAACAAATGGGTATCCTCTCCTTCACGTGTTTAATTATTGATGTTTGTTGAATATATTTCACTGAACAGGGGATGTGGGAACAGCCACTTGACATTCATCACCCAGCATAGAACAGCTTAGCTGAGAAGGCTTCAAAACGCTATTCTGTAGAAGGAAGAAAAGCGGGGGGGTCAGTGCTTTGAGCATTGACAAGTGGCTAATTGGGCAGGATCTGAGATCATCCTAAATTCATAAGTTTTTGCGATGGGTTTGGAGAGACAGTGACTTGTAAACATTTGGCTCAGTCTCACATACCCTTTACCTATGTAAGTCCAGTAGGGCCAAACAAACAGACTGCTTTATGTTAGCGACTAAAGCCAAGAAATATTTACTGCATGCTTCTCATCTGTCAGGCGCTGGAAGGCATGCAGAAGGGAGCAGGTCCAATACCTGTTCTTGTCCTGACTATGCACAGAGTCTCGTGAGGAAGACTGGCCATCAGAGATGTTCACACACATCCGCTTGGTGTGCTGAACTGAGGGAAGGTTGTGAATGAGTATGTAGACCCAAGAAGAATGAGGACTGAGAGGTGCTCTATTGAGGTGGTGAGGGTGGCTTCCTGAGGATGTGTCATTTCGGAGGCTACTTGGAGGCATCTGTCAGTTGGAGGCAGAAAGTTCAAGGCAGGGACAGCAGCTTGTGCAAAGAGTGGAAAGAGCCTGGCACATTCATGGAACTGAAATAGCTCCAGTAGAGGTGGAGCAGAGAATGAGAGCCAGAGGGTGGAGAATGAGACTTGGGCCGAGGGAAGAAGTGGGCAGTGCCAAGTCCCACAGGCATTTTGGGCCTTAATGATGCTTCTGTTCTTGTTGTAAGAATGATGGAATCTCTTAAAATTGCGTAAGTTGGGGAGAATGGTATAATCAAACTTAGGATCAATGGTTATTTGAAGAATAAATTGTATCGATAACAGAAGCAGAGAAACAAGTCAGGGTGTATGGATGAGAGTGCTAATTGCTCAGTTAATAATAATTTTCCTATTTTGAAAAAACCCTGGTCTATTCTAGTTGGTGGTATCACTACATCTCCCTAACACCTCGCAGCTAGGATTGTACAATGAGATGAAAGTCAAATTTCAGGGTAAGACTCCTGAAAACCTTTTGAGAGGGATTGACTCATCTGGGAGAAGACCCTTTGGCACTTCATCTCCTTTCCCTGAGCCTCTTGTTTGGAGTACAGGTGTAATGGCTGGAGCTTCAGCAGCCATATTGGGTTATGCAATAATCAGACTTGGACAAAGGAGGTGCCAGAGGGGATGGAGTGATGAAGGAGTGAAGGCTTCCCATAAGAGGTGATGCTTATATAGCATTTTGAAGGACCAGAATGATTTGATCAAGAAAACAAACATTAGGGCAGCAGCTAACATTTTATTGTATTTTTATACAGTTAGTTTTATTTTCATTTCTGTAAACATGAAGGATAAGGCCAAGGGTTGAAAATGGTAGTTCATAGTCATATGCAGCTCTGTGACATATTCTATTAGAACAACACTTGGTTTCAAAATTTTTAAATTCCTTGTCAAGCTTTCAAAGTTAAGAGATTTTATATAAAAATCTGAGTTGGAGGAGATTCTCTTTAAGATCTAACAGGATCAGTACCCTGTTTCAACAAAACAAGATAGTTAGCTGAGTCCAAGTAGTAACTGCCTGCATCTCTTGACTCACTCATTTCTGATATTCCCTGCCTGGCCCAGTGGGTACTTCAGTCTGCCGACCTGGAGCAAGGCTCTCTGCCATAAGTCCCATGGAAAGCTGCCTATACTGAGACTCTCAGGACAAGTGGTGGAAATCAAATGTTCATTGCATTAGGAGAATTCAGTGCAGATAAATTAGAATTGCTACCTTGTTGAGTTCAAGCTTGGACTAGTGAGAGGGAAGAAGGGTACACAGAAGCCAGACTGGGGAGGTGTGAACATTTTCTGGAAAACCATGGTGGGCCAAGGAGTACTGTAGACGTGTGTGTGTGTGTGTGTGTGTGTGTGCGTGCGTGCGTGCGCGTGTGCGTGCATGCATGCATGCATGTGTGCGCGCACTCAGTTGTGTCCGACTCCTTACAACCCCATGCAGTTGTAGCTCTCCAGGCTCCTCTGTTCATGGGATTTCCCAGGCAAGAATACTGGAGAGGGTCGCCATTTCCTCCTCCAAGGGATCTTCCCGACTACATTTCCTGCATTGGCAGGTGAATTCTTTATGGCTGGGCCACTGGGGAAGCCATAGAATCCCTCTATCAGGTATGTGTTCAGATTTTTGCTTTGAAATCTGGGTGAAGAATGAATTGGAGAAGACTGTATTTTTGTTGTAAGCAAGTATAATTATCAGTTTGTATACAGTTTATGAGTTGGTACACACATTTTTAAATTTGACTTTCATAACACTTCATAAGTCAGCTATCATATGTATTTATTTTAAATAACCAGAAAAGTGATATTCAGAGAGGAAATAGGACTTAGCCAAAGTCACATAGTAAGTGACAGAACCATAACTTCTAAAACCAAAAGTCAAGGAGATTTTTCCCCCCCGGATCGAGTTTGCAAGACAAAAGATGACAACCTGATGAATTTCAGTAATGAATTAGCAATCAGGAACAAATACATATTTTAAAAATTGATATGATGAAATAGTGATATTCATCATCCTGAAGCCTCCTTTTTTTTATTCTCCATTTTGTTAAATCTAAATGTCACTGTCCAAGTCTTGATGGTCTTTCATTTGTCTTTTGTTTGATTTCTTTCCAAATATCCTCCCACTCATCTTGGTTCCCTTTCCCTCCTACTCCCTCTCAGTTTCTCCTTCCTTCTCAGTCCAGGGCTGTTCTCCCAGTAAGCCCCGACACACAAATTGCTGAGTTTCACCAGAGTTCTCACTGAGGTATGTGCTCAATGAAGCTGCCAACCCACCATAGGTGGGTATTACTGGTCCCTTGTCTCACCCACCACCTCTTGCCTCCCAGAGCCCACACACATCTAAGGGTCATTAAGTTAGGACGCACTATGAGGAATCACCCCAAACTTCAGGGTTGGCCGAGTCAAGCAGGGGAATGAGAACCACCCAGGCAGCCTCAACCTCCAGGGAAAGGCATTCTACGATTGCCCTGGGTGTCCTGTTTCCAGGATCTGTCCACACCAGCACTCACGGAGTTTTCTCAACCGCTCACCTAAGGCATGCCGTGCATATTTGGCAAGGACAATGCCCATTCATGCTGGCCGCTCCCAGTGTGCCCTTCCTTTCCAGAAATGCAGCTCTTAGCCTTCCCCATCCATACACACCCTCTCCTCTGCTCCTCCAGGGAGGGAATTTGGCTCAGAAATCCACTCAGGGCTCCCAGCTTCAGCTGGCCATCTGGCATGACGGCTGCCTCCAAATTATGTTCACGTCTGTAGATAACCAAGTGGATTATCTCCAAGAATCATCTTCTCAGTGAGAAGAGAGGAGGCGGAGAAAATATCACATTCATGTGCTTGCCTGGAAAAGACCGTGGACATCAGCAATTTGCCCTTGCTGGCAATAACATTTGGTTGCTGCTCTGTAATGCAAAACCTAAATCAGGCTTATTAGTATGAAACTAAAAGGGCCTGAAGGGCAGCCAGGGTTTCCAGAACAGGCATCCGTTGAAGTCTGGCGCAGCCACGGAGCTGACAGGTCCCAGCTTGGGAAAGGTCAGTGAGGGCTCAGAGCATTCCGAACGCCTCCCTGACCCATTAACCACTGTAGGTCTAATTAAGATGCATGTCCTTCCATTTCTGGATGTCATCCGCCTGTTGACAAGTCGTTCAGAGAATGAAAGCTAATGTTTAATAATTAGCCCAAGCAAAACATTGTCGGGGAGGCAGAGCTGGAAGCTCAGTGTCTTGTTGGCCTCCAAGCAGCACAATGAATAGAATTGATGTCAGTATGCGTACCTCGCAAGAATCTCTGCCCACAGACTCAAGAAGTACAACCTTTCTTTACCTGCCCTGAAATCCATGATTCTCAATCAGGTGTCATGTAGGCTCCTAGGGGACATTTGGCAATGTCTAGAGACATTTTTGGTTGTCAAAGCTGGGAGCAGAGAGGGGGCGCTACCCATATCTAGTGAGCAGAGGCCAGGAATGCTGCCAACATCCTACAGTGCACAGAATAGACCCCCGCAGGAAAAAGTCACCCAGCTCACAATGTCTGTAGTGCCAAGGTGGCAAAACTCTGCCTTCAATCGACATAATTTCTACTATAAGCTTTCCATTCTAATAACAAGAGAATTAACTTCTTCATGTGTTTAAAGATTAGTTCTTTGATAAATGTCAGTTATTATTGGGGTTTTGACCCAGGGCTGAACCACAGTTCCAAGGTTTTAAGCTGAGAAAAGATTGGGTGAGGGTAGGGTGGGCTTCCTAGGTGGCGCAGTGGCAAAGAATCTGCCTGACAGTGTAGGAGGTGAAGGAGACATGGGTTCAGTCCCTGGGTTGGGAAGAGCCCCTGGAGAAGGAAATGGCAGCCCCCTCCAGTATCCTTGGCATGGGAAATCCCATGGACAGAATAACCTGACAGGCTACAGTCTCTGGGGCCAAGAAAGAGTCAACATGTCTGAGTGACTGAGCACACAGTGGGTACTATGCTTAGAGTAGGGAATCCTTGGGGACACAGTCAAAGGTCACATCAACTGAAGCCTGACTTTCAGCCCCTGTTCCTTGAGGTCTTTCCTTCTCTGCCAGGAGGTTCAGTGTTATCTCCATGGCTTGAGGAGCTGCAGCCCATTCTCCCCTTCGTGCTTTATCTGGTGGGTGTCTTATGATCTAGTCTCTGCCCCCCTGATTTTTCTATCACTCCATCTTCTTGCAAACTCCTTTGTTCCTCTTAGCACTGCAGAAATCTCCTACATTCTGTAGGGGACAAGAAATCTCCCAGGCCTCTTCTGGTTTCTTCTTAGGCATGTGAGTGGGTGAGTGCTAAGTCACTTCAGTAGTGTCCAACTCTTTGTGACCCTACAGACTGTAGCTCATCAGGCTCCTCTGTCCATGGGATTCTCCAGGCAAGAATACTGGAGTGGGTTGCCATGTCCTCCTCCAGGGGATCTTCCTGACCCAGGGATTGAACCTGTATCTCTTATGTCTCCTGCATTGGCAGGTGGGTTCTTTACCACTGGTGCCACCTGGGAAACCCCTTCTTATGCATACACCTCCCTTAAGCTTAAATAAAGGGAAGCAAAAGGATAAGATGGAGGAGAGTAAAAAAAAAAAACATGAATTAATATCTCAAACTATTATCCAGCAGTCACAAAGGTCATGGGGAGGTCAAATTAAGGAGCGTGCATCATTCTTGACCTGGATCTAGCAGTGGTACCCAAGCCTTCCTGTCTTCTGCCCACAGCATCACCTTTCATGCCTGTGGGTAACACAGACTTAATATCAGGTTTCAGATATCCTGATCTCACTTATCACCCACTGAAAGAGAAACGTTTTAAGGTCTCAGCCTTGGAGAAGGTTTCTTGGAAAACATTTCCACCTTGGCATAAGAAGAAAATATTAAATTTTTGCCTTCACTGGTTAGAGATGACCCAGCAGTGCCAGAAACACCCCCAAGAGTTTGTTATAAACAATAAAAAACCCTTTTGGAAATAATCCCACCGCATCTGTTAAAATTACAAATAAGCATACCATTAGACCTAATAATCTTTCTTCTGAGATTCTTTGGGAATAAAAGAATTTTGAGCACTGTTTATAGAGGCAAAAAGAGTAAAGGGAAAAAGCCTGAGAGTGGAATGAATGAATTGAGGAGCATCCTTACTGTATGTGGTGGTTAGTTTAATATGTCTACTTGGTTGGGCCACGGTGCCAAGATACTTCGTCAAAGACTCTTCTGGATGTTTCTGTAAACATATGTTTTGAATGAGGTTAACATTTAAATAGCTGAACTTTGAGTGAAGCAGATTACCCTCTGTAATGTGGATGGGCTTCATCCAACCAGTTGAAGGCCTTAATAGAATGAAGTCTGACTACCCTTAGGAAGAAGTTCTGTCAATTGATGGCTCTGGAATCAGACTATAACTCTTCCTGAGTGTCTGGCTACTGGCCTCCTCAGCAGACTTTGCACTTAACCAGGCCTCTACCATGTCATGAACCAGTTCCCTAAAATCAGCCTCAATCTTGTTCTCTTCATTCCTTTTTTTAAAAATATATTGTATTGCAGTACCGATCCCTGGGTCGGGAAGATCCCCTGGAGAAGGAAATGGCAATCCACTCCAGTATTCTTGCCTGGAGAATCCCATGGACAGAGAAGCCTAGTAGGTTACAGTCCACGGGGTCACAAAGAGTCAGACACGACTGAGCGACTTCACCTCACCTATTGCAGTACAGTTGATTTATAATGTTGCATTAATCTCTGCTATACAGCAAAGTGATTCAGTTACACACACGTGTGTGTATGTGTGTATTGAATATAGTTCCCTGTATGGTGGTATACAGTAGGACCTTGTCTATCCATTCTATATATAGTCATATGGATCTGCTAACCCCAAACTCCCAATCCATCCCTCCCCCACCCCATCTCCCCCTCATAACCACTAGTCTCTGTGTCTATGAGTCTACTTCTTCTTATCATTATCTATTTATTTATTTGGCTGTGCCGGGTCTTAGGTGCAGCACATGGGATCTAGTTCCCTGACCAGGGATGGAACCCAGGCCCCCTGCATTGGGAGCATGGAATCCCAGCCACTGGACCACCAGGGAAGTCCCTGTGAGTCTGTTTCTGTTTCATAGATAAGTTTATTTGTGTCATGTTTTAGATTTCATGTGTAAGTGATAAATACATGCTATTTGTCTCTTTTTTACGTGCTTCACTCACAATAATAATCCCTGGTTCCATCGTTGTTGCTGCGAATGACATTCTTTCTTTCTTTCTCGTGGCTGAGTACTATTCCATTTGTGTATGTGTGTGTCACTTCTTTATCCATTCATCTCTCGACGGACGTTTGGTTGTTTCCATGTCTTGGCTACTGTAAATAGTGCTGCTCTGAATATAGGGGTACTTGTATCTTTTTGAATTACAGTTTTGTCCAGATATATGCCCAGGGTAGGATTACTGGGTCAAATGGAAACTCTATTTTCAGTTTTCTGAGGAACCTTCATACTGTTTTTCATTGTTCTTGTTTAGTCGCAAAGTCCTGTCCAACTCTTGCGGCCCCGTGGACTATAGCCCACCAGGCTCTTCTGTCCATGGGATTTTCCAGCTAAGAATAGTAGAATGGGTTGCCATTTCCTTCTGTAGGGGATCTTCCTGACCCAGGGATCGAACCTGTGTCTCCTGCATTTGCAGGCAGATTGTCTACCAGGGAGCCGCCTGGGAAGCCTCTGTTTTTCCATAGTGGCTGCACAAATTTACATTCCTACCAACAGTTTCTTCACACCCTCTTCAGGATTAGTTATTTGTAGACTTTTTTTTTTTTTGTAGACTTTTTAATGATGGCCATTCTGATCTGTGTGAGCTGATGCCTCGTAGTTTTGATTTGCAGTTCTCTAATATTAGTAATGATGATCATCTTTTCACATACCTATTGGCCCTCTGTGTGTCTTCTTTGGAGAAATGTCTATTTAGGTCTTCTCATTTTTTGATTGTGTCGTGTGTTCTTTTGTTATTGATTTGTATGAGATATTTGTATATTTTGGAACCTAGCCCGTGTTGGTGACTTCATTTGCAAATATTTTCTCCCAGTCCACAGGTTGTCTTTTCATTTTGTTTGTGGTTTCCTTTGCTGTATAAAAGCTTGTAAGTTTGATTAGACCCCATCTGTTTATTTTTGCTTTTATTTCTATTGTCTTGGGAGACTGACCTAAGAAAACAGTGGTACAGTTTATGGCGGAGAACGTTTTGCCTATGTTCTCTTCTACAGGTATTGTGATGGCATGTCTTACAGTTAAGACTTTAAGCCATTTGGAGTTCGTATGTGTGGCATATGATGGTGGCATTCTCTCATTCTCTTATGATGGGCTTTCATGGGAGTGTTTTCTCAGCCACACCAGTAGTACCCGAATCCAGCCACGCACCAACCATCACTCTGGGGCCTTTGTTTTATTTATGTGTTCATTTCTGGCTGTGCTGGGTCTTCACTGCTATGCGGGCTTTTCTGCAGTTGTGGCGAGTGGGGGCTTCTTTCTTGTTCCAGTGTGTGAACTTCTTGTTGCAGGGACTTCTCTTGTGGAGCGCAGGCTCTAGGGCCCATGGGCTTCAGTAGTCCAGGGCTCCAGGGCTCTTGAGTGCAGGCTCGGGGATGTGCGTGGGCTTAGTTGCTCTGAGGCATGTGGCATCTTCCCAGCTCAGGGATGGAACCCGTGCCTCCTGTGCTGGCAGGTGGATTCTTAGCCACTGAGCTGCCATGGAAGCCCCCCTTTATTTTAGAAGCACTGACTCCCATGCAACCAGTGTTTTCCCCACCTGGGTTTGCTCAGTCAGAATGAGCACTGGCTGTTCCTGGGGATCTCCCCTTCTTTTACTCTTTTATTCCCTCTATGCTTTTTCCTTCTTCTCTACCTGTCACTGAAGCCCAGGAGTTACTCGAAGAGGTTGTACAGTCAGAGGTGGAATAAAACCACGCCAGGGTATTTGTCCCCCAGTCCAGGCTCTAGGTAAAGTCCTGGAGACCCTGAAAGCCGTTACCTTGGACCCCATCAGAACTCCAGCTGCCCATCACCAAGTCTACTGCTAACTCATTTCATTGTTGTTTTAAATTTGGATGTATATGGTTCCCCCCTCAAAAAACAAAACAGTGAAGGAGGCCTCTCAGGTCAACAGGAGGGAAATCCCAGGGCTCCACAGCTGAGGGCCAGGCTCCAAATCTCTCCTGCACCCCATCAGCAAGGTCTGAAGATCTGGGACCTCCCAGAGCAGAGAGGAGGGGATGCGGGATGTAAGACTGAAGGGGCTGGCCACCTCCAGCTCTCACGGTCTTGGTTGCCTCTGCTCACCTGCCATGTCCACTCTTTTGAATGCCGTCTTTCTCTTTAGAGATGCAAACACTCACATAGCCCTGTGTAATGACTTCAAATCCATTATCCCGTCTGATTCGCACTCCAGCTCAGTGGATGTAGGGCTGCTGTTGATTTCATCTCCACTGACAGAGTGTGGAAACGAGGCTGAGAAACTAGTTAGGTGACCTCCTTGTGCTCAGTCCCTCAGTCGTGTCCAACTGTTTGTGACCCCATGGACTGTAGCCCTCCCAGCTCCTCCATTCATGCAAGTTTCTGGGCAAGAATGCTGGAGTGAGTTGCCATTTCCTCCTCCCGGTGACCTCCTCAGACTCAACTAATTCATAGTAGAAGAAATGATACTTGAACCCAGGTTTGACTCCAAACTTCTTTCTTCCCCATACCCACTACACTGCCTTTTCACCATACTTAGATTGTTTGTTAAAGGACACCCTCTTTTCCATTCCTTAAATATCCAGCCTTTAATCTTTGATGATAAGATGTGAAAAGCATTCTCTTGTAATTGACAAGGCCCTTGACGCACACTGTTTTATTTGTGTGTTTGCTTTCACTGTAAGCTGTTTTGCATCTGTCTTTGTTAGTCAATCCATGTGAGGGGTTTTTAGTTTATACTGTCTGCATCACAGATTATCAGGGCAGACAGTTTTACAGATGTGTTGGGGACAATATGAACTTGAAATTGGCAAGATATATATATTTTTCCCCAAAGTGGAAAGTATTGTTCTGTTGATTGGGTGGTTTGTCTTCTTCATTCTGGGGACACTTGAACAATGGAGTTGAAAGTTGCTTCTGAGCCAACAGATCAAACAATAGCAGCCCTGAGAGTGAAGGCAGAAGGGCGTCTTGCAATTTGTGATAGGAGTGAACTTCCCCAGTTCAGGAAAACTTTCCCCATCTAAAAAAAAAAATACAGTGTGGAATAGAGCCAGGCCCACAGGCAGCAGGATAATAACAAGACTGCCAGCAGAATACTTTTGGGCCTGGGTTTTTTTTTTTCCTGACAAAAGAGGGAGGTCTATGTTTTTGCTCATAGAAACATTTTCCCAGTGGAAAGCCCCAATACTATAATTTCAAAGTATTTCCCAAGTCTCAGCAATTGGTAAGAAGTAGAAATACTCGTTAGCCATCAAGAGAAGAGGGAAAAAAGGGACTTCAAGTTAGGCTATACATTTTGGCAATTTTGGTGATCCATAGTATTTTGGTTAAAAGCCAGTGAATTATATAAGATAGCTAACCCCTGGTAGAACCAAAGAAGTTGAAAGAATTACTGTTGTTTTTTTTAAAAAAATATTTATTAGGCTGTGCTTGGTCTTAGTTGAGGCATGCGGAATCTTTTTAGTTGCAGCATGCAACTCTTCCTTAGTTCCACCATGTGGGAACTAGTTACCTGACTAGGGGTCAAACCCGGCCGGTGCATTGAGAATGTGGAGTTCCAGCCACTAGACCACCAGGGAAGTCTCAGAAGTTGAAAGAATTACTAATGTATTGCACGGACAGCTGATCTCATTGATCAGAAATCTGTCTGATGACCAGTTTCCTCTGCTCAACTCAAGGTGAACTTGTACCTCACCTGAGTTTGGTCTGCATTTGAGGCCCTGGAAGGTGATTGTGGATCCCGTGATTCTCTGGTCTCATAGCACGTCCAGCTCAGCTACAGTAAATGTTCCTTTTTGTGACACTGGAACTTACCAGTCTGAGATGTGGGACACATTTCCTTAGTAACTTGGAAGACTAGAGCTGCGTTATGCCCTTGCCTCCCTCCTAAAACCCAAAGGCCTTGATTTAGCATCTTGGTCTTTTTATGAAAAACAAGAATAAAGTTGAAGGAAACACTGGCTGGTGTCATGTGCAGATGAGCCATGACCTGGAGACAGAGATGCAGGCCATTCTGAAGGCCAAGTCCAACCTCTGTCATTGTCAAGAAGATGGAATAGCCTTGACTTTATAGGAAATGAGATGCCACCATATCACACTGGGGGGCAGGGATAGGGAAGGACCCTTATTAATCTGACCTGAGTGACTATCCCTTCAGGCCCTTATCTTTCATGTTTCTCAGGCTTTAACCATTTATTAAGTCATCCAGACGCACCGCCAGCCCACCTCTCTGAACAGCACTGAAAAAGACCCCAGCTTCATTTCTGTTTGCTCTTCTGGCTCAGACAGAAAAACAGCCTTTTGCCATTTCTTCTTTATTAGTAAAGAAGCTGCATTGGTTTCTCCCTTTGTGAACAACGGACCACCCTATAAAAGAGAACAAGGCTGTTCATAGTTGTGTAAATACAGAGATGACTAAAATCGGAATATTAAAGCAGTCAGTTTTGGTATAAAAACGTCAAGATTTTTTAAATTATTGCATTACTTATTATATGGTTTTAAACGTTTATTAAAGTATAATTGATTTACAGCATTGTATTAGTTGCAGATGTACAGCAAATGATATCATTTATATATATATATGTGCTTTTTTTTTTCAAGTTCTTTCCCCATGTCAGTTATTACAGAATATTGAGTAGAGTTCCCTGTGCTATCCAGTAGGTCCTTGTTGTTTATTTTGTATACAGAAATGTGGGTATGTTAATCCTCACCTAATCTATCACTTCCCCCCACATTTCCCCTTTGTAACCACGTTTGATTTTGAGATTTGTGAGTCTGTTTCTGTTTTATGCAAAAGTTCATTTGTATCATTTTTATTAGATCCCATGTGAATGATACCGTATGACACTTGTCTTTCTCTGACTCGCTTTTCTTTGAATGGTAATCTCTAGGTCCATCCGTAATGCTGCAGATGCCGTTGTTTTGTTCTGTCTTATGGCTGAGTGACAGTCTGCTGTATATGAGACGTACCACATCTTCTTTAGTTATTCCTCTGTGCATGGACATTTAGGTTGCATCCATGTCTTGGCTACTGTAAATACTGCTGCATGAACATTGGGGTGCATGTATCCTTTTTTAAATTTTTATTGAAATATAGTTGATTTACGATGTTGTATTCGTTTTAGGTATACAGCAAAGTGAATCAATTATACTGAACCGTGTGTGTGCGCGCCAAGTCGCTTCATGAATGCATGCTAAGTCGCTTCAGTTGTGTCCAGTTCGTTGTGATCCTATGGACTGTAGCAGTCTCCTCTGCCCATGGGATTCTCTAGGCAAGAATACTGGAGTGGGTTGCCATGCCCTCCTCCGGGGAATCTTCCCGACCCAGGAATTGAACCCGTGTCTCTTTTGTCTCCTGCATTGGCAGGCAGGCTCTTTACTACTGGCACCACCTGGGAAGCCCATACATAAACCTATTCTTTTTTTAGATTATTTTCCCATATAGGCCATTATAGAGTATTGACTAGAGCTCTCTGTGCTGCATAGTAGATTCTTATTCATTATCTCTTTAGATATACTAGTCTATGTGTGTCAACCCCAGTCTCCCAGCTTTTCCCTCCCCATCATCCCCTGGTAAGCACACGTTTGTTTTCTGCATCTGTGACTCTACTTCTGGTATAAGTAGTACTAAGTTCTTTTGTATGCTTTTTTTAGATTCCACATAAAAGCAATATCATACGATATTTGTCTTTCTGTGTCTGACTGACTTCACCAGTATGACAGTCTCTAGGGCCGTCCACGTTGCTGCAAGTGTCATTATGTTGTTCCTTTTTATGATTGAAAAATAGTCCATTGTATGTATGTATCATATCTTCTTTATCCATTCCTCTGTTGATGGGCATTTAGGGTGCTTCCACATCTTTGTTATTGTGAATAGTGCTGTAATTAACATTTGGGTGCATGTATCTTTTAGAATTATGATTTTTCTCGGGATATATGCCCAGAAATGGGATTGCTGGATCATATGGTGGTGGTGGTGGTGGTTTAGTCGCTAAGTCATGTTTGACTCTTGTGACGTTATGGAATGTAACCTGCCAGGCTCCTCTGTCCATGGGATTCTCCAGGCAAGAATACTGGAGTGGGTTGCTATTTCCTTCTCTAGGGGATCTTCCCAACCCAGGAATTGAACCTGGGTCTCCTGCATTGCAGGCAGACTTTTTACTGACTGAGCCACAGGGAAGATCATATGGTAGTTCTATATTAGTTTTTTAAGGCACCTTTCTACTGTTCTCCATAATGGTTGTACCAATTTGCATTCCCACCAATAGTACAGGAGGGTTTCCTTGTCTCTATACCCTCTCCAACACTTATTGTTAGTAGACTTTTTTTTATAATGATGGCCTTTCTGATTGGTGTGTCATTGTTTTTTTCCACTGATGTATTGCCTGGAGCTTTGGAATTAAACATTAGTATGAGGCATGTAAACAGTTAAAATGTGCCAGCCCAGCTTCAGCTCTGCTCTTTGTCTGTTGACCTCATACAGCGCTAGGAATAGGCAGTGTAATGTTGTGCTTTACAGTTTCTGAAACCCTCAGTGAATCTTCACAATAAGGCTGTGGAGTGATGGTATTGTTTCACCCATGTTACAGATAAAGATGTTGAGCCTTGACAGAGCTTGATGTAGTTACTGTTTGCTGGAAGCTGCTCCGGTACAGTGTAAAGAGTTAGTATTTGCAGCTCTTTCTCCTCAGACTGGTCAATTACATTATTGTTCATTCAATTTATGGAAAGATAGTGCAGCTGTTCACAAAAGTGAGGTGCCAGTGTGGTGCACTAACACGGGGAATTTGCCACAATATTGAGCTGATGCTGCGCAAATATGTGTATTTACTGGTTTTTGTAAGTTGCTATTTTCTTTATTTTATATATATATATTTTTTTTTTTGGGCTGTACTGGAACTTTGTAGCGGCATGTAGGCTTCTGTAGTTGCAGAACATAGGCTTAGTTGCCCTATGGCTCTTCATTCCCTGACCAGGGATCAAAGCTGTGTCCTCTGCATTCAAAGGCAGTTTCTTAACCACTGGACCACCAGGGAAATCCCCGAGGGTGTGTCTTTATTTATGTGTGATGAATAGAAAGTGTTCTGGAAGCATGTTCACACAACTGATAACAGCGGTCACCTCTGTGGAGGTATGTGAGATAGCAGGGACGCCTTCTCTCTTAGTTTGATATACTTAGGTATTGTTGGACTGTTTAATGACAAAGATACATTGCATTTGTAATAGAATTTTCTTTTACCAAAGGTAACTAAAGCATCTTCCCTACATTAAATCTCTTTTTTCCTCTCTGTCTCCAATTCTGCAGACCTGCACAAGCAAAGAGGATATAGTTACCCTCCAGGGTAAAAGTAGTCCACAGTGACATTGACCCCTATGACCACTGGCCCACCATACACTGTATGGACCCTTGTGAAAGGCAGTCCATGAATTTAAAACAAGGAAAGAGCAAACATTGACTCCATTGTTTGTGCGAGGCACTTTCCCCATGTCAGCTGATTTGAGCCTCTCTCAATCTATACAGACAAGGAGTAATTAGCCTTCATTCTACAGATGATAAATCCAGAACTTAGACAGAAAAAGTGACTTGCCCATGATCACACATTGTGGCAGAGCCACCTTTGTGGCTTTTCTGTACCACACTGCCTCCTGGAAGCTAGCTTAATACAGTTGTATTTAGGTGAAACTTAAGATCCAGAAGAATTATCATTTGGTTTCTATTTCTGCTTTTGTGAAAGACCTTTTCAGTTTAATTTTTCTTGGCAATAGTCTTTGTGATCCTAGTTTAGAAAAATGAGGGGAGTCCCTGGGAGGAAAACAGGGGCCGTCGGTTAATATAATTTTTGTTGTTGTTCGATATTCATTTTATGAGCTGAATAGAAATCTTGGTAGCAGAGGCGTTTTGAGTGAGACTTGGTGACTGCAGCGCTCACAGCATTCCAAGCTGTCTCTTAGCCCCAAAATACACCCTCATACATCATTGTCTGCTGTCTCTCAGTCTTTTCATTGGTCTAGCTCTTCTCTCAAAGTGGGAAAGTGCAGGCTCCCGCCTGGCAGAAGCAGATAGGTTACAACTCTGGAAACATTTTTGTTACCAGGTAATACTCTACTGTCCGTCTACACTGAATATCACACCCACAGACAAACTGTCAAATGGAAAAAGAAATCCACTTGATTTGTATTAAATGACTTCATCCTCCAAGCGTGTTTATCTCAAATCTTGGCTAAATGGTAATTGTACACTTAAGGAATGACCCCAGCTCTCTCAGGTAAATTTGTAGTTTTGTTAAGCACGGGGGGAGAGAAGAAAAAAAACACCAGAAGGGGAGGTCACCACATCATTAACAATGCTTATGAAGCAACAAGATTTCTAGCCATTTTTCATTTCTTCTTTATACTTTTCTGGTTTATCTCCGATTTTCCACATGAAAACATGTACTCGCATTTTAGCGTTAGTCGTTCAGTCATGTTCGACTCTTTGCAACCCCGCAGACTGTAGTTCGCCAGACTCCTCTGTCCGTGGGATTCTTCAGGCAGGAATACTGGAGTGGGCTGTCATTTCCATCTCCAGGGGGTCTTCCCCACACAGGGACTGAACCCGAGTCTCCTGCTTTGCAGGCAGATTCTTTACTCGCATTTTAGTCAGACTAAATGTTATTTTTTAAATTCCAAAAAGCAGGTTAAAAAGCTTTACTTGCATTATTATTCTTGATTTGTAACAATGTCCTTTAAAAAATTTTAGGGAGAAATAGCAAAAAAAAAAAATGTTTATAATATCTATTCCTAAGTGAAGGCATTATGATTGGGTTTTTTTTTTTTCTTTATATGTTCATGTATTTTTCATATTCTCTCTAGAGAGTTGTATAGAATGTTTAATCTTAAATAATAGATGTTTTTAAAGACTGGAAATTTGATGGAGGGGTAATTCTATTAAGCTCCAAAATGCTATTATTGCTTTTATAACAATGACATATCCCCTCATTCCTAGAATAGTTGAGATTTCTCCAAGATACCTAATTTATGCTTGAGGAATAATGTATCTGTCTTTCAAGCTTTAAGTCAAAAAATGCTTTCATTCCTCCCAAACTGATTTAAGCTCTTTCACTCACAAAATAATAATGAGCCTCCGTTCTTTAACATGTCATCTCATGATGATGCTATTTGGACAAGTTCTCATCTTTAGATCACCTCCTTTCCTTGGAAGACCTGGGACCCCAGTCACCCACACTTTCCCTCCAGATGCTGTCTTGGGCCACGTTTCATCAAAAGGATCCATATTTTTCTTTCTTTCTTTTTTCCCAATATGCTTCACAGCTGGAGCTGTTTTTTATGGGGTCAGTCCCGATTATTATAAATGAAATTTCACATCTGGGACAGCATGGTGATCCTCGGACTCGGCCAGCCACCCTCTAGCTCCATTTTCAAAAGGTATCAAATGCCATGTTCTCAGGGAGAGAGGAATGTGATAAAGGGATTCACATGGGAAGGTCAGCCTTACCTTCCTAATTCTGAGACACTTATCTCTTTGTTCATCGTTGGAGCTCTGATTCAACCTTATATCACCGTCCTTGCTTTAAAAAAAAAAATTCCTTTGACCAGCTGCATCTAATTTGAGACCTTGTTTCATTAAATACAGTAAAGGTCTTTGGCAAACCTACGAATTAATATTATGCCAGATGATTTTTAAAAAAAAACATATAAAGAGTTCCAAATTAGGACTTAATTTAAAACCAGAATTCTTTGCTTTAAATGAAAACTTTATTTTTTTAAAAGGGAGGGATGCTTTTTCTAGGAGGAGGAAATAGTGACTAAACTACAGCTGCAAATCAGAGCAGCTTACTAGCATCAAAAAAAGAGAAAAGAAAGAAATCTGTTTATGGAGCACAACATTCCTTCTTTGACACAGTAAGTAAATGCAATATGGTGGCACAGGCCATTTAAGTAAACACCAGCTCTAATAATAGCTGCATATCAGTTGGAAGGTATTTTTATCATGTGTGTGCTGGCTCCGAAGCCATAGCCTTCAACAAGCAGAGCAAAATGTGTGATCAGTCTGGCCCCATTTCAGAGAAAGAAGTGATTGATTGTTTGATCCCTGGAGGCATCGATGCTGCTTAATGGGTCCTTAGAGCTAAGAATAATGGAGGAAAAAACCCTGCATGTCATTTGATAACCTCCGTGGCTAAGGATAAGAGTTTGGGAGAGGAAGGAGTGGAATAAGAAAAAGGAAATTTAATTCCCCAATTAATCTTACTCTGTTTCTGACATAATTCTGGATGGCATAGAATATTAAAAATTGACATGCCTCACATTCATGTCCTTCCCCTCCGTTCTCGCTCTCATCCATCTCTGTCAGATTTTCCCTAGAGAATGGGGATAGGATTCCCCAAGGATTTGTGACAGAGGAGAGAAGAAAGTGAGCTCTCCCTACATTTTGCAATATTTGATTTAGTTTTCACCAAAGTTCACCTACAAGTGGTCTTATGAGATGAAAGGTACTCTCAAAGTGGTTTGAAATATGCTAACATTCTCTGACATTTTCTTTTAGAAATGGAGCCTAATTTCCATTCCCTTGAGTGTTGGTTAAACTTAATGACTAACTTCTAACTGATAAAATACAGCAGAAGGGACAGCCTGAGACTTCTGAAATGAAGTTAGTTCTCTGTCTGTCTCTCATCACTCAGACTCAAGGAAGGCAACAGCCATGTTGTAAGGATGCTCACCCAACCTGTGGAGATGGCTGCATGGTAAGGAGCTTCTGCTAAGATCCTGCAAGGAACTTGAGAGCTATCACCAATAGAACCAGCCCTGTCTTCAGATGACCCTAGTCTCAAGCAGCAGTTTGCTGCATCTGCAGGAGAGACTGTGAGCCAGAGGCACCCAGCTCAGCCACTCCCTTTTCCTAAGACATGGTGTGACACCATAAATGGTTGTTGACCTCATGGCTAAGGTAACTTTGTTGATAACTTAGCAGTTCTTCACCTTTTTTCTTGACGGCTAGATTGTAATACATTCCTCTTGGGCACATTGGTAACAACTTTAAATCATAGGCTTAGGTCATGATTTACTCTTCAGATTTGTATGCACATATCATATCCCTGAGGCAGAGCTGTGTTCCCTAACTGCTTTTGGGCAGATTTAAGTATTGTGATATCTGTCAGTCATTCAGTTGTCACATATAGTTCAGTGCATGCATGTGTGTCCAGTTGATTCAGCCATGTCTGACTCTTTGTAACCCTACAGACCGTAGCCTGCCAGGCTCTGTGGTCCATCAGGCTCCTCTGTTCATAGGATTCTCCAAGCAAGAACTGGAGTGGGTTGCTGTGCCCTCTTACAGGGGATTTTCCTGATACAGGAATCAGACCCCCATCTCTTTCGTCTCCTGCATTGCAAGTGGATTCTTTACCCTCTGAGCCACCTTGGAAGGCCATAGTGTGGCAGATAGTAGCAATAATGTTGATCGTTTTGCCCATCTTATTCTACAGATATGTCGAAAGTGGCCTAGTTGTCCTAAATGAACATATTTAGTGGCAGAGATGTCAGTGATCTGATCAGGATGGATGACTTTCATAATTTAGATGCAATAACATTTAAAGCATGAATTAGCATCAGAGGCTAGAGATCCTCTTAGGAAGATAACTGTCTCTGGGAAAATACTGTGATGAGTTTTCAAGGGAAAAGATAAGGCCCTAAGAGCTTAGATTTTGCAAGAGTTATGATGGCACTTGGTTAAATGAACATGTATTAGAAAGAATTCCTTATAATCATGGAGGTGGTGGTGGCAAGTTAGAGACAGGTAACCGAGAGAGAGGCTGCAACTCAACCAAGATTGTGTAGCATTGATTTTTAGCTGTTTGAATTTCTGCAGTAGAAATCCTGCATAAATATTCTCTAGGCTTTCAATAAAATGATCTAGTTGTGAGAGATTCATTTAATGGAAATGAAGAAGAAATAACTAACAAAGTGTCAGAACTGAGACAAGGAGAATTAATTCAGCAGACCCAGGAGCTCATTCAGGGCTGTGGTGACTCACAAACACCTAAGCCCCTCAAGGAATTTAGAGAAGTCTTGGGGATGACATTAGACTTCTCAGAATCTATGAAGGGCAGATCTGGTTCCAACTTGACCACCCGGCTAACATCCATATTACATGCATAGCTCTTTTTGGCCTTCCAAGTTGTTGTAAATCTTCAGTATGAAGTTTTACTCGTAAACACAGGTTTTCCTTCATGTGTGTGTTTAGAGTTCTGTCCCTCTAGATTGTGATGTTACCTAGACTATTTTTTTTTTCACCAGTTTATCTACAAGATGTATTTCTAAAACAGGACTCTTTCCTGCCTTCATGTGGGGAGTGTATGTCTGTTTGTGATCTGGGGGGCTTTAAATGAACTAATGTGCATACAACATTCACCTTACTGCCTGTTATATAGTAAGCCCTCAATACAATACATTAATTTCACAAATCAACTTTAGTTTATCTAGACCAAGAGAATATAAACCATAGAAATTAGGCAAAATCTCAGGGAGAATGGTAAACCTTCCTCAGAACTTAGGATAGGGCCTCAAGAGTTAATTTTGGTTAAGTCTCAAGGGGCGTGCTCGCCTCTTGATTTTAACTGGAAAATGCATAGGAATGTGATGGTGAAGGGTCTTGAATGCTCTGCTAATGATGTTGTTGAATAAAGCAGTGACAGTCCTGTATCTGTTTTAAAAAGATCTTTGGCTATATGGGTAATGGCTTAAGGGACAAGAGGACTCAGGGAGTTGACTGAGAGGCAGTAATACTACAAGAGTCCTAGTAAAGATGATAAGGGCTTGAATGAATGCTGTGACTATGGGGATGGAGAGAAGAGGTTTGATTTAAGAGGCTGGGAGAAGGAACTGCACTGGATTTGGAGACAGAGTGAATGTTGTGGGCAAGATAAGGAAAGAAGGCAAGGACCACAGAGGATAATCTGAGCATGTGGGTGACCAGTGATGCTGGGGGCAGAAGACAAGGCAAGGGCTGGGATAACTGAGGACTTCAGCTTGGGCAGTCAGGTGATTCCTTTAACCAAAATAATAAGTAAGGGATAAGTTTGTTTTATCTCCTTTTAGAAATTTTTAACAGTTCTACACACAAGGAAGCCTGCCCCTGATTTGCCCGAGAAAGTTCCAGTGAGCGTCCCCCAACCCCACCAAAAAAGAGAGAGAAAGGAAAAGAAAAAAGACTTTAAAAAGTCCTCATGTTTGCATTTCACCTGGTACCTCTCTCCACCCTATATTTCACCTCTGGCTTGAGAAGGGAGAACTTTGCCCCAGGGAGGCCCATAGTTACAATGGAAATTCCTGTGTAACAGTGAATCTTCCTACCTTCAACTGATGACCCACTTATAAGAAATAAGATTCAAAAGAAGTCACAACTGGGATCAAATTCCTCCCTAACGTAAGAATCAGTCAGTGCATTTGGCTTGTGTGTGTCTGTGTGCACACTTGTGAGTGTTGGTGGGTGTGTGCATCACCCCTCGTTTACATAAACAGACATAGAACCCACAGTAGTTTAGAGAACTCCCTTTTAATAGGTCTTGGTATTGCCATGGTAACATGAGCAGAAGCAGTACTACTAGTCACTTAGGGAAAACCTGCAGTTTGTGATACGCACCTGTGGAGAGATTTCAGCTACCATGTGGACCATCATAGCATGTGATGCTCAAATAACCTCCTGGGTTCTGTTTATGTTTGGCTGCTTCTAATCTTGCTCATATCTGCTGTTTCAGTCAGCCTTTTCCCAGGACCATAGCACTCCAGCTCTCCTCCTGGTGTTTGATGCTGAACAAGACTTCTCTATAAAGGTCTCTGGGCTGCTGTGAATTGAGCCTTTCCCCACTTAGGTGACACTGGTGCAGAAATAACTTACAGTTCTTCTATGCCTTAAAGATGGGCTTGCCAGGCAGTGCTAGTGATAAATAATCTGCCTGAAATGTAGGAGACCCAGGTACAGTTCCTGGGTCAGGAAGACCTGCCCTGGAGAAGGAAATGGCAACCCACTCTAGTATTCTTCCTGGAGAATTCCATGGACAGAGGAGCCTGGCAGGCTACAATCAATGGGGTCACAAAGAGTTTCATATGACTAAGTGACTTTCACTTTTCCTTCTTTAGAGATATTTGAAATTATATACCACTAAAAATAGTTTTAGAGAAAATAGGCCTCAGAATGCCAGGAAAATTCATTTCTCAGGTTATTTATGTATGTGCTCATGGAAATGACATGTCTGTGACCTACAGACTCAAAATACCAAGTCAGAGGTCAGTTACATATGGGGGAGGTTTTAGAAATGCCCTACTCATTCACTCCAAAAGAAAATCGACCTGGCCTTTAGTATTTTTCTTAGGAGAATTGGAAATAGTATTCATTAGAGAAATCTACTTCCCTCCAACTCCAAAGGGACTTGAAATTTTCCAATTGTACTTAAATATTGTGTCTCTGGTAATGACTGTCCTGAGGGAGAGCTGCTTCCTTCTGGATAACATTCAAATAATCTTCAAAGGCTTCTATCTGCTAAAACTGGTTCAAAAATTGGATTTACTTAAGAATTCATCCTAATGTACCAAACCTTTACTTTTGCTGTGTAATCTGTATATGATACCATCTATGAATGTTATGATGGGCTTTTGATAAGTCAGTGATTTTCTCTTTTGAGCTTCAGTTGAAACAGTCTCGTCATGAAAAATTTACCAGTATTAATTTTAGAATATTTTATAGTAAAGATATGTGTTTATGTATATTCACACAACATGCACACAGATATACTTATGTATATTGGTATGTACATGGCAACCCACTCCAGTATTCTTGCCTGGCAAATTGCATGGACAGAGGAGCCTGGTGGGCTATAGTGCATGGGATCAGAAAGAGTTGTGCATGACTGAGCAACTGGGCACTCACACACACATATTTGTATGTAGGACACATGTGTGTTTTATGGCATGGAGACAGTTTGATTGTGGCATCAAAATTTCATGATGTGACTCCATGTGACTGTAAGTTACTTAACATCTCTGCATCTCAGTTTTCTTGTCTGTACAATGGCAATAATAACAGTTATCGTGTCACAGAGCAGGCTGATGATTAAATAAGTCAAGAAATATATAGTGCTGAGGACAGCCTGGAGCCTCGTAAGTGTTCTGTACATGTTAGCTGTTTTTATTAGAAGTAGTCCAAATAATGCATATTTTAAAACGGTGAGTCACCAGCAAACAGGCAGCTTTTCAGTTATCAGTGTGTTTTACAGTGTGTCACTTGGTAATGGTAATAGTATTATTCCTGTAGTCTGCTCTTATTGGAGAGTGTGATTCAGTGGTGCCACCTTCTCCCTGACCAGGGTTTTTGCCTGGAGAATTAGCCATTCAAGTGGATAGCTCTCTCCTATAGCCTTCAGCTTGTCAGAGAGCAAATTAAATCCACGCAGAGAAAGCTGTTTCATCTGTGGTCATTTTTTGTCCTTGCTGGTAGTGATCCCGGTGAGAGAGTTGTACTCCACTTTGAAAATCTCCTTTCCCTTGTTGGTATAAGTGTGAGGAAGGAGTGTATGGAATTTCTAGCCTGGATACATGTGTTCAAGCAGGGCTGGAATTTCCGAAAGGAGGAGGAGGATGGTTGGTTTGTAGATACCCTTGTTTTGAAATCAAGGTGAATGATAGTTGAAGATGGCTGTGGTCATAGTGGGAGTGTTTCTATAGGTTTTTATTAGTACCTCCGAAGTTAAACGTATACCATTAACCTTAAGGAAATCTGGGCTTTAGAAAGGGTAATGGCTGCAGTGAGGTAAGAAAGGTTTGGTAATAAAGGCTCCTCTTCACTGAGGTCTCCCTCTGAGGCCGGTGCTGTTCACTGTTCTTCACCCGCCCCACCTCTCGGGGGAGACCCGGATAATGCCCCACATACAATAGCTTGGTGTTCCATCCACACCTGTGCAACCGCATCTTCAGACACCTCTGAGGAGGTAACATTGGTCCCTAATCACATGAAGCATGCTCTTATGCTTGTTTCCATAGACTGTATGTTATAGAACAGCTTTATATTTACAGATACATTGAGTAGATAGAATATTGGAACCTTCTGTACTAGATGGCAAGTTGGCAAACTCTTCACATCTTCCATTAGTATGGTATGCTTGTGACAATGAACCAGTGTTGAGACGCTGTTATTAAAATGTGTCAAAGTCCATACTTTATTCAAAGTGCCTTAGTTTTTACCAGATGCCCCCTTTTTTGATAAACCTTGTGTCTATGCTTCATTCAGATAGGCTAAAGTTTTAACCTCATGCCCCCGGATCACTACATTTAGTGGCCATGTCTCCACAGGCTTCTCTTGGCTGTGTGAATGTCTCAGTCTTGTTTCTTGACCTGGACAGTTCAGAAGAGTCTGGTCAGGCATTTTATAGGATGGCTGACAGCTGGAATTTCTCTGCTGCTCTTCTCATCCTGAGGCCGGGGTGGTAGGTTATTGGGAGGAACACCACAGAGGGAAAGTGTCATTTCATCACCGCTTAGGAAGGGGACATGATGTTAACATGATTGTGACCGCTGGTGTTGACCGTGAGCCCCAGGCTGGGATAGTTGGGCAGGTTTGTCCACTGTAAAATTTCTCTGCTCCCCACTCTCCATACCATTCCGTAGCAGAAGCAAGCCACTGTGTACAGTCTGCCTCTAAGGGGAGGGGAGTTCTCTTCCCCTTCTTGCGGGCAGAGTATGTACAGAGATCCTTTGGAATTCTTCTTCATGGGAAATTTGTAGTCATTTCTCGAGTGAGACTGTGCAGAAGAAAACTGGCCAAAGAGAAAATTATGGTTGGCAGATGTGCAGAGATGAAGTATTAAAAGCAACAAAGGGAAAGCAATCTGAGAAGGAGCATTTTTCATGTATTTTTGAAAATTACCTAAATAGACAAAAATGTGCAAACATATTTATTGCTGTATTGCTTATAATACTTAAGAACAGAAAGCAAGTAGAATATACAAACAACTCATGGTACATTCATATAAGCATTAAGTCAGAAACATTCTGTATATTTGAATATATAAAATTATTGGCATAGAAATCTAATAATAGTATGCTGATGAATGAACTATACATATTATGAGTATACATAATGTAAGTGTGCACATATATAAATCTACTTGAAATATAAGTATATACACATGTGTATTTAAACATATACAATATCTGAAAGATTAGCTAATATAGGAAAAAATTACTGTCTTTATCTCTAGCTGGTAAGACTATATGTCATTTAGAATTTTCCTTTGTAATACCTATACTTTCTATTTTCTTCAGTAGCTTTTCATTTATCTAATAAAACATTAATAATTTAAAGAAAATTGTTGCTTGAAGCAAAAGCTTTACTGACAAATGCAGCACTAGCCGTAGTGTTAGTGTTCTGCATCGTGCAAAACCCGTTAGATGCCAGCTTTTAAAATGCCTCTGATAGAGCTTGGAATAGAGAATAAGGCAAGAGCTTCATTATGTTTTTATGCCATTTCCTCTCACACCAGTCATTCTGTTAATAACTGTAGAACATTCTTTCTCCATTCTGGGACTCTGATCCTGGAAATCAGAGAACAAAGAGAAAACAGAGGGCTGTGTCGCTCCAGCCTTTGCCCATCTTCTCTGCTGCCCCACGAGCCTCCATTCAGTGAGCGCCATGGTCCTCTCTTCAGGACCGGCCCCCACCTCCCACTCGCGCACTCTCCTCTCTTGGTGGCCTCTCCGCCTCTTGGCGGCTGACAGGTCTTCCTCAGTGCACTGGGTTCCTTAGGATCGCCACGTAAGACCCTTCATCATCTTGCACCAGCCTCTTCAGCTGCAGTCTAATCCCTCCTGTCCAGTCTTGTATTGCCTTCCTTACCGCACCTGCACACCTCACCTCAGCTCTCCATCTTCTGACCCCTCTCTTTCCTTAAAGGTCTAGATTAATTGCCCCGCCCCCGCCGATGCTCCACTTCTTACACACACACACACACACACACACACACACACCTGATGGAGCACACACACCTGATGGAGCTCACACACACACACACACACACACCTGATGGAGCACACACACCTGATGGAGCTCACACACACACACACACACACACACACACACACCTGATGGAGCTCACACACACACACACACACATACCTGATGGAGCTCACACACACACACACACACACACACCTGATGGAGCACACACACCTGATGGAGCACACACACCTGATGGAGCTCACACACACACACACACACACACCTGATGGAGCTCACACACACACACACACACACACACACACACTTTTCCCAGCTATCCCAAATCCTGTGATTCTTCTCCCGTTTTATCTTCAAGAGCACCTGTTGTCTGTGAGCTGTTCTCAGCAGAAGAACTTAAGACACTGGTATAGTTTCACTGAATCCCCTAAGAGCACAGCTTACTTTCTCCTAGTCAGGGCCTCCTGGTGCCTAGGAGAGCGATGCATGCCTTTGGCACCCAT